>NC_138550.1:150898455-151498455 GCF_964273705.1 Natrix helvetica | reverse complement strand
CATGGTGGCACAGTGGTTAGAATGCAGTACTGCAGGCTAACTCATTGACCACTCCAGGAGTTCGATTCTGAGGGGTCAATGTTGACTCAGCCTTCCATCCTTCTGAGGTCAGTAAAATGAGGACCAAGATTGTTGGGGGCAATAGGCTGAGTCTGTAAAACAGCTTAGAGAAGGCTGCAAAGCATTGTGAAGTGTTACATAAATCTAAGTGATATTGCTTTAAGTAGGCAAGTCAAGAAACAGGCTTGGCAAAGATTTCAAGAATGGTCTTTATTGTTGCAGTGTGAAATCACAGAATCTTCAAAAGTATCAGTTTCTGCCAGCCACATCTGATAAAATTAAGGTAGTGTTAGCCTGAGTTTCTTTCTCATACTTTCCTCTTTGAGGGGGTCCTTGCATGTCAGGACATCTTTAAGGAAATTACACTTTGTTTGGCTCTTAGGAAGCTGTAAAGGAAGATTCCAGCAGAATTGTTACAATGAAGAAGATTAACAGACAGTCAGAATCAAGATCAAAGATCTCTCAATCGACATGTGGAAGTTACAAAGATAGATTGCCTCTGATTTTAAAGGTCATTCTATTTGAGGGGAATCAAATATTTTTAAGGCTAGATCATCATTTAGCTCTGTACAGGATGTCAGATTGACAAACTCCATTAACACACCTACTATAAAGAGGTCAACAAACCATAAATAACGTGATTTGGCCTTTTAGTAGTTTGGAGTCAGCCATCATAACTAATAGAATATTTGAAGCACAAAAAAAAACTTTTTCTAAAAGGAGGAAGTGCTTATTGTAAATAATTTTAAAATAGATCTGTGATAATGTTGTCCTCTCTGTGAAATATGTATTGCATATTCCCAGGGGAAAAATGAATTTGGACCAATCACTGTCCTTCAGCCTAACTCCCCCCTAGGGTTGTTGCTGTGGGAAAAATAATAGAATAACAGAATAGAATAACAGAATAACAGAGTTGGAAGGGACCTTGTAGGTCATCTAGTCCAACTCTCCTCACAAGCAGGAGACCCTACATCATTTCTGACAGATGGCAGCCCAGTCTCTTCTTGAAAGCTTCCAGTGATGAAACTCCCACAACTTCCGAAGGCAACTTCTGTTCCATTGGTTGATTGTTCTCCCTGTCAGAAAATTTCTCCATATTTCTAGGTTGAATCTCTCCTTGATCAGTTTCTATCCATTATTCCTTGTCTGGCCTTCAGGTGCTTTGGAAAAGAAGAGGACCCCCCCTTCTCTCTGTGACAGTATTGGAACACTGCTATCATGTCTCCCCTGGTCTTTCTCTTCACTAGACTAGTGGAGGAATAATTGGAGGAGGAAAGTGTGTTGGATACATTAGCTGTCTTGAGTTTTTGTACAAAAAATAAAGTGGATATAAATAAATAAATAATAATAATATAAAATATAAAATAATAAAATAAAATAAATAATAAAGTAAAGTAAAAATAAAAATAAAATAAATATTTTGGAACTGCCACAAGAATTGCTTAAGTTATTCGGAGAGTGGCCAGAAGCGGTTATTTATTCATTTATTTTTGCCTAATCTATTTAACTTGTTTATACACTTCTGCATGCGTAGATTCCTGGAGGATTATATTCATAATAATAAGATTCAATCAAAACATGATTGTGAAAACATAATACAATAAGAGAAAGATACAGATGATAGTCATTCATTAACGCAAAAATGCCCTTGGAACTATTCTGTTTTTACTAGCTTCCTGAAGATCCTCAAGGAGGACACCAACCTAGCCTGAAGAAGGAAGTTGTTATGTAACATAGGGGTTCTAATGGAAAAACATTATATGTCGTCACTTGTCACTTTCAATGCATGGGACAACTAATTGATTTTGTCAGGGAGCTCATACTGGATGAGTCTTTTTATTTTTATTTTAGCCATATGGGGTTTTATACATTAAAACTAGCTCTTTGAACTGCAGTCAGAAAGCTGCAATCAATGTACTACCCAAAATAAAGATGTGACACATCTATAGCAATTTTTGTTTGCCAACAAATGACACACATGGTTTTATACTATTTTTGGTATCTGAGTGCTCCTCCAAAGTTGCTTAGCGTAAAGTGCATTTCAATGATCTAAGTTGTTGGTGGTAAGAGCATGTCATTGTTGCCATGGCCTCCTGTTGCAGATAGAACTAACTGCCCTGGTTGTAGCCTTGTAGGAAGTTGGCACCCACCTCTCCTATAAAATGAAATATTTTAGGAAATATTAAAAGCGCAGAATATTTCCCCATAAAAGGGAGGCAGAAACTCATTCCCTCACCGTTGTCAATGGGCCATTAAAAAGCCTTCTACAGAAACTCACCACATGGCATCTGGGAACTCAACCAAGCTTGGGACTCAAAATACACACAACCTACAGAGTTTGCTAAGATCCCCCCACCCCTGGGAGTCTCACAACCAATCAGAATACATTTCTTACACAGGAACAGGAAACAGAGAGGTGGGGCCAAACAGAGAGTATAAAAAACTCAGGAACTCCCAGCAAGCCCTTTTTCCACCTTTTTTCTTCTTCACCCAATATCTTGAAGCATGTGATTCCACTTTCTGTTCAGGAGCTCAAGCCATTTGATTCTGTCGACCATTAAACCATCTTTCCAAGCAGCCCCCATGTTTCCAGTGTCTTTTCCCCCACTTGGAACTGAACCCAGAAAGACATTTATTCCAACAGCATCAGAGTACCTTTTGAATGAATCAAGGAGGACTTGGTCATTGACCTGCTCCTGAGAAGGAAGGGACACCCATCCATCTCTGACAAAGAGTCTTTCTAATCATATGACAGAAATTGGCCATTGGGAACAATTGCATTAAGCATTCAGATTGCCTTCAAGTTTCAGAAATCTACCAGATGCTCTCTGACCCTTATTGTCAGCTTGTTAGAAAACTTCCCCAGAAACTTTTGGAATCCATCCAGATGCATTAGGCATCTTCATTGGTCCATCCAACAGCAAGACCACTGGATAGTGAGAAATCTCATTAACAACAGGAAGTGACCTGATGATAACACAAGACTTCTAATGACTTCCACATCTAGATCCCAACTAGTGTACATAAGTAAATTTCAACTACCTCCAAGATGAAGTTAAGTGTATTTCCATCTGTGTGTATTCGGGATGATGAAGACAGATATTATCTAGGAAAACCTCAATTGCCTCCAGAAGTTGTAAATGCTCCAACAGTAGAAGTTTTTAAGAAGAGATTAGATAACCATTTGTCTGAAATGGTGTAGGGTTTCCTGCCTAAGCAGGGGGTTGGACTAGAAGACCTCCAAGGTCCCTTCCAACTCTCTTCTCTTCTCTTCTTTCTCTTCTCTTCTATTCATTGTGAAAGCAATTAATGACCGGCTCACTATTGATTCAGCTTTCCATCCTTCCTAGGTTGCTTACCCAGATTGTTGGTGACAATGTGCTGACTCTTTAAATCACTTAGAGAGGGCTATAAGCCACTACAAAGCTGTATATAAATCTAAGTGCTATTACTATTGCTATTGCTAATGCCTTTTTAGAACCCACTTCCAAAATGTGAATGTTGAAATTTCTCGGCTACACCAGCTGAGATAACTTTAAAACCCGTCCAACAACGAAGTTCAGGAAGAGGTCTTGGACCTATGAATGATGTATTCAGGCCATAATCAGATACAAATGGTTCTGATGCCCCTAAAGGTAAAGGTAAAGATTCCCCCGCACATGTGTGCTAGTTGTTCCCGACTCTAGGGGGTGGTGCTCATCTCCCTTTCAAAGCCGAAGACCCAGCGTTGTCCGAAAACTCTCCATGGTCATGTGGCTGGCATGACTAAACACCGAAGGTGCACAGAGCGCTGTTACCTTCCCACCAAAGGTGGATCCTATTTTTCTACTTGCACTTTTTATGTGCTTTCAAACTGCTAGGTTGGCAGAAGCTGGGACAAGAAACATGAGCTCACTCCGTTATGTGGTGCTAGGGATTCAAACTGCTGAACTGCCGGCTTTCTGCGTCACTGAGCCACCACATCCTCAAAATACATTGCCACTAGAATGTCTATGGAGATTCTCAGTCATCTGTCCCTACGGTGTTTTTTTGAAAACACTTTGGATTGCCACTGAAATGTGCTAATCCCATTTTCCCACATTACATCATCAACAATATATTTCCACTTCCCTGGTAAATTCCACACTCCCAAACACCATGATCCATAACGTCAACCCCAAATCACTCTGACTTGTACCGGTCCTGGTCCAATAAGCCTTTTACCTTGTTCAGGACTACTCCAATTGATTTATTAGGCTTCTACCAATCATATATCTCTACCCTTTCTGTATGTGCTAGACTCCTTACCCAACGTATTGTAGCTCAAAGTAAAATGCCATACAATCAGCTGCACTACCACATCCCTAAATAAGTAGATTTCACAAGGTTTTCCAATTATAGAAATAATTTTAAGAAGAGGATACAGAGGTGTGTGTGTGTGTGTGTGTATGTATGTTTATGGGGTGCTTTTTGTTGTTTTTGAAGTAGCAGTTGGCTAAAAAATGCACAGCAAGGCACTCTTCTCTAGTCACCCAATTAAAACAAATCAAAAAGATCATACAAAGTGGACAGTATACACATACTGATAAATATACTTTATCATCTTATACCAATGGCAGCAGTTTCTCTTTTCTCAAGCAGAAAGGTTATTTCTGCAAATCTGATCTCTTCTTTTAACATATACATGCATTATAGTATTGTTATATTGGATTTTAATCACAGGTGGTATTCACTTACCTTCCCTACCAGTTTGCAAACGTGAGCGCACGTATAAGCTCAGCTTTCCGTGCATGCGCTTTTGGTGAAAAAAGGGCCTAAATGGGATGCCATAGAACCGGGGCGGGTAGGCGGGGCCACCATGATTTCCGCTACTGGTTCAGGTAGAATCAGTAGAATACCACCTCTGATTGTGATATTATACAACATTATTGTATTGCCTAGAGTAACCCCATAGTGAAATCGGTGGCAAATCAATTTAACAAATTAAAAATAAATAATATAAAAGTACACATAAAAGTCACATCAAGGTCCAATTACAACACTGAAGACTCCATCTTGAAGACTTTTTTTTTAATCATCTTCTGCGGATACCCTTGTTTGGTACAATTTGGAAGTACCCTCAGATTTTTCCCTTCTCCCTTCAACTAGGATTGTTTTGTTACTCTGCCAGTTAAAACGTACTGTCATCGTTTGCGTTGTGAAGGAGAAATTTGCCTTGACAGGTAGAGCTTGTGTTGTGCCTTTTATTTATAAGTGATTAAAGTCAGTTCAGCATGGATAATTTGGGAAGGGGAAAATGACAGCTTCTTACTAAGATCTCAGTATGCTCATATGTTTCTGGCATACTGTCGGTTGGTTGCTCACGAAAAAGATTTCATAGACTGGAAAATGGTTATCAATTAGCTGTTTGTACCTGGAGAGAAGCCATTAAGTTCATTGAGCAAAAGTGGATTGCTCAGTAGGCAGATTACAATATATTTAATACAAAATTCTGCCTCAGTGAAAATGTATGGGAAAGGAGAGGGCTAACTATCAGTCATGGGATCTTGTGTAGTGTGGACTGAAACCAGACATAAATATGAATCAATAAATAAGTCATGACTACCTTCTTCCAATTTCATTTTATCCTATTTCATTTTTTAGGCCATTTTGCAGAAATTGCGTAGAACTGTGCCCTAACATCAAGTGTGTCACTTAAGGATGAATTTTTAATTCACATGCAGTAAACAGAGAGATCAAGCAAGAATCTTTATATCTATACTAATTTGATCCACATGTCCTTGATTTTCCTTTCATTAGAAAGAAGAGCTGTGGTGGCAGGCTAATTCTGCTGATTGCTAGCAGTTCAATTCTCACCAGCTCAAGGTTGGCTCAGACTTCCATCCTTCCAAGGGCAATAAAATGATGACCCAGCCTGTTGGGGGCAGTATGCTGACTCTGTAAACCACTTAACAAGGGCTGTAAAGCACTATGAAGCAGTATATAACTTTAAGTCTAAGTGCTATTGCAATTTATTGCAATTTATTGCAATTTATTGCAATTTATTGCAATTGCAATTTATTGCTATTGCAATTTATTGCAATTTATTCACCTTTTCCTACATTTCAATTCCTTCCCTTCCTTCCTTCCATTCAGAATATATGCATTATTCCCTTCCTCTTCCTCTTTCTCCTTTAAGGTGATATAGAGAGCTTGGAGAATGTGGCACATGTGCTCTAAACAAAAGACTACATAATTTGGAAATCTTGTAGATTTGTATTGCAGGATAATTCTGCTGACTGCCAGCAGTTCGATTTCACCAGATCAAGCCTGACTCAGCCTTCCACCCTTCCGAAGTCAGTAAAATGAGGATCCATATTATTGGGGGCAATATGCTGACTCTCTAAACCACATAGGGCTGTAAAGCCCTATGATGCAGTCTACATTTTTCCCCCTATTGTTAAAATAAAAGAGGGTATGCAGGAGGCGGAAGCCTTCATTAAAAAGCATCTCTCCCTCCTAGAGGACGAACACAGTGAAGGTAGTGGAAAAGACAGCAAGATGAAAGACAAGAGGAGCGGGGGCTGAGGCTCTCTCTGGGGACAGGGAGGAAGGAGCAATATCGAAAAGGCTCAGGTCACAAAAATAAAAGTATTTGAAATAACAGTAATTGGTGATATTCTAGAAAGTGACAAAGGAAAATGAATGAACACATGGTTGACAATATAGAATAAGACTTTGTTTTCTGCTTATCTTTGTTTATATTTTGTTTTTAAGATTGTAAAAATTGTGAATTTTGAATGGATTTCTATCACTAGTGTGGCAGCTGCCAATTTTTTTTGTATATCCCCTTACCTTTCCCCATAAATGTATAAAAACCAATACTTTTTTTGGGAAAATAAAATAAAATAAAAGAGGATAGAGATTGTGCCATTCACCAATGCCATTGCCCATTAACATTTTCACGTACAAAGAAAACTGATTTTCCAATTATACAACTGTTGAAATTCATGTAATTCTTCAATTATGAGCTGAAAGTCAATCACTCCCCAAAATCAATCATACATTATTTCAATGCACAGTGATAAGCAATTCTTCACTGTGGCTTTCATATAGTTAAGCACGAGTCATATTCAAGTTTAAGGGAATTATGCATCGGTCTTGTTCCTAAGCAGTTTGACATAAACCTGACAAGAAAGGTTTAAGAAGATGTTGTGTTCTACTTTGAGAAAACAAGATAAGCTGACAGAAGGAAGAACATAGTGTGACCTTCTTGTACTCATTTGTGTTGTTTTCTCTGCCAATATCAATTTCTTAGTAGAAATAAATGAAATGTTGAGGTTAACCCTTCAAATATAATTCTACGTCCATTTTGGCTACCACTAGACATTTCTCAGTGGCTGTCCTAATTAATGGAGTATTCACTCAATGAAAGAACTGAGAATTAAATAATCTTGATAAACAGAGCTTGCTGCACAATTATAAAGCCCATATAATTATGAAGGGACCTGGTGGCTGATAGAACTCCATCCATATATGACTACTGTTACATTGCTGATTAATGAACTAATCACCATATGCAAAGCTCTCTATCTTCCTGAATCTAAAATGGCATCATTCATGTCAAGGAGAAATGCCAGCAGATTTGGAGGAGCCTTCAAGTATTTTTTCTCAAGTACAAGCAGGGGGGTTAAAAATGTCCAGTGGGAATAAGCAAATGCCATGGAAAAAGAAAGAGAGGCAGTATCTCAGTGGCGTAACAATGCTGGAGATGATTTTTGCTCCAGTGGTTTAAGTCCTGGAACTGCACAGCAGGGTGAGCTCCCAGCATTTGCCTTGGCTTCTGCGCACCTAGCAATTGAAAAGCATGTTATATGCAAGTAGATAAATAGGTACCACTTTGGTGGGAAGACAAGCTGGTGATTTGTGTGGACAGTCAGAATCCTGTTGGCATAGAACCTTCCCAGTTGTGATGCCTATTTGCAAGGTGGCTTCAGTGGAGGGAGAGGAGCCCAGATGATGCTGCAGGATGCCATTCATCTTTCTTTCTGGTATGATGGAGCTAGCTCGCTCTCTGTGGTTTCCGATCTTGGAAAGCACACAAGCATGAATCAAACAGGGCTAGCAGTTTTAGGCAGCCAAAGAACTACTCTTTATTAGTTTCCGGGATAATGTAACATAACTATACACTAAACAAATACTTGAAGAAAGTGAGGAGAAATAGATGAATAGAATTATTTGGGAAGTCATGGTTTAGCTTTCTCAAAGTCTAAATAGGAACATTCTTGCATTTTATTACAAACTAACCAATAACCCAACATTGCCTGGGTATTTATTTATAGGGAGAATTAGAAACGTAATTTCTAATGTTGGCTTTTCCCCCTTACCAGAGGGAACTCCCTTGTGGAGTACTTTGAAGCCATTACCATGGTATGTATGTATATATTTATGTGTATGTGTATACCAGTAAGGGAATCCCAGTAAGGGTATGGCTAGCTGATGAGAGCTAAATAGCTTGTGTGTGTGTGTGTCTGTGTGTCTGTGTGTGTGTGTGTGTGTGTGTGTCTGTGTGTCTATGTGTGTATTCGTAGATTTTCATGGGGGTAGGTATGCTGGTCTTGTTGTATTTGGGTCTTTTCCCGTGTAAGATTGTGATTGTCTTGGCAACGTTTTGGCGAGGTCTCACTCACCATCTTCAGTCTGGTGTTTTCGGCAAACACGAAGCTGAAAACACCAGGCTGAGGATGGCGAGTGAGACCTCACCGAAATGTTGCCAAGACCAGCATATATATATATATATATATATATATATATATATATATATATATATATATATATATATATATATATATATATATATATATATATATATATATATATATATATATATATATATATATATATATATATATATATATATATGTTATGTTATGAATTATATTGTATTGTATTGTGTTGTGTTGTGTTGTATTTTATTATTATATTATATTATATTATATTATATTATATTATATTATATTATATTATATTATATTATATTATATTATATTATATTATATTATATTATATTATATTATATTATTACATTACATTACATTACATTACATTACATTACATTACATTATATTATCATATTGGATTTATGTTTGTGTGTCTCTGTATTTCTCTATGTTTTCTGTCTGTGTTATAATTTAACAATAAAGCAAGTGGAGTTAAGTGCCCAATAAGTAAGATTTTTTTTTTCAAATTGAAATATTGTTCATAGCCACTTTTTGTGTGTGCTAATCCTCTTCCTTCAGATCCAATGATACATTGGGGAAGAAATTAGATAACATCATACATGCCAACCTAACTGCTTTAGTGCTAGAATCTGTTACAAGAAGCCTTCCAAAATTATCCAGCAGAATGTCTAGACAGAGTAAATGGGTTGAAGACTCCTTAATTTCTATAGGAAAGGAGACATTTTCAAATGATTTCTCAAGGACAAGATCTTCAGGCTCAACTGAAAAGAAAGCAAAACATTATACAAATGGTTGTACCATGGAGGACAGACCCAAAGTTGCTTTTTTTCAAGAGGCAACTGCACTTTCTGGTTTTGTGTTGAAGACTCTACCTACGCTCTGTCCTTCTCCTACAGATGGATTGAAAAAGAGTCACCGTCTCCAAATCACCTATTTTCACAGCTGAGGAGGCACTTAAACCTCATTTATTCAGTGCTGCTCGGATATTTTAACCATTGCTCCAAATACTGTGGTATGGGTATGTTTAAAAACCAGCAGCTTCAGTACTGGTTTCAATTATTCTTTTGGACTGAAGATGTATCAACCTAGACGTGCAAATTACTTTTGTACAATTTTGTGTAGTGTAGCTTTTCCTGGATTGAGAGGTCTTTTAAGAGTTGGGTTGTTCCTGGTTTGGCCTTGTTCAGCCAAACCAGTAGTGGTGATTTGGCCTGGGTCACAGAACCGGCAGCGACCCAGGCTGGCCATGCCCCCAAACCAGTTCCCCAGTCTCTTCTGCCATTGCTGGCCTGTTACTGCGCATGCGCAGAACAATTTACAGTCAATTGCGCATGTGCAAGCAATGTGCGGTGGGCATGTAAAGCGAACCAGTGCCAACCGATTCAGGAACCCACCCCTGGGTCCTATGTTCAGTCACACACAGACTAGCACTGAATAGTGTACTCCAAGCTCAAGCAACAAGACAGTTGGGTGAACCCAAAGGTGCTTTTTCAAGAGACAACTGGACTTTCTGGTTTTGGTTGAAGACATTTCACTTTTCAGCCAAGAAGCTTCTTCAGCTCTAACTGGAATTCCTCACCATCCTGTCAGAGCGTAAGAAGCTTCTTGGATGAGAAGCAAAACACCTTCAAAGAAAAATCAGAAAGTCCGGGTGCCTCTTGAAAAAAAAAAAAAAAAGCACCTTTGGGACAACCCTGACCTGGATGACTGAGAATCCTCATAGACACGGAAGACATACTTCATTGATATATCCTAGGGGCTGCATTGTCACTAAATAAATATCACAATTTCACTCTCAGTTCATGAGAATTTCACTAAAGTTCTTTTCTCCCTTGAAATAATGTCAAAAGCAATTTCTTTCTGTCATAAAAGGTGTTGGTACATCTAGCATGGTTGATATCAGAATGAAAACTAAATCCATGATATTGCTGAATATTCTGAGAATGAATTTATAATACTGTATATCACAAGTCAGAATGATGAACCATATCAGTTCATGTTGAACCTTACAAATGTTTAGCTAGAAACTGCCCCATGATGGACTGAGTGTTTGTATCTAACTAAGAAATAGACCTGGAAAGGTTGCTTTCATCTACAATAGGCTCTGAAGATTGTATTATGTACTCATATATGAGCATGCACGTACACACACACACACACACACACAAAGTTTATTTATAAGTACTAATGACAAAAGTTAAAAGAAAATTCATTTCATTCCCACATATTATTTTCCATAACAAAGTCCCTTTGCAGCCTTTAGCAATTGTTCTATTACTTGAGATGTTAAGAAACTCTAAATGTCCTTCTTGATTTAATGTGTTTTCTTAATGGCTTAACGGTGCATAACTCAAAAGAGTATTAACAATTGCTAATGCACATTCATATGGCATCCTTCTAGTAGCATCTTGGAAATATGCAATGAATTCCTTTCTACAAAAAAACAACCCCATGAATTATGTACCGGTCTGTCTAAAAACTAATAAATATTAACCATCATTTTGGTATTATCTTGTGTCTCGATTTCATCAGCTTGTTTTGTCGAAAATCTAGTTAAGATTGGCCTGCTTTCTGCTAAAATGTGTTCAAGTGCACCTTTGCTCATTTTTGGCTCATATGTAGATGAATGAAATCTATCATACACGTCCAGGTGTTCCAACAGCTGCAGTTGTCACCTAAGACATATTCTCTAGGAAAGAAGCCAAACATTGCAAAACAGAAATAGACACCAGTGTATAATTACAAAATACCTTTTTTTAAAAAAAAAAATCAAGCTTGATGTACTTAGTCAATGCCATCATTGCAGAAACTCTGTAATACATATGCATCAGCTGAAAATGCTTGAGAGCAAGTCACTCACATCTTTATCCAGACTGGGTACCACAGCGAGCCTTCCATAAGCCATGGGTCTTTTGTGACCACTGCAGCCAACAGAATCTCTTGGGCAGAGCTACTAAATTGAGATGGAAATCAGAGTCAACAGTAATTTTTAGCCAAATTTTGGCAAGAAAATAAATACAAAGTCAATGGATCTTAACAGACTTAAACACTGGGCACTATCTGACAAAATGAAATTCAACGGTGAAAAATGTAGGCAAGAAAAAACAAAATGCACAGATACAGCATATGTGGTACTTTACTCAATAGTTGTAACTACAAGAAGGATCATGGAGTTCTAGAGGACAATCACTTAAACATGAGCCAGCAGTTTGCTGCAGCTTCAAAAAAAAAAAAAAAAAAGCCAACACAGTTCTAGGCTGCATAAACAAAGGGGTGGAATCAAGAAAATGTGAAGTGTTAATCCCACTTTATAATGTCTTGGTGTGACCACAGTTGGAATACTGCATCCCGTTCTGGTTCTCATGATGTAAAAAAAGATGTTGAGACTTTAAGAAAGAGTGCAGAGGAGAGCAACAAAGATGATTAGGGGACTGTAAGCTAAAACATATAACGAACAATAACTGGAATTGAGTATGTTTAGTTTAAGAAAAAGAAGGACTAGGGGAGACATGATAGCAGTCTTCCAATATTTCAGGGGTTTCCACAAAGAAAAGGGAGTCAAGCTATTCCCCAAAGCACTTGAGGGCAGGACAAGAAGCAAGGGATGGAAACTAATTCAAAGAGAGAAGCAACTTAGAATGAAGAAGAAATTTCCTGAAGTTAGAACAATTAGTCAGGGATTTGACTTGCCTCCAGAAGTTGTGAATGTTCCAACACTGGAAGTTTTTAAGAAGAGATTGGATAACCATTTGTCTGATTACTGGTGGAGAGGTGCTGGAGTCTTTTTCTCTATTGGGCTGGTTGGTTGTCATTTTGCATAGATATTAATGTCTATGTGTCTATTAGTGGCTGATTTGTCAGAGTGTCAGGCTTTTACAATGTCTCTCCCTAGAAGTGAATTAGCTCCCTCCTTCCCTCAAGACCTAACTATGTTGCCAGCCCTGGGGATCACAGGGGATCAGGAAGATTTTGTGATGGCTCCCTTATTGCGGTTGACATCATCCTCTCCTCTTTTGCATGTCTTTTTATAGTTAATTTTATATATATGTGCTATATGCTGCTCTCATATAAGATAGGCAGGTATACAACTATGACAAATAAATACATAAACTATGCAATTATGTATTTGACCCATAAAAATAGCTACACAAGTGCTGCTTATTGATTTGTTTGTGCTGCTTTCAGTTGGGAAAACTATGAAATTGCAGGCTGAGAATGTAGCCATATGAATGCAATACACAGAGGGCTGTTTATTGCAATGCCTTGTTTCCTTCAATAGTCAACCATTGCAAATGAAATGCTTCAAAGACAATAGGAGAACTTTCAATATTATTCCCCAATGATGGCTATTCAAAGACACAATTTTTAACACACAAGATGTTAAATTTCAAATAACATTTACTTTGTCTTGGCACCAAAGAAGATCAGTTGAGAGATGGAATTGGCTCCCTGTTGGGAATTAATCAGAGCTTAAATAGCTGCCTTTATTTTCAGCATATCCCATCTCCTGTAGACTATCATGCCTTGTGAGTTAAACCTATGTAATGCATGGAAATCTTAGCTGGAGATTTTCTTTCCAATAGATATATAATATTACTGAACAGACTCCATCCTTCCCTGACACTCCCCCCCTCTTTCTTTCTCTCTCTCCCTGTTTCATATATATATATATATATATATATATATATATATATATATATATATATATATATATATATATATATATATATATATATATATATATATATATATATATATATATATATATATATATATATATATATATATAGCATACTATGTGTGTTCCTTCTCATACGGTTTTAGCAATCAAATCCTATTATTTTTAGATTGAGTATAAGTATTACACCAGAGGAAAACAGGTAAAAAACATTCAAGCAAATAATCTTGCATCTTTAATGAGATGTTTGCATTTTCAATCTCTAAAGTCTTTGAGGAAAGCAAATAAATCAAAAGTTTTTTTTAAAAAAAACTGTATCATACATTGTTGAGCTACAAGTGTAATTTTCTGACAATTTAAATATTTAGGATGGATCAGAATAAACATTAAGAGAGACTTACTACGCAGGAAGCTGATTTATTCTGAATAATTCTGATTGAGCCTGAAGAGGTTTCTTTCTTTTTTGTTTTAATGGGGAAGGAAGCACATGTAAGTTCGAATGGAAGAGACAAGATGGCAATCCCAGAGGGAATGTTGCAGAATTATGGACCTGTATCAAAAATATGAATGGATCAGGATATTGAGTATGTGTGTGTGTGTGTGTGTGTGTGTGTGTGTGTGTCTCTCTCTGTGTGTGTGTGTGTGTACGTAGGTACGTATGTACATATGTATGGATGTATGTAGATAGGTAGATAGCAATAATACTTAGACTTATATACCACTTTATAGTGCTTTCACATCCCTCTAAATCATTTACAGAGTCAGCATATTGCCCTCAACAATCTTGGTCCTCATTTTACACACCTCTGAACAATGGAAGGCTGAGTTAACCTTGAGCAAGTGAGATTTGAACTGTTAATCTGCAGCTAGCAGTCAGCTGAAGTAGCCTGCAGTACTGCACTCTAATCACTGCGCCACCTCAGGTAGATAGGTAGATAGATAGATAAATAAATAGGTAGGTAGGTAGGTAGGTAGGTAGGTAGGTAGATGATGGATGGATGGATGGACATATGGATGAATGGATGAATGGACAGATGAATGGACAGACAGATATGGTTGGATAATGGATGGATAGATGAATAGTTGGATAGTTGGATAAATGGATGGCAGATGGATAGATGGATAGAAGGATAGGTGGATAGATGAATATTTAAGAAAGGGATGAAAGTCATTTTTGGTTTTGTTAAGACTACTGTTATACAACATATATGTCTTTCCCATGACACATGAACAACAATGTAGAAACATGGAATATCAGCATTTCTTTTCTTAAAAAAGAACCTTCCTATGTATGTAATCTTGAACCATTGGAGAAAAGACAGGATATAGGACTAATTTTACAAAAGGCAACCCCCCCCAAACCCTACATTATTAGCCATTGCAATGGAAAAGGGTGTCTTAGAATTGCATGCATCTCTGGGGCTTCAGATCAGTTGAAAAATCAGCCTTTTGAAAAAACACATTTGGTACTCTTTGGGCACTATATCAGTAGTGGGATTCAATTTTTTTGACTACCAGTTCTGTGGGTGTGGCAGGGGAAAGATACTACAAAATCTCCATTCCCTCCCCACCCCACTAACCTGCTTTCCAGCTCCGTTCTCCTGTGCAGGGCAACAAAAGAAGACCCAGCGGATGAGCAGGGACTCGGGAGGCAGCGAATAGATGGTGGCTGGGCAAGCCAGAGGTGTTATTTGCCGGTTCTCTGAACTACTCAAAATTTCCGCTACTGGTTTGCCAGAATCAATCAGAACCAACTGAACATTCCCTCTGCACCATATATATCTGACGAAATAAATGTCAACTTATGAAAACTTTAAATAAAATTTATTAATCATGAAAGATCTTGCCATATTCCTTGCCTCTTTTTCCTCTCCTTCTTCCTCTTCCTTTTCTCAGTTCTTTTCACCTTAGCGGAGTCTCTTTGTTAATCTCTCGTCATATATTTCCAAAATATTACTTTTATTTACATCAAAATCACTCTGCAATTGTTCTGCACACCTAATCATTGCATCAAACACTCCCCTTTTTTTATTTCCCACTAGCGTAACTGAGCCAGCTTAGTCCAGCAGTTCCTCCTTCCTTCACTGGTGTAACTACATTCTGTAGCATTTTGTAATATAAATATGTACAAGAAGATTTATTTATTCACTCATTTAATATAAATTGTTCCAATTTAAGAATCTGTTCTAAATAACTCCCATACCTTTTTCCTTGCATGCATTTTCCATTCCTTCTGTTGAGAAATTCATCTATCTTCTAGTATTTTTTTTAATTCTTTTTGTTTCTGCAGTCATTTTAGTTTTTTGGCTTTTTTATGTTCATTTCCCCTCCTCAATCTTCTCTTAAAATTACACAGTAATGTTCTTTCCCACATTTAGAATTTCACGTCACCCTTGCACCCTCATTTATTCTTTCTCTCCTTCATAATAAACAATTGACTCAGTCATGCATTGAGGTTTGCATTCTTTCCTTTTCTGTATATGCATATTAATATTTATCCTTGTACCAAATAATCATAAGAAGCAGCATTTTTTTTGAAGCAGATTCTCACTATTCAGCCTTTTTCTTTCTTCCCCCCCCCTCTCTTTTAATAGTTTTAATGGCATTTAAAATAATGACAGAGAAAGAAGAACAATACAAGACAGAAATACATACTATACATGGTAGAAAAATACATCTCAAGTGCTCTAAAATGAGTGGAAAAATAAAAGGAAAAAGATGGCATTGCAATAAACAGTTACAAGCCCAAAGGGGGTTTGATATATCTATAAAGGTAAAGGTTCCCCTCGCACATATGTGCTAGTTGTTCCCGACTCTAGGGGGCAGTGCTCATCTCTGTTTCAAAGCCAAAGAGCCAGCATTGTCCAAAGACGTTCTCTGTGGTCATGTGGCTGGCATGACTAAATGCTGAAGGTGCATGGAACACTGTTACCTTCCCACCAAAGGGGGTCCCTATTTTTCTACTTGCGTTTTTGCATGCTTTAGAACTGCTACTTCGGCAGAAGCTGGGACAAGTAAGGGAAGCTCACCCCATTACAAGGTGCTAGGGATTCGAACTGCCGACCTTCTGATCGACAAGCTCAGCATCTTAGCCACTGACACATCACGTCCCATTGATATATCTATACCTTTCCACAAAGAGCGATAAAGTCTAGTTTATCTACTTTTCCAGATCTAGAAAGAACTGTGATATTGACAAATCTATAATGTAGCCTTTGTTGTCATTATACATCATATATGTACCATGAAATTGGTTAATCTGACTTTTCTTTGAGAAAAGAAAAAAAGAAAAAATGACCTTTTATTTTTTTAATTTAGTTGCCAGCTTAGAGGTGAAACCTGGGAGTATATGGGCCATGAAAGCACAGTGGTTAGAGTGAAGTATTGCAGGCTAACTCTGCCCACTGCCAGGAGTTCGATCCTCACCTGCTCAAAGTTGACTCAGCTTTACATCCTTCTGAGTTTGGTAAAATGAAGACCCAGATTGTTGGGACAATATACTAACATTGTAAACAATTCAGAGAATGCTGTAAAGCACTGTGGATCAGTATATAAGGCTTACTCGCTCATATTGTTCCACCCATCCATTGGTGCCATATAAGAGAATAACCTTTCATCTAGATTCCACTTATTCTAGATTCCATGCATACTTTTCCCAAAGTAATGCAGCACATGGCTTTTGCATTATCACCATTTATAAGCCCCCTATACAATTTAAGTCTACAACCAGTTCATAGTTTGTGGGATACATCGTAACCTTTCATTCCTTATTCAATCTACATTTTTAGTGCCATGCTAGCATTCATCAACTTTATTCCTTAAGAAAGACAACATCCTTATTGAGATCTATTCCAGGTAATCCTCGACTTACAACATTTCATTTAGTGACCATTCAAAGTCACAACAGCACTGAAAAAAAGTGACTTATGACCATTTTTCACAGTTATGCCTGTTGTGGTGTCCCTTTGGTCACATGATCAAAATTCAGACGCTTGGCAACTGACTCACACTTATGATGGTTGCAGTATCCCAAGGTCACGTGGTCACATTTTGCAATCTTCTGACGAGCAAAGTCAATGGGAAAACCCAACTCACTTAACAGCCATGATACTAACGTAACAACTGCAGTGATCCCCTTAACAACTGTGGCAAGAAAGGTCATAAAATAGGACACAATTCACTTAACAAATGTCTCACTTAGCAACAGAAATTTTGGGCTCAATTTTAAGTTGTACATCTGTTCTCTTTTTTCTTAGTCCTACAGACACAAAGCTTCCTCCCTCCCTCCCTCCCTCCCTCCCTCCCTCCCTCCCTCCCTCCCTCTGTATTATTTACTCATCTTTCCTTCCATGCTGCAATCTTCCATAGAACCAGATGGATTCATAAATATTAATCTCAACTGAGACTTTCATGTTCAAATTGACTGGTACGCACAACCAAAACCTACTTCTATTTCTTGCATGTGTGTGCCATTGTATACAAGGCAGGATCTCTAACCGAGACACTATTAATTATTTTGGGAAAAATGGATTCACTGTAGAGGAAATAAAAAAAACTATTTTGATTAGATTTTCTTTTTTAAAAAATGAATTCACAGAAAGATTTCACATCCCTGCAAAAGGAGAGAAATCATTTCTGAAATACAAATATTAATATATTTTATATGTAATATAAATATTTCACAAAAAAACTCATCCATATTAGGAACTATAAAATTAATTGAGACATAAGGAATTACAGATTGGTATTTCATTATCTTACATTTACTCAAGGAAGATAATGGCTTAGGAAATTATACTACATTTTTCTATAATGATTGTAATAATTTGTAAAATATGGGTATCAGTAATTAATTCATACAATGAGCTTAACCTTGGTTTGGTTAAAAAAATTAAAGTCTGGAGGCAGTTCATGAATCTTTGTTATAGCTTAGTTATTAAGATTTATTCAATGCAATTTCCCAAGAAGATTTTCATTTGCTTTTGTATCGTATTCTGTGGATGAGACACAAGGTGATCAAGGCAAATAATATTTGAATTTCAAGCATAAAATTTTACATTCAGAAATGTTAGGTAGAAAAACTGCAACCTACTGCAAAAATATATATGGAAACATAGTTCTAATTAGGAATCTCATATATCGCCAAATAGAAAAAAATATAAATCATTGATGAAATTATTAGTAGCTTTGTCCTCTGAAGTCTTCAGCAGTTTTAAATCCCATTCTAATTAAACTTAATATTCGGTCAAGTTTAAATAGTTTTTGTTAAGACAAGGTGATACTATTTCATGTAGCTCACCATTTATCATGAGAGTTGAGGTGGCACACTGGTTAGAGTGCCGTACTGCAGGCTACTTCAGCTGACTGCTAGATGCAGTTTGGCTATCTCACCGGCTCAAGGTTGACTCAGCCTTCCATTCTTCAAAGGTGGGTAAAATGAGGACCCAGATTGTTAGGGGCAACAGGCTGACTCTGTAAACTGCTTAGAAAATGCTGTAAAGGCACTATGAAGCATATATAAGTTTAAGTGCTATTGCTTAAGGTGACCAACCGTCCTCCTTTAGGGAGGACAGTCCTTCTTTTGTAAGTTCTGTCCTCCCTCGAAAAGTGTCCTCCTACATGTCCTCCTTTTTGATATTTGAAGGCTAATCTGTTGCGTGTTATGTGACGTATTTTATTAAACAGTTTTTAATGGTGTTTTTTTTACTTCATTGCAAGTATATTGAACAGATATTGAATCTTGTGTTGAATTTTTATCTAAAGAAATGCTAGACATTAAAATAGACGACAATTGTCTCTTTGAAGAAATTAGAAAACTGAATGTATATTTAAATTCTGAAAAATTAATACAATGGGAAAATCAACATGTTGAAATTGATAAAAGATGGGTGGATATTTTCAGCCATTTCAAAAATGAACATATTCCATGTGAACATTTATTCATACTTGTTCAATTTACGTTGTGCTGCCCTGGAACTAATGCAGCAGTTGAAAGAGTTTTTTTCAATTGCCAATGATTTTTTGACAAGTGAGAAATCGAGATTGAATGTTGATGCTCTAGCTGCAGCATTTGCCGTAAAATTCAATATGAAGGATATTTCTTGTTCAGATATTTCCAATATATTGTTAGAAGACGATACATTGACAAAAAATATTAATTCAATGGAAAAGTACTCATTCAAATAATAATTAACAGGCATGTAAGCATAATTACAATATAAAATGTTGCAAATGTTTTTATTATGCATATATCATATTTTAGTGTATTATTGTTGCAATGAATAAAATATTTCTTTTATTTACGATATATTTTTTCCAATTTATTTGTCCTCCTTTTCATTGTAAAAAAGTTGGTCACCTTAGCATTTTGGACAATAGAACGTGTTTTGTCCTCCTTTTCATTGTAAAAAAGTTGGTCACCTTACTATTGCTATCATATATTTTGATAAGCATACTTAGGATGGTACTATCACTGACATAATGTCAGGGTTCCAAGTAGTATCCAAAAGTAAATCAGAGTCCAAGGCAAAGGATTCCTCAAAGTTCCAATGTATTAAGAGAGCCATGTTGGCACATCTGGGAAACCCCGAATCGGAAAGCTTCCAGGTTTTCCCACCCAGTTGAAAGTTCAAGATCCTGCCCCCACACCCACAAGTCCATCACATGGTCCAATCTTCCACTGCCACGCTAGCAGCTTCTATCCACCCAGTTCTGGCCAGGTACAGAGACAAAGGATAACCGTGACTTTCTAGAAATAATGTTACTATGGCTACATATCACCCAACTCCATATAATTCTCCCTCCCATTTTCCCACAATAGAAAATCCATAATAGAATAATAGAAAAGTGTGGCAGAACTGAAGTCCAAAAAAGAAAAGATGGCTTGAAGACCTGACATATAATTAATTTTCAATAAATATAGAAACTGCACAGATGGGCTTGATATATCTATACCTTTCCACAAAGAGCAATAAAGATTCTACTGGTAGTTTAGCTGCTTTTCAAGAAATAGGAAGATCTATGAGAGATATTGATAAATCTGACTGTTCTTTGAGTTTACTTGCCAGCTTAGAGGTGACGCTGCTCGGCGGGCAGTAAACTGTTCAGAAAGTGCTGTAAAGCACAGTGGAGCAGGATTTAAATCTGTTGCTGGCTGCAGAACTCAAGGTTGAAGTCCACAAAGCTTTCAGTGGCCAAGATTGAGAAACATTGAAACATAGCAATAGCACATAGACTTATATACTGACCCTTGCTCTGAATTATCTAACCTTCTTTTCAAATTGGCACCCAACACAGTAAATTATTTATTTGTTTGTTTATTTATATATTTGTTTATCCATTTTTCCTTTCACCGTTATTATTTTTATAAAGAGCTCAATGTGCTGAGCATACCGAATACTCCTTCCTTTTCCTATTTTCCCTATAATAACAATCTTGTGAGGTGGGTTGGATTGAGAGAGAATGACTGAGCCATAATCAACCAGTTGGCTTTCATATCTAAAGCAGATCTGGAACTCATAATCTTCTTGGTTTCTAATCTGATGCCTTAACTACGGGACCAAATTGCCTAACTATATAAATAGGGGCTACTCTGTAATTATGTGTTGGCCATCATTTTTCCCCCTTAAAGTTCCCAGTCAAGATATCTTGTATCTACCAGAAGCTTATTGCTGTTTTCATACCGGATTTGTTTTCTCCTAGGAAAAGATTAATGCTAACTAGACTTATTCCTTCTAATGTTTCTCTCACGTGGATGCATTGGAGGAAAGTATTTATTCCCATGTGATCTGTGACCTGCTCTTTCAAACATCTGTGAAAAATCATTAGGGGATGGAGGTTATTTTTTTCTCATTTTTGTAAAAAAAAAAAAAAGAAACTCTTTTCTATCCCGTCAGCCATTTAAGAATTCTGAGCAAAACACAATTATTTTGACGTTCGGGTATAAGGATTAAATTTCTGTAGCGAAGGGTTTTATTTCTTACTCTGTTTGAAGTGGTCTCTGTTGGTTTTATAGTGGTGCTTTATCACTTTATTTCTTCGTTTTCTTTTATCGAAAGCTGCTAGGACGCAGCAGTTCCTCTCTCCGTCCCTAACACTGCAACTAAGCTGGAGGCTGCAAGCTGTATAAACTATTCTATTTACTTATTAAACTTTTTCCTTCTCTCTCTAAATAAGTGTGGGTGTAATATATAATTTTGAGAAGGCCTCTATGGTAGCAATTGTAATTGGTGCTCTTGGCTTCCTTATTCTAAACCATATCATATTTTACTGCAGATTTCAAGGAACTGTGCCAAAAATAAAGACATACAGCTGCTTATTCCCTACTATCGGTGGTCTCAAACCAGATTTAAAAGTGAAACAAATTCATTTGTCTATCCTTCCAGATGCCTATCTGCCTTTCCAATTATCTTGTATAAAAAGAACTAAGATTTTTAGATGGTTTTATATTTGTATCATATCGGCCTGCTGCACAAATAAAGTCACCTGACTGTAGTATGAGGCAATGTATATTTTATGCCTAGATTTTAATATGCACACAATAAAATCTTTCCAGCTAAAATGCATGTGTCTTTTATCACATATTCAAAAAATATTTTTAAACAGGACTACTGTCATATTGAAAAATGAAGAGCTATGGCATTCTAGACCGAAATATATTTCTCAACTTTTTGTACTTCCCCCCTCTCCAGCGTCTTACCTAAAATTGTTCAGACTTGATGGCATCATGTGCCCTAAAGCACAGTTAAAATAAGAGTCTCAATTACTGCTGTAACTATATGTAATTACTACAATACATAATTAATTTGGTTATGCATTCTAAATAGAGTGCATTGCAAAACATGAGGGTGGGAGGGAGGAAAGAAAGATGCAAAAAAAAAAAAAAACCAAACCCAAATGCAGAAGTGTAGAATAGTTAGTACCTGGCTCAATAGCAGCAGATGTAGGAGGATTTTTGGAATCCTAGGAAACGCCACTTTATGAGCCAGTGGTGTGGTACAGCTGCCAAGTAAGCCAATGCAATCCTAGGCTGCATTAACAGAGGGTTAAAACCAGGAGTGGCCTGCTGTGGGTTCACAGGGGTTTGGGAGAACCTCTAGCTAAGATTCTGTGTAGTTCGGAGAGCCCCAAAATCCCACTCTTTGTTGCATCAGGGTTGTGTTTGACCTCAGAGGGCGGGGGTAGCCATGGCCAGGGTGGGCGGGGCATGGCCAGCTCAATATCACTCATGTTGGGGCACCTGTGGTGGCCAAGTGCTAAGGCAGGACTTCTCTGAGACCCTCCCTCACTCTCATTATAATCTCCTTCCTTCCCCTTCCTTTTCTTCTTTTTCTTTTCCTCTTCCTTCTCCTTTCTTCTTCCTTCCCCTCTTTCCTTACTTTTCCTTCCTTGCTCTCTTCCCATCATCTCTTCTTTTTCTTGGTTTTTCACTTGCCGTTTTTCCTTTTCTGACCCTTCTTGCATGCTCAAATGCAGAAGGAGAAAGATTTCCCTTTTCTTTTTGTTTTTAGTTTGCTTTGATAGCCCTCTGCCAGCAAAAACTGAGCTGGGGGGGAGGGCCCCCGCGCCATTTTCACTGGCTGAGGCACTGCGGGCTGGTCCTTTGCTATTTCCAGGCCAGCCCTGTGAGCCAGATCTAAGTACCCCACCGGCTGGATTCAGCCCATGGGCCTTGAGTTTGACAACCCTAATCTAGGAGGCTGCCACAATGGTAACAACGGATGGAAAATGATAAGGAGAGACTCAATCTAGAAATAAGAAGAAATTTCCTGACAGAACAATTAATAAGTGGAGTGGCTTGCCTGCAGAAGTTGACCTCACCCCATTCCTAAGAGGTCTGTAAGGGGCATGCATAAGCGCACCAACGTGCCTACCATCCCTGTCCTAACAACCCCATTTATTCATATCCATTTCATATATTCATAATCTTCTACATTCTTATAACGATTATCTTATACACACTTGACAAACAAACAAATAAGTAAAATAAATAAAATAAAAGGTTTTGGGTGCTCCATTACTGGAGGTTTTTAAGAACAGACTGGAGAGTCATTTGTCTGGTGATGGTTTAGGGCAGATCTGTCAAACTTGATTTCATTGAGGGCCTCATCAGGGTTGGAGTTTGACCTTGGAAGTCAGGAGCAGGTGTGGCCAGCTCAATGTCACTCATGTCAGGGGGGGCTATGGTGCCCTTCATGCTCTGCAGAGGTAGGCTCCTACCGGTTCGGACCACATCCCCAAACTGTTTTTATCGGCAGCACCATAGGTGCCACCATCTCTTTTTTCACTTCTGTGCATGCACAGAAGCATTTTTCAATTACTATGTATGCGTGCATAGCGCGTATCAAGCATGTGCATAGCGCACATCAAGCACACGTGTAGCACACATCAAGCACGCACGTGCCCAAAGCGCGTCCCTGAGTGAACCAGCAGTAGAAGAAGCCAGAACCTACCCCTGGTGCTCTGTCAGTGAAAACAGGCTCCCAAACTCTGTTATCAGCTGCAATGGCCTCCTGCAATCGTCTGCCAGCACAAAAACAACGCTCAGTGGGCCAGCAAGCAGCCCTTCCAAGCTCCGTTTTCGCTGGCAGAGGCACTCTGCAAGCCAGTCCTTTATTGTTTTCAGGATGGTCCCGGGGTCAGATCTAAGTACTCCACAGGTCAGATCTGGGCCCCATGCCTTGAGTTTGACACCCCTGATTTAGGGTCTCTGGCTTGAGCAGGGGACTAGAAAACCTCCAAGGTTCCTTCCAACTCTATTATTCTGTTAATAGAAGAAGAGGAGAAAAGGAAAATAGTGGAGATTGAACCTGCTCTTCAGTCGTTACAATCAGGTCTTTGCAGTCACATCACAATTTCTTGAGAGGATTAGAAAGTACTTAAAAATCAAGTGATATGCCATTTTATTTTATATGATTGTTGACCAGGGCTCTCTGAAGCAGTTTTATGTATATTAACTACCTGAACTGATTTAAGTAATTAAATAGTTTATGAAAATGATCGGTGAATGACAATAACTTCCACTGCATTCAGGAAAAAGATCACGATTCTTTCCTTATAAATATCTTTTCCTGTTGCCCAAAACCAGTGCTTCTCAAATAGTGGGGCGCGAGGGGGGCGCGAGGCTCCGTAAAGGGGGGCTCAGTTCAAATTATTTTATATATTTTATAACACTGGAAGTCTTTAAGAAGATGTTGGATAGCTATTTGTCTGAAATGGTATAGGGTTTCCTGCCTAGGCAGGGGGTTGGACTAGAAGACCTCCAAGGTCCCTTCCAACTCTACTATTGTATTGTATTGTATTGTATTGTATTGTTTTGCAGGTTAAAGTTTTTTTTAATATTGTGTTCCTTTAAATCCTGTGCTCCTTTAAAACTTTTCTGCTACAGTTAATAAAGCTATTCTTTGTTGTAAATTGATCCACATTTCTTTCTTTTTTTATTCTCTTATACGTTAATAAGGATACAGTGTTATGCAGAGGTGTACTTATAACAATTTTATAGACAAATGATACTATTTACAGTCGCACAGGGGGCGCGAAATGTTTTCTTCTTCCTGGGGGGGGGGGCATGACAGAAAATAATTGAGAAGCACTGCCCAAAACCCAGAACATCATTCCGAAATGTTTACACCAATGTTCCCCACATTAGTAGAGTTCATTAATTTCAGTTATAAGATTAAGAGTAGCTTTAGATCATGTTTGAGAATACAAAAGGTTAAAAACAACAAACGTGATAAGCTTCCTCACCTCATAAAACTTTTCACTTTCCTGCAAATTGCCTTCCGTTGTCACAAAAATCTAAATCTGACAACCTGTAATGGTTTCCCGCAATACAGAACAGAGCACCTTTTTTTTTCTCCCACGAAACCTGTGCCAGAACTGAATTTCTAATCAGATCAAGTTGTTTCTTGACTGACCTGGACCACTACCAAACTATCAGATTAGGTTCAGGAACAGAAGCAGATAATCTCTGCCAAGCCCTCATTTCAATTTTGGACTGGTTCGGAGGAACAAAAAATGCCAAATTGAAAGACAAGCCACT
Source organism: Natrix helvetica (assembly GCF_964273705.1). Lineage (NCBI taxonomy): Eukaryota > Metazoa > Chordata > Lepidosauria > Squamata > Natricidae > Natrix > Natrix helvetica. Next base: position 151,472,978 of record NC_138550.1, on the reverse strand, counting down.
TGTGGTGTCTGAAATGTAACATTGCTTCTCAAAATATCATTCACTCAGCTGCTAACAGTTTACTGGTAACATTTCGCCTTTGAAACTTTAGACTTTGCCAACCTGTGAGCTGTGAGATCATCACTTTTTCCCCTATTTCATTCAACATATTTTGTATTGTTTAATCTTGAATATGAAGTTTGCAAGGTAAAAATGATTTATTTGCCTACACAGAAATGTGGTTACCCTAGAGGATGTCAATTCATTTGTCAATAGCCAAGTACTACCCATGCAATTACCTAAGTAATATAAACTTTTTTTTCCCTTTTCTATTTTGTGATAGTAGAAAATAAGGCTTCTATTTCTCTAAGGGAACCAATGGCATTTTGAATTATTAGTCTCTTTGCAATGTAATGCTAAAGATTCAAAGATGTAAAGCTCAGACTAAATTAAAAAGAATAGGTCAGAAGTGAAATTGTAAAGAGGAAATCAATTTTCTACATTAGAAGCTAAGATGTTTTACAAATTAAATCACTTTCTATAAGTGAAAGGACACCGAAATAATCACTCTAAAAAGACGTTCACTCTACTGCTATCAACTACTTTATAATTTGTAGTACCAACCCCTGAAAAAGATCTAAATAAGTGGCTTTAAGAAGACTTTTGCATCTGCTTTTTCAAAAAAAAAATTGTAAGACTGCCATAGGTACCATAAAATGATATTAAAACATTATATTATAATATCTCTTTTGGTATTTTAAATTTGGAATCTGACAAAGAATGTCACACATATAAATGCAATCATTTACTAAAATCTGTTTCACATATACTCTCCCTTTTTATGAAGCCCTACCCCATTGTAGAACCCTATATTAAAAGGAAGGGACACGGTGGCTCAGTGGCTAAGATGCTGAGCTTGTCGATCATAAATGTCAGCAGTTAGCTGGTCCGAATCCCTAATGCCGCGTAATGGAGTGAGCTCCCATTATTTGTCCCAGCTTCTGCCAACCTAACAGTTCAAAAGCATTGTAAAAATGCAAGTAGAAAAATAGGAGCCACCTTTTGGGTGGGAAGGTAACAATGTTCCATGCACCTTCGGCATTTAGTCATGCCGGCCACATGACCACGGAGACATCTTTGAACAGTGCTAGCTCTTCAGCTTTGAAATGGAGATGAGCCCCCTAGAATTGGGAATGATTTACACACATGTGCTAGGGGAACCTTTACCTTTATCTTACTATATTAGAAGGAAAGCCATAAACCAGGTTTCTATCCCAAATGTAAATATTTTTGTGTTAGTGGTATACGCCACTAATCAATATACAGGAAGTCCCTGGCTTATGATCACAATTGAGGCCAGAATCTATGTTCCTAAGTGAGAAATTTGTGAAGTGAGTTTTGCCTCATTTTATGACTCCCCCCCCTCACAGTTTTTCACTGAGTCTCTGCAGTTGTTAAAAGAGTAACATGGTTGTTAAGTGAATCTGGCTTCCCCGTTGACTTTTCTTGTCACAAGTCGCAAAGGGGGAATCACATAACCTCACATAATCACATATACGCACATATACACCACCATATCAGTGGTGGGTCTGGATCATATCGCAACTGGTACACTGCAATGGGGCTAGCCGTCCACACATGCACATTGTGCACACATGTACACCCACCACCCGCAATGCTCCAGCTGCTTGGTGGAATGTCATGCAGGCACCATACGCTCCCTGCACATGCGCAAATGGCCCTGTTGGGTCAAAGACAGGTAAGAAGGGCGGGCGGGTGGGGCCTCCAAAGCACCGTACCGGAACGGTACCTGGTGCTCCCAGCAGGCACTGGTATATCTTTACTGGGGCATACTGCCCGTAACCCACTACTGGTTTGTGTGGGGGGGGGAGGGTGGGGGGGGTTTGTACTGAAGGAACAGGAATGTGGTCAGTGGTGGGTTCCTACCAGTTTGGACCAGTTCAGTCGAACTGATAGTGGTATGCTGGAACTGGCAGCAACCCAGGCCTGCCACATCCCCAAACTGGTTCTCCGGGTGGGGCCATAGGCGCTGCCATCTTGTTCTTTGCTTCTTCGCATAAATTCTTTTTATGGCAATGCACATGCACACACAGTGCACATCAACCACATATGGCATGATCGGGAACGCACTGGCAGTAGTGACTGCCGGAACCTACCCCTGAATATGGTCATACTAGATAAGATACCAAATAAGTTACAAGGATACTTACGCACATGCCCATCTCTTTTTCAGGCTTGCTATTGGCTTCTTATCTCCTGTTAAGGTTTGGACTTAATTTCTGTCATTTTGACACAGGAACATCCCGACCAACTATCAGAGTTGTCAGAATCCTGTTCAACCCCTTCAGTCGCCTGTCCTTGGCATTCTATCATACTATGTATGACATCTACCATAATGTCAAATGTTCAATGACAGTAAGACATTTTAATCTATACTGCATTTAATTTTATTTCCCAAACTAACATGGAACTGTGACTGTGAAACTACAACATAGATTAATTAACACTTTCTGTGGCTCATTCCCTCCCTTTGTTCCATTCAGACAGTGGTGGGATTCAAATAATTTGACAACTGGTTATCTGCCTAATGACCAGCTAGGTAGAGGGATTGGTGGTCATTAGGGTGGCCTGGGCTGGATGGCCATAACCAACTGAACATCACTCACATCAATGGGCGCTTCGCCTTAGCTGTTACAATGTAGCAAGGGTTAACCGAAGAGGCAGTTTCTGTAGGCAGGGCAATAAAGATTAGGCTAGAAGCAACACCAGAATGTTTCCTTCCTGCCTTCCTTACAGGATTAGCCCTGTAAAGTGGAAACAAAAACAAAAGGAGATTTCTTCCAACAACCGGTTCTCCGAACTGCTTAGAAAGTTAACAACAGGTTCTCCCCAATAGGTGCATACTGGCTGAATCCCACCACTTCATTCAGACTGACAGAAAGCATTTAACTTCCAGTACAGGTAATCTATGCTTAGCGACTGTCTCATTTAGCAACAAAGGAAAGCTGAAATAAGATTGAAAGCACGCTTGAGATTTTGCTTAGTGACAGCTTCATTGAACAACTCTTTCTATCTTACCTACCCCAACAACCTTAGTAGGTGGGTTGGACTGAGATAGGAGGACTGGCCCAATGTCACCCCACTAGCTTTCATGCCTAAAGTGGATCTAGAATTCACAATCTCCTGGTTTCTAGCCCAGCCTCTTAATCTCTACCACCACCTGGCTGTCTTTTACCCCAGTGTTTTCCTGATCTAAGGAAAAAAAAAATCTTGGCTTTTATTTTCCGTCTGCATATTCCTTCCTATCCCTGAATGCCAAGTCTCAAATTTACTTTGTCATTTTCCCTTTTAAAAAAAGATAGCATAGTGATTAAAATATCAATCATTAAAACAAAAGTGGTAACATCAGTATCATTTACAAGATATTTACTCTCTATATAATATTATCAACAGGCATGACTTTGTTTAGCTGTCCATTGATCTGTATATCCCTAGTAGCTACATCTCTATTCCTTCTCTGAATCAAAGTACATTTGAATGAAATAATCCCTTTCATAATTTGATAATCCGGTCACGCTCATTTGAAAGTAACTAATTCATCAAGTAGTTCAATGCACCAGCTATGCATCATTGCATGGAAAATACAAGATTTGAAAACCTAAGCATGAGGAATTTAGTTTATCAGGAGCTATGACAGAAACTTGTGTTCCTTCACATATGAAGAGTGAAAAATAAGGATCCAAATTCAGCTGTTGTCACAAAATCCTGCAGAGGAATAATTCTGGAATAATGCTTGTTGTTTTCCAAATATCTACACTAGCAGAGGAATGAGCTGATGAAAATCTCTACTAATACTCAGTTGAACAAAATGTATTTAATGGTAGCTCTGAAGGAACAGCAATTCGGGTGAAAAACGAGCTCTAAAGAATGTTTTGCAATCACCCAACTTCTGTTTGTCTTCCTTATCTTTCATTCCCATCCAATAAATAATCTAATGCTGTTTTTGGTTTATAAGATTTTTTTTTAAAAAAAAACCTAGATAAAGACAACAAATAAAAATTCGAAATGATAGCACAGCTAGTGAATAGCAGATGTGGAAAGCAGAGCTTGGTTTAAAACAAATGATCAAGTAAAACCATAAATTGAAGTTTTAAATATAACTTGGCATAGAAACTGCCCTCGAGTGACCCATGGACCAGATCTATCCCCATAACACTTCAATTATCTTTTAATCATTCTATGAAAAATGTTAATCCAACCCTTTTATACAGAGAGAACATTTGGTGCAGTACATTAAGGGAAGTAAATGATTGGAAAAGCTGAAAGTTACCAGTAAACAGAAGTATTTAGGGGGGGAAATAGTATAAACAAAAAACATTGCAGTACCAAATGTTTTAATTTGTCTCCAAATATTTCTTAGGTTAAAACTATGCATGGCATTGTATACAATACAATAGCAGAGTTGGAAGGGACCTTGGAGGTCTTCTAGTCCAACCCCCTGCCTACACAGGAAACCCTACACCATTTCAGACAAATGGCTATCCAACATCTTCTTAAAGACTTCCAGTGTTGGGGCATTCACAACTTCTGGAGACAAGCTGTTCTGCTGATTAATTGTTCTAACGGTCAGGAAATTTCTCCTCAGTTCTAAGTTGCTTCTCTCCTTGATTAGTTTCCATCCATTGCTTCTTGTTCTACCCTAATATATTTGCAAAAGGTCCATGAAAAAATATCCACACACATTATTGCATTAAATAATTTTAAATATTTATTTATAGCCTGCCTTTATAATTTTTATAAATAACTCAATGTAGAGAACACAGACAATATTCTTTCCTCCTCTTTCCAGAGGTGGTATTCAGCAGGCTCTGACCAGTTCTGGAGAGCCGGTAGTGGAAAATTTGAGTAGTTTGGAAAACTGGTAAATACGTCCTCTGACTGGCCCCCTCCATCTATTCTGTTCCTCCTGAGTTCCAGCTGAGAAAATGGGGATTGTGCAGTAACCTTCCCCTGGAATGGAGAGGAAATGGAATTTTACAGTATCCTTCCCTTGCCATGCCCACCAAGCCACGCCCACAGAACCGGTAGCAAAAAATAAATAAATCCCACAACTGCCTCTCTCCTCCCGCACCCCGAATAGCAACATTGTAAGATGGGTTGGGCTTAGAGGAAGTGATTGGCCCAAAGACATCCAACTGCCTTTCCTGCCTAAGGCATGATTAAAACTCACACAGATTCTTTGCTTCTAGCCTGGTGCCTTAAGCTATAAAAATACATGTAGTAAAATTGTTAAATATATAAATGTATTTGTTGGAGGAAAAAATGCATATGAAAAGCAATTATATTAACCTATAAAATAAATGAAAAAGAATAAATGATTGGACTGCACTGTGAACTTTTAATGTTTATCTGAAAACATAGAAATACAATGTGGGAAGAATGTGAAAATGATATTCTACTGAAACCCTATTCTACAATTAAAGGTAAAGATTCCCCTCACACATATGTGCTGGTCGTTATTTATCACAGAATAATAAATAAATAAACAGACAGTAGGCCAAGATATAGTGGTAGATTTCTAGGTTACTTTTAATTATATTGCCCTGACATTTCTGAACCCAGTTGTCTCCTAGTAGCCAGGCTATTATTTGCTTCACTGAAATCTGAAAATCAAAATAAAATTTAATTTGAAATTAAATTAAAATGCAAACATTTCCACATTTCAACCAGAAATATTTTGTACTGAGTGTGTTATGGCAGGAGTCCCCAACCCCCAATTCATAGAATGGCACCAAGCTGTGGCATGCCAGAAACCGGGCCATGAAAACAAGTGAATTCCCCATCCATGGGATGTGGGCAGCACACAAAACCATGTCCCCTCCAATTCATGGAAAAACCAGTCCTGATGCACAAGCTTGGGGGCCATTGTGTTATTAGATGGATGGATGGATGGATGAATGGATGAAGATAGATAGATAGATAGATAGATAGATAGATAGATAGATAGATAGATCCATCCAGTATCAATCCATCCATCCATTCCATCATTCATCTATCTGTGTCAATATCTATCTATCTATCTATCTATCTATCTATCTATCTATCTATCTATCTATCATCTATCTATCATCTATCTATCTATCCATCCATCCATCCATCCATCCATCCATCCATCCATCCATCCAGCTATCTAGCTATCTAGCTATCTAGCTATCTAGCTATCTAGCTATCATGTCTATTCGTCCATCATCTATCATCTATCATCTATCTCCATCTATCCATCGATCCTTCCATTAATCCTTCCATCCTTCCATCCTTCTATCCCTATCACAACACATGCAGTATTAAATAATTGTGGTTCTGCGTTTGCATATCTAAAGATAACTGTTTAAACAAATAAATCAGCAACAGGAAAATAGCATTCCTTTCGAAAAAACATCACTTGCTGAGGTGCTTAGTCCATTGAAAGTCAATAATGTTTATTTCTCTTCCAAAGTGCTCAGTTTCTTTTCAGTTGGCATAGTCAAATCTCCAGCTTAAATTGCTTCTCTCTGGAGGAGAGTCCATTAGTGACACAAACTGAACATTCTATAAGCAAATAGACACCTTGCGTTTCACATAATGGACTTAGGTGGATACTCATTTGCTAGACCGCTTCCAGTATGAATGAACATATTTATTTGTTTCTGGTCTCAGGCATGAAGAGGATATTCTTGCAAAACAATGCATACCTACATACCTACCTACCTACCTACCTACCTACCTACCTACCTGCATGCATGCATGCATGCATACATACATACATACATGAATAATTAACAGGGAAAAAGACATTAAAGACTAAGTTTCCTGCTTTTTATTTTATGAAGTTGATCTGGATAGTTCCTAACATCAGTTATTAAACCCTTGGCGTAGTCATACTCTAGAAGGTAGTATTTTGTGATCACTTAAAGTGTTCCTGCAGAGGAAAAAAGTGACCATATCACATACCACTGCCTTCAGGGTGCATTCAGGTAAGTATTTATTTTAATCAGTTTCAGAAAATCATATTGTCTTTTTTTTAAAAAAAGAACATATTTATTATACACATTGGGCACTCTGTTTCTGTGAGCCTCTCTCTGCTATTGATCAATTGAGTCGATTTATTTTTGTTTAGAGGTGGCTCAGGAGAAAAATGGTAAAAGCTGCATTTTGAATTGCAAATGCTGGAGCCCCCTAGAACTTGGAAAACAGTTGTTTTTTGGCTGCCCTTTGTCTCCCAGATCTTTGACTGTCTCCTGTCCTTCACCACTGATGCTGCCATAGTAACATGGTGTCCTTCCACCAGGCTTCCTAAGTGGATCAGAAATATCCATTGTTGTATTCTCCTTGACAGTAACTGCTTTTGATTCTGCCAAAACAAATACGGTGAAGCAAGGATAGGAGCACATACCTGGTCTTGGAAGTTTTTGTATTTTCTTCATTGGTCTTCTGACTATTGAATGACTCATGAAAAGCTCTTAACAGATGCATGAGAGAAAAGTGATATCTAAGATTTGGGAAGTGATGGGATTGGCTTTGTAAAAGTACCTTGAGCCATGTGGGAGTCAAATATCTCGCAGAAAATGACATAAAGCCTACAATGGAGATAAATAGTGATAGATTGGTTATAAATCCAGTGACGGGTTTCTCTTCCATCACTGGAGGTTTTGAAAATGATACTGGACAACCATTTGTATGAAAAGGTATAGGACAGCGATGGCGAACATTTTTTGGCTTGTGTGCCATAAGTGGGGGGAGCGCAGGGGGGTCATGTGCGGGCGTGCTGCACCCATAATGCAATACACGATCCCCCAGTGCGCATGCGTGCACTACAGGCGCTCTCCCCATTTTTACATGCTTTTTTCGCCCTCCCCAGGCTCCAGAGGCTTTATAGGAGCCTGGAGAGGGCAAAAACAGCCTCCCCCCCCCCGACACCCTCCGGAGGCTTCAGGGACCATCAGGAGGCTTCCCTGATGCCTTCGGACCACTCAAAACGACCCTCCAAGCAAACTGGAAGTCCGTTCCTGAACCTCCGGTTTGCCCATAGGGCCGTTTTTTTGCGCTCTGGAGGCTTCACGGAAGCTCATGAAGCCTCTGGAGGGCCTCAGGGAGGGGGCGGGGGAGGCTCTTTTCACCGTCTCCAGGCTCCTATAAAGCCTCTGGAGCCTGGGGAGGGCAAAAAATGGCTTTTAAAAAGGGTGAATTCAGCTGGCCAGAGCGTGCATGCGCGCTGGCCAGTTGACAGGGCAGCACCTCGAGTGCCCTGACAAATGGCTCCGCATGCCACCTGTGGCACGCCTGCCATAGGTTCACCATCACTGGTATAGGATCTCCTGTTCAAGCAGAGGGTTGGACTATAAGACCTCCAAGGTCACTTCCAACTCTATTATTCTATGTTATATGAATTTTTATATCTAAACAAATAAAAAAACCTTATTTCTAGCTAACAAGTTAATGTAAATTCCCCTTCCAACTCTATTATTCTATGTTATATGAAATTTTATATCTAAACAAATAAAAAAACTTATTTCTAGCTAACAGGTTAATGTAAATTCCCATGGAAAATTGGTGTCTCTAATCTACCAATCTCCAGTTAGTAGTTTATGATCTGAATATGAAATATGATTGCTATACAGCAGCTATATTTTTAATCTTTGTTCTTTCATTGAAAATCTGAATATCTGCTATATGCTTGCTTTCCAAATAATAATACGTAGTATAGGTGAAATAATTTCATATTTGCATTGCATAGTTGTTTCATCTTTTGGAAGCCAATAATTTCCTTCCTTCCAAACCTAAAGATGAACAAATATTTCAAAATAACTTTGATATTTGACATGAAAACAATTGTTATTACAGAGCCAATAGTAGGCCCTGTATTTAGTGAAAATGCTGTCATTATTTCCAGAGTGGTTCAGATGTCCTGCATCTGGCAACCTTTTAAATTGTTGGGTTATTCCAACAATATTTCAAATTCCATGGCAATCTGATTTGATTGAACCACATAGATGAGAATCTAAGTATTGCTAAAAATGTCATTTCAAAGTTCAGAATAGTGCAGAAGGATTGCTATTCAGCAATTTGACAGTGAAATGAAAATAATGTAAAGAATATTAGGCATGCTTTTGATTGTACAATATTCTTAACAGCAGTAGTCTCATTTCTTAGTCCATTTTTTTCCAAATAATATTCTAATAAATCATGTTGAATAGATGGCTTCTTTCAAATTTCTTCTTTCCTTCCTTCCCTCCTTCCTTCCTTTCACCCTCCCTCCCTCCTTCCCTCCCTCCCTTCCCTCCAACATTACTTTTCTCTGTATTCCACTTTACATTATTTGACAAATTGAGCAATGCATCATTTTTTTTATTTCCATGGAAATGATATTTGTTTGTATGAATTACTCTAATTGTTAGTTGGCGAAAAAAATATATGTAATAGACAGATCTAGGTTTTTGTCTTTATTCCTTTATTTTTAGAAGTTGCTGTAACCAATGAGAATTCTTTTATGGCAGGTCCAAATGTGATAAATAAATAGGCTCACAATTTTTTTTGTTAAAGGAACTTGTATATCTCTATATCTGCTTATACAAAGAAGAGTTCATTATTAAAATTTGAACTGAAGCACACGGGTATGTCATTACCATATATGATTAACCCACCTTTTGAAACTTTTGCCTTTGCTCATTTTAATGTTCTAACATCTGCATTTCATCAAGATACTTATCTGTTTGACTTCAACAAAGCTCTATTTGACTACGTTTTGAAATAGAAATGACTAACACAGCTGGAGGAATGAATTGTGAAAATGTCAGCTTTTGCAGAAATGACAAAAATTGACCTGTTGGTCAGAGGAAAAAAAAACAATACTTTTTTTCAAAGACTGGAAACTGTATATGGACTCTTTGCTGAAATAAGAAATGAAATGATTTATAGATTTGAAGCTTTATAAAGATATAGAATGAATGAGGGACTGAAGGGATTTATATAGCAATGAGATTGTAATTACCTCTTGAAAAGAAGGTTGGAAGTCAATTATATATTTCTAACCTTTCTTTCTTTCCTTTTTCTTTTCTTCCCTTGTGTGCAATCTCATAACAATTGGAGCAGCACTTGGACATCATCAGCATTAATAAAATCACCATCAGTCAATTGCAAAAAGCAGCTTTACTCACAACAGCTTACATTCTGCAATGATACTTTGAACACCATCAAAAATCAACATCTCCCTATCTCAGGTTCTTGGGAAGGACTCAGTCACTGCATTAATTTGTTTGCCTACTTGAGCTTATATTCTGAGTTATACTGTAGAAATGTTTTCTTATCTGACAATGATTTACTGCGCATGTCTCATAACACGTCACACATTCTTGTACTTCCCTTCTGATCTTCCGTTTGCCTGCCGAAGGAGGTGAGCAACAATTGCTCTTGCCAAAATGTAAGATTTAGATAGTAAGATTTTATTTTATTTCATATTAAAGTTTGTTTTCATTAGAACATGTTCTCGGGTTTTATTTTCTGCTTATTCAGAGATATGCTTCTTGGAAGGGCTGCGATCCGCACCTCGTTAATCGAAGTTGGGGGGGAAAACTTCCCCTCTTTCACAAACAAAAGTGCCGAATCAAATCTGAATATCTGGGTGACTATCCGATGAACCATAATAATAAATAATACTAACACAGCTACACATTTAGAAGTATTAGTTCTAATTCTGAAAGTCACCTCCAAAATTTCCTGGATCATGCTTCCAAAAGAGTTCTCCATTTTTGTTCTTAGTTTGGAGTAATGTATTTCAGAAGTCTGTTTTGTGTAGCAATCGGTATAACTCCTGGTAATCCCTTAATTTAGGGGAAGAGTCAGGTCAACTGGTGGAGCTGAGCATTTACTGACTGGATGCCCTTCCTGACACTATGTGGAGGTTGCAGCCAAAAAAAATTTCTTTGTGCCCTAGGAGAGAAACATCTGCTGTTATTTAGGATTGAACTTTCAACCTTCTGAATGGGAGATGCTACTAAACTACTTGTAGCAATCTATATAACTGTTCCTTTGGATATATTTTAATGTACTTCTGAACTCAGAATCATAAATATAAAGTTCTTGCAGATATTTTCAAATTGGTTTTCAGAAAATTCAACAACCGTTGTGAGGAAAAATAGCGAGAATGATGAAAAATACAAGCAAACATCTTATTTCCCTTGGGGTAAGATTTGTCTATTTGTAAAATTATTTGTAAAATCAGTAAAAAGTAGGAAGTGATGGAGAATTGGCTCCTTGATCTTTTTAAAACATCCATTATTTATATGTCATATCTGGTTCCTTATGGGGGCACTCAACACTGGGGTTGACTGATGGAATAAGAAGACCTCATCCCATCTGTTTCTTGTGGGTGTGGTCTTTAAATGCAGTTTTAATAATATTTTAATATTGGTTTTTTTTAATCTTTTAACTATTGTCTGTTTGTTTCTCTAATGTATAAACCTTGTAGGGGATATGGGCAGCATAGAAATATCATAAATAAATAAAATAAGTATTTTATTTATTGTTATTTCTGTACCCAAGTTAAAACAAAGCTTTACATATTTTGAACTATTATTTATCTAAAGCAGTATCAAATGAACATAAGATTAATTGGACAAAATAAGTGTCCTTCAATAATTAACAGGTATAATCTGATATCCTAAATGTTCAAATTTATCCCAGAAATTAACATGATGAACAAAAGTATATGGCATAAAGATTGAATAGTCTATCTAACTCATCCATCCCTTGAAGGACTTTTAGACTTTATTTACAGAAAGGAAAATGCATAGGCACATAAACTGACAGAATCATGTATAGCATTACCTTGAAGAGATGTAAGGCATTCTTTATACTGTTGGAGTTAACAGAGTTTTATAGGATTGAGGTATAAATCAGGGTTGGTACTTCCTGTACATTTCAATATGTTGGTTTTAAAAACATTATGGGATATTTCATCTTTTCTTCTGTGTGACTGATCCCTAAGGAAAATATCTACCCATAAATCAATATTTTTTTTCAGGCAGTACTTTAAATCTTGACTTCTATCATCAGTGACCTCTTTCACAACAAGAATGGTGCACACAAACACTAACATGCTAATAACTTTGACAAGTAAGCAGAAGAAACCTCTACGGAAAGTCAAGTAGACTAGAAGTTGCGGCAATAGGGATATCATAAGCTGCTGCTGACCACTATAATGTAGTCAAGACATAAGCTATTCAACATCACTTTTCTACCATCTAGTGCAGTTGTGGTATTCACTTTTTTTGAAGGATACTGTAAAATCCCCATTCCCCCCCTACCCCATTAATCTGCTTTTCCAGCACATTCTCCTGTGCAGGGCAGCAGAAGAAGACCCAAACGATCAGCTGGGACTCTGATCAGCTGGGACTCGGTAGAATAGATGGGGGCAGTGCCAACCAAAGGTGGCATTTACCGGTTTTCTGAGCTACTCAAAATTTCCACGACCGGTTTGCCAGAACATATCAGAACCGGCTTAATATCACCTCTGATCTAGTGGTTACATGGATTTTTGCTGATATTCCAAGGGAAGGTCCATAATCTGCCTTCTTGATAAGATATTTTAGAAATACTTTCCTTGCTCAAAGAACATATCCTTCACATTCATCAGTTTTTTTAAATTAGTTTATAATGTAGCATACAAAGAAAATACAAAAGTAAATGATAGAAAAAAGGAAAAGGAAAAAGGGAGGAAAGAAAAGGGAAAAAAGAAAGAAAAGGCATTGATTTCTGACTCCCTTTGGTGCAGTAGAATAAGGCATTAACATCAGACCTCAGCTTTTTACTTTTACATAATAGTTCACACCAGCCATTTCTATAACAACAAATCGATTTACTGTATTTTTCAGATAAGACACTCTGGAGTATAAGACACACCTTAGTTTTTGGGAAAGAAACTAAGAAAAAAATTCTGCCCCTGCCTACTAGCACCCATGGTATTCAGCTGACACATGATAACAAGGTCAGCCAATGAATAGGCATAGCAACTAAATCAGCCAATGAGGGCTATTTGGACTCTGAAATTTGCTGTGTGAGCAACAAGGAGACAGGAAGGAGCCTGGCTTAGGTGAGATCTGAAAAGGAATCTGCTTGTGTTTTGCTTGTATTTACTGCTACCTTAGAAAACCTGCTTTTGGTAATGTATTGTATATTATTATTATTATTTTGAATCCTGCTGAATCAGTTACTGTGCTTTCTGAATGTGATTGCTGCTGCAAACTCTGACCAGCCAGGTCAGCTTCAGCACTTATTGCAACCTGATTAAGCACAGCTGATTGGCCGATGGATCGGACTGCCGGAATACCCCCAATCTGCTGTTCCAGGCTGCAGGGATTGCCACAGACCATCTCTCTGCCTCCATGCCTCATGTTTTTGGCCTCTGGTGGGCGTGGGTGGGGCTACATTCAGTGTATAAGATGCACCCAAATTTTCACACACTTTTTTTTGGGGGGGGGAGGTGCATCTTATACTTCAAAAAATATGGTAATCAGTAAAACCAAAAATCAAAATTTCATCCCCCCCCCCTTCAAGCACGAAGTCCAGAAACGTTTCCCAAGCAGAAGTAAAATTATTTGTTTTTTTTTCTTTGATCAAAGTGATCAGTTTAGCCATCTCTGCTAACTCCACCAATTTTTGCATCCATTCGTCCATTGTGGGGATCGAGGTGAGCTTCCATTTTCGTGTGTAGAGTAGTCTTGCTGCCATCAAAGTATGTATAACATCAAAGTTCCACGTTTTCCTCCAAGTCTTTTTTTTCCTTATACCCAAAATAAAAGCCTCTGTTTTTCTCTTCATATTCACTTCAAGGATTGTATGTATTAAGATATGAATCCTACTCCAATATTCCCAAAGAACATATGCTTGTAAGAAAGTCAATGGAGTCCTTGAGACACATGTTATTTAATTAGTCTTTACACAGGCAATCCTGGAAAACCTTATTTGTCCTACCATGAAGAAAATTTATTTATTTGATTTATTTATTTGATTCAATTTATCAGTCGCGCCCTCTCCGCGAAGGGACTCGGGGCGACGTACAATCAAATATAAAGGCATGTGGCATGGAGGAGGTAAATACATCAACAATTAACAATACAAAAAGTAAAAGCCACAAAGTTAAAATAAGTAACAATAAAATTAATACAATTAAAACAATTAAAATACCCAAAAGATGTTGGTGAAATAACATGGCTTTCATTTCCATTTCTGTCTGACCATTATTCAGCTCCACATCCACCTATACTTATGGTAGATCTTGAAAATCTATGTTAACTCTTCTCCCTCACCCTTTTGGATTTTATTTATCTTCAATTTTCCCTTTTTTATGCTTCTGATTATTGGCTTATATATTCTATTATCTATTCAGAGAAGGGGGGGGAAAGGAGTAATCTCCTGTCTTTTAAAATATTTCCAAATAGCCTCTCTCAGTGGTGGGTTCCTATTGGTTTGGACCAGTTCAGCCAAACTGGTAGTGGTTTGGCAGCCGGGTTGCTGGAACCAGCAGCGACCCAGGCCTGCCATACCCCCAAACCAGTCTTGGTTTTTTTGCTTCTGTGCATGTGCAGAACAATTTTTATTGCACTACGCATGTGCACACAGTGCACATCAAGTAAATGAGCTGGGCCCACGAGTGAACCAGCAGTAGTGACTGCTGGAACCCACCCCAGCCTCTCTTTATTTGCTTGGGAGATGATAATGATGAGGATGTTGAGGAGGAGGAGGAGCTTTTGAGGTAGGCAAACAACCAAAATATACCGACACAATTTTCTCTGCAATACTTTTTGGAAGTTCTCTATAATTGCCTTCTTTCTAGGTCGAGATAGAATTACTGACTCCCTCATTAACTCATAGACCTTTAATCACTATGCCAAATGTATGAATAGCCATAAATGAAATAAAATTGTTATTGAGTTGAAGAGACTGTAAGATTTTGGAGATCTCAATTTTCCCATATCTCCTTTGCATGTTTTAACTTGTGACTTTGTTCTTGGCATGAAGGAAATTCTTTCCCAGGGCAATGGAAATTATTTTTCTCAGGTTGAAATGGAGATCAAGTGCTTTGTACTTTGTTTACATCTATGCTAAGGAGAAGACTGAGCTTCTATGCCTTCCATAGGCAGGGAGTAAGAAATGCAAAGCTAGAAATTGAACTGTTACTGGTAAATAGAGAAAATGTTATGTCTTATTCAACTCAAAATCTATTTCCAGTCTTGTCACAAAAGTTACTTAGTCTCTGAATTGGTAAGCTTCTTGATTCTTGGTTGCAACTGAATTTGACTTAATATGTAAACTGGCAAACTGCATTTTCCACCCTACATAATTCGAGTTCCTGCCTATTATTCATCTAACATTTTAACCATTGATACAGGTTAAATTCATACAGCTATATGTTTTGTATGAAGTTATCAAGTATGTAAGAAAAAAAACCAGAAAAAACAGTTTTTGAAGACCTAGGTTCCTACAACATATATGTGCTAGTCGTTCCCGACTCTAGGGGGCAGTGCTCATCTCCATTTCAAAACCGAAGAGCCAGCGCTGTCTGAAGACGTCTCTGTGGTCATGTGGCCGGCATGACTAAATGCTGAAGGCGCATAGAACACTGTTACCTTCCCACCAAAGGTGTTTCCTATTTTTCTACTTGCATTTTTACATGCCTTTGAACTGCTAAGTTGGCAGAAGCTGGGACAAGTAACAGGAGCTCGCTCCATTATGCAGTGGTAGGGATTTGAACCACCAAACTGCCAACCTTTCTGATCAACAAGCTCAACGTTTTAGCCACTGAGCCACCATGTCCCTTTTGAACACATAGAATAATGGAAATAAGTTAATTAGGCCCATGGATGTATTTCCTAAAGCATTATAGTCTTGTAAAGGGTTATAGTTGCCCCAAGCCTTTGCAGTGAAGCTTGTCTTTTCTCAACCTTGAGTGAATCTCCAGATTTACTTGAACTGATTTTGAATCTTAGTTTCTTCTCTGAGATGTGACAATTCAGACTTTTATTGCTGAAAGAGTGGAAAAAATGAATACATTAATACTGGAATATGCTAAATATATATGCTTTGCATTTGCAGAGATATTACCTGTATGAGTAAGCTTTAAAATTAAATGCTGGGTGTCTTCAAATAGTTTCTTCCATCATATTTTTACCCTCAGATTTCCATAATTGTTCAACATTTTTGTATGTTAAAAGTAGACTCTCTTTAAAATATTATTTTCACTGTCAAGATCTATTGGCAAACATACGCAAAGAGGAAGGGAACAAATCAACCAATACATTAAACCAAGGGCAGTCGTTGGGCCCAGCCCAAGTCCAAGTAGGCATTGTTCTTAGGAGTGCCAAATTTGGCACTGGCACCGAAAAGACTTCAAAAAATATTAAAAAGCAAATAATTGTAATCACACACTCTGTGATCCAATACACACATTTGAGAGGTGAATAAAAGTTTACAGTGTAAATAGGGCGAAACTGTCCAAGAAGTGGGAAAAAAGTGTATGGGGCTATAAATCCTGAGAGTAAAGACCAAAAATGTGAAGCAAAAAAGAAACAGTTGGGTGCCATTTTGAAACACCGAATAAAATTGGAAGATAAGCAAAACCATAGGGGCTACCAGAATATGATTTTTCCAGGGGTGTCCAAAGGTCCAGAGCCAGTCCTGGACTCTCTTCTTCTATAATTTTTTCTTCTCTTTTTTATTTATTCCCTCTTTATCTCCTATACCCGTGATGGTGAACCTATGGCACGCATGTCAGAGGTGGCACCCAGAGCCCTCTCCATGGGCACATGCGCTGTCGCAAGCTGGTCTTCTGGTTTCCAACTCTTTGGCACACGCACATGCACACACATTCCGGTTTGGGCACTCAGTGCTGAAAAGGTTCACCATCATTGCCCTATATTTTCTTCCCCCATTTTCTCCCTGTCTCATAGCACTAGCACAGTGGTTCTCAACCTGTGGGTCAGGACCCCTTTGGTGGTCGAATGACACTTTCACAGGGGTCACCTAAGACCATTGGAAAACACATATTTTCAATGGTCTTAGGAACCGAGACACCAATTTTATGGTTGGGGGTCACCACAACATGAGGAACTGTATTAAAGGGTCACGGCATTGGGAAGGTTGAGAACCACTGCACTAGAACCTAGACTTATATACCACTTTACAGTGCTTTACAGCCTTCTCTAAGTGGTTTACAGTGTTACCTATTGCCCCCAACAATCTGGGTCCTCGTTTTACCCACCTCAGAAGGATGGAAGACTGAGTTAACCTTGAGCCTGGTGAGATTTGAACTGCCAAATTGCAGGCAACCGGCAGGCAACAGAAGTAGCCTGCAGTATAGCACTCTACCCACTGTGCCACTGTGGCCCATGTTTCTGAACAACCCATGGAAGAGACCAATAACACTGATCATAGACCAGAATGAATCACTTGCAAAGAACTTTTGAATCACATCTGAACATCATTTGCAATCCTAAAGCCACAAGCAGCACAGCACTATTCTATATCATTAAGACCCCTCCTTTTCCTTCTCCTTCCCACAGGTGCAGGGTTTGTTTTTCAGATCAACAAATGCCATTTCATTGTCCTGCCATGACATTGACATTATGTTGATCCATAGGTTGCAACAGAAATTAGCCAATTGACTAGGAATTGGCCAGCGTTCAGCTCAGTGCTACCCTTGAGGAAGGGCAGTTTCCAGCAGCACTAAGGAAGAGCAAACCTCAAGGATTATAATACATCTTTATATGATAAGAGTGATAAAGATAAAGGTTCCCCTTGCATATATGTGCTAGTCATTCCCAACTCTAGGGGACTGTACTCATCTCCGTTTCAAAGCCGAAGAACCAGCGCTGTCCAAAGACGTCTCCATGGTCATGTGGCTGGCATGACTAAATGCCGAAGACACAATCAATGCTGTTACCTTTCCACCAAGGTAGTCCCTATTTTTCTTACTTGCATTTTTACATGCTTTCAAACTTCTAGGTTGGCAGAAGCTGGGATAAGTAATGAAAACTCACTCCATTGCATGGTACTAGGGATTCGAACCACTGACTTGCTCACCTTTCTGATTGATAAACTCGGTGTCTTAGCAACTGATCCACCACGTCCCATCATAATATTGATAGTATTATCTTGATATCATACTTCAATAAACTCTTAATAACATTGTGAAACCTAAACACACTGATTAGGAGGTAAATGCTCTTGAAGACATTACAGTTACTTCTATGTGCATATGCATCAGTTGATAGCATAGATTTTAACAGGGCAACTTTGTCTGTATACATTTTAGCTGAACATTGAACAGTTCCTTTCAACTCAAATAAAAGCCCTTTGTTGCTTCTGTGTGTACTTAACATACCGTTTACCTTGTCATACTTCTGTTTATGCTGTTTATTTATACTGACAATGCTAGACTTTCATGTTTCAGTCATTCCTTTAAGGATCTCTGAAAATGAACGGTACTTTCCATCCAGTAAAGCAATGTACTGAGTAAAACATGCCTTCCTCCTCTTAGTCTTTGAAGGAAATCCATTGATAGAATGACTTAATGTCCTATTCAGAGGAAGCTACAACCCCAGGATATGTTAACTGGAAAGCTGCACAATGTATACCCGATTCACATAATGCTCCAGCAGTGAAAAATAGGCACTTTGGGTTCTCTAATTGGGCAAGCAGGAAGGCATCTTGTTTATTTCACAGTAGTTTGATCTCAGTGTAGATTATTCATCTCATCCTCTTTGCCTTGTACAATATCTTTGTCAGTGAAAGTTAGAAATTGTTTTCGCTCTCTCCCTCTTCTCCCCACACACATCAGCAAAAGGATCCATCATAAAGAGCGAGGGGGTGGAAACCCAATTAACAAATTAAAAGAGGTAGTTTACATTAAATGTTTGAGGTAGGTATGTCACAATTAAAAATCAACAATGATTCCAGGCAGATAACCTCTTTGGAAACAATTAAAAGCTTCCTTTTCTTAAGCAACTTTAGGTAAAATGGCATTACTCTATTGTCAGACATAAAATATGTTGTGCATTTCATGTGAAGATTTAGTGTGAAGGCAATTTCATTTGAATAATCAAATCACTTTTCCAAATCATTCTGAATCATTACATTGAACTGAATCAATGGTCCAGTTGAGAGCAATGCTCTGATGAGATGATGGTCCTATGTGATTAATAAGTAAAAATAATAAATTTGGATTACATCACAGTCTATTTCCTTTCAATTCAAATAACAAACTATAAACGAACGGAAGACTTTCTTAGCAGAGGAGGCTCCTCCAACTTTGCTTATTTCTTCATCATTGTATAGATTAACTGCAGGATCGATTTTTAAAAAGGTCCTTTGCAGTGAAGAAAATATGATCCATTTGTAATCTAACTTAGTTCTGATAGTCATTAAATGCATTGATTCTTTGAAGACTGTCCTTTCACAATCTGCTTGTGCTTTTTTCCCCATGAGTCAATAGATTCATCTATTTGTTTAGAAGTGAATTACTACCAATGGTGGATTCCTACCTGTTCAGATCAGTTTGGCTGAACCAGTAGTAGTTTGGCGGCTTAGGTCGCTGGAACCAGCAGTGACCCAGGCTTGCCATGCTCCTGAACTGGTTCTTCGGGTGGTGCCATCTTGTCTTTTGGTTCTGCGCATGCACAGAACAATTTTAATTGTTCACAGCATGCGCACGAGCAAACCAGCAGTAGTGCCTGCCAGAACCCACCCGTGATTACTACTTGCTCATAAGAAAATTCAGATTGCACATTATCCCATGAAAATAATGAAGAAAGTATAATTTAGCAAGATGGTGCAAAGTGCCAAGAGGAAGACAGAATAATATTCCAAAAGAGGGTTGGCACAAATATAATGGAAAAGCGTGATATTGCAGGGAACCATACAGCATTTTGTCACCAAAGGAAAAGAATAAGATGGCATCATTTTCTCTTTTTAGAGTTAACTCCACTGATTCTACCCTAATGAGATTCCACTATTCCAAATTATTGAGTTATTGAATTCAGCTTCATAGGATCTGCCTGTCTGCCACAAAAATTTACAAAACCCCAAGGAAGAATAACAAAATTAAGTTAAAACTCAGGCAAACTATAAATATACACCAAAAGAGAGATACAGGTGATGTTTACAGGTTCTCTCCAAGCTAACATCATTAGATGAAATGTCCATTTGCATCCTGAGAGCAGTATCCCCTCATTTCAACTTTGTACAATAATGTTCACACTTAAAATAACAATCTTTCCTTTCCTTAGCATTTATGCATCTTTACATATGAATTATGCTAACATTCATTATCCATCACTGGGACAACAGAAATACTGCTTGCATTAGGTTTCCAATCATGTCTCATTGTATGTTCTAACATCTACTAAGATGGAGTTTTATATCCTTTTTGTTAATTTGACCCACATATTGTAGCCAAGAAAATTACATGGACCTATCTATGAATTTACCAAGAGTTCAATTTGAGTTGAAGGTTACTTTAACATATGTAATTCAAGCTTTTTATCTAAGTAATTATTTGGGACAGGATGGAGACTAATATTATTTTTTCCTCATAAATAGAGGTAAAATGATAGGTCCATTTAAGATGAACATTTATAGAACACTTTTCATAATTGAAAACTCTAACAGAAAGTATTGATAAATGTAACTAGATTGAAAAGGAAGATTCATTTATAATGCATAACTGAAGGAATCTGAAGGAGAAAATCAGCTGCATGATAAGGTAAAGGTAAAGGTTCCCATCGCACATATGCGCTAATCGTTTCTGACTCTAGGGGGTGGTGCTCATCTCAATTTCAAAGCCAAAGAGCCAGCGCTGTCTGAAGGTCATGTGGCCGGCATGACTACACCGAAGGCGGACAGGATGCTGTTACCTTCTATTTGCAGCCCTAAAGCCACAAGCAGCACAACGCTATTCTATATCATTAGACCCCTCCTTTTCCTTTTCCTTCCCACAGGTGCAGGGTTCCCCTTGCATATACTGTATGTGCTAGTCATTCCCAACTCTAGGGGGTGGTGCTCACCTCTGTTTCAAAGCCTAAGAGCCAGCACTCTCTGAAGACGTCTTTTTTCTACTTGCATTTTTATGTGCTTTCGAACTGCTAGGTTGGCAGAAGCAACAATGAATGGGAGCTCACCCCATTATGCTGGATTCGAACCACTGAACTGCCAGCCTTTCTGATCAACAATCTCAGCATCTTAGACACTGAGCCACTGCATCCCTAAATGCATGATACTGATTGTTAAAAACCAATACAAAAGGAATAAATAATTTTAGCAACCCATTTGCACAGTTACTAGTCTCTATGGAAGTTTTTAGGATTGACTATAAATAAGTAAAGGAGCCAATAGTCAAGAATTAAGATGCAGATAAGAACTTGGTAAGTTAGCATGTTACCAATGCCTACAAAGATTATAATCATACAAACAATGATTTTCCGGATATCATTTTATGGCTGAGAAAGTTAGAATCTAAAGAAGCAGTATAAAAAGACTATCAATGCTTTTGAACTTTAGTGTCACAGAACATGCCTTATTCTGATAGCAAGAAAACAAATAAATCCAGACTACATACTTGAGGCACAAATAACCCAGACAGAAGTATCATATTTTGGACACTTATGAAAAGACCTAGCTTTCTGGGGCGACATAAGCTGCTGGAAAAGATGGAAGGAAAGAGAATAAGAAAACAACTAAGAGTAAAATAGATGGGCTCAACTGCAACAGCCAGGGTAAATACAGATCATCCAGGGTCAACTTCATTTATGGTTGCTAAAATCTGACAAGTCTGTTATTTTGTTATATGGGAGAGTCAATGGTTATAGTGCAGTTCTAAAGCCTTCCAAAAATTTTATTCTAACATATAAGTCTTTGGCAGCAATAAATGTTCACTGCCTTGGACCACAAAAAAACACTATATCAGTGCCAGTTTTAAATGCCCACTTGCTTCAGTAACTGTGATCATCAACAGGATGTAAAATCAGGTTTCCACTTGCTCACATATTACACATAGGTCAGCTGTTCCTCTTCATGACAAAAGACAAAAGCAATAGTACAATGTTTTGCACGTGAACAATTTTTTCACCTGCAGATATTGTATATACCATTAGCCATTTCATTCTCAGCTGTTATGATGCCAGCACAATGGCCTCATTTTGTTCACTTGGCCCACATTCCAAAATGAACAACTACGTCCCACATTCTGGGATTAAGGTTCATTCCAGCTAATCCTTGAGCTAGATGGATCAGTAGACCATGCTACTGGAACAAGTAGTTAGCATCAGACACTAATGATGCTGTTGGCTATACAATATTGAAGGCATAGTTCCTGACTTCAAAGCAGTTGAGATTCCACCAGAGGACATTTGGGACTTTTACTAATTCTCTGATGAAAGGACTCCTATGCAGAGTAGAAGATTTCTCAGATGTGTTGTTAAGCTTTGGTTCCTGCCATCCCAAATAGGATGAATTCCTACTGGCCAAACTTTGTAGGGTTGAATGAACATAAGCATATACCGTATGTATATTGATTATAATAGTAGAATCAGGTGAAACGTGTGGATATGCATGGATGACATATTAATCAATGTGATTTATGCATGCATTTTAAAAAAGAAAGTCTATATTTTACTGCTAATTAAGGATTTTTGTTTTTTTTTACTTTTTACCCAAATGTCCATTGTATGCTATTTGTTTTATAGGAAAGAAAGAATTTCCTAGGATTTGAAGCAGGGCCAAAATTCTTTTGTATAACAATAATAATAATAATAATAATAATAATAATAATAATAATAATAATAATAATAATGGAATTAAGAAGATGAGAAAAATAAAAATATTAAAAAGTACATCAGGTTATCCATGTTCATTGGAGGAAAAATTGGGAGATAAATGAAACACTGATTTAAAAGCACTGTGAATTTTGACATCCCCACAATCAAGGGAAATGATTTTTCTCCCTATCTAATTATTATTATTTTTGCCTACTTCTATGTTCTACATGAGCATGAATTACCTAGGGATGAATTTATTTCCTAGGTATGTATGCAACATGACCCTTCATTCCTATAAAACTCTCAGCAGTTCAATCCCATCAGGGAAGATATCCATAGAAATCCTGGAGTGTTGCAAATTATCTTGGACTTTTTCAGCAATGTGCGTGTTTTACCCAGGTTTGTATCTTTAGTACAGCTTGTACAATGGTTACAAAGTCCATCAGTAATTCTGCAAGCTTAATTCTTGAGGATTTATATTACTCTAGAGGGAAAACTTGACTTAGAGTCTATTTTACAGTGAATAAATTTTCACAGACTACTCTTAAGAAGCAGGAAGATGATGCTTGTTTTTGTTCACTGCTGTTTTGGGGATGCTGATGAATTGCATAATGAAAACTTTTTGGTGATTGCAGGGGATCATTAGGAAAAGAACTGAAATGGCATATTTCAAATCTATAGGGGAAAATTATATGTTCTATTCATGACATCTCAAAATAAATAGTATAGAACTAAAGGGGAGTCAACATTATATAGGGGTTAAAGTAATTTTTATATCCTAAAATCATAAAATTGAAAGGGATCTCAGAGGCCCTCTAATCCAACTTCTACATGGTGGACTACCTCTTACAGATTTTTATTTAGCTACTGTCAGTAGACTACCAACGAGAAGGAACATATTATTTCATGACACAACCTCTTCCACTGGTTGATAGTCTTTCAACCAATCAATTATGGTCCCTTCCTCCAGAATGACAGAGAACAAGTCTACATTATCCCTTAAATGAAAGGCTTTTAGGTATAGAAGACTGCTATCATATATCCCCTCAGTTATCTCTTCTACAGTCTAAACATGTTCCTTTAATTGTTTCTCACAGGACTTGATTTCCAACATCTTTTTAACTTTAAATTGCCTCAGTTTCTCAGTTTCTTTTTATATATGAGGGGATTTTTTGGCTTAAAAAAGAAAGAATCAATGAGGATACAATACAGACCCATCAAATTATGCATAATGAGGGGAGAAGAAAGTGGTTACCTAGTCACACACTTTTCCACTCAACTTTTTTAAATACTAAAATGTCTAAACTTTATAATTGTCTCGATAATTACAACTGCTTCTTTTTTACAACTTCTAAAGTACAACAGCAGAAACATAGCACATAATACAGAGCATAAATGTGCTACAAACATGCATGAAGGGATTGTGATCGGAGCAACTTGAATCTTATAATTCTTATAATCTCTTCCATAAATTATTTTCCCCTGCATTTACAAACTGAGTTGACAGTTGCTTTGATATTCACCACAGTTCCAAAATCTGTTTCAACTCTTGAAATAGCTCTTGGAATAGACTGGACAGCTACTTTATTTATTTATTTATTTTATCAGACTTATTAGTCGCCCCCTCTGCCCACAGGGACTCGGGGCGACGTACACAAGCAACGGTCTACGGACTACAAAGAAGGAGGTAAAAATAAATAAATACAATAATCAGAGAAGTTAAAACCCCAATAAGAATAAAAGTTTAAAAGCTAACATTGACAATTAAAATTAACCAAGGGGTGGAACAGTTGTCGAGATTATGCCAGGCCGGCTAGCCGAAACAGGTGGGTCTTCAGTTTACTGCGGAAGGAGCGGAGATCGGTTGTTGTCCTGATGTCTGGGGGGAGGTCGTTCCAAAGGGTGGGACCCGCCACAGAGAAGGACCTACTCCTGGGGACCGCCCTCTGACAGTCTCTAGAGGACGGCACCCGGAGAAGGCCCTCTCTGTGTGAGCGAATGGGCCGCAGGGATGTATGGGGCAGGACACAATCCCGCAGATAACTAGGCCCTATGCCATGGAGCGCTTTAAAGATGGTGACTAACACCTTGTTAGACTAACTAATACTTGACTAAAATGGTATACAGTCTCCTGCTTGAGCAGGAAACCTCTAAGGTCTCTTCAAACTCTGATATTCTATGTTTTATGATACATTGTTTTTCAACCTTGGCAACTTTAAGATGTGCAGACTTCAACTCCCAGAATTCTCCAACCAGCCATGCTAGTTGAGGAATTCTGGGAGTTGAAGTCCACAGGTCTTAAAATTGTAATATTGAGAAACATTGTTCTATGTTCTATCTTCTTCTGCTTATTCAATCTCTTTAGAGCAGGGGTGTCAAACTCAAAGCCTGGATTTGGCCCTCGAGATGCTTAGATTTGGCCCATGGGGCATCCCTGGAAACATCAAAGGATTGGCACCTGTTGCCTCTACCAGCAAAAATGGAGCTCGCATGGGCTGTGTGAGGCCCTCCCGAATTCCATTTTCAGCTGTGACAGCCTCCTGCAACTTGGCCAATGAAAACAGAGCTTGGTTTTTGCTGGCAGAATGCTCATCCATCACAGGTGCTTCCGACATGACTGATGTCGAGCTAGCCACACCCACCCTGGGGCCACGCCCACCTGCTCCCCCTGAGGTCAAACACAACCCTGATGCGGCCCTCAAAGAAATCGAGTTTGACACCCCTGCTTTAGCGTAAATGTGAAGCCAAATGTTGTTTGTTTATGAACCCAACATGTTTCACTTGTAGTTACATTGAGTTCCTGCTTATGCCACATATTGATAACTTAAGTGGAGTGCTTTTCCTATAACTAGACCAGTTTGTTTCTCTCTAATATGTAGCCTCTGGCCTTTGCAAAGGAAGCCATGAAAGCAGCTCTTCCTCTAATGCAGGAATCATGCGGCAACTTACCAAACACTTTGCTCTTTCATAACAGCTTGGAGCGGATTCGATCATAAGTAAGGGTTATATTGAACAGGGAGGGGAAAACAAAAAGAGCTTTTGATTTCCATTTCAAGCCTCAGTGCATTATTATCAGAGAAGATACCAGGTTTTCCCTCTGTTCGGGTTTAAAATTGCACAAGGTTAGAAAGAAAGAAAACTAAGCAAGGGGAAATAAGCAATGGCCCTCTGGGGTGCTATTTCTTTTGATTAGGATCAGAGGGATTAGCACTGAACTATATTGCTGGCTAGTGTTATTACAAGTGGTGTCATTTCTTCACCTATTAAGATGCTTTGTGGAACTCATCAAGGTTGTCCTTTATCTCTTCCTATATTTAATTTGGTATTGAAACTATTGGGCTGTGCAATTAGACTATCAAAAGAAATGTTGGGTATCAAGATGGCTGGACTGAAACACAAATTGTTATTGTATGCAGATTACATTCGGCCTGTTATTGATTCTCTCTTTAGATTTATGAATGCGATACCACAATATGGTTAACCATTACCTTATTCAATTGCATCATTCAATTTGTTTGATAGTTTTCAAATTGGAACATTCCAAACATCTTTATATAAGAATTTGCAGGAAGATTATATTTGTCGGCCAAAGTAAAAAATGGAAAGTGATATAAATAGTTGATTGAAAGTGCTGATGGATTTAGGAGGAAAAATTCATAAAGGCACTCAAATACATGTTCAAAATGTGAACAACAGAAGAAGGAAGTTTTTAGCCATATAAAATGCTAGAAAATTTTGCATTCAAACACACACTTTGATTCAGAGGGTTTTAAAGATCAATATTCAATAGAAATCAGAAGTTTTCTTTTAGGATTGATGGAGAAACAGTTGGAAAAAAGTAATATAATTTTGTTTTTGTAGATGATAACTGCAGCATAAGGATTGTGTGCATAAGGATTAAAAGATTCAGCATTACCTACAGTTGGAGGAGTGGTTGGTGAACATGATGAAACTTGCTGAAATGACCATACAGTAGTGAGCACACTTTGTGAAGTATTTTAATTTTAGTTCTATTGTTTATATATATATATATATTTAAAAATATTCAAGAAAATATGTTGTTATAAATAGAAATTTAGCTACAGTTAAGGTATCAGTGAAGTTTGTGAACAATGCTTTATTCTCATACTGTACTACTGAATTTTATGAAGAACAGCACTTTATGTGTACACTGAATTTATTGTTTATTTGTTTCTCTGATAATTTATATTCCTGTTTAATCAAGGTGTGTAATAGATATATTTCTACGCTTACATTAAATATTAAGTAAGATGATGCCCAGACTTCACTCCTGACTGCTCTAATTCCTTTAACCTTAGTAATATGCATGGATTTGGTCTGTTTTTTTTCACCCCAATTCATCTAGGGCCGTACAAATTCTGAACCATTTACTCATATCCATTTCTAAGTTGTATAAGGTTTTGTGCCTAAGTGACCTTAAGTGAAAAATAAACAGCTGTCATGGCCCAGTGGGACATATCATCTTCATCTAAAGATCTGCAAACTGAACAACCTGTCAGCTCAGAAGCAGAGGAGCCAGGCTCAAGTACCAATGGGGAAACAGATTTAGGTCTTGTCATCTCAAATCCTGCTGGACCTGCCAAATTTAGACCTCAAACTATAGTCAAGGCTATCTAGCCCTTGGTAACATCATTGCCAGCAAGTGGAAAGCCAAAAAAAGGACAAAGAAGTGGAAGTTTGCAAATGGTTGCTTACTCTTGACGGAAGCCAAGGTTTTGTAGAGTCTGACTTCAATAAGTAGACCTTTTCAGCTTCCAGTGGAATGCTTGGAAGGGAATGAAAGAATCTTGGATATTGATGGTTATTTTGAACTAGGATTTAGGATAAAAAAGACCTTTGCAATAGCAGCAAATATCTGTGGCTCGGGTGTAGGATGAGGGTGAAGGTTCATTCTCAGTCTTGTTGTATTTGGGTCTTTTCCCGTGTAAGATTGAGATTGTCTTGGAAACGTTTCGATGAGGTCTCACTTGCCATCCTCAGGCTGATGTTTTTGGCTTAAAGCTTGGCTGGAGCTGCCGTCTTTCTATAAATCTTCGTGGGGTGTGTGTGGAGTGCTGGCTTTGTTTCAGTAACACCAGTATTTATTTATATGCCACATTAAAAATAAATTTTTTTGCCTCGATGGTTTTCTGTAATGAGCCGAAGGACAGAAAGGGGGAGTAGTGAGCTCCCTCCCATATTTGGGCATACCAGGGGTTGTAACACAAATACACACACACACACACACACACACACACACACATATATATATATGTGTGTGTGTGTGTGTGTGTGTGTGTGTGTGTGTTTGTTTGTTTTCGTAGATTTTCACGGGTGTAGGTATGCTGGTTTTGTTGTATTCGGGTCTTTTCCCATGTAAGGTTGAGATTGTCTTTGCAACGTTTCGGCAGGATCTCACCTGCCATCATCAAGCATGGGCTCAAAATGTGGGCTTAAAATGGGAACGGAGCTGCCGTCTTTCTGTAAGTCTTGGTGGGAGGGGATGGGGTGCTGGCTTTGTTTCAGTAAGTGGAATGATTGGTTGTGTGGTTGTATCATGATTGGTAGATTGGTGCTGATTGGTGCAGGCTGCGTGTGCATTGTTGTTTTGTATTATAACGGCTTGGGTGGTGGGTGGTGTTCGTTTGTTGGCTAGGGCTGGTTTCCAGATGTTTGGTAGGCGGGAGGTATCATCACGTTTGTTGATGCTGTGGGGGTGTTTCTCTATTTCGATGGCTTCCATGATTATTCTCTTGTGGAGGTGTTCTGTTTTGGAGATTAACCTGGCTCCTTCAAAGTTGATTTCGTGTCCTGTAGCTTTAAGGTGCTGGAAAAGGGAAGAAGTTTTTTCTTTTTTTCTTACTGCATTTTTGTGTTCTGTGATGCGTGCATTTATTCTCCTGTTTGTTTGTCCTATGTATATTGCTGGGCAGATTTTGCATGGTATTTCGTAGACTCCTTGGTTTTCTAGCTGGATTTTGTCTTTGGGGTTTCTTAAGATGTTGGCTATTTTTTGGTCAGTGGTGAAGGCTGTCCTGATATTGTGCTTGTGGAGAATTTTGCTGATTTTATCTGTGGTGCCTTTTATGTAAGGGAGGAGGGCGATGCCATTTTCCTGTTCTGTATCTTGGTTTTTTGGGGGAGTCTCCTTTTGGATTAGGTTGGTGATTGTTTTTCTTTGGAATCCATTGGAGATTAATACATTTGTGAGTTTGTGTAATTCAGTTTTCAGGTGGTCTTTGTCGGCTAGGCGTTTGGTTCTGGAGATGAGGGTCTTGGCTACAGAGTTGATCTGTGCAGGGTGGTGATGGGATTGTGCATTTAAGTAGCGGTTGGTGTGTGTTTTTTTCTGGTAGATGGTGTGTCCTAGGGAGCCATTGGGTTTTTTGTAGATTAGGACATCCAGAAAGGGAAGTTGGTTGTTTGCTTCTATTTCCATGGTGAATTGTATTTTGGGGTGTAGGTTGTTGAGATGTGTGAGGAAGTTGTCCAGTTTTTCTTTTCCATGTGGCCAAATCACGAAAGTGTCATCAACATATCTAAGCCAGAGTTTGGGTTTGTGTTCAGATTTGTCTAAGGCATTGGTTTCACTTACTGAAACAAGGCCAGCACCCCATCCCCTCCCACCAAGACTTACAGAAAGACGGCAGCTCCGTTCCCATTTTAAGCCCACATTTTGAGCCCACGCTTGATGATGGCAGGTGAGATCCTGGCGAAACGTTGCAAAGACAATCTCAACCTTACACAGGAAAAGACCCGAATACAACAAAACCAGCATATATATATATATATATATATATATATATATATATATATATATATATATATGTGTGTGTGTGTGTGTGTGTGTGTGTGTGTGTGTGCGCGCGCGTTACAACCCCTGGTATGCTCCTGCCTGAGATATAAGGCTCCTGCCTGAGATATATAACAGCACAGGTTCAAATCCCAGTAAGGGTATGGCTAGCTGATGAGAGCTAATTAGCTCGAAATAGATCTATACTAGTCTCCCTTTATTTATTTATCAGTACAAATACAACACACACACACACACACACATATATATATATATATATATATATACACACACACACACAATCATACATACATACATACATACATACATACATACATACATACATCATTAAATGTACAATACCAACAGCAGATTCTTCCAACGTGGTACAGAGGAGAGATTGGTTCAGAGCCACACCCAGACTTCTTACTTAAGTTTGTGTTTCCAAATAAACCTCTTTGGCTGACCTATTACCATGTCTCTGCCAGTTCATGAATATTCTGACAACATCTTCAACAGATTTTAAGGGATGTCAGTGTAAGTGTTCTTCTCTTTATAAGGGCTTCAGGGTACGTGGGTGTGTCAAGTGTTGTGATGGATCATCTGTATGTCATCAGTAAGTCTTATGATTGGTTTTGTGATAAATAGATTACATCAGGTCAGGGTCATTAGGAGGTGAACCTCTGGTGGACCTTCTGTATTAGTCCATACATTGAAGATGTAATGGCATGCAGGGATGACCTTGGGAAATAAGGCAAGGAGACAGATCCAAAGAAGGATCAGATAAAAGGCACCTTAGCCCACAAAAAATGTGGGTGGGGTGAGAGGCTAAGAAGAGATTCCTCTTTTTTTCTTTGGACTATAAGGGACAGAAGTACCTTCAGATTTGCAAGATTCTATTAATATCTTAAAATGAAGTAGAATTAGCTCATCTGGTCTTGTTTCCTACCTGCTAAGTCTGATAGATACCTTATAATGTTCTTGCTGCTTCATATCCTGATCCTCATATTCTCCACTCTGAGGGTCCAGTTCTGAAGAAGTACATTGCATTACAAGCTCTTCCACCATGACTGAGTCTTCTTGTTTGCTAGAATTCCAACTCCGTGTTTTATTCAAAACATAATTATTAGCTTTCTACAACTCAGATGGAAGGTTTGGATTTATGATTAGCCAAGCAGTTACAACTACAACTATCCCTGTGACTAATGCCCCAGACTGTTTACATTTTTTGCAAGCACTGAGTTAAGCCATGAAATCAACCAGCCACATGTTCACTTGTGTGACTGCAGTCAAAGTTTGCATCTTTATGTACATAGATGAATGGAGAATAGATGCTTTAGCAAGCATTTTAGCAAAGGAAAAAAACCCCTCTGTATAAAACTACGCACATGTTCAGAAGAAGAGATGAAGGACCAAATTTAATTAAATTTCCTCCAAAATTGACTGTAGGGTATTTCAAGATGCATTTTTTTAATTCTGCAGGAAATGGATTAGCCTAAAAAGGGCACCAAACAACTGTTGATGGACAGAATAAAGGTGAAGAAGTAACACTATTTCAATAATGCTCCAGACTGTTTATATTTTTGCAAAACATACATTTGCAAGTCTGAACATATTCAAACCATAAGATAGGTGGTATCTAAATTTAATAAACAAGCAAACAAATAAATAACTAAATAAATGCTTTGCAAAAGTCAAGAGTAGACTCATACACAGCCAAATTAAATACATGACATTTTATTTATTTAGGACAATATTTTCATTTAAGCAAAGTCTAGAATGCTAACAGAAGTAGTCCTCCAATATGAAATATCATGAGAGTACACATATGAAGATTGGATTGCCAAATCTGTTGAATTATGGATGCGAGATTGCAAGAAAAGCTAATAATAAAGAACTGAAATGAGACTTTGCATTGCTACATAAAAGTCAGCATCTCCTGACTGAATAGTCATGTCTGTAGGACATCCTATTAAAGCATGAGTGTCCAAACAGCAAGTTATGTTTGGCTTGCCTAGGCCACATTGAGTTGCATTGGACTGCACATCCAATATTTAAATATATATAATAATGTATATAAATACATAATAAAGTTAAAAGTTTATGATGCTGTGGTGCCTCTTTACTAGATTTCCAGGATTGCATGTGGCCCAGAGGATTGGCCACACCTGCATTAAAAGATTTAAAAAAATTAGTATTATTCTATCCTGAAGATATTAATTCACACGAGAAAGAGACAGAGAGACAGAGTCAGAGACAGAGACAGAGAGAGAAAGAGACAGAGAGACAGTGAGTGAGAGTGAGAGTGAGTGAGTGAGAGTGAGAGTGAGAGTGAGTGAGTGAGAGAGAGAGAGAGAGAGAGAGAGAGAGAGAGAGAGAGAGATTTACATGAATTTAGGATATTTGGGGAAAGATTGGGTAAGCCCATTAGTTTCACTATTAAATTTAAATGCAAAATAATTTTCAACTGATATAGACATAAATTTGCAGTTGCTTTTAAATCTACCTAGCAAGATTCCAATGGCCAACTATCTTTCTCCTCCCAGGATTACACCTATCTTGTCCAAATTTGTTTTTTTTAACTAACAACAAATATGTTGTTTTTCCATATATAGAAAATAGATTTATTGCTCTACATTTAGACTGAGACATTGTACTCCAAACTCCACACCTTCTCATTTTTTTTACTCCCCCATACACATATTTATCAGATTTTTTGTCTAAACTGTCACTACAATAGCATCCAAGCAAATCATTGTATATCATTATTCTGGCGGTCGAATATATGAAGGGGCGTGAGATAAGCTGTCCAAGTTCTCAGAACCAAAGACATGATATCAGGATTGGTGTCTACTTCATTCAGACAATCAGTCCAGACTCTTGCAGACAGAAAAGGATTTTATTTGATTCTCTGTCAAACCCACTTTTCTTTGTAACCCTTTGGGTGATACCAATGGTGCCCAGCTGCACTAATTGGGGGAAAAAATATATTTCTTTGGAGACTCAATTATCAGCTGTAAAATTCAGGAGACAAATTCATTTACTGGAAAGCTTGCAGTGCCTCACAGCAAATGACCAGATGTAAAACTATCAATCTGTCTCTGCCCCTGTGTGCTAGTAAGTATTTAATCCCTCCTTTGAAAGCCTTATAAATTTCTGGCATCAAAGCAGGCAAGTAACGGGACAAGTGAATGTGATTATTGAGTTGCTGCTTTAAATCAAGGGCACATAGGGTTGGATAGGATTTGCTAAGCGAACCTACTATTTTGATTATTCTTGTGGTGCTCCATTATTTGCTATAGACATGTTGAACTGTCCTCCAGAGAATTACCTCAACGCATTAGACTTTGCTGTTTATCACCAGCATCAGCCAGGTTAGCAGAATGCTTTCAGTAGGTATTTATAAAAGGTTTTTGAAGAGGCAAAAGGAGACATGAATTGGAAATTGAGGGTACGACCTGAAACATTGTGCCATCAACTTTCCTTTATCGGGAAGGTTGATACAATGAGCCACCATTACAGAAGAAAATCCCAAGACAGTTATTTTCTTGATAATTTGATTCTATGCAGTCATTTCTTACTTAAAAAAAGAAAAGATTTTTTTTTTAAAAAAACCTGAAAAAAATCTAAGATATGAGAAAGCTGAGACATCAACATCCCAGTGGGAGTTATAGATCTTATGTATGGTCAAAATAGAAGTTCTGCAAGTCATTCTCCTGTTTGTATCACTGGTTTCTTCTGTAATCTGATTTTTTAAAGATAATTCTATCCCATTCCACCCAAAAAGGGAAAGAAAATATGGTGTGTTTCATAGATCTTATGCTCCTTCCCACTAATCAGTGTGTTGCCATCATTTTTTTTCTTAGAAAAACACCCAACTTTATTATCTAATCCTATTCTTTATATGAATCCAGTCAATGTTACAAAAACTGAGCAATAAACTCTAGTATGGATAAATCTGAAAATATATCACTTCAAAAACTCCCAATTGGTGTCATAAATTATAAATTTATAAATTACAGATTCACCTTTGCTGTTGAAGGTTAGAGGGAAGATCCCTGTACTGCATAATTCATATGGGTTTATTCGTACACTCAGAATATGCATGGCCCTTATAGGAAGATAGAAGTCTAGAATCAGATTGATGTATCTGATGACCGTCAGAAATAAACTCATCATAAATTGAGATTTTGGCCTGGCAACTCTTTCTGGGATGTATTCCGTCAGGTAAAAGTGGATAAAAAAAGCATTGTGCACTAATGCATGAGGAAGCTACACAACTAAAAAAAAAAAGCTTGTACCCTCCCTTAAAGAAGGGAAGGAGGAAGCAGGGTGAAGAGGATGAGAGTAAGGGAAAGAAGGAGGAGGAGGAGGAAGAGGAGTTTAATGTAATGTTCATGCTATTAAATGAGCAAAATAAAAAGCTGGATATTTTGATAGCCATACC
The DNA here is from genome assembly GCF_964273705.1 of Natrix helvetica. Classification (NCBI taxonomy): domain Eukaryota; kingdom Metazoa; phylum Chordata; class Lepidosauria; order Squamata; family Natricidae; genus Natrix; species Natrix helvetica. Next base: position 151,438,894 of record NC_138550.1, on the reverse strand, counting down.
TATCCACCAGAGGTGGGTTGCTGCCAGTTTGGCCTGGATTGGGTGAACCTGTAGTAGGGGAGGCAGGAGACTCCACCCACCTGCCTGGATGCTTGTGCGCAAGCGCAGAAGCATTGTCTGTGCACACAAGCACACACAGGAGTGCACCCGGACCAGTAGTAAAAAAAAATAGGCAATCCACCTCTGCTATCTATCCAATGGATAGCATCTTTTTCCTGTGATCGTAGAGACAGCAGCCAGACTGGGTATGTTCCATCCATTAACCAATTGGACTGAGTCTACACTTATGATGTTATCGGGCCCTTGTGGCTGCCTCCAGTTTCAGACTCAGTCCAACCTGGACTGGCTGTGAGAATTGATCTCTCCTCCAATAAATTTAATTATATCTTTGGTGATTTTTTCCCAATTTTTTTTTTTTGTTCCTTTAAATTGGTTCCTTAAATAATCCTTTTTTCTACCAAATTGGAGGGAAATTCAAAACTGATCTCTGGCTGCCTCTCCTCAGCCATCTGACTGCCTGCGGCCACGAGTTTGCTTAGGAAGCCTGCCTTGCAATCAGATCAGCCAGGTCACGAGCTATGGCTCCAAGGCTGTTTCCCCGTGGCGCTCCTTGACTCTGGGCACTTGGAGGGATGCGCGACCAGCCGTTTTGCATGCAGCGATTCCAGGCGAGTCTGGTGGCCACTCTGCAGATCTCCTGGCTGCACTTAGTATCGGCAGCCATTTTGAGGCTTGGAAAAGCCTCGGAAAAAAAGTCAGCCATTTTGGATGCTTTAAAAAAGGTGTGAACTCTACAGCAGCCATTTGGAGTGCCCAGCGACACAGGATCACCCCAGGTGGACCGGATCAGGAGCGCCTGGCCAGCAAATGGGTGAAACCGTTGCCTATCTTATTGAGGTTCGCCTCACCTTCAGACAATTCCACCATAGAGTTCAGGCCTGACACATATTAGTTCTCACAGACAATACCACAACCAAGGCACACATAAACAGACAGGGGGGGACACATTGCTGGTCCCTGATGCAGGAGTCCAACCTGTTGTGCCAGTGGGTGGAATCTCACCTGTCATCTCTCAGGGCAGAACACATCTCAGGGGTCTCCAACATCCAGGCAGACTGGCTGAGCAGGACAATGATAGATCAGGTGGAGTGGAGCATCCATCCAAACCTCTTCCATTGACTGACACTACGGTTCGGCCTCCCAGTCCTAGACCTGTTCACAACGGCAGACAACAACCAGGTACCCAGGTATTACTCAAGGTTCATGGACCCCATGGCAGAAGGAGTAGACGCTCTCAGATGCCAGTGACCCAGGGGTCTCCTTTATGCATTTCCTCCCCTTCCTCTCATTCAGAGGGTAATTCAAAAAATGCTGGAGCAGGAGGCAGAACTGTTGCTGCTAGCACCGAATTGGCCACGACGGCCTTGGTATGCTGACCTAGTCAATCTCTACCCCATGGCACATCCCATGGTCTCTCCTGTCTCTACACCAAGGGTCAGTTTGTCATCCCGACCCCCAGTGGCTGCAATTAACCACATAGCGATTGAGCAGCAAGCCTTAGCAGCCGATAACATCTCCCTCAACATCATTGCTACATTTCAGGCATCACGCAGAAGCTCTACTAACCGCATTTATGATGCCACGTGGCAGACTTTTACACTGTGGTGTACTAACCAGACTGTTGACCCACTTAGGGCATCCATTCCGCAGATATTGGACTGCAGAAGCGGTTTGATCTGGTACTTACCCCTAACACTCTATGCCGACAGGTGGCTGCTCTGGCCTCTGTTCTGGATGGCCTGGCATCCGAACAGCTATCTTCTCACCCCTTAATCTGGAGATTTCTCCATGGAGTGTCCAACCTGTGTCCCCCTGCCATCCATAGATATCCGACTTGGGATTTACTTCGTGTCCTAGAGGGTTTGACTTCCGCACCCTTGGAACCTATGAGATCCTCTTCTTTGAAACTGTTGTCTTTTAAAACGCTGTTTTTGGTGGCTGTAACCTCACCAGATGTATTTCTGATTTGGCTGCTCTTTCAGTCAGGCATGACTTGTGCATGTTCCATCCAGACCGAGTTGTCTTAAGACTGGACCCAACATTCATACCAAAGGTCAATAGTTGGTTCCACAGAGGTCAGGAGTTGACTTTACCTGATTTCTGTCCATCTCTCCGTGACGAGAGGGAACATAAGTGGCACACTCTTGACATACGTCATGCCCTCAAGATCTACATCGACTGCGCTGCTTTGTTCCACCACTCAGAACCCCTTTCGCCAGGCCTCCTTGGGTACTAAGGCGTCTAGTCTGGGGCACTGGATAAGAGCCTGTATTAAACTGTCTTATGAACTTCAATCCATACAGGTCCCTGCAAACATTACAGCTCACTCTACACGCAGCGCTGCGACATCTGCCACTTGGTCCACCTCAAGCCATCTGCCGGGCGGCCACCTGGGCGTCTCCCATAGTCTTCATACATCATTACAAGTTGAACAAGTATGCGTCGGCTGACGCAGCTTTTGGGAGCTGGGTGCTACAACAAGTGCAACAAAGGCCCTAACAGACCTTTTTTCCAAATTCCCATCCTAGTGGATAGCCCAGTCTTTGGTAAGTCCCAGTCTGGCTGCTTTCTCTATGATCACAGGAAAATGGGCGTTGGTTCTTACCTGATATGCTCATTTTCTGTTAGAGTAGAGACAGCAGCCAGCCCCGCCCTGGTATGGGTCGCGCGAGGGAATTCCTTGTGTGGAGGAGAGAGATACAGAGACTATGGACTTTCACCTTTGGCTCACAATTCTCACTTGAGTCTACAGTTTTCCTTCATCTGAAACTGGGGAGAAGCCACAAGGGCCCGATGACATCATAAGTGTAGACTCAGTCCGATTGGTTAATGGATTGAGCATACCCAGTCTGGCTGCTGTCTCTACTCTAACAGAAAATGAGCGTATCAGGTAAGAACCAACATCCAGTTCCATAAAGTTCTATGAGCAAAAAAAGGCAATGACTTGGTCTGAACAGACAATCATATTTTTAAATATATCCTCCACCATTTGGGTAATTGTGGGAGATTTTGATGGACTATGAATATGCCTCTCTGAGTCGTGTTCTATATAAGTTTATTCATGCCTGCAAGAATATAGGAGTTAGTATTCATTGCTTGGGCTTTTATTTATTTATTAAATCATATTTGCACAAGCACCTGTCTTCCTGTATCAATGAGATATGTTGAAACATAGCTATGTAGCTTCCCCCCCTAAAAAAAAATAGCTGGCTTTGCTTGAGAAAGTAGATATATATTTATGCTCAATTCCTGATGCGCCTAGTGCTTGTGATAACTTCTCCAACATGATGCCTTCCATGCATGCAGTGACTGCAACTTTCTGAAAGTAACAGTCAAATATATCTAGGAGATGCCAGCTTGAAGGAAGCTATTATGTAGAGTTATTTCCCCTTTCATCATCCCACAAATATGTCTAACGTGACCTTGCAGAAATTGCCCATTTAGAAAGCAACGCTGTTGTCTTCTCCTCTGACCCTGTCTGACATTCAGGGAAAGAAAAACCAATCTCTGGCATGTAATGGATGAGAAAAATTTTTCCATCATAGAGTAAATTAATAAAGTGAACTGTGGTTTCAAAAATTCAGACTAAGTGTATAATTGTCCTGGTGAGGTAACTTCTTCAGCATCCTTTTTAGATGCCACTTTGTTTATTTTAAAATTAAAATTAGGTCTTAAGTAGTTGATTTGTAGGGACGTAGTGGCTCAGTAGGGATGCAGTGGCTCAGTGGCTAAGATGCTGAGCTTGTCGATCAGAAAGGTCAGCAGTTCAGCAGTTTGAATCCCTAGCACCGCATAACGGAGTGAGCTCCCGTTACTTGTCCCAGCTTCTGCTAACCTAGCAGTTCGAAAGCACATAAAAATGCAAGCAGAAAAATAGGGACCACTTTGGTGGGAAGTTAACAGCCTTCTTTGCACCTTCAGCATTTAGTTATGCCAGTCACATGACCATGGAGATGTCTTTGGATAATGCTGGCTCTTCAACTTTGAAACCCAGATGACCACTGCTCCCTAGAGCCAGAAACGACTAGCACATATGTGCGAGGGAAACCTTTATTTTTACTTTTACCTTAGTTAATTTCAAATCTTCACAGTCCTTGTCAAAACTTTGGAAGACCAGACAAATATATGACTGCCAAAGAGGTAGTGCATACATTTCCCAGGGAGACGTGGCAGAAAAATGAATTGCCCATGAAACTGTCTTAGAAGAATCTCTTTCTTTAAGACTAATCACAGGGAAGCAACTGGGTTGTTTGGTAAACAAAGGGATTACGGGATGCCAAATCTTTCGCTGGCTCATCTTTTAGTTCAGCATATCTAACTGCATTTTTCCCATTTAACACACCTGTCATCTTCCTTTGCTGCCATGTCAAATTAAATTGCAAGCTCTTTGTACTTTGTGAAGGACTATGTGCCTTGCTATCATAGCAATAATAATATGTAAACTTGAATTCAGAACAATAACCATAGGAGTGGATGCGACAATAAATCTTTCCTGTCTCTTCCTCGGTGTTGTTTTCTGATCAAGAATTGAGTCACTTCTTCAGGAGAATCATCAGAGTTTGTTGCAGAAAAATCAAATCCAGAAAGCACACACAGATAACTGATTCAGATGGATTCACTAACTTCTTCAAATACATAATAACAGATGAATAAATGTACAATACCAATAGTAGATTCTTTCAATGTGGTAGAAGTTATAAGCAGAACACAAGCAGGAGTACAGCAGAGAGGAGTTATTGATTCAGAGTTCAGAGCAGATAGAGTAGTTTCCAGCACAGAGCTTAATACAGGCAAGACTAGTTTCAGTTTCAATTCTCAGCACAGACTCAGATCTGTTTAAGCTCCCTTTGGCTGACTTAGTTGCCATGCCTATTCATTGGCTGACCTTGTTACCATGTCTCTCCCAGTCATGAATATTCTAACAAGAACATCCCATGGGTGTAAGTGTTATTTTCTGGTGAGACCAATCTATCACGACAACTTGGTCTACCCAAATATGGGATGAAGCATACTGCTTCTTCTTTCGCCTTTCAGCCCCAATCCAGGAGCCTTTCGCAGCCAGTTGCTTCTGCGACAAAGGGGCTGTAGTTCCCCACTTCTGATTTATGCAATGACATTACGTAACACATGCCATTTGCCTCTCCTCCCTCCCAACTGAACCCATATTATTGGGCATCCTTGTGCTATTGGTTTATAATGGATCTATTCCAACTCTGACTAATTATGCTAAAGCATTAGCAAAACAACAACAACAACACCTAATATCAACCTGCTGTATTATCTTTCTCTTGCTGGTCCTGGCTAACCCATAGCATCTTAAATTCTCACTGTCCCGCTCTCATCAGTCAATCTGCTAACTCTGCATTAAAACCAACTCCTGTAGAGCACAACTCAGCAGGGACTGAAATGTAGCATGCCCTTCAAGTGGTTTTGCTACACACATTCCTAACATTATGGTTCCAGGCACAAATTGTAAAATGTACAAATATGACAGAGTAAAAATGACCACTGAGGATAATGTTAAAAGTAATTACTCATTAACCAAAGGTCTTTACATTTTCTTGGCTTATTAATATACAGACTATCAGCTGACAGTCCTAACATCTGCACAATAAGTTCTGAGTATGAAAAATGCATCTGAGCATTAATCATAGAGTCGATTTTAACAGAACACTGTTGATTGATTGCCAAATTGAATAGTGAGCGTGCTTGTTATTGTCAGCTGATGCTGTCAGAAAGAAGTTACCATATTTCTTTTTGTATTTTCTTATAATCAATTTTTCACATACTTGTGATTTAACTGTTGATTTCCCAATGTGGAGACTGTAGTTGTGAATCAACAACTGTGTGGAGTATGCTTGTAGACCAGTGTGATTAGCACAAGATGTGATGAAATTTTTAAAGGAAGATTCTGCTGCTTATATTGTTCACAGCAATCTAGACTTTTCTTAATTAAATATAGAACAACTATAAAAATTCAGTACATATGGTGAAACATTTTTATTTTATTTTACAATGATACTTTAAAAAAAGTATGGATTCATTTCCAAATAGGTTGCTCATTTGCAAGCCTTAATGTTCTTAATGAAACTAAATTCAAAATATTCAGAAGCTTGGCTATTTGCATAAAAATCATACAGTCTTACAAAGAACAAATCAGTTGCTTTTAACAAGTTCATAAATATTTCATCCCTCCTGAATTAAATTGATATAGAATTTACCATGTTAGAGTGGGAAAATGGCATTTAAAATTATTTGCAGTTTTATACTTACAGATGCCATGGAAGAGAGGGAACCAGAAATAGTTTGATATCCCATAGATATGCCCATTGATGTGGTTAAGCAGAACTTGGATTAAGCAATCTAGAATTTTGCTTCCAATTCTGTTTTTTTTAAATGTTCAGACAAGAGGTGGTATAAGAGATGACCAGTCTGAGCCCGAGAGAGGAGTCAAATGCATAATAAGTCATGAGCCCATGCACGCCTGCAAGAGATTTAAGTCCAGCCCACCTTGAACGCCTTCTTATTCCTACTCATTTCCCTTGACCATTAGTAGCTCAGATTTTTGTAGAGAGCTTAAGCTTGCAATAAATCTTTATACTCATTGGAACGGCCCAAATCTCCTGATTTCTCCGGGGCTTGTCAAGTGGTCATTTAGCATTCAGAACTGTTAGAATGCTAGTAGGACAAATGTCAAAGCAACTAGGAAAGAAATTTTACTAAATTACCATATTTTTCGGCGTATCAGATGCACCTTTTTCCTTCAAAAAGGAGGCTGAAAATCTGGGTGCATCTTATACACTGAATGTAGCATTTTTTGCCTCCCAAAACCCCACCACCTTCACCAAAATGGTCATGCATAGCCTTTAGGAGGCTTTCAGAGTGCTCTTGGGGGCTGGGGAGGGCAGAAATGAATGAAAAATAGGCTGTATAAAGGCTATGCATACCCTCCTTTTTTGACAAAAATGGACCCGTTTTTGCAAAAATGGACCATTTTCTGATCGTTTTTGATGGCCCCCACCCACCAGGATACTCTACAAGCCTCCTAAAGGCTATTCATGCCCTTTATGAAAAAAATAGGCCCATTTTTGCAAAAAAACGGACTATTTTTGGGAGATCTGCAGAGTGCAAAAACGTTTTTTTTAATTTGCCTCTTCAAAATCTTGGTGCGTCTTATATTCTGGTGCGTCTTATATTCCAAAAAAAGTAGCACCCTTGGTGCAATAGCAGTGTACTAGCTGCAATTTCATTTCAAATGCAAGCAGGAACTTTCCATCCCTTCATGGGTGATGGAACAGAAGAATGTCAGAAACCAAGCAGCAGATACTATACGTGGCTGGTATAATCCTCAATTATGTCATAAGGAACAATTACTCATTCCATTTACATAGTGATATCATGATGCTAACAATGACTACTTGTAACCCCCCAGATACAAAACCCTATTTTGACTTTGTATAGGTCATGTCCAGAAGGCGTATAAACCATGCTGAAAAGAGTTTTCTTTTGTGAAAATTGTCTTTGTTTATGCAAAAAATTAATGGAAGAAGAAAAACCTAATGAATCTATACAGAAGAGGATAGAATCAGGTTATTTTGCTTCACTATTAGAAGGGGAGGAAAGTTATTACAAAGTTGACAGATGTTAATTCCATTTACGATATAATTGCTATATCTTTGGATTAAAGATTTCCAGTGTTTTTTTCCTCCACTGAGAAAACAGATATTTAATCACATATAAACTTTCAATGATAGTACCCATTAAAAAACTAATTTCTAAGTGATGCTGCTTCATCATTTTATACTTAATGATCCTGAATTTCTGCAAAAGGGGCTAACTTAACCAGCTGTGTACAGCAGGAAAGTTGCATATAATGAATAGTTTTCCAAGTGACCTTCTGAGCAACAAAGGATTTATGAAATTTGGAACACCATGATTAGGTTTAAATTCTGCTTAACAAAGTCCATGTTTTAATTTATTAATCTGATGATCTCCAATCAAGGCTATTATTTTTTTCCTCCTATCTTTGTACTCTACTTATCCTAGAGAGTTCCCACTTCATTTATTTATTTTATTTTATTTGGTTTGTCAAGCATGTATGAGAAAACAAGTATAAGTATGAATATAACATATAAACATGTAAGTATAAGCTGGTATAAGTATAAGAAATAGAGTTGGCCTTCCAGAAATAGGTGAAATCTGATTGTATTACAACTGATGGTGTTATATCAATTGATAGTCTTAATTTACAGACTCATGTTGCATCCAAAGAGAATATATTTTGCTTAATTTTCCAGGTTATCTCTTGTGACTTCCATTCCTTCCTTGTTCTATCACAAAACAGGGATGTCAACAATGCTGTGTCGGTGGTAGGTAATGCAACCTTCCTCTTTTTCTTTCAGTGAAAAGTTTGGAAAGAAAAGGAAGCTGTGAAAAATGAGTCTGAAGTGTTCTTGGAAGCCAGTAAGACTTTTAAAGGAACCATTCTCTGGCTGCCTTGAAAGGGAAGCAAGCAAAAGTGGATAAAAGCATATAAATGCACTCAGAGCAAGTAATGCCACAAAATGACAAAAGTGAAAGTCTTTAAAATCACTTTGAAATGTATTTTTCCCATTTATGTTAAACCAACTGGTGAGATAAAGAAGGGCATATGCTGGTTGGATATCCACTAAGTATCCCATGGCACAACATTTATTGGAAAAGAGATGTGCAGGGAGAAATTTGAGCTATCAAATAGTTCGGATCACTGCATTGAACACCTTTGGACATGTATAAATTAAAGGAAAAGCAGTCTTACAACTTAAGTAGATCCACTTAAGATATCAGACTTGATTATATTCAAGGTTAGATTCAGAAAACACATTGCCAGATCAAGTGACTTTTTTTTTCCCTTTCTGGGCAGTTCCATTTTTGCTCAAATAGAAATAATTTGTTTTCAACTAGATGTCATTGGACTGCATCGCTACCGTGCCAGTTAGCATTTTGAAAGTTGTTAAGCAGGTGCCTAAACCCGCCATCCTGGGCCCAACGTTTGGGAAGCCAGGCTATGCCTGTCACAAGCCAGGACAAAGGGCAAGAGAGAGGGGAGCAACACCTCCTTAAAAAAACCTTGGTCCAGCTTGCCCGGCTGGTAGCACCTTGTAAGGGCCCCTTTCCAGGGTTACAGGAGAAGATGGTCAATGGTTTTGAAGGCGGAAGAGGGCTCTACGTCCCAATGGCAGATCAAGCAGCACAACCATCTTCTAGGAGAAGGGAAACTCTGATTACAAACCTCCACTGCCTTGTGGCTATATCCACTCCACAAAAGGCTTCAGGAGTCAACCTCGAGGCAAAATCCAGAGCCAGAGTCCCAGAAGCAGTTCATGACTGTGTACAACCACGTTCTGGTAACTCCTGCAACACAGTTGAACCAATCGTATCGGCTCTCTCCACTCCCAACAATTTTCCCCAAAACACCCTCACTCAAGTATTTTATATTTCTCTTTGTTGGGGCATTGCCTTCTACTTCAATTTTCTTTATGCCACTAACAACCTTCAAAACCACTTTTATCTGCTATTTTCCCCTTTTATTGGGACATACAATTTTCCCTATACCAATGCCAAGACTGATGGGGTTTTTTGTCTGCTTTTTATTTCCCTCCATTTCTTCCCCTTCATTGTCTTGCCTCCCTTCTTCTTCTTTGGATTCTTCTTTAGATCTCTGCTTCCCTGTGTTCAGAATTCTATTTAGGCTTAATTTTACTGATTTATGCATATATTTTTTAATAATTTCACATAGTTCTTCTAATTCCCAGTTTTCCATGATGTCTAGTTTCAAAGTTATAATTAGTTATACAATCCTTGTTTCAGAGTTCTAACCCACCTTAGATTTATCTACTTCAATTGCTGTAGAAAAAAGCAATGGGGGGCATTTTAGTCTTTTGTTCTTCCTTGATATCCAGTTCCAAGATTGCAGTTAGTTGTACAAATCTTATTTCAAAATTCTGGTCCACCTTAAGTTTAATCAATCCATCTACTTTGAAACTGGAAGAAAAGCTAATGCCATCTTAATCCTCTGCAGCAAGGAAAAAAAAAGAAGAGAGAGGAGAAGAGGAAAAAAAAGCCTCCATAATTCTCAGGTCTGATATTTATTCTTTGCTTCAATCATTGCTCAAAATAAATCACTTATAATAAGTTGTAATCAGCAAAAAGTTTTTCTCTGCTTCTGCTTTTCCAAATTCTGATTTATGGCAGTTGGTTAATTAAAACTTCCCACACAGTCAAGATTAAGTTGACTGTTATCAGTAAGAGGACATGCTTTTTTTCCTTGGTTATATTAGCTGGAAGGAATTCAAACAAAGTAAAAGTATTGGCTTCTGTTTAAGATCCAAAGCCAAATTTAGAGTTTATAATTGGGTGGGTTTGTCACTTCTCTGCTTTCCATTCTTCTGTTCAAAAGTGTTTCAAACAAAGAACTTCTTGGGGGCTGGTGTTACAACCCTCAACCTTCTTTTCTTCCTTTCTTTGGGGAAAAAAAGTCCAGATCTGACCATCAGTATTATTTATGTTCTCAAGATTTCTTTGCCTTTTCCAGATTTAATTTATAGTTGTGGGTTAGATAAATTCTCTTACCAGGCCTTTCATCTCTCCTGGTCTCCACCTGCTCCATTTGCTTGCCAAAAAGCCAGCATCTTGTTAATGACTGCCACCCTGACTCCGATTCATAGGCAAATCTCTAACCCACGAGGGGTCAGTTGCGTACCCCAGGGTCTGATGAGATGCTGCCCTTCTTCGCCCCACCTCCAGTGGGGATTCAGATTCAAAAGAATCTCAGAATTGGATTGTCAGACAGGGTTCATGTGAGACTCTTAAGAGCCCACGTCTGTCCAGCTGGATAACTTCCTGTCCGATACCATAGTCTTTTGAGACTGAAAGATGCCAATGGAGCAGGCGCCTTGCCAGATCTTGAGGTAGAACTGATCCAATTCAACTGAATATTTCACTTTGAGGGAAATAAGCTTATGCACATGAACTCTGTGCTTACAAAGAAGACCACAGAACAGCTAGAAATGCAGCTAATTTACTGTAAATCAGTGAAACCATGCAGTCTGATATGGAAAAGTTCTGCCTTGATTTGTAGTGTAAATTGGTTTTGATGGAGTGAATCATCTTCAAAAGGAATCCCGAAAGAAGATTTGTGAAGACATAACAGACTTCAAGAGAAGACAATGACGCTCTTTTTCAGGCAATAATGCATCCTTGGCCTGCTTTGATTTTTACAGCTTCTTGAGATTACCCAACAGCTGAATTCAGGATCAAAGAACTTAAAAACTCAATTTTTGGCCAACTAACATCTGGGACTTTCCTAATACATACCAACCACATCAAGATTGAGTTTGTTGGTTGTGCTTAGCAAATCCAGTTTACTTGCTCCTAGATGATGAATTGAATTTCAATTCTTTTGCCCAGAAAAGAAGGAGTTGGGGTAGAGTTATGAATACGCTTTAAGACAAACTCATGGCCCATTGGCCAGATGCATTATGTGCTGGCCATGCCCATGCCCAGTTTAGCAAATGGGAAAAAAGTTGTGATACATCATGTGATAATGCGAGTTTGACACTCCTGCCTTAAGGTCTTGTCTTTGCAGGAAGGGAGACAACATGGACCAAAGAATAGGATTTATCTATAGTAGCAGCCATGTAGCAGTCTTCTTATATTTCTGAAAAATTCATCTAGAGTCCCCTCCTCAACATTCAGGAAGATGCTGAACACTTTTCTTTTCAGATAGTCCTTTTGTGCCTAAATGGCAAACTATCAGATAATTTGAAAGGTGGGTTTTAATTCTATCTACTAAGGCAATGAGATGTTTGTTTAATTGTGTTATATTGTTGCATATGCCTGAAATTTTAAGAACGGGCAAATGCAGGCATTTTCATTATAAAAAACAACAACAAACCAACAAATTAATAAATAGAATATGCTTTAAATAATATATGTCCCCTCTAATACCTTCGGGATGGGGTGGAGGGGTGAACGAAGATTGTCATAAGTATATGTCAAGAATGTATAGCGATACTCTTTGAGAATATTTGTAGCTCAGTGTTGTGGGGTCCTTGATGCTCTCTGACCTTGGTTGTTATCTTGCAGGCATTTCAATACCAATTGGTAATGCAAGATAATAACCAAGCTCAAAGAGCACCAAAGACCCCAGAAGGATCATGCAAGATGTGAAGGTCATTGTCTCAGCTGCCTAGATAAAGTAAGATGGCATCTATAGTGGACTGCAGTGATACAGGAAGATGCTATAGACAGATGATTAATTTAGGGACAATGGCAAAGACATCAATTCATAATCTGTGGGAGAAAGCAATGATAAAATACTCTGTCTTTTACTAAGAAGAATGAACATGGAGAAACTCAGCATAGTGAAGAATGAAATGTATGAACTATACATTAACAACATAGACTTGGAGTATTGGTAATCTCATATGACAGTGGAACAGACTAGAAGTGTCATGAAACTGTCATGACACTTCTGTTAATCACTGTCCTGGTGTTGAAGAATCTCAGGTGTTGAAGAATCAGGACAATCTGATGATAAGTGGGTATACTAGAACAAACTATTACATGAAAAAGACAAGAGAATGGGAATTGATGGAATGCTACTACAAGAGAAGCTAAGCATATATGTGCACAAATATTTTTTGAAGTGCAAGTTCATACACATAGTACATCTATCTAGAAGTAGGTGCTATTAACCTCAGGGAAGTTGAATTTAGGGCTGCAAACATACTCTATTTTACATATCTATCCATCTGGGTATTCCATCTCTCCAAAGTATCACAGATGGCACATAACTTCTTTCTCTCCTTTCCTTTCTCCTCCTTTCCTTTCTGTTTCTCAGATCTCTTGGATCTAAAACCAAGCTCAGAGAATACTAAGGACTCCTCCTATTTCTTTCCCAAGCCTGTCTGTCTCTGTTTCTCTTTTGTTTTTTTTGTTTTTTTTAATAGTTATCAATTTTCTTCATCTCATTCTTCTGTTGCCACCATAGAAGATGCTAAGATCCTACACAGTAAAGTTCTATGTGTGTCCAACATCATGACTACAGGAGGTATTTTGTTGTTGTTAGTTGCAAAGTCATGTCCAACCCATCGTGACGCCATAGACAATGTTCCTCCAGGCCTTCCTGTCCTCTACCTACCCCGGAGTCCATTTAAGCTCACACCTACTGCTTCGGTGACTCCATCCAGCCACCTCATTCTCTGTTGTCCCCTTCTTCTTTTGCCCTCAATCTTTCCCAGCAATAGGCTTTTCTCCAATGACACCTTCCTTCTCATTAGGTAGCCAAGTGTTTGAGTTTCATCTTCAGGATCTGGAGTTCTAAAGAGCAGTCAGGGATGATCTCCTCTAGGACTGACCGGTTTGATCACCTTGCAGTCCAAGGGACTCCTAGGAGATATACACTAAAAAATGAAGATGCCAGCCAAAATTGGTTGACAGTTTTCTTTCAGCTTCAATTTGAGGAGGTGGTGATGATCTATAAAGCCCTATATATGGCATGGGACTGAGTCACTTGAGGTCTTATGGAGATTCTCAATCATCATCATTTTCCTGAACTCAAGAAGTTTCTTGGATGAGAAGTGAAATGTTTTGAAGGAAAAAAAAAACAATAAGAAAATCCAGTTGACTTTACTAGAGGAATCACCTCTTCCCAATTATATCTTCCCATCTCATCAGGTCCAACAAGAGGAGCATGATGCAGATCCCTTCAGCCAAGGAGTGACCTGATAAGATTCAGGAAAAGAAACTTTTCTGCTGTGGCAGTCACTTATGGAATATCATTGCCCAGATCAGATTGACCTGTTGTGAGGCATTGAAACCATGGCTTTGTCCAGGGGTATAGGGGCATAGGAGTCTGATAGAGCTGGTAGAGTGTTTTCAGGGATATGGTGGCCTCAGCTGTGCATTTTACATACTTTATGATAGTTTTAATAACTTTTTAATAATTTTCCCTTCCTTTTTTGAATTGTTGCATCATTTGTTGCCCTTTTAGAAATATGTCTCTAGCTGTCTGTGGGTATGAGAGGGTAGCTTATATAAATTTGAATAATAAATGCCTAGAATAATTAACACATCTAATTTAGGTGTGCGTGTATTTGAATCTGGGTATTAGGTATTAAATAGTTATCTTCCTATGAATATCAGGTGTAAAAATAGACCTGCCAGCCTCATTTGTATTCAGAGGTATATTTAACTTTGGCTTAAAAACTTCATTTAAGATAGATCCCCTTGGAAATTCCTAATACTATTTTTTGTAGCATCCTTCTCTCTCTCTCTCTCTCTCTCTCTCTCTCTCTCTCTCTCTCTCTCTCTCTCTCTCTCTCTCCCTCCCTCCCTCCCTCCCTCCTTCCCTTCCTCTCTCTCTCTCTCTCTCACACACACACACAAATAATATAAATAATTTCATGGTGGTTTCTTGTTGTTTACCACAAATAGTGAAAAGATTGCTTTTTTATAAACTTGACAACTTGTAAATCATTGCAGTGCTGATATTTCCAAATTTGTTTCATTGGTGAAATAATATTTCAAAGAACCCCAAAACGTAGAAGCTGTACTAGTCGGACAAATCCAATCATGTTTCAAATTAGATACAGCAGCAACTTTCAGGGAATTTGGTGGCATTTTGTTGGAGTAGCAGAGGAAAAAGGCTGATGGCATGTGTTAATGCTATTAAATCATCCCAGGCCAAGTAAAGATATTGTGGAGGCACCTCCAGTTATAACAAAGCATGGCTGCTGTTGTGGATTAATTATTTATGAAAATGTCCTGAGGCAAGTCCTTTTTTTTTCCAGATGATTAAAATATAAAGAGATCTAGGTTTAAATATTTTCTAAATGTACAATATATATTCAGTTTGCAATTATGGATGAAAAAGAATCCAGCTACAGAGCATGTAAAACAAAAACAAAACAAAACAAACAAAGCGCAAATCCATTGTGAGGACAGATGGATATGCACAAATTGCAGGACTCTCATATCTGAGTTACAAAAAATCCAGATGGCAAACTCAAAGCAGAAAAGAGATACAGAAACCCATAACTCTTTTCTGTGTGTAGTAGAATTCAGATTTTTACGATCCAGATAACAGGTAGTCCTTAACATATGACCACAATTAGGGTCAGAATTTTCATTCCTAAGTAAGGCAAGTCAGTTTTGCCCAGTTTTATGACTCTTTTCACCACAATTGTTAAGGAACTATTCACAGTGAGCCACATGGTCACTAAGGAATCTAGCTTCCACCACTGATTATGTGGTTGCTTCATCCCTGGGATTTTTAAAGAAGAGACTGGACAGTTACTTGTCTAAAATGGTACAAGGTCTCCTGCTTGACCAGGGAGCTGGACTAGAAGGTCTCCAAGGTCCCTTCCAGCTCTGTTCTGATTGCTTGATTTTTCTTGTTAAAAGCCAGAAGTGAAATGGAAATCACATGATCCCAGGATACTGCAACCACTGTAAATACATGCCAGTTGCCGAATGCCTGCATTTTGCTCTGATGACCAAAGGATTCTGTGAGGGTTATAAGTGTGAGAATTGGTCATAAGTCACTTTTTCCAGCACCCTTATAACTTTAAAGGTTACTAAACAAATGCTTGTAAGCCAAGGAGTATCTGTACCAGAAGTGGGTTGTTCCTGGTTAGGTCCAGATCGGGTGAACCTGGAATAGTGGCAGTGGGAGGCTCCGCCCACCCACCCGGAAGCTTATGCGCATGCGCAAAAGTATCATGCATGCGCGAGCACGCATCCAAATCGGTAGTAAAAAATTTGGCAACCTACCACTTATCTGTACAATAGTGACAACAAAGTGAGTAAAAAGGGACTTATCTCTTTAATTTTTGAAAAAGACACGTGTTTTATTGGAAGATTTGATCTCTGCAAAATGGAGGGGATTTTTCTTCTGCTGCTTCTTCAAATAGAATAGAATAAAAGAGTTGGAAGGGACCTTGGAGGTCTTCTAGTCCAACCTCCTGCTTAGGCAGGAAATCCTATAGCATTTCAGACATATGGTTATCCAACATCATCTTAAAAACTTCCAGTGTTGGAGCATTCACAACTTTGAGAGGCATATCGTTCCACTGATTAGTTATCTCCTTAGTTCTAGGTTGCTTCTTTCCTTGATTAGTTTCCATCCATTGCTTCTGGTCCTGCCCTCAGGAGCTTTGAAGAATAGCTTGATTTCCTCTTCTTTGTGACAGCCCCTGAGATATTGGAACACTGCTATCATGTCACCCCTAGTCCTTCTTTTTATTAAATTAGACATACAGTACTCAATTCTAGCAACCGTTCTTCATATGTTTTAGCCTCCAGTCCCCTAATCATCTTTATTGCTATTCTCTGCACTCTTCCGGCCAGATGTGTCACGTGCTGGCCATGCCTATGCGCAGTTTAGTGAAGGGAAAAAATGTCCCAATACATCACATGATGCTGCCATGACTACGTGAGTTTGACACCCCTATTCTAGAATCTCAACATTTTATTTACATTGTGGTAACCAAAGCTGGATGCAGTACCCCAGGGGCGACCTTACCAAGGCCTTATAAAGTGGGATTAATACTTCACGTGATCTTGATTCTATCCCAAAAATGGAAATCCCAAATGGAAATGGAAATCCCAAGGAGACAAATTCAAAATTAAAATAAACAGCAAAAGTAAAAAGTAAAAATATCCCATCTTTCTTTTTTTGCAATACTCTTGGATGCTATCTCATTTTGGACTAATGCTAGTCTATGCACGGGTAAGCATGCATAGTATTGAGCTCCCTACTCTCGTTCTGCATCTGTGCTCACTTAATTTGATCTTGCAGGAAGAAAATAATTGGAGTAGGATGGTATAAACATGAACAACAACAAAAAGTGATTGCAACAAAAGAGTTAAGAGTCCTCTTCTCCATTTTCTGCACAGTCTGAAATCAGTCACAGCCGCTCTACTTGATTTTTTTTTTAAGCCATTCGAGATAAAGATTGCAGGGAGGTATGCATGAAATATAATTTGCCATTACTTATAAGGGAAGTAGCTAAGGATTAAAGTTGCTCATGTTTTGTTATATCTCACAAATCTAGACCCTTTCAAACTCTGAATAATTTTGAATATATCTAGTTTGGATTGTCACGGAAGACAGCTTACTGTATGTGCTAAACCTTAAATGTTGACTTAATGAAATTTGTAAACTCTCAACCTTTTCATCAGTTTTATAACAAAAGAGAAACAACAGGACAATATGATCTCCTTTGATCTATGTTGAATTCATTATTTAAAATTTAAATAACAACACTGAAAAGTTTAAGAAAGTTTTTCAAAAACATTTAATACTCTGAGATATATATTCTTAAATATATTTTTTTTTTCTCTGTCCCACTCCTGCATTGCCTTTCCCCCCCATTCCTGGAGGAAGGAGTAGAATCATTTGCAATGCAGTGCCCGCTACTCCCAGCTGTCAAAAATACTTCAGAAGGATATCATGATCAAAAGTATTTAATACTGGCAAGATATCAGTTACCCTGCCCCTGGTCCTATTAGAGATCATCCCCAAGCATGATCAATACTGTTTCATTGTTATACCCAGACCTAAATCTTTAAGAGTAGCCCAGATAACCTACTTGGTCCATAGCCCACCTTGTTCATTAAGTTCCTCAAGAAGGAGGAAAATTCAAAAACTATTCAGCATTAATGGGTCAGCAATGAGAGATGATAGTTGTAGATCAGTAACACTTGTCAGATTACATGTTTCCTACACCAAAATCTGCAGACTGCTGTGGGTTCTCTTCTTATGGAAGCCAACTTGCCTCCTTCCTCATGGTAAGAGTCTGGATAGGGCAGTGGCAACCTTTGATTAAATCTATTACTGTAGATACTACCTGGTGGATGGATTGTTGATGATAGGTTTTGAAAACTGGAAGCTTTTCTCCTGGGAGAAAGCTATAGTTGGGGAAGGTGGTAATTTGGGTGGTTGGTATGTTGATTGTGATTGGAGGCTGTCTTTGCTAGCCTGGTGAGAATGGCTTGTATGGGGGAAGACACTGAGAATTGTAGAGGAGGGTGAGTTTCAGAATTACCCTGAGGCTCCGAGGGCTTAGGATAAAATGCCTTGTCTACTTTAGTTTCTCGGTTTAGTTTCTTTGTCCCTTTGTGTTGATTTTTTTGGGATCATCCTGTCTCTTGGGAGCCAGAGAGCAGAGGGTGGGGGATAAGGTTCAAGTGGAAACATGAGAATGTTGAAAAGTATGGGAAGATATGACAGAGCACTGAAAGTGGGCTACTTGCAGGCAAAGCAAACCCAGGGTCTTGTATCAGTTCCACATACCAGCTCCCAGGATTGACCTCATTTCCTGGTCAGCAGGCCTTCAGAAGAAGTGGTTTGGCTGCTGCTTTTAAATGCCAGGTTAGTCTATAATAAAGACTCCATCATCTGTGATTTAATTACAGATTAGACAGCCAAAGTGGCATGTGCATCCAGCTTGGTTCAGGATTCCTCCACAGGGCTGAGTCCTTTTGGAGAAGGGCAGCATATAAATCCAAATAAACCTAAACCTAAACCTATTGCAATTGTAGTCTGTGAGTCCCTTATGACTTTCACATGCACTACTCCATAAGTGGCCAGATATGAGACCTTTTCATTAAATTGGGTTCTAGGACCACTTGGGGTTGTTACTTCAATACTGGCTCCCTACTGTGCAGACTCCCTATGTCCCTGTAAGTGGCTAAGATGCCGAGCTTGTTAATCAGAAAGGCTGGCAGTGCAGTGGTTCGAATCCCTAGCGCTGCATAATGGGGTGAGCTCCCGTTACTTGTCCCAATTTCTACCAACCTAGCAGTTCAAAAGCATGTAAAAATGCAAGTTGAAAAATAGGGACCAACTTTGGTGGGAAGGTAACAGCATTCCGTGCACCTTTGGCATTTAGTTATGCCGGCCACTTGACCACGGAGATGTCTTTGGACAGTGCTGGCTCTTCGGCTTTGAAATGGAGATGAGCACTACCCCCTAGAGTCAGGAACAACTAGCACATATGTGCAAGGGGAACCTTTACCTTTACCCTACTGTACAGAAGCCTCCTTGCCTACACTCCTTGGCTTAATATTAGGTTGGCACTGGAGTTCCCCAGACTTATGATTCTTGTTGACTTTAATCTTTTTTTCTCTGGGCGAAGTGGCTCAAAACTTCCTGACTACAATGACAATCATAGGTCCATCCCAAGTCATCTAGGACCTTACATGGGGCAGTGGTCATATCCTCATCTGTTATTCTTGTTGGGAGACTGGCAATCTAATCTTGAGTTTTGAGAGTTATTGGTGTCTTCCATGTCATGGTCAGATCACACTCTGGTGACTATGAGATTCTCTGATGCTTCCATGTGCTGCAGCGAGACAGAACCTATTCTTAGCTTTATTTGTTTATCTGTTTACTTTTGTTTATTTTATTCATTTTAAAACTGAAATTTTTGGCTGTTGTGTCAGACACCATCCAGAGTCATGTCTTTGTGAGATGGGAAGCTATACAAATATGCTAGCAACATTAGTAAAATGAAATAATAAAAATATTTTCCAACCTGTTCCTCAGATATGCTGAATGTACAGCTGAGAAAAGATGATCCGAGATATCTGAAACAGGCTTATTTGGGAGACAAGGCACCAATGAACAAGCTAGACATTTCTTCAATATCAAATAGAATGTCAAACTCCAGATTCTCGTCATCAAAATTGCTAAATCGTTCGTTTGAAGCTTGAAAGTGATGGCACTGAATGTTGTTTATAACTCATTTGCTTTTATTTTCCTTTTTAAAAAAAGGTATTAATGATTAACCGGCTCTCAGAATAGGAATGTAATGAACACAAATTGCTAGGGGTTTTACATATGAAATATCCTCCTAAATTCTAAATTTAAATATAATTGGGGGAAAAAAGTTTGGAAATCTGCTACTGTTGAATAAGTGATCCGGATGAGTTGTCACAGATCTGAATTTGTTATCCTGGGTTCCTGCCCCTTTGGTTGAACTACAGATACCCAAATCATTTGAACTGAAATGCATATTAACCCAGAAAAGGGTCTCTCAATTATAGTGCTTTACAGTGGACAGTATTTTCTAGGAGTGCTTATGAAATTTTAAATATTCTCCCCCCCACCCTTCACTCTCCAAATTTCACTACTTTATATTGTTGGTTGTGCTCACATTTTAGGAATTATCACAACTAAGTTAAACTTCACTTGTTTCAGTTATATGAACAGGACCATCTGCAAGTAACATGGGGATACAATGCATTTAAAATTATAGATTCTACATTTAGGCAAGAAAAACCAAATGCACAAGTGTAGAATAGGTAGCACCTGGCTCAATAGCAGCAATTCCAAGCCCAAGTCCAAAAACCCCAGAGAATTTCTAGAAGACTGGCACTCTGACAAATCAGCCATCCATAGAGACCTAGCTATTAGCAACATTTATAGACTATGCAAAAGAGACTATCACCCAGGCCAAAAAGAAAAAAAAAAGACCTAAGCATCTCTCTACCAGCAATCAGCACCCACATCAGCATAGATTAATTCCAAGGTTAACATCAGACCAACAATCAAGTAAACAATACCCCAATCAAGAAATGGCCAAAGTAGAGAAAGGAGGAGCTGATGTCACGAAGACATGACATGCAATCTTGGAGCTCCAAGATCGCAGTCGATATTTCAGCTGCTGGACGGTCCATTTGGACCTAAACCATCCCCAGAGATGGTGATAGTGAAGAGTACGTCCTGCTGCTTTCAGGGACACCGCAAAGTCCCTGATTGAAATGCAGCCTTTGAAGCTGCTGAAGTTGGGACAACTCCAGAACGGAAAGAAAGCAGAAAGAGAAAGCGTGTCGAATTGGTGAGGAAATTTTATTATTAGAAAATAGATGACCAAAAAAATAAAAATAAAAGCTAAATTAAAATTGAAGAAAGAAGAGAGTAAGCAGCGAAATTAAGCTACATTAAACTTAGTCTGTTATCTTTTTTATTTTTCATTTTATGGATGGAATTTTTGCAAATGTTCCCTTCTTTTTAAACTGAATGGATTAGTTTTTCTTCTACTACTTTTTATTCTTTCTTATACCTATGGATTAAAAATTTTCTTTCTTTTAATAATGCTTGGTTGGATTGTTTTTTTTCTCCATTTAAGATTTTTTCCCTTTAAATTTGGAACATAAAGAAGACAAAAAAGGAATATGAAGAGGGCTGCAACAACAGAGGGAAAAGAAGTAACACTGCCACTTAGAGGCTGGAGGCTTGGAAACATTGTTTTTCTTTTTTCTCTTTGATCATTTAATACTTCAAGGTTTCTCAGTTTGTTTACTGAGAGTGATAGTTGGAAGAGCACAGATTGTTTACACAGGTGTTCTTTGGGAGTTCTTTCACCAGCTGGATTCAAGGGAAGACAAAACCTTGACTTGAAAGATTATAATGGACTTGCTTGAAATTTAATAAAAAGCCTTGAATGCTATAGTGAGTGGCAGTGTTTACAAATTGGAAGAATGGTGCAACAGGAAAAAGAAACTTTAACATTGCAAATGATTATGTTTGAAATTCAAAAATTATTAGTAGTAACAGAGAAAATTGAGATGAGATTGGAGAATATAGAACACAAAACAGAAAAATTTGATGGAAAAATTGAGGATGTTTATCAAATGAAGAAAGTGGAGGACAGAGTCCTAAAAATTGAGGAAAAAAACAAGCAAAGAGATAAGAAAATTGTAGATACTGACAACAAACTGAGCATGGTTGGAAATGGCAAGAGTGGAATATGGAAAGGGAAGATAGATGGACTGGAACTCTACCCCAGATTTCAAAGTATAGAAGAAGAAAAGAGAGAAAAATTGATGGAGGTAAGGAGATAAGGAGAGAAATCTTGACAGAAACACCAATGATAACCAAAGACAAGCTGATGGAAGGAGCAGATGGGGGGTTTCGAGTTTTCATGAGAAACGAAATGAACAACTTGCGAAGAGAAGTCCATACAAGACTTAACTAGAAAGAGTACAGTGAAGAACAACAAGATGATTAAGGGACATATAAAGAACAGTTGCTGGAATTGGATGTGTCTAATTTAATGAAAAGAAGGACTAGGGGGATATGATAGTAGTATACCAATATGTAAGGAGTTGACATAAGAAAGAGAGACTCAAACTATTCTCCAAAGAACCTGAAGGCAGACAAGAAGCAATGGAGGGAAATTAATCAATGTAGAAAGGCAACCTAAGGAGAAATTTCCTGACAGTGAGAGTGATTAATCAGTGGTGTGACTTGCCTCCAGAAGTTGTGGATGCACCAAAATTGGAGGTTTTAAGAAGAGATTGGACAAGCATTTGTCTGAAATGGTATAGGGATTCCTGCCTGAGCAGGGGATTGAACTAGAAGATCTCCAAGATTGCTTCTAACTCTGTTATTCTCTTATAGAGATGGACTGACTCTGGATTTCTGCAGTATTTAAATTCAGTGCACTGTATGAGAGAGCCCTAAATTATTATACCAGATGTGTCCAAGTCCATGGAGACATGGCTAGCACAAAAGCTAGCCCATTAAGCCAAATTAGACTTTGCTCATGTCACACATGTTATGTAGTTCGTTGTGCCCATATAATTGGGCAATGAAGTAAAGTCATGGTTCTTTATCTTTAAAAAAATGCATAAATCAAAAAGTGCAAGATGGCCACCACAGACAAGGAGGAGAGTAGGAAACTATAATATCAAAATATCAAAAAGGAACAAATATAGTAAAAAGATTCTGTTTTTATTGTCACAGCCTTTTATTCTCCAACCATCTAACCCTGATGCCCCTGGCTGGAAATAATTTATCCTTTGATCCAGAGCAGCTTCCATTATGAAATCTCTCTATGACAGTTAATGAGAATGTGTAGTATTGACCACTTTATGAATTGTCACTGTAAACACAATAAAGTGTATTGAATGAGAGCCATGGAGGCGCAGTGGTTACAATTTCAGTATTGCAGGCTGACTCGCTGCTTACAGTTTGATTCTCACTGCTCAAAGTTTACACAGCTTTCCATCCTTCTGAGGTCGGTAAAATGAGGACCTAGATTGTTGAGGACAATATGCTGACTCTGTAAACCACTTAGAGAGGGCTGTAAAGCACTGTAAATCTGTATATAAGTTTACATGCTATTGTTATTGCTATTGAATGCTATGAATCTTCAATAATTGATCTATTTTTGTGGCATTACCTCAGGTTAGTGGCCTGCTTCAAATAATCTTACTAGCTCAATTGGAATTCAGGGTTTGTTAAGTCTATCCCCGTTAGGAGACTAGAGTTTAGCAGCGGAATGTAGTAACGAATACGCCGGTGAATAGTCACTCACAGCCACCGAAGGTAAAACAAGGAATAGCTTTACTTGCATAACAAAAATAGGGTAAATAGTCTCCAAACATACTATAAGCAGTCTTGAAGTATATACAATCTATTTACACCTCGTTGAAGCTACAGTTGCTCAACCATGTAGACAGGTAACTTACTTACAGACTAGCCACCATCCAATACACGGTCTTCTCTCCAATACAAAGCTCATACAGTAACAGTCAGGAACAGTCAGGAACAATCAGGAGAATCAGTAACTATGGAGAGGGGGACCGTAATAGTTCCTTCCTCCTTATATGGCTGCTTAAAGCAATTAGCATTCAATTACATCTCTCTAGCGTTTAAAGTAACAGATACATTTGTTACAATCATGGCCTATATACATTGCCAAGCCAAGACTAGGGTTACATCCCTAACAGGCTTGTTGTTGTTTTAACCTTCTAATTTTAATCTCAAGAGTTAAAACTTTATTTGTCTTTCTCCCAGGTCAATTAGTCTTCTCATTTGTAGAAAATGTAAGTGGAAACTTTCTGAACAAGTCAAATATTCTATAGTACAGAGTTGAATCTGATGAATATATCAGCACCACTGCTAAGAGAGGCCTCAGAAGTCTGACAAGAAAAATGTTGCACACACCTCTAATCATCTTTTAGGTTCTCCAAAATGAATTACTTCCACCTGCACAATGAAAAGCTATCTGCAGATTTTGTTGTGGAAAATATATAATACATAATTTTATCTAGCTCAGAAATTTAGGGAAAATTGATAAAGAGTAATAGTAAACTGATAAATGATTCCTTCCTCTTCCTAACAGTAGAGAGGGAACATCTGTTGGTGAAGCTTTTTACCCATTTCATCAATTGTTCTGAGGTAACTTTTTCTTCAGATCTCTACAATTTCATTATTGTGCTTCATTTGAATGACTGAAGTATGTGTGACAACTGTTGCTCAACAAACTGATGGAAATGGGATGATTCTAAGTGGACAAGAAGAGAAGAGACAAATACAACAGCTGCTCAGAAACAGATACCATGGAAAATCTGGAAACAGTCATCACAGTTCACAGCTGTTTTTTCGTAATATTTTTAAAGGCTTTTAAGACTTGTTAACAATGACTATTTTAGATATTTCTTGTTTTAGTTTTGCTGAATGCCACCCAGAGTCACTTGCTTGTGAGATTGGCAGCTATATAAATTAATTAATTAAATGCATAAACAAATGGTTAAGGAGAAAGCTGACAGACCTGGCAAAAAATGTGCACATCATGAATATGACCTTCAAAATCCAGAGGGATCAGAGCAATGTTACTTTTTATGCCAATTCTGCACAGTTGTTTAATTTTCTAACCTCTATTCCTCATTACTAGCCATATGTCTTTTCAACTGATTGGTGCCATGAAATCATGAGCATTTGCCAAATCTTCATTTTTAGAGGTTGCTGATGCTCAAATGTTCTGCACAGATGGCAATAAGGCTGTTGCAGTGATGTTGTGTTGTCTGTTCTAGCTTATGCCTAGGAGGCCTAATAGCAATTTCAGAATCCAGGAAATGCACCTACATTGGTTTAAAATGCATGTCATTGGCTATTTTGATCCTAAGGATAATAAACAGAAAGAAAATGGTTCCTTGTGCTAATCCTCTGTAAAAATTTGCACAGTGAGACTGCAGGATCACTACCAGGTATCAGTTGAAGGGAAAGTTATATAAGGAAAGATAGAGAAAAGAAAATCATTTGGTTTTCATTTCAGTTCTGTCACATGCTGCACTAATTCAAAGCGAAAGAAGAATTGTTCTTTTGACATAGTATCAGTTTACTATTTATCCTCAACTGCTTGGATAAGATGCCTGTTCAATTGGTCTCGACAGTTAAGTAAAATGGGCAATTCTTTTCAGAGCAGTTAATTTTTGCTGTGTTTTGGATAGTTGTCTGTTCGGTGATAACATCTGTACCTTTCCTTGCCATCTTGTACAAGTAAAACTTTAACTGGAAATGGAACTTTAAGGAGAAAAACATGTGTTATTGATTTTCTTTTCTTTGTTTAAGTTGCACACGCATCCGCTTTTGTTATCTTCCCAGGATGAATCACATCTCCTTGAATCCTTCCTGATCTTGTCCTTTCTTCTGTGTGGTTGTCAGCTAAAGAGGACCAAAGGCATTTTTGAATTCTCTCTTTCACCAGAAATAAGCTTCTCCAAAATCTTTACACTACACAGGAATGTTAGACTGAAATGAATAAACACTAAAAATAAATGGTGGTGTGTAGTGGTGGGATTCACTAACCTTCACTACTGGTTCGCAAATGTGAGCATGCTCATATTTCATGCTTTTGAACTGGTAGGTTGGCAGAAGCTCAGCGAGGACAAGATCTCACTCAATACATGGCACTCAAATCTCGAATCTGGGCTGCAATATAAATCCCATTTTTGTTCTAGGCTCACCTATGTCTTCATTTTATGCAATTTTGGAAATGCAGTCCTTCACGTGACACAAATGCAGAGACATTGCATTTCATATAAAATACGCTGTGAATCTCAGGCCGAGTGATGTTTATCCAAATTGGACTGTTGTTGTACTTGCATAAGTCAAATAGCAGTTGATCAACAGCAGAACAAAGAAAATAAAATTTGAAAAATCCTGATGCATACTAATAGCTTCCTCTCCCTCCTGCATTGATTATCTAAAAAAAAAAACCAATGGCTATAAAATCCTATTCAATAAAATTACTTCACTTTACCCCCATCTAGCAAAACCAATGTTAAGAACTGCAACAAATCAAAGACAATCAGTACACCATTTAAAGAAATATGATATAATACAGCAGAACACAAAGTTTCATGAATAATGTAAAACTCATATGCTGTGAGGAACATAAGGAATGATCAGAGTTAGAGGGAAAAGCAAGGACAGATACTGATGGGTTGGTGATTGGAGGGGATTTGTGTATTCATCAAGATGATTTTAAAAAAATACTCATAAAAATTATCTAGGACTACTTAACTTTTGACACATCTAAAATCTGTGATGAAGAAAATGTTGATGTATCAACTTTTTGCTTTGCTTCAGATTTGGCCTTTCAATTGGTTTCCTCCTTTTATTATTCTGTGGCAGCAGTGTATATTGCACTGTTATTGCTTGTACAAATTGCCTACAGTTAGAGAAAACCATAAAAAATAACCTTAAGGATTGTGTTTTTCAGCAGACCTGAGATAGAGATTATACACTGAGTGTGTAATGGCTTTGAAGTGCAGACTTCACAGCTGAAACATTTGCTTAAAATTCAGACAGTTTCACTTCTACAGTTTCTTCCCCCTCCCAAGATCTTGCCAATAAATAATTTTGAAGAACTGCAAATATTTTATCCTCTGTGATGCCATTAGGGTTAATCCTAATAAAGATACTACTGAGCTATGGATATTTTCCCCATTGACCAAATAAAGTATGGTTGCTTCTCATTTTCTCTTTGAAATCATAAAATAAAATCTCTATCTGAAGAAATTTTAATAACAAACAAAAACTGTGTGTGTTTTATGATAGCTTTACCATAATATTTTTTTAAAAAAAATAATCTAAACTACTATGCAATTTACAGTGGAATCTAGGATGTCTAGGATGAGATTTGACTGAATGCAAGCTAATCACATTTAACACTTTGTGTAAGTTTGCTGGCAAAAGATGTTCATATTAGGAATGTAATGTAGTGCAGGATAATGCAATGTTGTGTGGTTTAATTTATCATAGCGGAAATATTTGCACAGGAAAAGGAAAGATTATTAAATTGCTATTAGTGATAAAGTATTAAATTACCAGAGGAACATTATGAAATAAAGCTAAAATGGACTAGACAGGTCTATTTTGTTTATTAAAACCACATATCTATTATAGATCTATGGTTTTAATAAAGAATATTTTGGGTTGGGAATCCTGAGTTGGATTAGTCAGTGTTTACAATGCTGATTTTTTTTCTTGGTGGAGAGCGGCCCTATGGCCAAGAGACAAGACACACCCTGGAAATATGTCCAAAAAGGAAAAAAAAGATATTCCACAGGCCCCGTTTATCTAATATTGGAGATCTGATAGGAATCAAAGTTAATGGAAGAGCAAAGATTTCACCAGGTTGGTCCACAGAAGAAAAGTGGCTTCAGCATTTGTAAGCCCTTCCTTAATTCTAGATTTCTACAGTCTAGAAATAGAATATTTGCACATACAGAAAAAAGCTGAGTCATTGTCCAAGATAGAATTTCAAGCAGCTGCTCTGATCACAAAATGGATAACCGAAGAAGAGTGCAATGGAATACAGAGATTAGGCTGTAAACTATACCTGGAGAACCCCAAGGTGCTTTTTCAAAAGGCAACTGGACATTCTTTAAAATGTTTCACTTGTTATCCAAGGTAAAGAAATAAAGGTAAAGGTTCCCCTCGCACATACTGTATGTGCTAGTTGTTTCTGACTCTAGGGGGCGGTGCTCATCCCTATTTCAAAGCCGAAGAGCCAGCACTTTCCGAAGATGTCTTCTTGGTCATGTGGCTGGCATTACTCAATGCCAAAGGTGCACGGAACACTGTTACCTTCCCATCAAAGTGGTCCCTGTTTTTCTACTTGCATTTTTACGTGCTTATGAACTGCTAGGTTGACAGAAGCTGGGACAAGTAATGGGAGCTCACTCCATTATGCGGCGCTAGGGATTCGAACCGCCGAACTGCTGACCTTTCTGATCGATAAGCTCAATGTCTTAGCCACTGTGCCACCGCGTCCCTGTATTATCCAAGAAGTATCTTAAATTCATATGCTTGGAGAAGTTGGAGAAGTTCTTGAGAATAGAAATAGATATTGTATGCTTGGAAAAAAATGAAATTGTGTGTTACATTGCATTTCTAACAAATCTTGATACCTCTAAGAAGCTATGTGTTTCCAGGTCTTATATTTCTTTAATAGTTGGATTTGGATTGGATTTATTGGATTTATATGCCGCCCTTCTCCAAAAGGACTCAGGGCGGTATAAAACATTAAAAAAACACATATTACAAAAGTTAAAAGGAAATTAGATAAGTATCCAAACAACAAAGCCAATTAATATAACAATAACATTTTAAAAATTAGATAAAATTAACAGGCCAGGCCAGCTTGCTGGAAAAGCCAACTTTTTAGGGCGCGTCGGAAGGACCGGAGGTCGGGGATTATGCGAAGCTCCGGGGGCAGCTCATTCCAGAAGGAAGGCGCTCCCACAGAGAAGACTCTCCCCCTGGGGGTCGCCAGCCGACACTGTCTGGCCAACGGCACCCTGAGGAGGCCAACTCTAGTGGTTGATCTTATTGAAGAAATGCTAGGTGGGGCCTTGAGTTTGTTGCAAGCCGTGTAAGGAGACTCATAACTGCATAGTAGACTCAGAAGTAAATTATTTTTACATGTAAGAAAACTGCATGCATCACTGATCTCACAGGAGACCAACTTAACTTGAAAAAAGACTTTTATCTTTTTATGGAGCTATTGATATTAATTAAAATATCTCAGGGGTTGCCACAAAGAAGTGGGAGTCAAGCTATTCTCAAAAAGCACCTGAGGGTAGAACAAGAATCAATGGGTGGAAACTAATCAAGGAGAGAAGCAACTTAGAACTGAGGAGAAACTTCCTGACAGTTAGAATAATTAATCAGTGGAAGGCTTGCCTCCAGAAGTTGTGAATGCTCCAACACTGAAAGTTTTTAAGAAGAGATTGGACAACCATTTGTCTGAAATGGTATTGTCAACTATTGTCAAGTGAATCTGGCTGAAGCCATCTTGTCCTGACTCACAGTTGCCACAGTCAAAATAAAAAGTGATCCAAGGTCATTGTAACAGGTGGTTGATGAAGAAGGATAGGAGCCTGCCAGCTATATTCATTGGACAATGTGATTGATGACACTGTAGAGGGGGGAAGTATTATTCTTTTAATTAGGTGAAAACTGCGGGAACTTTCAGAGTTGGTTTTCACTAGCTGTGCTGATATGACGTATCCAATAAACAGGGGAATCTACCTGCCTTGGAGTCTGCATTCAATGGGTGCAATATTCAGAACACTGGCAGGTATAGGGTTTCCTGCCTAAGCAGGGGGTTGGACTAGAAGACCTCCAAAGTCCCTTCCAACTCTATTATTCTATTCTATTCTATTCTATTCTATTCTATTCTGTTCTGTTCTGTTCTGTTCTGTTCTCTTGCCTTGCCTTGCCTTGCCTTGCCTTGCCTTGCCTTGCCTTGCCTTGCACTCCACTCCACTCCACTCCACTCCACTCTATTCTAACATGCAGTTGCTCCTTAAAGATGGTAACATATGCTGCTATGATATGGAACTACTCCAAGCAGTGACGTGCAGTCAGGGGAGGCAGGGGAGGCAGAGCCTCACCGCTCTCATCATGAAAATAAAAGAAAATACTCCAGGAAGCTGCGAAAGTGGCTGGGAGAGGTGCGCGGCTTGGTTTAGCATCCCTGGACATCTCAGCAGCAGCCCCAAGTGTGCCGATTTCGCCATTTTTTGCATTGGGCGAGCCCAGGATCCTTGCAAGGGGAATGGGACCACGTGTGCAGGCAGCTCCTCAGTGCACAGCCTCAGATCAGCGCAGCCGCGGTCCCCTTCATGTTGGCTTAGGAAAAAGGGGAATGGGACCATGTGTGCAGGGGAAGGGGATCGCGGCTGTGCTAATCTGAGGCTGTGCGCTGAGGAGCCGCCTGCACACGTGGTCCCATTCCCGTTGCAAGGATCCCGGGCTTTCCCGATGCAAAAAATGCCTAGGTAACATCATCAGTGCTAGAGGGGGGGGGGGAGAAAGGAGACGTTTCTCTTCTCAGAAATGTCTTCTCAGTGGAGCTGCAGCAGCCTGCCTGTCCCTTTCTGACATTTCTGAGAAGAGAGACTTCTCCGTTTGGGCTGCGCCCGTGTGATTGGGGCAACCACGCGGTTTGATGACATCACCAGCCTCACCAGTCATAAACGTCACCGCACGTCACTGACTCCAAGGTATTGTGCCATATTTCCTTGTATACAGGCAATGAACATATCTTAAATAAAGCTGCCTTGGCTAACCAGATTACTTCTAGAAATGTTTTTTTGCCCTCCATGCATTTTAAAAAATGACACTCCAGTGTTCAAAAGCAAGGACGGAGGGTGGGTTATGTTTCTTTAGCCAAGCACTTAAGAGAGGTCAATAAATCAACTTCCATCAATATGAAGCACTCCCAAAAGCTGTGAATGTTCCTAATTAATGGAAGCAATAATAGTAAAACTTCCCCACTTCTATAAAAAAAAAAAAACCATTATTTGAGAAGTGATACAGAACTGTAAAAATGTAACAAATGTAACAAAAAATATCAGAAATGCTTTATTCTTGCTTCTTTATGATTTATTTTAGTGTGAAATCACTTTTGGTTTATATATTTTGTCGAGAATGCCTGACATTGTTGTATTGCCTTGAGTTCAGTAACTTATTTGTCACTCTTTTTTGTATTTAATCTTATGGTCTACAGGGCATTGATCCATTTGTAAGTTACAGCTCTGCCTTTCATATAACTTTTTTTTGTCACCTAAGCATCATTTGACAATGAAAAAAGAGATGAAACTCATCCATCAAAAATCTACATTTATCTGAAGTTTAAAAATAAACGTGGCAGATGTTGCAATGTGTTTAAAACATATAGAAGCAGGAAATATGCAGTAAAAATAAATGCTCACATATGGAAATGTTCTTTTTTAAAGAGAGAAAGAGAGTGAGTGAGAGAGAAGAATATTATTTCATTACTTTGAAAACATATACTCAATTTGCTGTGACAAGATAAACCCAGGAAAGCATGGTGCATTTATTTTGCTGATTCAGCTTAGGCTATAGATTACAGCTACCTGAGACAGACTGTCAGAAATCAAATCCCAATAAAGTGTTTCTTCCTCTTCTGTGTGACATTCTAACATATTCAACATATGTCATATAACTCTTTACTTCAGCTTTTAGATTACTTTTATTGTTTGAGCAGATAAGCAGTGTGGTGGCCTAGAGGTGAATATCCTTGCCTCCCACTTGAAAGTTTGAGCGTTCAATCCTAGGCAGATGTTTCTCTATCAGGGCACAAAGAGAAATGATCTGCTGTGAACTCTGCATAGGCATCTGGAAGGGCATGCGGCCAGTAAATGCTCAACTCTATTCTGTTGCCCCCGACTCCACCCTCATAAAAGAGATTGCGGGTTGTAAAAAGAAAAAAAATAATTGAGTAGGTAGAGAATTCAGTAGAAAGCATCAGCTTTGCAAATAGAAGTCTCTATTCAATCACACCAGATCTCGATAGGGCTGTAAATGAATGATTGCTATCTAAAATTTAGGAAAATTACTGTCAAAAATGTCAATAGAGAGCTAGAAGTGTTCATGGTATGACTTAGTACAGTTTTAGGCATTTTCCTTTCTTTGGATAATCAGGATTGTACCTTCCAGCGCTATACTCAATGTTCCATAAATTATGCAGCCACATGAAATTTTCAGGCTATCTCTGGGATTATGGAGAAATCTAGACAATATGCCCTTTGTTAAACTCATATGTTAATTCTGTTCCAGAGCTGGCAAACTGTCAATCCAAGGAGTATTGAGAAGCACACTTCAAAGTGATGATATATTTAAGGGATTCCCCAGTTTTCTTTTCATTTTTTTTCTCCCTACACGCTTCTGTAAATACCGTAATGCTAATAACACAAAGAAAAACAGTCTAAGAATACAAAGCATTTTTCCATAGCATAAGCACCCAATTTGTACTGCACCAAATAATTCAGTAGGATAATCTTATCAGAGGCAGGCAGGGAAATTCAATTTTTGTTTAATCTTTGTGGAGGGAGGGAGGGAGGGAGGGAGGGAGAGAGAAAGAAAGAAAGAAAGAAAGAAAGAAAGAAAGAAAGAAAGAAAGAAAGAAAGAAAGAAAGAAAGGGGGGGAGGGAGGAAGGAAGGAAGGAAGAAAAAGACCCAACGTTGTTATTATTTAAGTATAATAAATTTACGTAATAATGACTTGCTTATTCCTCCTAACAAATAAGTGAATATTTCCCCCCACTTTTGTGGCCATACACAGAGGGACAGGTCAAAAATGGGAATAGCAATAATGCACAATATTTTTATTTCATATGCTGCATGGTTATGGCTATCATATTCAATTTTATTGACTTCTCACAAAAGAGGTCTCCCTTCCCCCCCCTCCCTTATCATTGGAGAATAAAATCTGAAACTTTTAAACCTGGAATGTTTTTCCAGAAATCTTGGAACTGATTTTGCAAGAAATAATATTGATCCAACTTACATTTTCAGACTTCCTCCGAACAAAGAATTCCCAGTGTGTTTAGAGAAATTTCCCTACAGTTTTCAACTAATTTTCATGTACAGGACAGCCCTAAAAAGAAACAAATGAGTGATAGAAAAACCTTCATGAAAATTATTTCCATTAAAGATAGTTCAAAGGAAAAAAAGAATTTAGGATAAACTATAATGGATAGATAATTTATGTAATTGTGCATACTTGATTATATTATGAGAGATACTGTATCCCATGTTTCATTGCACAATCACCCCTTCATTGGGGTTGGGATGCTCTTGGCAACCTACATGTCAGTTAAAACACAAAGGAAGACATCATGAAGAAACTCAGAGGGTTTTTTTCCCCCAGTAGCTTTCAAAGGAAATCTACCTTTGAGAAATTAATGAGAAATCTCTTTATCTTCTGGAGAAATTCAAAGGAGTTGTCTATACAGTCTTCAGTCTATAAATGTGATGGAACATTGCAAAAGGTTATTCGTACTCAGTTCTAAAGATATATTATGGAAGAAGGAGAGGGAGAAGTATTGGAGAGGAGGAGGAGACGGAAGGGGACGAGGGGGAGAGGCAGGAGGGGGGAGGAGAGTAGTTTTATATTCCCTTTAATATGTTGAAAATTCACAGATACACCAACTTCAGGTTGCTTTGAAATATGTACTGTGAAAAGTTAGCACCTACCCCTCTCCTAGGAAAGTGAGATATTTTAGGAAATATAAAAAGGGCAGAATATTCCCCCTAAAAGGGAGGCAGAAACTCATCCTTCTCACCTTTGTCAATGGGCCACTAAAGTCTATTCTACATAACAAAGATCTACCTCCTTTAGGCAGAGCCATGGGAGGAATTGCCCAAAGCCCTTTCATTACATCATCACCCAGCAAGGCTCAACCAAGCTTAGGACACAGTCAACCTACAGAGTTACCCCTGCATGGCCCCCATGGGAGTCTGACAACCATTCAGAATATTAGCTCAGATTCAAAAGCCCAGAGAGGGCATCAAACCCAGACACTGTCAGCATCTCTTCCCCTTTTCTCTTGGCCCATGATCTCAAGCCAGGTGAACCTGCCCACCCTTAAACCATATTTCCAAGCAGTCTCCATGTTCCCAGTGTCTTTTCCCCCACTTGGAACTGAACCCAGATGGACGTTTCTTCCAACAGTACTGTACACTGATTATGCACAATAGGAAACCTCATAATACAGTTGTACAGATTCTTTTATTTCACTTTTTATCCAAATTTAGAGACTGCTTGACTACTTAAAACTCTGGATGGCTACATATAAAAAAAAGGGGGGGACCAGGGTTCCAGCTTCTGTTACTGTCGGTTCGCTCAGGGATGTGCTTTGCCCGCCTGCGCGCTTGACGTGCGCTATGCGCGCCTGCACAGTAGTGAAAAAATTGCTTCTGCACATGCACAGAAGCAAAAAACAAGATGGCGGCACCTATGGCCCCACCAATAGAACCGGTTCAGGGGTGTGGTCGGCCGAGTTACTACCTACTTGGTCAAACTGGTCCGAACCGGTAGGAATCCACCTCTGCATATGGAGACATAAAGAAGGCTAGCTAACCAGAGAGAAATTGCAATGAGCCACTTAGCAGACAGGTAAACATAACAAAAGTGCCCAACTGCAATCCCACTCTGTCAAGGAATGGGAGACCAACCTGGTTTTTAATGTTTTTTTTTTTAATATTACAAGAAGAGAATGTTATTGCATAGGGCAGCTAGCCTTTTCCAGAGAGAATGCCCAAACCATGTTTGTGCAAATGTGTGTGCATGTGACCAAACCTGCAAAATTCAATGTGTGTGCATGCATCGCATGGGCCCCAACCCCAAATGTGCACAGCAGAGACCCGATGATCAGTTGGCCAACCGGAGGCATGCACATATGTGCCGTGGAACTGACCTACGGCAACGGCTCACGTGCCCACCGAGAACGTGCTGCATGCCACCTGTGGCACATGTGCCATAGCTTTGCCATATTGGGCCTATGCAGGGCAAGCACTGCAAGAGAGAAGTCTAGTTTGCTGGATCCTGCAGGATAACACTGTTTAACCCCCAACCTGGAGTACACCCATTCTGCCTGACTGAACCAGCTTTTCAAAAAAGAAAAGGGAAAAGCAACTCACACTTCAGCACTATACTAATCATCCATTCCCAATTCTGAGATTTGCTGTAACTGCTGAATCCAGGTTCTCTGCTTGAATATGAAAGTCTTGTTAAACAGACATCCAGAGACAAAAGAAATGCACCATGTATTTCTGCATTACCAAGCACGGTTTTAAGATTCCACTGGTGAGCTGCTAAACAAAAACCTTAGGCCAGTGAGGAGCTCAATATGCTAAAGCTATGTCTTCGTTGACTGTAACCGCATACTAAAAGCGTTACCCCTTCATATGATGTGGGAGAGAAAAAAGTTCACAATCCATTACAATATGACAAATGTCTAAGTTTAAGGCGCTCATGCTGAGTTCCTAAAATTAATTAAAATCTTGCACACGCTGAAGGAAGCAACAACAGCTCCAGCCCATCTCCACCTACACACCTCGCAGTGCTCTCTCTGTCATGAAATTAAAGTTTGGATTAGCTTTCAGATTTGATTAATCAGTGTTCAAAGAGTTTTACTTGTGCACTTGGTTGAAGCAGTTGGGTTGAAATGAATTAAAAGAAGCTTTTCTATCCCTCCTCTGTCTCCTGCAAAGCTCCAGATTTGACCTCTGAAATTTCTCAAAGTATAATTATCAGTCCTCTTAACTCTTGATTTGTCTCATTTCTTTCAGCTGCTTCACAAAAAGCAGAGCTCCTGGTTGCTGTTTGGTGATGTGCTAGTTATTCTTGCATATAAAATAGATTGTAGTAATAGGGAAAGAAAGGGTTGAGCTTCCATTGACTAGCGTGAGAAACAAAAACATGATTGCAATCTTCTTTTTAACAAAATCAGTGCAGGAAGTTAGCATCCACCCCTCTCCCAGGAAAATGAAATATTTTAGGAAATATTAAAAAGGGCAGAATATTTCCCCTAAAAGGGAGGCAGAAACTCAACCCCCCCCACCTTTGTTAATGGACCATTAAGGCCTGAGCCAGCTCATCTGCAACACAAAAGACATGGCCCTTAGGATATGATAGGATTAGCCCTTTATCCATCTCACCACATGGCACCTGGGAAGATTACATCAGCCAGCAAGGCTCAACCAAGCCTGGGAGACAGACAGCCTACAAAGTTAGTTAAGATGCCCGCCCCCCGCTGCCCCGGAGTCTGACAACCAATCAGAATACAGAATACAGGAACAGGAAACTCCAAGGCGGAACCCAAGACAGGGTATAAAACTCAGGCTCTCTCAGCATCTCTTTCCTTTTTTCTTCAAGATCTTCAAGGCATGTGATCCCTCAGGACCTCAAACCATGTGGTCTTGTCCACCATCAATAAACCTTCTTTTCAAGCAACTTCACTGAATCCAGTGTCTTTTTCCCAACTTGGAACTGAACCCAGATGGACTTTTTCTTCCAGCATCAGAATGCATCTGTAAGCACAATACATTTTTTTCTGAAGCAATGGAGCATGTTCAGAAATTAGGCAAGGTATACATTTTAATTCTTTGAAATGGACAAAAGAAAGAGAAGAGGGTGGAGGTGAAAGAGGAAGGAAGGAAGGAAGGAAGGAAGGAAGGAAGGAAGGAAGGAAGGAAGGAAGACAAAGCAATAAAAAAAACCCCAAAACCAGATTAAAAGGATAAAAGCCAAAATGAGAATAAAAAATGAAAACAAATCTTCATCCCAAGAGCTAAATGTTTAAAACTCGTAAGGGAGAGTATGTGACCATTTAGAGAAAGTACATTTCCTGAGACCAATCATGTGAGATTTTTTTCAAGGATTCCCATCTTACACATGGGGGACCGAAAGGATGGGAAGTAGGTATTCTCTTAAGGAATTAGCTTGTATGCCATAACACATTGCTGCACATAGTTGGTTAGCCAACTAGATCAATTTACTGAAGGATTCAAATGTAATGATTGCGTCTAATACGAACACATGTGTCCCTGTTGGAGCTTTCAGAAATTGCTTGCCCGTTCCTTTGCTCTTTGAGCACTAAGTCTCTGACTTGATTGTTATTCTTTTAGTTTATTTATTAAGTTAATTTCGGCCGTTGCTCAGTTCAAGTTATTCTGGGAGGCTTATAATGCTAAACTTATAAAACAATTAAAATATTTTTTTAAAAAAAAATTACAAAATAAGCAAGTATAAACAGCCATGATGATTAATCGATCAAAATAGAACAGGAAGGGGCCTTAGTGGTCTTCTAATCCAATCCCCAACTCAAGCAGGAGATCCTACATCATTTCAGGGAAGTGGATGTCCAGTCTCTTCTTAAAAAAATCTCCAGTGTTGAAGCATCCACGACTTCTGAAGGCAAGCGGTTCCACTGATTAATTGTTCTCATTGTTAGGAAAATCCTCCTTACTTTCAGGTTGCTTCTCTCCTTTATTAGTTTCCATCCATTGTTTCTTGTCCTGCAAGCAAATCAGAACCCTGAGTCTTGGCTCCTTCTAAAAGGTCTTCTTTAATTAGTACATCATATCAGCACAGCTTCAGTGGAAAGCCAAGTCTAAATCTTCCCCATCACTTCAGTATATTTAAACTAGGAAATAACCATATCCGCAAGTGTCACAGGTCACATTGGTCAATTGAGTTAATTGGTGGGCTCTTCAAGTACTCCTTAACTGTTGCCAGTGGAGATGACCATGGTTCTCATGAGAAACCTCTTTGTTGTGTCTAATAATGCATTCCAACCAGAGGTGGTATTCAGCAGGTTCTGACCAGTTCTGGAGAACCGGTAGCATAAATTTTGAATAGTTCACATAACTGGTAAATACCACCTCTGACTGGCTCCACCCCCATCTATTCTCTGCCTTCCGAGCCCCAGATGATCGGGAGGAAATGGAGATTTTACAATACAATACAATAGCAGAGCTGGAAGGGACCTTGAAGGTCTTCTAGTCCAACCCCCTGCCTAGGCAGGAAACCCTATACCGTTTCAGACAAATGGCTAACCAACATCTTCTTAAAGACTTCCAGTGTTGGGGCATTCACAACTTCTGGAGGCAAACTGTTCCACTGATTAATTGTTCTGTCAGGAAGTTTCTCCTCAGTTCTAAATTGCTTCTCTCCTTGATTAGTTCCCACCCATTGCTTCTTGTTCTACCCTCAGGTGCCTTGGAAAATAGTTTGACTCCCTCCTCTTTGTGGCAACCCCTGAGATATCGGAACACTGCTATCATGTCTCCCCTAGTCCTTCTTTTCATTAAATTAGACATGCCCAGTTCCTGCAACCGTTCTTCATATGTTTTAGTCTCCAGTCCCCTAATCATCTTTGTTGCTCTTTTCTGCACTCTTTCTAGAGTCTCCACATCTTTTCTACATCGTGGTGACCAAAACTGAATGCAGTATTCCAAGTATGGCCTTACCAAAGCATTATAAAGTGGTATTAACACTTCACATGATCTTGATTCTATCCCTCTATCCCTCCCTTTTGAAGTAACCTTCCCCTGGAGGGGGAGGGAATAGAGATTTTACAATATCCTTCCCCTGGAGTGGGGTGGCAATGGAGTTTGTATCCTCCCTCTGCCATGTACAACAAGCCATGCCACGCCCACCAAGCCACCCCCAGAAAACCGGTAGTAATTTTTTTTGAATCCCACCACTGATTCCAACTTCCTTCCCCCTTTCTCCTTCTGTATGGCAACTGAGGAACAGAGACATGGCTGCGGACAAGTTCAGTTCAAAGTTGACACATGAATTTGAGCAAACTCTGGAAGAGAGTGTACTGTGGGTGTTGCAGATGTTGGACAGGACTTAGCCAATGTACAAAAAATAATTCCAAGATGTTTCTTGAAATTGAGACCTTTCTATCCTCCACTTTGTAACAACTATGTTGCAGTCATTAACCCTTACATGCTGCATGATATAAAATATTCATGAAGTTTTCTAGGCCAACTGTCCATTCAACATCTTTTGACACTGATAGTCCAAGTTATTGCCTGTCAAATTCCTTTAAGCTTGACTTTCTAGTAATCATACTGGGGGAGACGGTGGTAAAAATAAAACAATCTCTATGCCAGCTTCTGCTATGTTTTTTTTTTTTTGAGATAATGGATTTTTTTAAAGTTTGTCACAGACTAAGCTGAGCGATTAGTCATTGGCTTTGATCAATATTTTAAAGCCCATCAC
The DNA here is from genome assembly GCF_964273705.1 of Natrix helvetica. Lineage (NCBI taxonomy): Eukaryota > Metazoa > Chordata > Lepidosauria > Squamata > Natricidae > Natrix > Natrix helvetica. The sequence goes on along the minus strand of NC_138550.1, from coordinate 151,399,937 downwards.
TAATAGAAAGAATGGGAAACAATTATAGAGCATTAATGTTGAAGCATTATTCAAGCTTCAGCATGTCTTTAAAATCTTCTGCCTTTTTTCCATCAAAGAAGATGTTCTATAAATAATCTGGCATAAGAAATCGCTTTTTACCCTGAAAAAGTAGACAGCATTTTTCTTCAAATTAACCACTATTGATAAAAGATCCTTTGCCATGCAGAATGTTGGCAAAGAATCCTATATCAATTTCCATAACAGCGCTCTTCTCTTTTCATGGTATTGAATAAACTGTTGGAGTTTTGGTTGCTTGCCAAACCGTTTTGCTCCTTAAACTACCTGAAATGTACATAGAATATTGGAAAAATCCTTCACTAACTGGAATGACTTTCTTTCTTTACTGGGGTCCAGAATGAAAACATACCCTTTTCAGCATGGTGATATTATCTGTTTTCAGCCAGAAGATGACTTGATTTAACAGATTGGGTTCAGCTCTATCTTTTTTTAAAAAGCTCAGCTATATTGTATATTCTATAAGGTTGTTCACAATTTTGATGTTAATAATATTAGAAAGAAAGAAAGAACAGGAAGAAGAATAGCTAAGACCTTTCAGGGTTTCATGGTAGAGGAAGTCAAGTCTAATTGTAACAAAAGAACGTTATAAAAAGTGGGGATATGATGCATAAGAACCGTGGTGGTGCATTGGTTAGAATGCAGTATTGCAGGCTACTTCTGCTGACTGCCGGCTGCCGGCAGTTTGGCAGTCCAAATCTCACTGGCTCAAGATTGACTCAGCCTTCCATCCTTCCAAGGTCGGTAAAATGAGGACCCAAACTGTTGGGGGCAATATGCTGACTCTTCTTAAAGAGGGTTGTAAAGCACTGTGAAGTAGTATATAAGTCTAAGTGATATTGCTATATTTAGGCATATAAAAGTCTTCAGTTTGTCCCTCATATGCTTATACAAAAATATTTTTAATTAATGCATTGTCATCCTGCTTTGGATGTTAGAGTTGAAAGTAAGATTCTACACCCATGATAGCGAACCTATGCCACGCGTGCCACAGGTGGCATGCAGAACCCTCTCAGTGGGCACGCAAGCCATTGCTCCAGCCCACCGTGCATGTGCCCACACCGTGCATGTGCCCATACCTCCCACCGGCCAGCTAGTCTTCAGGTCTCTTCCATGTATGTGTGTGGGGTGGGGCACATACAAGGGGGCATTTTGGGACCTCATGCAGCACCCTTCTGCTCAATTTTGACTTCCAGGTTGGTGCAGGAGGCCTTCCAGGTCAATATGGGGGGCAGGGGCAGCTATGTATGTGTGGGGACGGGGCTCATGAACAGGGGGGCAGGCCACAAAAGGGGGAGGGGGGGTTACACATTTTCAGCATGCGATGACAAAAAGGTTAGCCATCACTGTTCTATACCATACACACATTTACAGCATCCCATACTATAGAATACATGCTGCAATAACATTTGTGTTCCTTCTTAGTGCATAGATACAAAGACCACGATTTCTTGATATTTTATGCCAAGTAGACTTCACCTCCTTTGACAGCTAAAAAGTCAATAGAGATTTGATAGGAAAACAGCTGCACTTGTCATGTCTCTTCTATATCTCGAAGAGTGTGGCTTGTGCAGAGCTTTCAATTACAGCCTAAACTGAGACAAAAGAGGCCCATCTTCAGATTGTCAAGGAATGTACAAAAGTCGAAGTGGCAGATTTAGAATATGTAAGAAAACACAGTGGAAACTTGAGAGAGAGAAGAAGCTATACTTCTTATTACTTTGTACAGCTAGTCCTTGACTTATGCCCACAATTGAGCCCCAAATTTCTGTCGCTCAATGAGATATTTGTTAAGTGAGTTTTGGTCCATTTTATAACTTTTCTTGCCATGGTTATTAAGTGAATCCCTGCAGGTGTTATGTTAGTAACCTAATGGTTAAATAAATCTGGCTTCCCCATTGACTTTGATTCTTGGAAGCTCAAGAAGTGTGAAATTCAGCAGGCTCTGACAGGTTCTGGAGAACCAGTAGCAGATATTTTGGGTAGTTTGGAGAACCGGCAAATACCACCTCTGGCTGGCCCCAGAGTGGGGTGGGAATGGAGATTTTGCAATATCCTTCCCCTGCCATGCACACCAAGCCACACCCATAGAACCAGTAGTAAAAAAAAATGAATTTCACCACTGGTCAGAAGGTTTCAAAAGAACCTTTCCACTGCAACCATCATAAATATGAGTCAGTTGCCCATGTGTCTGAATTTAAACCGTGGGGATGCCACAAAGGTTGTAGAGTATAAAAAACGGTCATAAGTCCCTTTTTTTGGTTCTGCTGTAACTTCAAATAATCTCCATATGAACTTGTATAAGTCAAGAGCTACCTATATATTTTATTGGTGAAGGGTATGCAGATTACAGGGCCTCACATTGTGCTTTCCAAAGATCTGTTGATCCAACAAGAAACTCGAGGTATCTGTACCTTGAATGTGGCCTGTATTTCTTTTCTTTTTTTAATGTTTTAGTTGCTTTGTTTATATTACTTTCCATTTCCATAAAACCGTGTTTGATCTGGGTATGGTTATTTGAACAGTCATAAGTCACATTGTTGTTAGATTCATCCCAATAATATTAATAATATATGTCAGAGTTTTGGCAGCATGACTATTATTATGAGATAAACAAAGGAGCAAAACAAAGCACAGCACAAGTCAGGGGATTTTGGCTGGCAGGATCTAGAATCTAGGCAGGAAGGGACCTTCAAGGTCTTCTAATCCAACCCCCTGACCAAGGTAGGACTTATTATACCATCTGAAACAAATGGTTGACCAATATTTTCTTGAAAATGTGAGTTGAACCCACAATTCTGTTCCATTGATTAATCATGCTTATCATCATGAAATTCCTCCTTATTTGCAGGTTGAATCTTCTTCTGATGAGCATTCGCCTATTGCTTCTTGTCCTGTCCTCAAGTGCTTTGGAGATAAAATCAACACCCTCTTCCCTGTGACCACCCTTCAAGTATTGGAAGACTGCTATCTCCCGAGCCTTCTTTTCATTAGTCTAAACACACCCAGTTGCCTTAACCATTCACTGTATGATTCAGCCTCTTATCCGTACTCTTTTTAAGGCGTCGGGATCTTTTTTGAACCATGGTGACCAAAACTGGATGTAGTATTCCAAGCATGGTCTCAGCTATATTCCCCCCCCCCCCAAAGATGGTGGCGCACTTAGATGCTGCTGGTTTGAGCTCCTGGTGCCACAGTAGAGTTAGGCAAAAACTAATAACCAATTTTGTTGTATTTAAGTACAATGACAATAAAGATTATACTTGTATACCAGTGCAGTATACTATTCCTGTTATCTCGATGCCTCTGTTGATGCAGCCTAGAACTGCATTGGCTTTTTTGGCAGCTGTAGCACACCACTGACTATATGGTGTAACTACCAGGACACCAGAGGTGGTATTCAGCAGGTTCTGACCAATTTGGGAAAACCAGTAGAAGAAATTTTGAGTAGTTTGGAGAATTGGTAAATACCATCTCTGACTGGCCCTGCCTGCCAAGTCCCAGCTGACTTGAGATGGAATGGAGATTTTACAGCATCCTTCCCCTGCCATGCCCACCAAGCCACGCCCACCAAGCCATGCCTACAGAACTAGTAGTAAAAAAAAATGAATCCCACCACTGCAGGACACTCAGATTCCTCCCACAGTTACTACTACGGCAGCTGAGCCAGATACCTCCTATTCTATAATTAGGCATTTGTTTTTTTTTTCCTGCCTAAATGCAAGACCTAACTTTTCTTGTCACTGAACTTCATCTTATTGGATAGGGCACAATGCTTAAGTCTAGGAGAAGAGCCTTTTCTGCCATGTCTCCCAAACTTTGGAACATCTTGCCACCAGAGGTGAGATCTACCTTCACTCTCTTGACCTTTTCTAAGAGCCTCAAAACTTCACTCTGCCATTTGGCTTGGGGCACCAATGGGGGCACTTTATGATGGGGGTCTCTGTTAGACTAAGAGAAGAACCCACCTCCATACTGAGTGTATACTCAGTTCCTAGATTTATCTAATACTTATCATTTTAATGTTTTTATATTAGGGTTTTTATTGTATTTGTAAGTCGTGCAGAGTTGTTTTTGATGATGGTGTGAACATGTAAAATCAATTTAATTAAGAAATAAAAATTAGGATTCCAGTTTCTAAAGATTGTATCTCATATATTAATATAGAACCTAATCTACCTTGCCTTACACAGGAAATGTGTAAATCTGCTTCCTACAGGGCTACCTTTGAAATGTATCTGAAAGTTGCAACTGGTGCAAAATGGGTTAGTTTGCTGGGCTGTGTGAAATATGACAATTACACAATGCCTGTAAGGAAAGATCTGCACCAGCTGCCTATTGCCCACTAAGCACAATTTAGAGATGCTATTATCATCTCTTGCATTTTGAATCTGCTGAGTTGCTTAAGGATGAGACCTTTAAAATCTGATTGTTTAGTATAGAGGATTTACCCAAGAGGATTTTTCAACACCTTGCATTCACAAAGGTAGTGGGTTTGGCCACATTTTTTCCTACGATTTAAGAAAATAGCAAAACAAATCACTTTCCTTAGCTGCTGCAATTATTTTCATAGTAGCACAATGAAGTTCTGATTTTAATTGGAAATATTTTTCAGAGAAAAAGTTTCTCCAGACAATATGTTGCACATTTGCCGGTGACCCAATGGTTGATATATCCTACCCACAGTATCCATGTAAAAAGATTCAGATATGATTGCATCTACCATATCAATTTTTTTCCTCCCCCCCTTTTTTTTGACACCAACCTTTGCCCTTGTAGAGATTCCTATCCCAAGCAAGAAATAAATTCAAACTCTGGTTTACTGACTCTAAAAAGTATGGATTGCAAGTTTGAGAGAGGGGCAGCCTTCTGAGAAATTGGAGTTGCAGGTCTGCAATATGTTTAACTAAGATCTAGGAAATGTTACGACCTAAGCAATCAATGGCAATACTACATATTTTGTTTATAGTCTTTGTTATCGCAATTGCTTTAGTTGCCTGATTTCTTTAGCTCAGAGTGAGATTTTTACACACTTCCACACACATTCCAAAAGGCTTCCTCTTGCAAGTCACAGCCCTAAATGCAAATTAGAGCAATTTAGAAAATGTTGGACATAATTCACCGTTCATTAAAAAATATGTGGAATTAGGGAGCCATTTAACCGCAGTGAAGGAGGGTCCAGATTTTTCTAGCTTTGGACCAAAATTTGATTATCAGTTTTATCTCAGAAAGTTCAAACTGCCCAAAGAGCTGCTGATTCTGTTCTACAGAGAAATTATTGAGTTTGTTATCTGCACCTCTATAACTGTCTAGTTTGGCTCTGCAACACAACAAGACAGACACACACGTCACTGGATAATTAGAACTGCAGAAAAAACAATTGCTACCAATATGTCTTCCATTGAGGACCTGTATACTGTAGGAGTCAAAAAGAGGGCTGTGAAAATATCTACAGACTCTTCACATCCTGGACATAAACTGTTTCAACATCTACCCTCAAAACGACAGTATAGGACACTGCACAGCAGAAAAATTAGACACAAGGACAGTTTCCCCCCCTGAATGTCACCACTCTGTTAAACAACTAATTCCCACAACACTGTCAAATTATTTACTAAGACTATTACTATTCTTCTTCTCATCCTTCCTAGTACCTATCTCTTCCCATTTATGACTATAACCATGCTGCTTGTATCTTTACAATTTATATTGTTTATTTGTGTCCTAGTATGATCTGATTGTTTATTAGTAACCTATGACTATCATAAATGTTGTATCTTATGATTCTTGATGAATGTATTCTATTTTATTTTTCTTTCTGTACACTGAGAGCATATGCACCAAAGACAAATTTCTTGTGTGTCCAATCACAATTGGCCAATAAATAATTCTATTCTATTCTATAAAGAATTCTATTTTCTGTTAAATAAGAAAATAAAGGCAACTTTTGTACAATGCAACTTATCTTTGTAGGTAAGTGGACAAAAAACAGATAGATATAAGTATTCCCAAAAACAGATGTGATATAATTATTCCATCCTGGTGTAACCTGATGTTATGGGACAATAACATCACTAGGTCCTATGCATCTGTTAGACCACTGATGATCAAAAGAGTCCTAAAGTCTTTCACCAAATATATTTGCTTTTATGGACACCATGCACAAAGTATGATTTTTGTGGAGGTGGTCAGGAGAAAGAAATGTAGCTATTTGGCTGAAAACTGCTGTTCTGATGCAATCAGAGATGCAGTAATAATAGACCTAGAAGAGCGAGTGGGAGAAGGTTAGTAGAAGATCACTGAAAAGGGAAAATTTAGTAGAAAAGAGAAACTGCAATAGGTATGGTGAAGTTCCATGTATATATAAAAAACCGCTGGAGATGTTTGTGCCAAGTCAAGTAAAATTAAGAACATATTTTAATGACAACAACAAATGTTTAAATTTAGTTATATCCAATGTTGAGTAGATAGTTCCATGTCTTTATACATTTGTTCTCCATCACTTTGACCTACATTGGCTCCCTGATTAGCTTCACTTGCCTGTCTTCCGAAAGAGTAATGTTACATGACGTACAAACTTCAATTAAAATAATTTTTCAGGATAGTCGTATCAAACATGTAATTAAGGCAGGTGCCCTTTATAAAATGAAACTTCAAGACAGATGCACTGTAAAGAAGTAAAAATATTCTATCGAAGTATCTATTAACTTGTAAGTGTATCTATTCTTTTCCTTTGCTCTCCTGTAATTTGCTAGCTTAATTAATAAACGTACATGCTATTCATCTTTAAAACAGCCCATTGTAAATGGCAGTAATGTTCATAGGTTAGCAACCCTCTGTTACAAGATAAAGTCTCCCAGAAGTCAAACCAACTTTTGGGGAAGGTATGGAAGTATACATTTCTTGACAGCAATATAGAAATGGTTTAGCATGGCTGACCCTTGATAATTTTTAATTTTTTTTTACTAATCTACAGCACCACCTAGGACAGTGATGGCAAACATTTTTGGCACTGAGTACCAAAAAGGAAGTTTACATGCCCTCATCTGAGATGCAATCTGGAAGAGGAGCTGCCCATGGGGTATGCGCATGCCAGAAAATGCACTTCTGGTTTCTGGTGGGTGCATGCAGGCTGGCCAGATAGACTTCTGGTTGCTGGCATGCATGCCTGTGCAACAATCAGCTGGCTGACGTCCATGCTCACCTCGGAAAATGGAAGACCAGCTCTTCCAGTTTCCGGCACTCCTGCATGCACGAAGGCCAGCTGATCATCACACAAACATGCATGCCAGAAACCACCTGGAAGAGGAACTGGCGATGCCACGTGTGCCAGGTGACATGGCTCTGCATGCCATAGGTTCACCATCATGGACCTAGGAAATTCTCTGCAGCCTTTTAAAAAGCATACTTAGGGAGATAGCTCCAAAAGATATCACCATCACGACTGTGATCCTTTACATATGCAAAGCCATTTTGAGAAGACTCTAACTTAAACTATGCTTCTTCTAGACATGTTTGTCATTACTGCAAACATGTCATGCTCAAATTGCATGGCAGGTACTGTAATCTGAGAATTACATAAAGTACATTACATATGTTTTCTTTCCCGCTTATTAAAATAGTGACTTTTAAAATCCTTTTTAATGTTTTAAATAATGTTGTATCAATCCCTGCTTATTTGGATATTCGCTGTTGGAGAAAAGGTGTTCTGATCATTTTGTTTCCTTGGATTTTTTTTTATTTTCTCTTTTGAATGGTGTGTAAATGTGGTTTTTTTAAAAAATATTTTTATTCATAAACATTTTGAATACAGTGTATTGTCAGGGTATACCAACCACAGAAAAAGACAGTAATAAATATTAGCACATGTACTAACAACAACAACAACAACAACAACATATTAACACATGTACTAATAACAGTAGTAATAATATAACTAAGTAATTTTAACTGAGAATCTTTTTATATTAGCTTATTTCTCTATATGGTTACTCAAAGCTAATGTCAGGGTTCCAAGTAACACTCTCAAGAAAAGAAGACTCCAAGACTTGAGTTTCCTCAAAGTTCCATTTTATTAGAGATGTCATATTGGCACATCTGGGAGAACCTGAATCTGAAAGCTTCCAGGTTTTCCCCACCCAAGTGAAAATCCAAGTCTCTGCCCAGCACCCACATGTCTGTCATATGATCCAATCAGGCACCATCCCAACTGAAGATGGCATTTATCTCAATGCCAAGCTTCTGGAATTCTTAGCATTTTTGGATGTTGCTTGGTCTGGATGCTCATAGCTTTCCAGTTGAAATTAGGTTTACTCTGTCCATGTGTTGTGACCTTAAGGATTTTTCATTGTGTCTTCTGACAGAAGACACAGGTTGAGTGTTCATAAATGCATTTTACTTCTGTACTTACTGTACTGTACTTACTGTACTTACTGTCTGTCTGTCTCTTACGCTGTCCTTACACTGTATGTTGTACATGATCTCTGTTGTTTCTTCTTGGACTGTTGATTTTTTTGGTTTAAGATGTTATGGAGAAGTTTACTTGATTTGTGTGCTGTGGTGAAGCTGTGTGATTGTTATAGTCTACTGGTTGTTTCTGAGATGTTTTTGATGTAGCACAGCAATATCCTTTTCATAGCTTGTGTTGGTTGTACTGAAATGGACTGAGTGCTCAGTCAGACACTTTTTGAGAAAGTTGTATGGATATCCATTTTGTTGCAAGATGTTGTACAAAAGGCTGTCTGTTTCATTTTTCTCATATTCTGTGTTGCTGCTGATTTGAATAATGTTGTCACACAGATCTTCTTGTGGGAGTTGGGGTTGCTACTTTGGTAATGGTTAGTGTGGGCTGTTTTTCAATAGACGAACCGCACTGTAATGCAATCTATTTGGAATTGTATTTGAAAAATGACTTAAACTGATTATAGCTGTGAAAATAATTCGGGGGAAAACTGCTGTTGAAACATGACACCTAAACTCCAACTGTTGAACTGCTTGCTGTTTTTAATTGTATGGTACAAAATGTTAAGCATATTGTTTTATTAAGTGCGTTGTTTAAAGAATGTAATATTTTTGTTACAATTACGCAACTTTACCATGATTTGAATTCGTGCGCGCACCGAACCGGCAGTAATGCCTGCAGCAAACTACCCCTGTATTGATGCCATGGTACATAATTTTCTAAGAGACAGTGAACAAGTAATTAATTAAAATTAATTAATATTATCTCAAATAATGATTTTAGTGTAACTGAGAAAATATTCTGTGGGCAAATCATGCAAAAATCTAGCTCTCTGAAGGAAAGTGGCAAGCTGGAAAAGGCAGAGGGAAAAAGTAGAGGATGAACAGCAACGAGGTAGATCTGGAGTGTCAAACTGGTGGCCCGTGGGTCGAATGTGTCACGTGGAGGCCACACTCACCCAGGTCCACAAAGGAGAAAAACACTGAGAAACGTCACGTGATGGCAATGTGACACTGCGAGTTTGACACCCTTGAGGTAGATAAAGTCAATTACAGTGAATGAGTACACAGAAGGCCTGAAGAATGGAGTTAGGGAACAGTTCAGATTTCTAAGAATTAGCAGTAGCTGAATAAGATATAATTAATAGGAAATATTTATGTATTTATTATATTTTACTTATAACCCACCGAATCTCAAAGGACTCTGGGTGGCACCCAACATAGGCACAAACAAAACGCCCTTCATAGTAACAAATGCCTAAATGAGATTTGTTTAGAAAAAAAAAAATTCCAAATAAAATGCAAGACAGGTGCTACAATCAGTCAGCTGAGACTAACAGTATATTTCAATAATAATGTTAATGCTGGACTGAAAGTTATATCTGCATGTTTTTGTGTGCCTATTTATATACATAAAGGCAAGAAGGAATAAAACAGTGATTAGAATATCTCTAATTATCTTCCTCTCTGTGCATCCATTTTTCCTTCCTAATCATTACCCACTCACCCACTAGCACTTACTGAAATGGCACATTTTACCCGTGTCTTTTAAAAATAGAGAACAAAGAAAAGACTTTTTATGTCAAAGTAAATACCTTTTCACTGCCATACAGAGGTAGAAAAACACACAACTGCTTTTAAAAAATAAGAATGAATATTTTCCGCTCAGACCAAATAGTCTTTGGATGTGTTGTTGTTGTTGTTTGTATAAGGAGCCAGATGTTTAGGATGGATTTGCAATTTTGGTTCAACTATTCAGTTTTTTTCAAGGATAGGCAGATGTTGATGTCTGATGGTGTTAGAAGTATTGTTACAGAATGTAAGCTATTCCAAGTAAAGCTGCCTTTTGCAACTGACTGATGGTGATTTTGTCAATGCCAATGGCATTCAACTGATATTAGGCATATTTTGGAATTACACCCAAGGCACCTATTAATATTGATATTAACTTTGTTTTCTTTTGCCACCGTTATTCTATTTCTATTTTCAGGTCTTTATATATTGTACATTTCTCCTTTTGTTTCTCATCTTCTGTCTCTGAGTATTCGGTGTACACTATCCAGACATATTTTTTTCTTTGTGATCAACAATGATTAAGTCTGAGATGTTTGTCAATTTGAATTCTAAACTCCCAAAACACTGATCATCATCACCCTCCTCCTCCTCCTCCTCCTCCTCCTCCTCCTCCTCCCCCCCCTCCTCCTTGTCTTTATTAAAGGGAAGATACTTTGATGAAAACATGAGAAAAAAGTTTATTTTTTAAGAAATAAATCAGTACAAAAAAAATATTTAGCCCATATTTGGTGAACATTATAGCTTTAAGAAAGAGAGCATTTTGTTGGCTGCAATTTATTTTCTTTAGGGGTCTACTGTACTAATGCTATAAAGAAAAGGTGAACAGTTCTGTAATGCACTGTGCTTAATGAACAAAACCCATCAATGTTAGATCATATTTAGGAAAATGCAGGCAGGGAAACCTTGTTAAAAGAAAACAGATATTGGTTTTGTGGGTTTATTGTCAACAAATAACTCTCAGTAATATATATAATTGAAGATTTATATATTAAATTTAGATTTATAGATTAAAAATCATTCTTCTCTTTGTATGAAAAAGTTTGTTGCCTGATGTTTGGGCTCCCACCTTGTAAATGTGCTCCTACTCAAATACATACATACATACATACATACATACATACATACATACATACATACAACAAACAAACAGGAGAATAAATGCACGCATCGCAGAATACAAGAACGCAGTAAGACTACTCCCTCTTTCTTAGCTCGAAATAGATCTATACTAGTCTCCCTTTATTCATTTATCAGTACAAATACAACACACACACACACACACACACACACACACACACACACACACACACACACACACACACACACACACACACATATATATATATATATATATATATATATATATATATATATATATATATATATATATATATAGTGTTGTAATTGTACTGATAAATAAATAAAGGGAGACTAGGATAGATCTATTTCAAGCTAATTAGCTCAAAATAGATCTATCCTAGTCTCCCTTTATTTATTTATCAGTACAATTACAACACAAAATATAAAAAGGCAACAGTAAAAATAAAAATATGGTTTTCTGCCTGCATGGTCTTTGTGATAAGCCGAAGGACAGAAAGAGGGAGTAGTGACCTTCCTCCCATATTTAGTCATACTTGGGGTTGTAACACAAATACATACATACATACATACATACATACATACATACATACATACATACATATATATAATGCTGTATCCGGCTACTCATTGCTGTGGCCCAGTCTGGTTAAATGGAAAAGAAAGAAAAGAGAAAGGGCAACTTTGTAATATGTTTAATTTCACAATGCTTGTAGGTATACAATATTTTGTGATGTTCCATTTTGTGTGCAGATATAGAGGTTGTCTTATTTTGCCGACTCTAGAACACGCAATATATTATTGTCCATGTGAGAAACAATCTGTGTCTAGATCTAAACCGCACAATTCTAAAGATTGGCCCTGAGTTTTATTGATGGTGATTGCAAACGCCAATTGAATTGGGAATTGCAATCTCCTAAATTGAAATGGCATATCCGTTGGAATCATAGGAATGCAAGGAATGAGGACATCTTCACCTTTGAAAGGTCCTGTCAAGATTGTTGCTTCTACGACATTGGTCATTAATTTTTTTACTGCAAGCCACGTGCCGTTGCAAAGCTTTGGCTGGTTGATATTTCACAGCATGATAATTGGCACACCGATTTTCAATTGCAGTACGTGCGGTGGCATCCCTGGCAGATCGAGTGAATTCAAAAATTCTGTTGGATAATTAACCACTTCATCTGCTTCCACAACAGTGTTGACGGACTTGTATGTGCCTGTCTCACTTTGAATGTTAGACTTATTAATATTGTTACGTTCATAGACGTCTTTGTTTTTGGCCGCAAGAATAACACGTTCACTCAGCCAATCATGATTCTTATAATTGGTTTGAATATGGGAAATACTTTTTCAACTAATTCTTCTTTTGATGTCACTAAATTGCAGAAGTTATGAGGCAATGAAATTCGTCCTGAGGTCAGATCAACCGGCACTTTTCCCTTTCCAATTTCCAACAATTGATGTGAGAATATCTCAACTGATCGATCATTTTGCAGCTGGACATGCATATTTGCAGTTAATTGTAATGTCTTTACGTGTCGCCACAAAATAGAGTATTTCAGGCAAGCATTTATTTCGTCCACTGGTGTTGATCGAGGAATTACAGGTAATGTTTGCCTGAAATCTCCTGCAAGCAATATTAATGTTTTCCCAAATGGTCTGATGTTTCCTCGCAAATCTTGCAATGATCGATCAAGAGTCTCGAGCGATTTTTTTGTGTGCCACTGTGCATTCATCCCAAACAATAAGTTTGCATTTCTGCAATACTTTTCCCATGCCGGATGCTTTAGAAATGTTGCACGTGGGAGTTTCAATGAATGTCATGTTCGATGGCAATTTCAATGCGGAATGAGCAGTTCTTCCACCTGGTAGCAATGTTGCAGCTATTCCCGACGACGCAAGAACTAGGGCTATGTCATTTTGGGATTGAATTGCTGCCAGAATCAATGTAATTAGGAACATTTTACCAGTTCCTCCTGGCGCATCTAAGAAGATTTCTCCAACCCCGGTATTGACAGTTTGCATTATTTGATCATAAATGCCATTTTGCTCAAGCGGTAGGTCAGGAATATTTGATTGCACATACGACAAAAGATCACCTGTGTTGTAATTTTGTTCATGACGCAATTCTACATCGAACGAAGCAGCAGCAGATCGATTCAGTGATGGCAATCCCAATTGATTGAGAACTTTGTTTGCAATTTCTAAGCACAAATCTACAACGAAGCATTGATAATGATTGAAGATCATTGAATTCAGCTGTGTAAATGACACAGCTGAATTCCAACACAATGTCACACAAAATAATTAAATCAAAATGAAAATTAATGGAAATGTATGAAAAATCAATATAACAATGCAATCGGAAACATTGAAATGTAATCGTGAAATATTTAGTATAGTGTGTGTTGCTTTTACGTCCAGCAGATTGTGCTGGTTTTCAAAAAAGCATGTTTTTACAAAAAAGCATGTTTTACCTGTCACAGGTGACATCTATATAATATACATATATAAAAACATGTGCGCATTTGAATACAACATTGTGTCAAAATTTCAAAGCAATCGGTGAAGAACTTTCGGAGATTTGAGATTTTGAACAAACAAACATTACATGTATGTATGTATGTATGTATGTATGTATGTATGTATGTATGTATGCCAACACAAATACATACCTATTTCCCTGGCCTAGCTGATAAGGAAGAGAGCCTGTGGCTTAGTGGCAATTACATCATCTTAATATGCAATACAGCCCTGGTTCGTTTCCCAGTAAGGGTATGGCTAGCTGATGAGAGCTAAATAGCTTGAAATAGATCTATACTAGTCTCCCTTTATTTATTTATCAGCACAAATACAACACACACACACACACACACACACACACAGTGTGTATGTATGTGTGTATATACATACACACATACATACACATGCACACATACAATGTGTGTGTGTGTATGTGTTGTGTTACAACCCCTGGTATGCCCAAATATGGTAGGGAGCTCACTGCTTTCCCTTTCTGTCTTTCGGCTCAACTCCAGGAGACCATCCAGGCAGAAAACCATATTTTTAATGTTGCCTTTGTTATATTTATGTTGTATTTGTGCTGATAAATAAATAAAGGGAGACTAGTATAGATCTATTTCAAGCTATTTAGCTCTCATCAGCTAGCCATACCCTTACTGGGATTTGAACAGCCCAGGTTCAAATCCCAGTAAGTATATGGCTAGCTGATGAGAGCTAAATAGCTTGAAATAGATCTATACAAGTCTCCCTTTATTTATTTATCAGCACAAATACAACACGCACACACACACACATTATATAATATATGTGGGTATATGCTTACTTGTTTCTTTGTTTGTTTAGTCATGCTTATGTAGTGTATATTGGAGGTGGTGACCCTTTGAGAGCTGCATGCAATGAAATTTCTATGCCAATTAGTGTACATTCAAAGCGACAATAAAGTTATTCTAAGTTCTAATAAATATAGACAGAAAGAAAGATAGAGGGATAGAGAGATAGAAACAGACAGACATATAGATTAGATAGGTACAGATACAGATAGAGATCAAAATAGAGATAGAGATGAGATAGATAGAAATAGAGATAGAGATATACATGCCAAATACAAATACGAAGGAAGAGATAAGAGAAAAAAATCCATGATAGAGCAAAGCTAAAGGATCATAAAATTCACATTAACTAGCCAATAAATGAATATATGATAGAATAGATAATAGCTTATTGATCCACAGGAGCAATATCAAGGATTAGTGAATGTTTCTGCTTTAAAGGAGTTGCTGATAAAATCAATGCTGCTTAAGAATGGTTGCTACTTGAGATGCAGATGATGATCATGTAATGGTCATTGAATGGTCATTGAATGTTCTAAATTAGTACAATTTTAAGCTGTACAGTCCCAAGGACAAGTCAATGCACCATGAAATTGGTATTATTTCTTGACTGATGGAGTCATTTAAAAGAGACTCTGCTAGAACAAGCTGTCTAATTTTTTTTTGTTTGACATGTGAAATAAAAGCCCAGTATAAAATGACATTGCCCTCAGCAACGTTTTAATATTATTAATTTAATATTATTAGTTATAGATTCTTACATATGCATAGTAGCAGCAATACCTCGAAGTTAGGCTTAAATGAATAGGAGGCCAGATTAAAACTTAATGTTAGAGAGAATTCAGGGTTACCTGTACTTTTAGGCCACGATGAAACAGTCTTTTTCAGCAGCAGGTTTTACAGGCAGGAAACTAGTTTGAAACTTCCAAATGGTGTTTATTGAAATTCTTAATTATCCAGAGTCATGGTTGTCCTTTGCTTTTTCCAAAAGGCAACTGGATTTTCTTGGAGGTTTTTTTTTTTAATATTTTGCTTCTCATCCAAGAAGTTTTTTCAGTTATAACCAGTTTTGATTACCACAATATTAAAAATATATTGAGACACTGGAAAGAGCACAGAGAAGAGCACAGAGAAGAGCAATTAGGGGCCTGGAGGCTAAAACATAAGAAAAACGGTTGCAAAAATTGGGCACGTCTAGCCTAGTGAAAAGAAGGACCAGGGATGACATGATAGCAGTGTTCCAATATTTGAGGGGCTGCCACACAGAAGTGGGGATCAATCAATGCACCAAAAGGAGGAGTAGAGTAGAGTAGAGTAGAGTAGAGTAGAATAGAATAGAATAGAATAGAATAGAATAGAATAGAATAGAATAGAATAGAATAGAATTATTTATTGGCCAAGTGTGATTAGACACACAAGGAATTTGTCTTTGGTGCACATACTGTCAGTGTACATAAAGAAAAATAAAATAGAATACATTAATCAAGAATCATAAGATACAACACTTAGTGATAGTCATATGTTACTAATAAGCAATTAAATCACACTAGGAAACAAATAAAACAATATAAATTGTAAAGATACAAGCAACATGGTTATAGTCATAAATGGGAAAAGATAGGTACTAGGAAGGATGAGAAGAATAATAGTATACAGTCTTAGCAAATAATTTGACAGTGTTGTAGGAATTAGTTGTTCTGCAGAGTGATGGCATTCGGGGAAAAAAACTGTCCTTGTGTCTAGTTTTTCTGCTGTGCAGTGCCCTATAGGGTCGTTTTGAGGGTAGGAGTTGAAACAATTTATGTTCTGGATGCGAAGGGGGTCTGTAGATATTTTCACAGCCCTCTTTTTGACTTGTGCAGTGTACAGGTCCTCAATGGAAGGCAGGTTGGTATCAATTGTCTTTTCAGCAGTTCTAATTATCCATTAAAGTCTGTGTCTTTCTTGTTTGGTTGCAGAGCCAAACCAGACAGTTATAGAGGTGCAGATGACAGATGCAAAGAAGCAATGGGTGGTAACTAATTAAGGAGAAAACCAATCTAGAACTAAGGAGAAATTTCTGAGAGTCATAACAATTAACATGTGGAACCGCTTGCCTTCAGAAGTTGTGGGTGCTCCATCACTGAAAGTTTTTAAGAAGATTTTGGACAGTCATTTGACCAGAATGCTATAACGTCTCCTGTTAGTACAGGGAGACTAGAAGACCTCAAAGGTCCCTTCCAACTCTTCTAACTTTGATAACTATGTTACTATTTTAATATGTTTAACAAAACATAAATGAAATCAGTATTAAGTTTTGTCCTGGCTCCACCAACCTTTTTTTTTTTTCAATAGAGGTATACTTAAGGACAAAATATGTTCCCACTTTCCAGAAGGATTGCGCCATCTGAAAAAAATAAAACTGTATTACTGTTTTGGATGTCCCAATCCAAGCAGGAATTTGCATAAGTGACACTGGATTCAGCTGCTTGAAGCCAAAAGAAAAAAAAGAAAAGAAAAAGAAAAGTATTTGAGAATATAAAGACAGTCCTTGAAGATAGCTACAGATTGAGGTACAGACACTGGTAACATTTATGAGGTATGTATGTATGTATGTATGTTTGTATGTATATAAGGGATGCAGTATCTCAGTGGCTAAAATGCTGAGCTTGTTGATCAGAAAGGTCGGCAGTTTGGTGGTTCGAATCCCAAGCACTGTATAATGGAGTGAGCTCCTGTTACTTGTCCCAGCTTCTGCCAACCTAACAGTTCAAAAGCATATAAAAAAGACCAGAACAACTTTTCTCCAACAACGAACATCAGGGATTGATACAACATTATTTAAAACATTAAAAAGAATTTTAAAACTCAGTATTTTAATAAATAGAAAAGGGAAAATATGTAATATACCACATGTAATGCTCAGATTACAGTACCTGCAATGCAATTTGAGCATAAAATGTTTGAAGTAATGACAAACATGTCTAGAAAAAGCATAGTTTAGGGTTGCAATGCAACATTGTGTTGTCTTTGTTTGCAACATGGTTTTCTAATTTTGATTTCTTGCAAGTCATGTCAAAAGGGGTGTTCAGAGAGAGTAGATGAATAAATTTAATTTAGAATTAAAAATTCTTCCCACATAATGTAGCAATAGCAATAGCACGTAGACTTATATACCACTTCATAGTGCTTTTACAGCCCTCTCTAAGCAGTTTACAGAGTCAGCATATTGTCCCCAACAATCTGCGTCCTCATTTTACCCACCTTGGAAGGATGGAAGGCTGAGTCAACCTTGAGCCTGTGAAATTTGAACTGCTGAACTGCAGCTAGCAGTCAGCTGAAGTAGCCTGCAATACTGCCCTCTAAACACTGTGCCACCTTGGCACAAATAGATGTAGAAAAGGTGGATTGTGTGACAGAATAAATGTTAAGGTGGTCACTATTAGACTCATAAGAAATACATCAGATTTCTAAGCCTCTGAATAACATTTTAAGCATAGAAAGTTTTGGAATACAGTCCTTCATACAAGCATAGACAACTCTGCACCTAGAGGTTCTGCTCTACTTTGTTGCCTGAATCTGACAAATAAAATAAAATAAAATAAAAGTTGGCACTGGTGAGAAATAATTTTTAGAAACTGCTGCCTTAAAGTACCTTTGTGTTCATACCAGTCCTGTTAGTCAATGTTTCCTTATACTTTGAGATTAACACGCACACACACACAAACACACACACACACACACACACACAGAGAGGGAGGGAGGGAGGGAGGGTGGGAGAGGGGGGAGGGAGGGAGGGAGACACTGTGACTTCCCCTCTGACTTCCACCTGAGTGTAAAGAAAGTCAATATTTGAAAGAAGAAATATCTGATTGCTACATCGTTTATGTAACTGCCCAGATGTTAAATTGACTGGAAACATCCCCTTGAAAGTCTCTTATTGATCAAATATTTGTCATGCAACAACTTAACCAAGCGATATTTTCAATAGAGGAACCAAGGCTGTTGAATTCCTTCCTTGTCTACAGAAAACATTGGAGTTAACTGAAGATGTTACAGTTTACACAGCCTGAATTCGTGTCCCTGTTTTTCTGTTGTTGTTTTGGTATTCTGGTCCTTTCTTACAGTATCATTTTTTGTAATGGTTTTTCCTTTTAAAAAATAGACAGTGTTTTGAATTTCTGTATGGTTTGTTGAGTTCATTTTATTGTATTCTGTTTTAAGATTATTTTTATTTGAAAATGGGCTAAAATCAATCAATATTGTGAATATAGCTCAGTTTATGCTTCTTTATATTAAATCTACATGCAAGTTTAGAGTAAGTTCCCAAGGTTTTGCTCAGATCAATAACATAAAATATTATGTCCTGAATGGCTTAATCTGTAAGTAGTTAGGTCAATGATTTTACTGTACTTTGCTAAATCTTATAAGATTGATTTTAATTTGGTAAGAGATAGTAACAAACTTGGTAGATAACTTATTTAATTTAAGGGCATGAAGCTCTCCTCAAAACACCACTATAGGGCATTGCATGCCAAAACAACGTTTTCCCCTTGTGTCATCACTTTTTTGAAAAACTCATTACCACCGTATAGTCTTATGTCTAAGTATATTTACCCATATAGTTTGACTAACTTATTATTATCTGTCTCCTCTTTTCTACAACCTTCTTCTATTGGTATCTTATGACTACACTTTATTGTTTGTTATGAATGTACATGAGAGCTTATGGACTGAGGACAAATACCTTGTGTGTCACACTTGGCAGATAAAGTTATTCTATTCTATTCTATTCTATTCTATTCTATCCTATCCTATCCTATCCTATCCTATCCTACCCTACCTACCCTACCCTACCCTACCCTACCCTACTCTACTCTACTTTACTCTACTCTATTCTCTGCAATGCAAAACTCTCCCTTTATCAACTACTTCAGTGATGTGGGTACTCTAGAGTTATTTTTGTTTGATTGTTCACTCTATTTTAAAGTCAATATGGCAGATCTAGTTAAAAATTCTAGGCTCAACTTTTTACTCTGAGGGTTCTACTAATTTATCACCTCCTCTGATATTCTGTTAGCAAGTGGGAATACAACCCATGTATTTAACAAAAAGCAGGAGGAAGGCAGAGCCCTCTTTAATGCAAAAGAAAATGTGCATATGAAAAACTTTGGCCTTCACAGTATGGCTTTGTTATTCATATGTTTAGTGTAAGTGTGATGTGTCTTGAAAAATCAGCAAACAGTGGTCATGATAATGTGTCAAAGTCAATGTGTAATTTAAGATAGCAAATTCCAAAGTTGCATTTGCATAGGCATCTTATATTGTACATTACAGTGGCTTCAGTGAACATTGAGCAAAATATCAAGCAAATGCATGGGAAGATTTATAATGAATGTTCAGAAACGTCTGATATCAAATATACATGTCCCAGGATAATGTTTCAGGATCCAATCTGGGTCTGTCACCTGAACTAGTGGTTTTGCCTTCTGAGCTTTTAGACTTGTGCTGGAGCCCATCTTCAGGAAATTTCTCTCTAGCAGATTGTGTGTGGTATTTATAGTGCCTGTTGTAAGTGCTTTTCAGATGTTGATTGGGGAGTGTTGATGGCTGGCTTTGAAATCATTAGCTGTCCTTTGTTTGTGCTGCCCAGCCCTTGCCTTCTATGAACTTGATAAGCTGGTGGTAAATCAACATTCCTGTTGATTGAGGAGAGGCCTGTTTCCCATGCTTCAATCACTTCCCTAGCTGTTTTTGTGCCTGTTCGTCCAACAATCTTAGTAGCTGAAAAGTTGAATGTGTGTCAGTATTCATTGCAATACCAGGCTACCAATGAGTTCAGGTCTCCTCATCTGACAACTTGGTTGTGTTCTTGCAAACTGTTGGTGAGCTTCCTCCTGTTCTACCTACTTGTGACTACAAGTACAAGCCATGCAAGGGGATTCAGTAGATTATATTGGAAGTATCTCCCACTTCTAAGCAATCTTTACAATGCATAATTTGTCCTCGTATGGTAACCTCTGGGCAGTGTGTGATGCCCACTTGCAGATCTCGGAAGCTGCGTTCGACAGCTTCTGAAATGTTTTTGATGTATTATATGGTGTGTGATGTGGTTGATCATGTACCTTGTTTCTTCCTTTCTCTTCCTCACTGTGTTGCACAGACATCTTGTGATAAGTGATTGTGGATACGCATTCTGCCTGAATTGTTCATATTACGTACCTGTTCTCCAGTTGTTTGGCTTGCTGGTTACTACAGTGGGTTCTCATCCTGCCATATAGGGTTCTGATGCAACTCTTTTTGTGTGACAAAGGCTGTTGAAATTCAGAATATGTGGGGTGTTGGTGGCCTTGTGATAAACTGTGGTTTCTAGGCTTCCATCCTCTTCTATGTTGACAAGTACATCTAAAAATGGTACATGCCTTATCTGTTTCTTCCTCCACAGAGCTGTCTGTGTCCGCAAAAGCACAGCTAACACATTGAAATAACAGAATAACATGGTAACAGTTCTAGAAGGACCATGGATATTTTCTAGTCCAACCCCCCTGCTCAAGCAGGAAACCCTATAGCATTTCAGACAAATGTTTGTCCATATCTTCTTAAAAAGCTCCAGTGTGGAACACCCACAATACATACATACATACATACATACATACATACATACATACATACATACATACATACATACATTTTCAGTTTTGTAAGTTGTGTGATCTTGGGATGATATTGTTTTATTTTATTTAATAATTTAAAGTAGTTGTAGGGATGCCTATCATAAAACACAACTTTGGCCTCCATCAACCCCTGCCCCAATATTCCTTTAAAAAATGTGTAATTTCTTCATGTGTACGCCATCACATTTAAATAGCTGAACAAAATACCACAGAGATTTGGAAATTTAGGAAGACTGAATATTGACAAAATAAGCCAACAGTTTGGAACATTTCAGATATATTGATCAATTAGATTGGGAAATCACCTTTGCTTAATTGTAGAGAATGGAGTTACATACTATTTTCTTTGTTGTTGTTTTTTAAAAAAATAGAGATTAATTACTCCTAATAAAATAGTTATTGTTCTTTTGGTAGAGTCATTCCAACAGACTTCACTCTTTTTATAAAAAGAGAAATTAAACCATTACATTAAAAGCATATCTTTGCCCTGTTCTATTATAAAAATCCCTAAATTCTGCATACCACCACAATAAAACCTAAAGAAATAAGACAATTTCTTCTTGAAATCAACTTCCAGAGCAGAATAAACCCATCAACATCCATATAACTCTGACAGGCTTCAGCTATTATGTACAATATAGCTTTCCTTTAGTCATTTATATTTTATTTATATTTTTCAAGACTGGCATTTTATTTATTCATCCATTATTAAGATTTATTATTATTTTTATGCTCTGAAGTCATCAGAGCAGCACACAATGAATAAACACTAATATTTTTTAAAAAATCATAAATTTCACAAATTACCCTAAAACATTAAGGTAGGTAGCAATAAAACACCAACTACATTATTTTTTTTAAAAAAAGTGAAATATATGTGTAAATACATGTTTTCTTTTAAGTTAGAAGGAGGCTTTTGTAGTATGAAAAGAATAAATTTTGCAGTTTGGGCAATGTGTGAACTACTTTATTCAGGGACTAAAAACTGTTGAACATGTCAACTTTTTGAGAATTAGTGCAAAACAGCCTTTGTTCTTATATTACCTGGTTACTTATTTGTAGTCAGAGACCTGTTTTAAACAAGTAACTAAATTCACAAGAATGACATTATTTCTGTTTAATCGCATATGAAAAGCTGCTTTTTAGGAAATGATTTCCTAAGAAATGATGATGTATAAAACACCATTTCTATCAAAAGTTAACGTCTGTTTCGACAGCATTTTTCAAGCTAATTCTAGGCAGCATGTGCTAAAATCACTGAGAAAAACTGAAAACTACAAAATGAATATATTTCCAATGCCACTTTTTACATGAAGTAATTTTTTTAAAAAAAAATCCCTATTTCTTTCAGACCTGTTGAACAGCTCAATTTCCTATTTGTTACATTTTCAAATATAACGGTATTTTTATGTGACATTCCTCACAAACAGGAAATGAGAGGAGAAGGGAGGGGAGAAGGGAAGGGAAAGGGAAAAGGAAAAAGAACGTAAAAGGAAAAGGCAGGGGTGAAATGCTATTGGTTCTGACCTTATTACCGCTAGAACCGGTAATACAAAAATGCTTTAAAAAGTGAAAAAAAATTGATTCTGAAGATCATAGGGATCAGTTGTGAGCCGCGCAATCATCGGACCCTCTTTATTTCTTTTTTAAAGTATTTTTTTTCCTACCGGTTCAGCGAATAGGTAGGAAGGGTGCTTTAAAAAGTGAAATAAAGAGGCCCTGATGATCGCGCGGCTCACAGCTAATCTGTGCAATCGTTGGAACTTTTAAAAAGTTTTTAAAAGTTTTTAAAGCATTTTTTGCCTGCCGGTTCAGGTGAATAGGTAGGAAAAAATGCTTTAAAGAGTGAAATAAAGAGGGTCCAGCAATCGCATGGCTCACAGCGATCATCGGAACCATTTTTTCACTTTTTAAAGCATTTTTTACCTTCCTATTCACCCGAAAAAATACTTTCAAAAGTGGAAAAAAGTTGACCACGCTCACCTGGTCACATGACACCCCCACCCACCAAACCACGCCCACAGAACAGGTGGCAAAAAAAATAGATTTCACCACTGGGAAAAGGAAAAGGAAGAGAAAGACTGAATATTGGGTTCAACCAACAACTTGAAAAGTAATTTACAAACTAATGGAGCCAACCAAAGAAAGATGAAATATTGAAAACAGCTGAAGACCAAATCTTATTGTTTATGATGTTTAAGAGAAACCATATTGGACAAAACGTTTAGAGATGCAATGACAAAGTTTGTAGATGGTTTCTCACCAAGGGCAAATTAAGTTTGGAACCTAGGCAGCTGCAAAGGGCAACAACATTGAAAGGGATGAAACACAGGTTCTACCTAGATGTCTCATGAAATAACCATATTGCTTTCATTTTTAAAGAGTGCAGAGCCTTAGTAGTCACTCTATCTTGAGCTAATCTATATGAATGTAAGAAAGAAGGGATTTCATGAAGATTGCATACATAATGCAAAATTAATAATCACTAAAGAAGATCTTGATGTAAAGTTGAAGGGAATTTTAAAATTAGCCAACAAAAATCAAAGTGATGACACAATCTTGAACTTTTAGGATTCCATTGAAACAGTTATGGATAGACAACTCTGGTAAATTGATGTCCACAAAGAGAAGGAATTGAATAATAAAGTTTTAACTATTTTTAGTTAACCGACTTCACTTTATAGAAACTATTTACATCCAGGCTTAATATTCAATCTCAAAAACAAACTGAATTTCTTGGAAAGGAATGTGTGATTGCAAGCAGAGTTTTTGAATTCTGTTTTTAAAGGCGAAAAATTCTCAATGTTACTCAGCCTTAAAAAAAAATTAAAACAAAATTGATTTGCAGAGCTCCTACACAGTTTAATGTCTAGAATTATAGGGAATTCACTGCCTGGGTATAGTCCCCCTTTTGGTTGTATATTCTTTCCAACTTTGAGATTCTGCATCTCAATGAATCCTTCATAAATGTACTGCCTTGCTAAAAATGTATATGAAGGACACCCTAACACATCATGAATACTATTATCTCTATATAATTGTCATAGTCAGTTCAAGAGGCTTACCTTGATTCATAGATTTTGTATTGCATAATGAAATTGGCTCACGATAGAGGAGAAATGATTGACCAATATGTGAGTGCTGTTCTAAATGATGGATATATTTCTGTTGAACATATTCACACTGCCTCCCCACAGATTCTTTCAGCTCTCTTCCTCAACCTGATTCCTTACATTTTCTGCAATAAATCCCTGCAAAATAAATATTTGCAAAATTCAAGGATCATTTAATTAAACAAATACTTCTTTTTCTTACTTTAAGATTGTAGGGCTCATATTTTGAACGAATACTTCCCAATTAAATTTGCACTTATGCACGTTATTCCTTCTGCCCTTTTTAAAGGCTTTTGAAAATGTATTCTGCACCCTCAATTAGGCATTTATTTACAAGATAAACGTTTGTCTGCCCTCTGTGTCATAATAAAAATGCCTCCAAATGTGAGAAGGTTCAAGAACAACTTCAGCTGAAACCTGTGACTCTTAAATGGTGAAGAGCAAACCCCATCTTCATTATCATATTTTCTACTCACACTTTTGTTTTTAAGGTTGCTTGGGTGAAATCAGTTCTACAGCACATGTGAACTCATGTGCATGCTTCGGTCATCTGATTTTTAGCTCCTGAATCATTTTTGTGAACTACCTTACTGGCAGTGAAGATGGAGAAGCCAGGATTGAGATAGTAGGTACGCTGTTCTACCATCTGACTAGAATTGAAGATGGGAGAGGCTATGTTAAATAACTTAATATCCTTTACTACTATTTTGCAAATCACAGTTTGAGAGTTGTTTATCTAGTACCATAGTTGCTATATTCTGTTGAATGTTTTCTTTTTAAAACCTTGAGAATTTAGATGATTATATAAACAGAAATAATTAAGTGCTACTTATGTATCTCCATATTCTATAGCATATATTTTGAATGCACTGTGTTCCTTGTTAAGTGGGGAAAACACAATATTACTCATTGAATATAAGAGTTGTATCTGGCAATGTTCATTCTAGGCCAGGGGCTAGATTCAGTAAAGGGAACTTAGGATCATTTGAGCTTTAAAAATTGCTGTTTTTGTTCAGAAATATGAGCTATACACCCAAGGTTTTTGGTTGATATAATCTATCTTCCATGCTCGCTATTAAATGTCTCGCCTGGACTACTGCAATGCTCTCTACATGGGGCTCCCCTTGAGATGCACCCGAGGACTACAGCTAGTTCAGAATGCGGCCGCGCGGGCCATTATGGGGAGGACAAGATACTCCCATATAACACCACTCCCCACTCCTGCGCGAGCTGCACTGGCTGCCTGTGGTCTTTCGGGTGCGTTTCAAGGTGTTGGTTACTATCTTCAAAGCGCTCCATGGCACGGGACCTAGTTACCTGCGGGATCGCATCTCACCTCATACATCCCTGCGACCAATCCGCTCTCACAGGGAGGGACTCCTCCGGGTGCCGTCCACTAAGCAGTGTCAACGGGCGGTGCCCAGGAGTAGAGCCTTCTCTGTGATGGGCCCAACCCTCTGGAATGATCTCCCCCCCGATATTAGAACTACTACCGATCTCCGCTCCTTCCGACAGAAGCTTAAGACCCACCTGTTCCAATTAGCTGGCTTAGCTGATTTATAGTCCCATTTTAACCTCCTGGCAAACATCTTATTGGGTAGTTTTTAAGGGTAATTTTAATGTTTAGTTGTATTTTAATTTAAATATTGTACAGTCCATATCCTACCTCCTCCGTTTACTTATTTGTATATTTAAGTATTTCTATATTTTGTATTTATACTGTTTTAATATGACTGTACACTGCCCCGAGTCCTGTTTAGGAAAGGGTGCGGTTTATAAATTAAAGTTTATTATTATTATTAAACCCAAGTTCAGAATTCAACTAACTGACAGGTAGTAGGCGAAGAGAAAACTATGGAGTGAAGGAAGTAACAGTAGCAAACAACTCTTTTTTCAAATTGTGTTGCAAAGAACTGGCAGTGCTAACACCAAGTAATAAAGGATCTTGTGACTAGCAGAATCCCAAACCTGACAGTGGGTAGCTACGAAGAAGAGGCAGTTGCTATTGGCTTCTTTGCAATAACAAAAATCATCATTATGACATCTAGTTTTGCAAAAGTGAAATGGAATGGGCAAAAAAAGATCCCCATGAAAGTTTTGTGGCCTGGCAGCAGATTCAGACAGTGAGGAGGTTGGGGAGGGACATGGGCCAGTCTTGGAGTCTGGGGAGTCTGTGTCAGAGGCTAGAGCTATATGCCATTATCAGCTACCTTCAGAGTCAGAAATCATTGAGGCAGACAAACAGCTGGAGCCTGTTCCCAGTGTGCACATGCGCAGAGTTTGCCAGACAAAGGAACAGCTAAAGAACAGGGGTCGACTTGGGAATAAGGCCACAGGTGGACGATGAATGGCCCTCCCAGAGGAAATAAAAGAGGAGCGAAAGGGGAGTGGAGTTTGCAGGAGACAATTAGTTTGCTTAATTGGCTCATGACTCTCCGAGACTCCTTGCCAAGTTTTTCAGATATCGGCCTGGCAGCTCTCTACACAGATACAAGGTCTGTGACTGTAAATCCTCCCTTGAAAGACTTTGCTGTATGTGAATGAGCAGAATTCACAGTAAATTAATAAAAGTGGCTTTTGTCGGGACCAGGAGTTTGCTTCACGCCCTTGGGAAGCCTAAGTCAGAACAAAAATAGTGAAAACAATTAAAAAATATATAATAGCATGAAACACCTTATCAGCAGAAGACATGGACAATCTGTAATGGTAAAAGAAATCACAGCACATATTTGGCAAATCAGCCTAGTTGAAACTGAATCTTTTTTTTAAAGAACTAGAGAAAGAACTTCTCTCAATGAACACTGAATCTATAAATATAAGGAAACTGCAAAAGAGCTGGCAAGAGTTTTGAGAAGCATCATCAGATATTATATGGGTAATTGCATGTGCAGAAGCCAGCTATTTGGTTTCTCTTGTTAACTACTACCAAAAAGCTGCGAAAAGCTGTTTTCCATGGTCACAAAGGCGAAGGCATCTCCATTGAAGGTTAAAATGACCAATAGGATCAAGGCAGGTCCCAACCCCTGACCACATCATCAAATAGATTGGAGTAAAGTGTGTCGTATCCATGACAAAGAAATATTGTCAGGAGAAATGAGAAAACTCACTGCTACATCTCTTTAAAAGACATCAGTTCAAAGTTTGATGAAAACCTGACCTAGACAGCTTCTTTCTCACTTTGTGAAATCACCTCTGAAAGAAATTGGGGTTTGGGTCTCCACTTTGTATTTCCCTGACATTTTCTTTGCAGCCTACCTTAATTGCTACAAAAGATTTTAAATATGATAGGGAGGCAAAAGCGAGGTGTAGCACAATGTTGTATGAGAAACGGATATGGATTGATCTGTCTGTTGCTTCCCGTTATTATCAGTCATGATTAATGTTTTCTGGAAGTGCAGAAGCTATCTGTTTCATCTTGTATTTTTGACATAGAAATGGCCTGAGCATTATTAGAGAAAATATAACCAATTACACATCAATTGCAGCTGGTAAATTTATCCAATTGATCAGAGGAAGTTTAAATTTCAGTTATACATAAATTTGTGCTCAAAAAGATGGGGGGGGGGATAGGGCAGTGCTTTCAAAATCCCCCCCTCACTTTTTAAAATGAAATTTCAGCCATCTCATCAGGAATAGTACGCTCGTCTAATGCATATTGGAATATGTACATAATATATGGAATGACTTGGCCCAATACAGTCACAGAAAATAGAACAAACTTAAATTGGGCCCTAGATGATTTTTGCTCCAGCACTACTGTTCAAAACTGAATCATGCTTGCTCTAAATAAAATTATGAATAGTAGAGCTAATCTTACCATGGAAATTGAATAATCCTGTAGAAGACATTGCATTAAGAGTTAGCAAGGATTTTTGCTAAAAAGGATGTTATACATCCTAGAAATCACATTTATACCAGGGAAAGCTCTAAAGCCTGCTATTTGCTCACTGGTAGTAGGCTACAAAATAAGATGCTATATCCCAAAGTTTTTTCATCTCACCAATAATATAACCAATAAGCAGTGAGAGCCTGCCGCAAAGAAGAGGGAATCAATTTATTCTCCAAAGCATCAGAAGGCAAGGGAAGAAACAATGGATGGAAACTAATCAAGGAGAGAAGCAACCTGGAATTAAGGAGAGACTTCCTAACAGTGAGGATAATTAACTAGTGGAACAGCTTGCCTTCAGACGTTGGGGAGGTTTTTAAGAAGAGCCTGGACAGTCACTTGTCTGAAATGGTATAGGCTCTCCTGCTTGAGCTTCCAAAATCCTTCCAGCTGTATTCTGATTGATTCTGATTCCGATTTCAATTCCGATTTCAATTCCGATTTCAATTCCGATTCCGATTCTAAAATGAAAAGGAGTCCCTGCAGCAGTGGTGGGCTTCCATTTTTTTTTTTTTTTACTACCAGTTCATCCGAGCAACATTTCTGTGCAGGTGCAGAAGCGTCCAGGTGGTGGCCGGAGCTCCCACCACAGCTACTACCAATCTGGGCCAAACTGGGAGCAACCCATTTTTGCCCTGCAGATTGTATTCCACCAGTTCTTGCTGACTATAAGGGGCAGAGCTCATCTCTGTTCCAAGGCCATTGAGCCAGTGCTGTCCAAAGATATTTCCACAGTCATGTGGTTAGGGCATGAGATCACAGAACATTATTACCTTCCCTTTAAAGTGGTACCTATTTTTCTACTTGCATTTGCATGCTTTAGAGCTGCTATGTTGGCAGGAGCTGGAACAGTGATGGGAGCTCACCCATCAACTGGCGCTCAGGTCTTGAACCTGGGTTGCTGGGCTTCCAGCCAACACATTCAGTGTCTTAATTTCTGAGCCACCACATTGCCATCTCACCAGTAATGGCTAGATAAGTCCCTTAGCTATTCCAACTGTGTTAACTATATTGAGTAATAATTACTAAAAAAAATGGAGAAGCACAAAAATAAAAGAAAAAAGAAAGAGCTGTCGAGGGAAAAAATGGGAGAAGTAATCAGGCAGGTGTATGTGCCTAACTGTGCAACCTTCAGAACCTAGAAGATGTAATGAATTTGCCATTTTACTTCCTGCATTCTCAACTAAAATTGCTTTGCATATTGGAAGTTATCTTACATTCCAATTTGATCAAAATGGATTTTACTTCCAAGAAAAATATAATTTTCATAATTGCCTTCTAGGTGGAGCGTGGCATTCTAATGACAGAGGGGACCAAGAGATATCTGTTTGCTGGTGAGCTTCAATGTCCTTTCATTTATGCTATAATTTCTTCAGCATTCTTCAGTCTACCAAGTTTTCTATACTCCCATGAAATCTGGTCAGGAGACATAGGGGAGCTTCTCTGAATAGTGCTACCATAACCACTAAGAGAAAAAGTTGTTCTTAAGAAACTGTTGGAAACTGATATCCTTGCCTAGATAATTTATCCACCCATTACTTAGCACGATCCTGTTTCCATCTTCAGGAGGGCTTCCAGAGCCCAGAGGAGAGCTTTTTTGCCCTTCGGAAGGTCAAATAAATCCTCCAGAGCTTGGGGAGGCTGAAAAATGGCCCTACCAGAAGTACCAGAAGTCCAGAAATGGGCCGATTTCTGGCTTTCAGAGGGAGGCTTGAGGAAAGCCTCTGGAGCCTGGAGATGGTCAAAAGCAAGCCTCCTGGAAATTCTGGAAGTCCAGAAACTGGCTTATTTCTGGCCTCTAGAGGGCCTCTGGAACCCGGAAGAGGCCATTTTCGCCTTCCTGGAAGTTTAAGGAAAGCCTCTGGAGCCTGGGGAGGGTGAAAATGCCTTCCCCCCCACCGTGGGGCAGGAGGCCGAGTAGGCAGCACAGCAGGGAGTTGCACATTCATGCATGTGTGTGTGTGTGTGTGTGTGTGTGCATGCATTGCATTGTGGGTGTGGGCACGCATACGTGTGCAATAGCACGCATGCACAATTTCGGCATGTGAAGACAAAAAAATTAGCCATCACTGTTATATAGCATCCATGTTACTAAGACATGAGTGTCTTCAATGTTACTAAGAAATGAATATCTTATAGTGCATACTGTATATCCAGAAAGTCCATCTACAAAACTAATGTGTGGTGAATGGATATCTATCCATAAATATCAGCATATTATTTTTAATAAAAGAGAAAGCAAAAACAAAAGATGATTTTAAAATATGCTGGCTCCTCCAGTGTGTATTAGTTGTTGCATATTAATTGGAAGAAGATTTAAAAGAAATTACAGAGAAAAGAGTGTATTGCTCAAAGTATCCCTCAAAAAGAAGGCTTTTAATACCCGGAGTTGTACTACTGCAATTAGATAAGTATATATTGCAACATTGTGTTAGAGGTATTTCTTATTTTTACCTGGTCTTAAAACACACTCAATATTTTTATGTGTCATAATCTTACATTAAAACATACATTGCTGATCTTACAACAGATAATTAGAACTGCAGAAAAAAACAATTGCTACCAACCTGCCTTACATTGAGGACCTGTATACTACACGAGTCAAAAAGGGGGCTGTGAAAATATCTACAGACCCCTCACATCCTGAACATAAATTGTTTAAAGTTCTATTCTCAAAACGACGCTACAGGGCTATGCACACCAGAACAAGACATAAGGACATTTTCCCCTGATTGTCATCACTCTGCTAAACAACTAATTTCCATAACACTGTCAAATTATCTACTAAGACTGTATTACTATTATTATTCTCATCCTTGCTAGTACCTATCTCTTCTCATTCATGGTTATATCCATATTGTTTGTATCTTTACAACTTATATTGTTTTTATTTTTTCCTAGTATGATTTGATTGCTTATTAGTATCCTATGACTATCACTAAGTGTTGTATCATGATTCTTGATTAATATATTTTACTTTTTTCTTTATGGACACTGAGAGCATATGCACCAAAGACAAATCCCTTGTGTGTCCAATCACACGTGGATAATAAAGAATTCTATTCTATTCTGATATCATACAATCAACAATTGCAATCCTGAATCTTTGATTATCTTTATCTGCCTTGCTTTGGGTATGTTTCCATTATGGTTTTTTTTTTTTTTTTGCAAACAACGTAACCATGGTGACCATGAAAGAATAAACAAATAAATAATTATCCATAGTACACTTTTTAACAAGTCGCAGAACAAGCAAGTAATTCAAAGAATCATAAGAAAGACAGTCATTATAAAATCTTTACACAATCAAATTGCCAAAACACAAAAACCTATAAAAACAACTAATTTATAATCACTGAAACATCAACACTGTTTAAGATGTTCAATCGCATACTCTAAGAAGATAGCAGTTTTTTTAAAAAAAATCCAATATAATCTGTAAGCAACAAAAAAAATGAACTTCGTAACGCTCCTGATGGGTTTTTTAATTTAGTAATTTTATCTAAGGGGATTTTAAATTGTATTTTTAACTGTCTTTCACTTATAAGTCAATCCTCCTCCGTGCACATATGTATATGTACATATACATATGTATATGTCTCTGTTCTTTTGTATATATGTTTGTCTTATGTGTATTTTTATCCGTTTTGATTGTACGCCGCCCCGAGTCCTTCGGGAGAGGGTTGCGGCTAATCAAATAAAATTATTATTATTAAAAAAATTATTATTATTATTATCTTAACTTTTGTTGCTCCAGTATGGGAATATCACTGGCAGGTTAGTCAAAGTTTTAAGCTCAGAGACTGTAGTAAATAGGAAATACTAATACTTCTGTGTTGGAAACAACTAAGTGCTTCCATGGTGAAATGATTTGCTGGTGACATCACTGTTGTCCAAGGGATGCCCAGTTGGGGGCTCATTTCACACCCCCATGAAGGCACTCACTGAAGTGATACCCATTTATCTACTTGCGGTCGCCCACTTTCAAACTGCTAGGCCTGCAGGAGGTGGAGAGTGTGACGAGAACTCATTCTGTCCAACGGCAGCAACAGGTCTCAAACACAAGCCTGCTGCTTGGCAGCCCAGCATTCTAACCTTGTGACCCACTGTGCTCCATAATATGGGAAATTACAAGTATGGAACATGGTGATCAAGGCAATAATAGAGGGAATTACAGCTGAAAATTTAGACACTAAAGTCAAGAAAATAGGACTTTCCATCTCTTATTCTTGAACGTTGGTCCCCCAACATTCCCACCAATAGTATTTAGCTCTTTTTAGGGCTTTCCATTGCAAAGTTACAGGAAACTTCACAAATACTTTTCATCATCAATTCTCACTAAGAAAACCAAGTCTGGTTATTACTTTCATTAAAGATGAAATGGGGTATACATATTCCTTTATCCAACTAACCTTTAAAATCCAGTCCAGCTTCAATATGAAAATTTTTGGAATGTCATTATTTAAAGAATGGAAAATTTTAAAGATATATGAATCTCCCTTAAAGGATTTTTTAACCAGTTAATGACTTATTTTAATTTCCAGCCATATCCATTTAAAAAAAAATTGGATTAAAATATGGAGGTAATGTATAATGCCTGCTAGCATTTTTAAAACTAAGCAGAATACATGGTTTTTTAAAGAAAAAAAAGCACTAGCAAATGGCATATTTCAGAAGATCCCTGGGACCCAAATTTATAGCAAAGTAGAAGTTAAATGAACACTTGAAAGCGCTGAGCTGCAGTTCAGCTTGAAAATTCAATATTTGTCCTTTTGGGGAACATAGGATTGGTCAGCCAAAGAAGCTGTCATCTAGAAAAGTGGGTTGAGGGTTGCTCTGTATATGCGTACAGCTCAGAAATAATGACATGCTATATTTGTATTTTACTGCTGTCAAAAGAAGTGAAGAATCACAGAAAGATCCTAAGTAAGATGGTGCCAGAACTATACTATATCACATTAAGGGTTGAATGCTTCCAAATAAATTGTAACCATATCCTGCCTTCTACAGTTCCAGCAACTTTCTGGACCATGTTGTGTGATATATTACTTTCAAGTAAGGTGTCAGGCAGGAATTATATAAAACAAACTCTTGTTTTGATTAAACAATATTTCTGAATCTGGTTTCCTTCTTGGATCTTTTTTTTTTTTGAACAGATGTTGTTCCCTCTGTCCAGAGGTGGTATTCAGCAAGTTCTGACCAGTTCTGGAGAACTGGTAGTGGAAATTTTGAGTAGTTTGGAGAACTGGTAAATACCGCCTCTGACTGGTCCCGCCCCCATCCTGACTCTGCCTCCTGAGTCCCAGCTGATTGGGAGGAAATAGGGATTTTGCAGTAGCCTTCTCCTGCCACGCTCACCAAGCCACACCCACCAAACCATGCCATACCCTCCAGGCCACACCCACAGAACTGGTAGTAAAAAAATTTGAATCCCATCACTGCCTCTGTTCTACCATCTCACACTGAATTACTTCAGAAGAAAGAGAACATAATAAACTGAGTCTATGCAGACATCAGTTAACACCATAGTTATAGTTATATAGGTAAGATTCTTATTAAAGATGCATCATATATTTCATGCACATAATAAAAATATAATTTGAATCTGCACCTTGTCTTCGGATCTCAGTTCATTATTCCAGTCCATAAACCTTTTCCTTCAGTGTCCAAGAGGCTCTCTGAATCTTGAACCAAAGTAGCAAATAATTGCTGATACCTAGTTTACATGTTTACATTTTAATTTTAATTTCGCATAAATAAAAATAAAGAAAATAATTTATAAATCAATTCATTATTGTAAGAAGTTATTTATATTACTATTAGATAGTTAATAAATATAAATATTTCTTATGCTTTAGTCATTAGTCAGTTATTACCTTGAACTTTTTATTGTTGTTATTAACACAATGCACTTAATGATAAACTAGCCAGACATGTTGGATTTGCACTAAACATGACACAAGAGAATGGGAGAAAACCTTCTACCAAGTGTTTTAAAACTACTTGGCATATTCTACAATGCAACCACTAAGTCTTATAACGACCTAGTCAATGACCTTATGGAAATGTATCCACTGATAAGCAAACCCATTTCTTTAAGAAAGAAGACTTTATTTTTAACTACAGAAAATCCCATTTGTTTTGTTCCACAATTCTTTTAAACAAGCTAAAGTAATTTTTGTTTAAAGGAAAAAAATTAAAACTTCCTAGAAAGCATGTATGATCTTGTCTCACATGTCTTCAAATAGTTGAACTATCTTTGGACAGGCTGCGTGGACAGGCTGCGACCCACCACATGTTCAATGGACCCGTGTCCCTCCTGGCTGGTACTGGCAACCTGGGAGGTGACACGAGGCTGGCTTCTGGGCCTGGTGAATGCCTCATTGGGCGAGGGATCCTTACCAACTGCCTTGAAAGAGGCGGTGGTGAGGCCCTTACTTAAGAGGCCTTCACTTGACCCGACGGAGCTAGCTAATTATCGTCCAGTCTCCAACCTTCCCTTTCTAGCAAAGGTTGTTGAGAATGTGGTGGCACAGCAATTTCCGCGACACCTTGACAAATCCGAATATCTAGACCCACGCCAGTCCGGCTTCCGACCCGGGCACAGCACGGAGACAGCCTTGGTCGCGTTGGTTGATGATCTCTGGAGGGCCAGAGATAGAGGTTGTTCTTGTATCCTGGTCCTATTAGACCTCTCAGCGGCTTTTGATACCATCGACCATGGTATCCTATTGCGCCGGCTGGAGGGGATGGGAGTCGGAGGCACCGTTTTGCGGTGGTTCGGCTCCTACCTCTCCGACCGGATGCAATGCGTGTTGACAGGGGGGCAGAGGTCGACCCTGAGGCCACTCACTTGTGGGGTGCCACAAGGGTCGGTCCTCTCGCCTCTTCTGTTCAACGCATATGTGAAGCCACTGGGGGAGATCATCCGTGGTTTTGGGGTTGAGTATCATCTGTACGCTGATTTATTATTTATTTATTTACTGAGCGCTTATAGACCGCCCCCTCTCCCGAAAGGGACTCAGCTGATGATACCCAGCTGTACATTTCAACCCCAAACCACCCCAACGAGGCTGTCGAAGTAATGTCCTGGTGTTTAGAAGCCGTCGGGGTCTGGATGGGGGACAACAGACTCAAACTCAACCCCTCCAAGACTGAGTGGCTGTGGCTACCGGCACCTCAGTTCAGCCAGCTGATTCCATCGCTGGCCATAGGGGGCGAACAATTGCCCCCTGTGGAACGGGCATGCAATTTGGGCGTCCTCCTAGATGCCCGGCTGTCAATGGACGATCATGTGGCAGCCGTGGCAAGGGGGGCGTTCCACCAGGTTTGCCTGGTGCGCCAATTGCGCCCCCTACTAGACCGGGATGCCCTACGCACGGTCACTCATGCACTGGTGATGTCTCGCCTGGACTACTGCAATGCTCTCTACATGGGGCTTCCCTTGGGGCGTGCCCGAAGACTGCAGCTAGTCCAGAACGCAGCCGCACGGGCTGTCATGGGGAGTACTAGGTACTCCCACGTAACACCTCTCCTGCGCGAGCTGCACTGGCTGCCTGTGGTTTTTCGGGTGCGTTTCAAGGTTGTGATTACCATCTTTAAAGCGCTCCATGGCACAGGACCTAGCTACTTGCGGGATCGCATCCTGCCACACACATCCCTGCGGCCAATTCGCTCTCACAGGGAGGGACTTCTCCTGGTGCCGTCCACTAGGCAATGCCAATGGGCGACGCCAAGGAGTAGGGCCTTCTCTGTGATGGGCCCAACCCTCTGGAATGACCTCCCCCCCGACATTAGAACCACCACCGACTTCCGCTCCTTCCGACAAAAATTGAAGACTCACCTGTTCCGATTAGCTGGCCTGGCACATTCATAATTGCTACCTCCTGGCAGACATATTTTTAACTGGTACTTTAGGGGAACTGTTTTTAATTTAATTTATGGGATATTTTTAGGGGTTTTTAAAACTATATTTAAATACTTTACTCAGTTGTACAGTTCTTTTTAACCTTCTTTTTAACCTCCTCCATATCTATCTATCTATCTACTTAACAATTTTAACTGTTTAATTATTTAATTATTCATATGATGTATGTCTTGTATGGACTGTACACCGCCCCGAGTCCCTTTTGGGAGAGGGGGCGGTCTAGAAGCGCAAATAAATTGAAATTGAAATTGAATTCATAGAATGAAGAAATAAACCCAATCACCCTTCTGCATGCCCAAAACAAACCTTTTCTGGACTACATAACAAAGTTGCGTAGAATCAGGTTGCTACATCATATAAAGATAAAGGACATTAGTCCCTGTCCTAAATCTAGTGATGAACACTTCACAGCTGTTCAAACAGCTGTGGAAAATAATCAGACAATGTGTTTGGTCGATGGAAGATACAGAACAAAGATGCTAATGATCAACAAACATAACATAAATGGTCATTGAAGTGTAGCCATCCCTGCCACGTCCAGTTTATATCCTAGAGCAAATAAAATGTAATAAGTGTGATGTTAATTATATCAGTTAATGAAATACTAAAATATGGAGTACCCTACAGAAGAATAGCAATAGCACTTAGACTTATATACTGCTTTGCAGTGCTTTACAGCCTTCTCTAAGCGGTTTACAGAGTCAGCATATTGCCCCCAACAATTTGGGTCCTCATTTTATCAACCTTACATACATACCTAATGTTCTTTTTTTCCTCCTTCTATTATGTGGTGGTGCAGTGCTTAGAATGCTGTATTGCAGATTAACTCTGCCCACAGCAAAGACTTTGATCCTGACTGACTCAAGGTCGACTCAACCTTCCATTCTTCCAAGATTGGTAAAATGTGGACCCAGATGTTTGGGGACAATATATTGACATTGGTAAACTGCTCTGAGAGACTGGTTTAAAAAACTATGGAGAACAGTATATAAGTTTAAGCCCTCATAAAATCAACCCTTTGAAGTGGATTGGGTAGAGAGGCAGTAACTGATCCAAGGTTACGCAACTGGCTTTTGGAACCAGCACTTCCATTGTTAAAGTGTTAAGTAAGCCATCCCAAATTTTATCATCTTTTTGACATGGTTGTTAAATGATTGCTGTGGTTGTTAAGTGACTCACACTCATTTAGCAAATACAGCTTTCTCCATTGGCTTTGTTTGTTGGAAGTAGGCTGAGAAAGTTGCAAATGGTAATCACATGACCTTGGGATGCTGCAACCATTGTAAATACATGCTGGTCCATAGTGTCCATAGGAATGCTACTATAGTTGCAAATGCAAGAATCGGTCGTAAATTGTAAGGTTTTTTTGTAATTGTAAGTGACAATTTAACTTTGAACATTTACTAAATGAATGGTTCTATGTTGAAAACTACATGCATTCTTATGTATAGTTTGGTAGTTTAATTAGTGTCTAGACATCTTTTTTGTTTCCACAAGTTGGGAGCATATTTAGTTGCAGTGATGACATAATCTAGAAATGGATTTATTCTGTCAAAAACGGTTTTCCTACTGCACAGGACATGGTTTAACTTCAAGAAATGACTGGAAATCTCCATTGAATTCCTGATTGATTCCTGATTGAATGAATTGCTGTGAATGACAGAAGATTACAAAAGATACAGAACTAGAGGAACTTAGAACAAAAAGTGAACAAAAATAATGTTCCATTAAGGTTTTAACCTGAGGCCCAACTTGATCGGATTAAGGGTTAAGGTATCGTTGTGAGTTATTTGACAAGGGTGGAAATTTGGTAGTCAGAAAGGCAATTCCAAATATCCCATTTACCTGCAGCTTTTATGCTATAGAAGGTCAACTCATTTTAACTCAATTAAGGCTGAAAACATCTAAGTCATGACCTTCAATTACAACAGAGGCATGCAACTCAGCATATTAACACGATGGTTGTCTTGCTGTTAGTTACTTGAAGTTGTTCTTAATGTGCCCTTTCTCTAAGCATTTCTGTTCTAATTACCTGACAGCCTTCTCTTTGCTGAGTTTTCATGTTCCCCTGCTTTCCCTTCTTCCCCCATGCTCCTTCTAAAAAATGCAAGAAATGATATTGTGGTGGATGGCACAATTGGTACATGAAAGATGCCCAGGTGGGGAAATTCCACAAGTGGGAAGAGTCAAGTGAATGTGGGAGTAATTAAAGAAAGCATGGAGGGAATGAAAGTGAAATAGAAAAGGTCATAACACTTTGTGAGATCTGTCATCCAGAAAAAAACAGAGCAGAATCCTCAAAGGGTAGCTCTATTGGATATATCATATTGGAACAGATCTGTTGAAAAAGGACTCTGAAGTTTCCCATGGTTTTCACCTAATTAAAAGTAAAAACACCTTTAGGCAGCACGAGAAACAATGGATGGAATCTAACCAATGAAAGAAATAACATGGAACTAATGTGAAAATTCCTGAAAGTGAGAACAATTAACCAGTGGAACAAATTGGTATCACTGCTGTGCCATGTTAAGAAGAGACTGGATAGCCATTTATCAGAAATAGGAAAGGTCTCCTGTGAAATCAGACGGTTGGACTAGATGACCTCCAAAGTCCCTTCCAAATCTGTTACTGTGAAACTGGTCTGAGTATTGTTAACAATATGCTGTTCAAATTTCTTCTTTGAATTTGTTAATATCTTTAATTTCTGTGCTCCCCAATAGGGCCACACTTTCACTTTCTAACCTTTTTAAGAATCCTACCACCAAGACAAATACAATGTATAGCCAAACATGTTATGAACTGGAACAAGCAGAATTTATTATTCATCTGTAGAAAAAAGTGTTTACATCAGCTACTTCATCCTGAACTTATTATTCCAATTATTTTCAAAATAGTACAGGAAATAAGTAAATCAAAATGCAGAG
The DNA here is from genome assembly GCF_964273705.1 of Natrix helvetica. Taxonomy (NCBI): domain Eukaryota; kingdom Metazoa; phylum Chordata; class Lepidosauria; order Squamata; family Natricidae; genus Natrix; species Natrix helvetica. Next base: position 151,360,888 of record NC_138550.1, on the reverse strand, counting down.
CTTCAAATAGAATAAAGTATTTATTTATTTATGATGCAACCTTTCTACATTTGAAAACCCTATTTACATTTTCATTTCCATAAATCTTAGCACTAAGAATCATGACAAAACAGATCATGCCAGACTAATCTTATTCCATTCTTTGACAAAGTGACAAAATTAGTGGACCAGAGGAATGCAGTCGATATAGTTTATTTGGACTTCAGTAAGGCATTTGATAAGGTAGACCATAACCTACTACTAGATAAAGTAGAAGAATGTGGGTTAGACAGCATCACCACCAGATGGATTCATAACTGGCTGACCAACCACACTCAATGTGTAGTCCTCAATGGAACTGCATCTACATGGAGGGAAGTATGCAGTGGAATACCCCAAGGCTCTGTTTTAGGCCCAGTACTCTTCAACATCTTCATCAATGATTTGGATGAGGGAATAAATGGGGAACTTATCAAATTTGCAGATGACACCAAGCTGGCAGGAATAGCCAACACTCCAGAAGACAGGCTTAAGATACAGAATGATCTTGACAAACTTGAACATTGGGCACTATCTAATAAAATGAAATTCAATGGTGAAAAGAGTAACGTTCTACATTTAGGCAAGAAAAACGAAATGCACAGGTACGGTATAGGTAGTACCTTGCTTGATAGTAGTAACTGTGAGAGGGATCTTGGAGTCCTAGTGGATAACCATTTAAATATGAGCCAGCAGTGTGCAGCAGCTGCCAAAAAAGTCACCACATTTCTAGGCTACATAAATAGAGGGATAGAATCAAGATCACGTGAAGCGTTAATACCATTTTATAATGCCTTGGTAAGGCCACACTTGGAATACTGCATTCAGTTTTGGTCGCCACAATGTAGAAAAGATGTGGAGACTCTAGAAAGAATGCAGAGAAGAACAACAAAGATGATTAGGGGACTGAAGACTAAAACATATGAAGAACGGTTGCAGGAACTGGGTATGTCTAGTTTAATGAAAAGAAGGACTAGGGGAGACATGATAGCAGTGTTCCAATATCTCAGGGATTGCCACAAAGAGGGAGTCAAACTATTCTCCAAGGCACCTGAAGGTAGAAGAAGAAGCAATGGGTGGAAACTAATCAAGGAGAGTAGCAACTTAGAACTGGGAAGAAATTTCCTGACAGTTAGAACAATTAATCAGTGGAACAGAAATTGCCTCCAGAAGTTGTGAATGCCCCAACACTGGAAGTCTTTAAGAAGATGTTGGATAGCCATTTGTCTGCCTAGGCAGGGGGTTGGACTAGAAGACCTCCAAGGTCCCTTCCAACTCTGCTATTGTATTGTATTGTATTGTATACAAAGGGATTTCTACATAATAAATACAATTTTCATTTATAAAATGAATAAATTAAGATGCATGTCTAAATAATTTAAGTTTTTCTTCTATTATTTGCTTATTAAAATGTACACTTAATCTCTCTGGAATTTCACTACTGGAACCACATATAGTTTCATTTTGAATTGTTTGAAGACAATGCCAGTAAATCAATATTCATTATGTTTCATTTGCATATCATTAATTGTGGTTAACAAAAGGAAAAGACAATATTATTATACAGTCTTTTGAAAGGGGAAAGAAGAAAGGATGTGGTGGCATGATTTTCTAAAAGATCTTGTATTCCTTTGTTGCAAGCCCATATATATTTAGATGTAATATTTTATAGAATCTATTCTAATTACATTTAGTAATAGGTTTAAGTATGCTCTGCCTCTTCTCAATGGAAAACAGTTAGAATAATTTCTCCCAATGTTAGATCCTATCCTTTTAACCATAAATCATTGTTTTCCCAAGATAACATGCCTGACATCCTTTTTCTCTCTCTTCTTCCTCCTTATTTTGTTTTTGTTTTAACATATTTTTTATCCTGGAATAAAAAGAAATTTCTTGAAGGCAATGATGTGCTATGTATGAATGGGAATACTTCAACAAGTAAATATACAAATACACACATTCTCCCTCCCTCCCTCCCACCCTCTCTCTGTTTATGGGTAATTTTACATTCCTTATTAAGTAAAAAATTCAGCTATTTTTCAAACAAAAAAGGAATCACTGAAGCCAAAAAACAAAACTAAACCCAAAAAAAAGGAGAAGGAGAGAGAGGGGAAGAAGAAGGAGAAGGAGAGGGATAGGAAGAGGAAGAAGAAGAAGAAGAAGAGGAAGAGGAGGCATAGATCCATTATCAGAGAATATATTCAGAGTTGTAGACATATTTCTAAAAACCATTGCAAATATAGGCCAGTGGGGACATTTCTTACACTTTAAAATATTTAACACTTACGTTAATATTTCTACTGTGTTTGTGCAGGGGAATCTTTAATATTTTTGAATCATCTTGATCCTTCACTTTGTTATATATAGGATTTTTTTTTTCTGCAAGAAAAACTATGTAGAATAGTCTTAGCAAGGTGAAAATACCAGTCTCCACCCTTGAGAAATTCACCAGTATTCTCTCCAATTTTGAAAGAATTCGTCCAGCAAATTTTCTTTCATTAAATAGAATAGGAACTGGTAGAAACCTATGCAAGTTGCATAAAGAAACATGGAGATCCATTGAAAACATACAGTGGATCAAAGGTGAGCTGCTGGGGGTTCAAAGGGGTTCAGGAGAACCTCTAGCTAAGTTTCTGTGCAGTTTGGAGGACCCCCAAATCCTATTCCTGGCTGGACCCGCCCACGCCACCCTGTCCCTCCCAAGAGTTTCCACACAGCCCATTTTGGATACAGGTAGGTGCAGGGCAAACACAGAGGCTCAGGGAGAGCAAAAAAAAAAGGGCTTACAAGAACGCCAAAAACAGTTTCTGGCCTCCAGATGGTCTCTGGAGCCTGAGGAGGACATTTTCACCCACCCGGAGGCTGAAAGAAAGCAAGAAAAACACACACACACCCATGGTGCAGGAGGCCAACTAGGCCCTGCCCATCAGTGACGTGTGGTCAGTGGAGGCAAGGGAGGCAGGGCCTCACCTCTCTTCATGGAATAATAGTATATAATATTATATACTATATATATATAATATTATATACATCCGTCTGGCCGTGCCCGGGAGCTGCGGAGGCAGAAATGTTGTCGGCGCTTCCGGATGACGAACCCAGTCGCTTGCTTATATCATCGGGAGGCCAACAACATTTCTGCCTCCGCAGCTCCCGGGCGCGGCTGGACGGAGGTAGCCAGAATGGCGCCGAGGCAGTCCGGTGACCGAAGATCTCGCTGCCTCGCTCGCTCGCTCGCTCGTTCGCCCGCCGGACTGCTTCGGCGCCATTCTGGCTACCTCCGTCCATCCGCGCCCGGGAGCTACGGAGGCAGAAATGTTGTCGGCGCCTCCGGATGACGAACCAGTCGCTTGCTTTCGTCATCGGGAGGCCGATAACATTTCTGCCTCCGCAGCTCCCGGGCGCGGATGGACGGAGGTAGCCAGAATGGCGCCGAGGCAGTCCGGTGGACGAGTGACCGAAGATCTCGCTGCCTCACTCGCTCGTTCGCTCGCTCGTTCGCCCGCTCGCTCGCTCGCTCGTTCGCCCACCGGACTGCTTCGGCGCCATTCTGGCTACCTCCGTCCATCCGCGCCCGGGAGCTGCGGAGGCAGAAATGTTATCGGCCTCCCGATGACGAAAGCAAGCGACTGGTTTGTCATCCGGAGGCGCCGACAACATTTCTGCCTCCACAGCTCCCGGGCGCGGATGGACGGAGGTAGCCAGAATGGCGCCGAAGCAGTCCCGCGGGCGAACGAGCGAGCGAGGCAGCGAGATCTTCGGTCACTCGTCCACCGGACTGCCTCGGCGCCATTCTGGCTACCTCCGTCCATCCGCGCCCGGGAGCTGCGGAGACAGAAATGTCGGCGCCTCCGGATGACGAACCAGTCGCTTGCTTTCGTCATCGGGAGGCCGATAACATTTCTGCCTCCGCAGCTCCCGGGCGCGGATGGATGGAGGTAGCCAGAATGGCGCCGAAGCAGTCCGGCGAGCGAGCGAGCGACACAGCCTGATCTTCGGTCGCTTCCAGAGCCGGAGCGGGATGGAGCAGCCACCGCCTTGGAAGTGAGTCGCGCGGACGGAGCTTTGGGGCTGAGGAGAGAGGCAGGGATGGAGGGAGTGGGGGGAGAGGAGCTGCCCCCCTCACCCCCCAGGCAATGGGGAAAGCTTTCCCGAAATGGGGGGGTGTCGCGGGAAATAAAAAGGGCGCACGCTGGGGGGGGACGAAGGAGGCTTTGGCATGCCTTAGAGGCGGGCGGGCAAGCAACGAAAGGGGCAGCGAGGGCGGGCGGTGGCTGCAGGCGGCAAGGCTTGAGCGGGGTGAAAGCTCAGCCCCTTTCGTTGCTTTCCCATTCACCCTGCTCAAACCTTGCCCGAGGGAGCTGGGGATCGGGCTTTGGGTTGGTGGGAGACCTTGAAGGAGTGTGGGGTGGAAGGGACAGGTGCCGGTGGAGGAAGCAATGCTACGCCGCGGTCCCCTTAATGTTCACTCAGGAAGGCGGAGAATGAGACCACGTGTGCTGCACACGTGGTCCCATTCCCCGCCTTCCTGATGACGTCACCAGCCTCCCCAGCTATAACCCTCACCGCACGTCACTGCTGCCCATTATGGCCATGCCACCCAGAAACCAGGCAATGAATCCCTTGCTAAAAGTTTTGAAGCTCACCACTGCAGTAGATACACAATGAAGCATTGGTAAATGCAATAGAATGGAAGTGAGCTAATTCTACTTTGTCTTCCACCCTAAACGTTTTGAACCAAGCACCACCTTTCTCCAGGAAGCTTGATTTGTCCTTTTTCCCATAGAAAACATGACACACCATTAGTTCACACCTGTAATTTATTACTTTGCACATCATCCTTTGTTCCATTATATCTCAGAATTGGTCTACCGTATTTCCAAATTTAGTTTTCAGATTTTTTTTGAGGGGGGGGGGTAGTGTTCTCATACCTCCTTATTGTCAGAAGAAAATGAGTGATTTGAAAAGAAAATGTCTAGGGAAAGGTGGCACAAAGCTTAGCGGTCTGGATTTTTAAAACATACATTGTTCACTACTTTCAGCCAAAGAGATTCTTTTGTTCTTTCTAGAGCATCAATTTTAAAGTGACAGGAAAATATAAATTTGCCTGTCTATTTTATGGACTTGCATATATTCGGGAAAAAAATGAGGGAATCAATTTTGTCTGCAAATACTGGACGTCTTGGGTCAGGGGAGATTGTGTTCGTCATCTGCTTACCTTCTAAATAATAGTTTAGTTATTTTCCTCCTACTAAAACTGGACAGAATTATTTTTATCTATGTCTATTACACACACCTCAGTTTTTGCATTAATGTAAAATCCACATAAAAGTATGCAAGCAGGCATAGAATTATCTGTGTATAAAGAATCCAAAATCCCAGTAAACACCAACCCAAAAATCAAACAACCTGATCAAGAGAACCCTTAACCAAGTAAGAAATGTCAAATGAGAAAAGAAGGATAGAAGAGGGTGAAAACCAATAGATCTGACTTTCCACAGTTCTTTGGACACCCAAAAATACACAAACCCAACGTATCTCTTGTCCAATTTTATCATTACAAAGTTCCTCAACATACCTAACACTAAGCAAAAGAACTAACAAAAAACCTTGGACATTAGGACTGAGTAGCCTATGAAAAGAAAGAATGACAGTGCCTCCAGAAACTGAAAAACCTAAAATAGAAGAGGATGGTTTCATGTCCCCATTTACCAAATACAGTTTAATTGTACTAAACTGGCAAAAGAATGTATGACAATAGTCCTACACAATAAGGTGACCAACTGTCCTCCTTTAGGGAGGACAGTCCTTCTTTTGTAAGTTCTGTCCTCCCTCGAAAAGTGTTCTCCTACATGTCCTCCTTTTCGATATTTGAAGACTAATCTGTTGCGTGTTATGTGACATATTTGTATTTGACATGACAATTCGTCAAGGCTCGGTATAGTGCGGTAAAAGATGTGATTATGAGACGCATGCGCTCCGCAAGGGAGACCGAGAGAAGAGGGCGCCACGCACAAGTGGCTTTGTTTACTTCCTACTACATGGCACATACACACACAGTAGACTCACGGCACGTCGGCAATTGAATGACTCACGGTAATTATTTCTTTCTCAGTGAATATTCAATTATACAGAGATAAGTACAATTCACGTTTTATTAAACAGTTTTTAATGGTGTTTTTTTACTTCATTGCAAGTGTATTGGACAGATATTGAATCTTGTGTTGAATTTTTATCTAAAGAAATGCTAGACATTAAAATAGACGACAATTTTCTCTTTGAAGAAATTAGAAGACTGAATGTATATTTAAATTCTGAAAAATTAATACAATGGGAAAATCAACACGTTGAAATTGATAAAAGATGGGTGGATATTTTCAGCCATTTCAAAAATGGACATATTCCATGTGAAAATTTATTTATACTTGTTCAATTTATGTTGTGCTGCCCTGGAACTAATGCAGCAGTTGAAAGAGTTCTTTCAATTGCCAATGATTTTTCAACATGTGAGAAATCGAGATTGAATGTTGATACTCTAGCTGCAGCACTTGCCATAAAATTCAATATGAAGGATATTTCTTTTTCAGATATTTCCAATATATTGTTAGAAGATGATACATTGACAAAAAATATTAATTCAATGGAAAAGTACTCACTTAAATAATAATTAACAGGCATGTAAGCATAATTACAATATAAAATGTTACAAATGTTTTTATTATGCATATATCATATTTTAGTGTATTATTGTTGCAATGAATAAAATATTTCTTTTATTTGCGATATTTTTTTCCAATTTATTTGTCCTCCTTTTCATTGTAAAAAAGGTTGGTCACCTTATACACAATACACCTAACCTAGCTAAATATACTAATATAGAAATACTCAGAATTATGAACCTCATAGACAGATAAAATTATCAACTTCATAGATAGATAGAATTCTTTATTGGCCAAGTTTGATTGGACACTCAAGGAATTTGTCTTTGGTGCATATGCTCTCAGTGTACATAAAAGAAAAGATACATTTGTCACAAATCATAAGGTACCGCACTTAATGATAGTCATAGGGTACAAATAAGCAATCAAATCATATTAGGAAGAATCAATATAAATCATAAATCTACAAGTAACAAAGTTACAGTCATACAGTCATAAGTTGGAGGACATGGGTGAGAGAAATGATGGGTAATATTAATAGTAATAGTGATGCAGACTTAGTAAATAGTTTGACAATGTTGAGGGAATTATTTGTTTAGCAGAGTGATGGTGTTCGGGGGAAAACTGTTCTTGTGTCTAGTTGTTCTGGTGTACAGTGCTCTTTAGCATCGTTTTGAGGGTAGAAGTTGAAACAATTTATGTCCAGGATGTAAGGGGTCTGTAAATATTTTCACAGCCCTCTTTTTGACTTGTGCAGTATATAGGCCCTCAACAGAAGGCGGGTTGGTAGTATTTTTTTCTGCAGTTCTAATTATCCTCTGAAGTCTGTGTCTGTCTGGTTGGGTTGCAGAACCAAACCAGATAGTTATTAATCTCTACCAATCAATCTCTACTTACTTTTAATTTGATGGACACATATATCAACAAATCAGAAGAAAATTCATGAGATCACTAATCTTAGGCCTCATAGCAGAGATTACAATGCAGCATCTAGAAACTATAGTATCCCCATGTATATATTCAAAGGTATTGAGCTTGTATTTCAACCCACTTGGTTGAAACTTGGTTTCCTTCCCAACCTTCCCAACCTCTGACATACTCTTGTGTCATAGTCCAGTGCATCTTTGGAATACTTCTAAGAATTACAGGTTCTCCACACTTTGGGATATGTACATCTTTGGGGGAATCTGATTATTCTTAAGCAAGGGGGGGAGTACAATGGATTATGTATTATCTTTCTTGACCCTTTATTTGTTTATTTATAAAGCACTAGCAGATAAACCAGCATTGGCCGGGTATTTATTTATAGGGGGAAAATGTCTGGACCAAATGTAATTTCTAGTGTTGGCTTTTCCCTCTTACCAGAGGGAGCCCCCTTGTGGAGTGCTGTGAAGCGATTACTATGGCAACTCCACTGCGCTGGACAGTAGAAGCCATTTTACAGAAGTACAGTAGAAGCCATTTTAAGGCACAACAGGCTGTATCTTAACAGAACACACACCTCCGAGGGGTTTTAGGGATGTCTTACCCCCACAGTATTTGCTTCCAGATAGTAAATCATCTATGTTCCAAGTTCGGTTGAAATTGCTAGGAGCGTTCCAGAGTTATTCTGGAACACACACACACACAGACATTTTTATTATATAACATTAACAGCTATTTCATTTTCCGAAATCCACAGCTGAAAGATTTCATAGAAACCGCTTCATTCTTTTGCTTTGTATGGGTATGCAAAAGTCAGTTAAAATGTTGACATTGTTATCATTGGATAACAACTCTTTTTCATTCAGATTCATTGCCAATATTCTTTTCATTCTATGAAAATGTAGACCTGTTATTTCATATTGCCATCTATCTTGCTCTGGAACATCAAGCTAAAAATTCAGGTTTTTTTAAAAAAACAAACCTTTTGATTTCATGTTCACACCCTAGTCAATCAAATGTAATAATCTTCTTTCATTTGTTCCAGATCTTTCTTCTCACTGTTGCTGTCTGATTGACCTTTTTCAGGTTCTGTATTTCAGATGAAGCATAAAATCTTATAGAGTACTAGTCAAACAAGTCACAAGAGGAAAAAAAAACTAAGTTGTGTTGCTAGGAGACACTTGGGGATCTATATAATGTAAACTGCATGTGATGTTGTCTTCCAAGATGATCAAGTTATAAACAATGTATTTTAATAATGGGCTTTAAAAAAATCTAAGCCCTGATCCACATTAACATTTTCAGTGAATTATACAGTGCTATCTGTTATTAGCATCAATTCATATAAAACCAAGTTTTTTTAAAAAAAAATATCCATTGAGGAGCTATCACAAAGAAGGGGCCAACCTATTTTCCAAAGCACCAGAAGGCAAAAGAAGAAACAATGGAAATTAAGGAGAGAACCAACCTAGAATTTTCCTGACAGTGATAACAGGGGGTTGGGATAGAAGATCTTCAAGATCCCTTCCAACTCTGTTATTCTTTTAAGTTTTAACAATTAGAAAACCTGCAGTAAATATACATTGTTCCAGAAAGGTGGGAAGTTATCTGTCAGCAACTTATTCTGTTATTTGACATATGTTAATTACTGTCATTATGAGTGACCGAGCATACATTAATGATTTTTTGCCTTCTTTGTGCATCCAGGAAGCCATCTTTTCTGAAATTTTCCATAGATGTGGAAATAATCTTCCATAGATACCATTATATGTCAAAGAACTTGTAGATTGTGTAGATTGATGAGTGACTGAGGTGACCCTCAGGCACTACTCAGGTAACCCTGAGGACACAGATAAATTTCTAAGTGACCTCAACGACTCTCTAAAAGACTGCAAATGACCAGCTGTCTACAAGGAGTATAAATTCCTCCAGCTCTGAGTGCTCTCACCAGTCAGAGCAGATGAAACCTCTTGGATGAAAAGTGAAACATCTTCAAAGAAAACAACAAAGTCCAGTTTACTCTTGAAAAAACACCTTTGGGATCCTCATCCGGAACTAGATTTTCTTCCATAGAGCCATGTAAAGTGTTTCAGATTTGAAGGAGAAAAGGAAACTTTAGACTGTATGGAGTTTATCTTGTAGCAATGATTGGCATCTCCTTAAATCTACTTCTCAGATCAGATAGTTGTTATATACAGCTGCAATTAAACTTTAGGAGACAACATTGAGGGTACACTCAAAGCAGTGGTGGGTTCCTGTTGTGGCCCAGCAGGATCCGGTTGAGCTGCTGATGGATTTGGATAACAAGGAACCATATGAGTCTGCCCTGTATGATGTGGAGGAGCCCGTGCAGGGTTCAGACTCAGAGCAGGGACCAGAGAGGCTGGTTGGCCACTAGGAGGTGCCTGAGGCATGGAGCAGTGGGGAGGATCAAAGGCAGTTTGTCCCTGATGCTAAATTGAGAAGGGCTGAGAAACAGAAGCAGCAACTCCGTAGGCAGACTCACAGTGGCAAACAGCCAAGCCTGTGTTCTGGTTTATTCACAGGTGTGGAGAGGGGCGTCAGAACAGGTTCCTACTGGTTTGGACCAGTTTGGCCAAACCGATAGTGGTTTGGCGGCCTAAGTCTCTGAAACCAGTAGTGACCCAGGCCTTCTATGTCCCCGGATTGATTCTCCGGGCAGCGCTGTAGGTGTTGCCACCTTGTTTTTTTGCTTCTGCAATGCACAGAAAATTTTTTATTGTACTGTGCATGTGTAGCCATGAGCAAACCAGAAGTAGTGACTGCTGGAACCCACCCCTGACTGAAAGGCATTGAGTCTTTGAATGTTCATTGACATTCAATTGAATATGAAGCATTGCACAGCCCTTGTATTACATTTTCTCTATAGGTATATATAACCATTTTAAATAAGAAGAGTCTTTCTTTGCCAGTTCTTTTTTTTTAGAAAACAAAAACCCATTTACTTTTTAAACTGAGTGAGGGTCAATTTGCTGAGTTAAAGAATCTGGAGCAAAGAGACTCTAGATCAAACTGAGCCAATTCACACATTTGCTTGTCAGGCATCAAGGATGTAGAAATCAAGAGTTACACTCATTACCTAAATAAAATAACCTTATGTTCCTCTTTTAACTCTATGTTCACTTTGTGAGATCTTTTCTTTTCCATTTTTCAGGTGAATGAAAAAAATTCATTCACCTGGAAAAAAAATGAAATAAGTAAGTGTTATGTCAAAGCAACTGGTATGCCCAAATATGGGAGGGAGCATATTGCTTTCCTGTGGCTTAGTGGCTACAACTGCCTAACATGTAAAAACAGCCCAGGTTCAAATCCCAGTAAGGGAATGGCTAGCTGGGGAGAGCTAAATAGCTTGAAATAGATCTATACTAGTCTCCCTTTATTTATTTATCAGCACAAATGCAACACGTGCACACGCACACACACAGACACATATTATATATTAATGGAAAGAGGAGTCATAAATGTTATGATCCAGCCTTGGCAAGTAGCACTAGCACTAGCACTTAGACCTATATACCACTTCACAGTGCTGTCTAAGTGGTTTATAGAGTTAGCGTATTGCCCCCAACAATCTGGGTCCTCATTTTACCCTCCTTGCAGAAGCTTCCAATTCCTGTTTCCATATTATCTTTCTTTAAAAAAATGGGGGAAAAAATCAAGAAATCAAGCCATCCAAAATTATCCTTTTTTTACTTTTTTTATTTCAAAGATGAAGTTCCTGATGATTAATTATGTGTCACCAAGTTGTTTTTGACTCCTACACAGTTTTTCTCCATGATGATGTATTTCCTTTTCCATCTTTGCAGGCAATCTACCGTATTCTTTTGGTCTTTACAACCTGCAGATTCTTCATTAATGTGTGCCAGTGCCTTTCATACATAAAGCAGTGTAGTCAGTGGTGAAATCCTACCGGTTTAACAACCGGTTCGGTGATTGCACGCTTTGAGCGTGAGCGCACACTTCATACTCGCACGTGCACAGTTTTGTGAAAGCCTACCTTCCGTATTACTTCTAGGGAGGAAAACAGCTGAGGCGCGCCAATCTGCTCTGCCACGAGACTCAGCTGAGAGGATATAGGTCAGTACAATGCAAGGGTAACAGAGGTGGGTTCCTACCAGTTCCAACCAGTTCAGATGAACCAATAGTGGTTTGGCGGCCTGGATTGCTGGAACCAGCAGCAACCCAGGCCTGCCACGCCCCTGAACCAGTTCTCCTACTGGGCCGCCATCTTGATTTTCGGTTCTGCACATTTCTGCAGAAATGCAATTTATTTTCTTTTTTTAATGTTTTGCGCATGCACAGACCTGTTTTTGTGCAAATGCGCACATGCTCATAGTGCACATCTGGCGGGCGCATGAGTGAAGTGAGCGCTTGCAGGCAAAATTTTTGTGAGCACCGAACCGGCAGTAATGCCGGGAGCAACCCACCCCTGAAGGGCAGGTGGGTGGGCTCAGCTCTTCTTTGGAGCTACCATTTGCCCGAACCGGTCTGAACTGGTAGAATGCCACTCACCCCTGAGTGTAATGAGAATGATGGAAGAGAAGATGATTTGCAAGGATAGAAAGCATGGTGGAAATGACATTATTTTTCCAGAAGTCAGATAAATAATGATCAAAACTTGACCTCCAACAGCTTCATCAAAGAACCCAACTCAATAAAATCAATGAGAGGTGCTTCCTTAAGTCGACTATTTTATGTCATCTGGGTCTCTATCTGTCTTTCACCTTGTTTAGGCCTCTACTCTATTTAATCTTTATTTTACCTTCATGCTATTATGTAAACCTTTGTCATAACCTGGAGAAGTCTATCCCCCAAAATAAAGAACTCCTTACATCATACACCAAGTAGTGGGACCAGGGAGAGAAGGAAGAAGATGTTCAACACAGAGGCACATGCATATATCCTCATGAAGAAAACATAAGATACAGAAAGAGTTTTTTTTTTTTTGAAACAGTATGTTCAAATTCCAAGTAATTTAATCTTTGAAGTGGATGCTTGAATAGAGTATAAAAGATCAAGATGAAGAAAAGAATAAGCCTGCAGAACAGGCATTGTATATCCCCTTAACAACAAAAATATAACAGACCAACAAAAGATATGGCAAAGAGTAGAGATGATTTAAGCCTTCTGCATTGGGTGGAATTTGCCGACTCATCATGAAAATCGATCGGTGATACAAAACAAGGATTATTCAGGTTTATATCCCCGAAGAGCTATTTTTTTAAAAAAAAAAGAACAGCATAATATCCATGGCCCCTATACAATGAGAAATAACTTTCCATGGTGCTGAGAAAATGTAATAGCCCGAGAGGCATGAAATATCATGGTGATAGGCAGCAATGTTAGAGATGAAACATTTTACTAATCTAGAGAGATGACATTGAATATATATATATATATATATATATATATATATATATATATATATATATATATATATATATATATATATATATATATATATATATATATATATATATATATATATATATAAATCCCAATCTAAGAGCTCAGCTGTGAATCAAGGTTGCAATATGAAATCCATTAGCTAGAAGGAGCATAGTGATTAAACCAATGTTTGCTGTTTGCTTTTGATATGATAAACTGCTAGAAATCATGTATTAGGAATTAAGCTTTACTATTGGCTTTTCTTACATTATTGTATACTGTCAGAAATTAGTTGTTAGGAACTAATTCTAGTAAATCGCATCCTTAATATTGGTTGGCATTAGTGCAAGGTCTGTAATCTCGCTGCTATGTCTATCTATTCTTGGCTTCAAAGCTAGGCACATCTTTGAAAATATAGAAGAAACTATTACCCAGGAATATCAGTCCCCATAGATAAAGGGAGTTTTCCTTCCTCATAAATTCTGAATCCTGAAAGCATTCTGCCAAATAAACAACTTGGCTAAGGGGGAGGGGAAGCCACCCCTACCCAAAGCTATAGGAATACTCTATAGATAAGTGGACAGACAAAGGGGCTTGAACAAAGAATGCTTTAAAGATCACATTCAGTGGTGGGATTCAATTTTTTTTTTACTAACAGTTATGTAGGTGTGGCATGGTGGGTGTGGCACGGCTTGGTGGGCATGGTTTGGCGAGTGTGACAGGGGAAGGATACTGTAAATCTCCATTCCCTCCCCACTCCAGGGGATGGTTACTGCAAAATCCCCATTTCTTTCCGATCAGCTGGGACTCAGGAAGCAGAGAATAGATGGGAACGGGGCCACTTAGAGGTGGTATTTACTGGTTCTCCAAACTACTCAAAATTTCCACTACCGGTTCTCCAGAACTGGTCAGAACCTGCTGGATACCACCTCTGATCACATAGGTAATGAACCTTTGTGTCTGATTGGGTAAACTTTGTTTCTATCGGCATAAAATGTGTATAATACTCTGAGCCATTTTCAATAGGGGTGTGGCTATTCCTTAAATGCTTTTGTCTGGGTTTTGGAAATAGCGTCACCCAGTCTTTTTTGCTTTGGCCTAAGAATAAAAAGCTGTTATTTTTGCAAGCCTTGTCTCGAGTCTTACTCTCTTTGGCATTTCAGTGGCTTGGGGACTTCTGGGACCTTACAAGCCCTCTATGAGCTTCTTGGTAGAAATATTTGATCTGCTCCTGACTGGTATTGGAGACACCCAAAACTTAAGCCATGGAACACAATTTCCATAACATTTTCCCTTTCCTGTTTTTTCAGCTATTATCGTGTCAGATCTTTCTGTACCGTACAGATAATTCCAGGCAGCTATTTAAACTGTGCCTATTACATACAAGCTTATAAGAGTTAGTTTATGGAACACAGGTTAGCATCAAGAAAGAAGGGTCAGTTCAGATAATGTTCCTCTATTTCCTCTAGCCCTAATTAAGCATAAATGGGTATAATACCTCCTAATCAAATCCACTTCCACTGTAATGGCAATTATGTGTCATTTAAAAGCAGAATTTGATCTCTTCACATTTGCAATTTATCTTCATTGTAGCATTGCAATATACCATGTTTTTTAAGCACGATAAACATTCTAGCTAATTGGGGGCTTATATAGACAGGTGTTTTTTTAGAGATCCAACATAGTCCTTCTTGTATTACAACATAAATTTAAGGTATATAGAAAAATATCAATTGTGATTTGTTCCAATATTATTTCCAGTGAAAATCAGGGCGGTTTTAATTGCACTTCTTTTAAAAACAGACATGCCCAAATCCATAATCAAATATTCTTGAAGAGCAGGGTTTTAGGCCACGGTCCTGAAAAGTTTATATTCTTTCCAAATTCAGTTTAGCCACACTTTTCAGCACTTTACCTTTTACAAAATTTCATTTTCTTTCGTCCTTTAGAATCTCAGACCCTCTTCTCCTTCTACAGTCTTTCCTCGAAACCTGTTGGTATAATCAAAAGGTGATCTTGAAGTCTAGTAAAAAGGGTTTCCAGTGAGACTAGAAAATTAGCAAAGCTTTCAGAAGCAGGATTTCTCCTGATGCCTGTTTTCTTTCTGAAATGTTGGTTGTTTTCCAAATATATCAAAAAAAAAAACATGTCCCAGTATTGGATTGCCATCTGAGATTAGCCCTGAATAAAACAATCTATCTATCTTTCTTTCTTTCTTTCCTTCCTTCCTTCCTTCCTTCCTTCCTTCCTTCATTCCTTCCTTCCTTCCTTCCTTCATTCATTCATTCCTTCCGTCCTTTCTTTCTCCCTCCCTCTCCCTTCCTCCCTTCTCTTTCTGTCTTTCCTTCTTTCTTTCTCTCGCTTCCTCCCTCCTTACTTTCTCCCACCCTTTTCTTTCTTTCTTTCTTTCTTTCTTTCTTTCTTTCTTTCTTTCTCCATTCTTTCTTTCTTTCTCTTTCTTTCTCTCTCCCCCCTCCCCTTTCTCTCTCTCTCTCTCATCCTCCCCGTCCCCCTCTATCTTTCTCTTTCTCTCTTTTTCTTTCTTTCTCTCCCTCCTTCCCTCCTTACTTTTTTTCTTTCTCCCTCCTTCCATTCTCTTTCTTTCTTCCTCCCTCCCTCACTTCTTTCTTTCTTTCTCTTTCTTTCTTTCTCTCTCCATCCCTCCCTTACTTTTCTTTCTTTCTTTCTTTCTTTCTCTCTCTCTCTCTCTCTCTCTCTCTCTCTCTCTCTCTCTCTCTCTCTCATCCTCCCCTGTCCTCCCTCTCTTTCTCTCTCTCTCTTTCTTTCTTTCTTTCTTTCTTTCTTTC
The DNA here is from genome assembly GCF_964273705.1 of Natrix helvetica. Taxonomy (NCBI): domain Eukaryota; kingdom Metazoa; phylum Chordata; class Lepidosauria; order Squamata; family Natricidae; genus Natrix; species Natrix helvetica. The sequence goes on along the minus strand of NC_138550.1, from coordinate 151,345,074 downwards.
TTTCTTTCTTTCTTTCTTTCTTTCACACACCCCTCAAACAATAGCTGATTATAAACAAATGAACAAAAGCACAGGAGTTTGGTGTATACACATTTTCCTTTTAAGGAGAAATCATTCCATTATATCATTATAAATATGATGTGGATATTAACCACATAATTCACACCTATGCAGAGAAGTCTTAATTAAAACAGTCTTCTGATTCCAATTCATTATCATGTTAACACTAATGGGGTGGAGTCACAAATCTTCATTATAGGATAATTCATATGGTAATCTGATCACGTGACTTTGCTCCTCTTCCTCACCTTCCCTCATATTGCTAATGTTTTAAAAGATTGCATTTGCAATTTTTTACAATAGGAATGGTAAATTACTGGTCCATATAGATACTCATGTTTAAAAACCTCCAGTAAACATAATCTCTGTCCTTTTTTAAAAAAAAAACAACAACATGCAACAACCTTTATGATACAAGGAAATTGGGCGTGTTCATTTTATGGTTAACTAATTTAAGCTGACCATATTTGTTGTCAAGGTAAATCGTATCTTGGAATACATTTCCAGAGCTCAGATTACTCTCAGCCAAATAGAAAAGCATATCAATTGTTTGCATACATCCTAATATGTATAGATATAGTCTGTGTTTTTTTTAAGTGAAACACCTTTACCTCTTCCAGAAAGATATTATCCAGCAATCTTACGAAGTAAAGAATTATATTTCCTTTTTTTAATTAAAATTATGTTAATTGCTATTAAAATATTAAACTTTTAATATTAAATATTAAAATAGTATTAAACAAATATTTATTAAACAGAAAACAAAAACTTCCCCAAATCTAAGCAAAACTTCACGGTTTACAAATGTATCCCTACCTTAAGAAGAAATAAGAAAAAAAAAGGCATATATTCTTAAATTAGAGGTTCTAGTTGGTTATCAAAGACGAGGAGACATCGGGCTTTGGATGCCTCAATGTGGGGTACCTCGAAACTTGGAGTTCTCCCATTTTTACTTAACATTTATGAATAATGAAAATTGGCCAGTATAAGGTAAAGGATTATCAGTGTGCAGATAGCACCTAGATTTATTTATTTTTGTTACACTTTAAGCAGAGGTGGTATTCAGCCAGTTCCGACCGGATCTATCGTACTGGTAGTGGAAATTTTGAGTAGTTTGGAGAACTGTTAAATACCACCTCTGACTGGCCCCACCCCCAATCTATTTGCTGCCTTCCAAGTCCCAGCTGATTGGCTGGGTCTTCTTTTGTTGCCCTGTAGAGGAGAACGGAGCTGGAAAGCAGGTTAGTGGGGTGGGGAGGGAATGGAGATTTTGCAGTAACCTTCCCCTGCCACGCCCACCAAGCCACGCCCTCCAAGCCATGCCCACAGAACCAGTAGTAAAAAAATTTGAATCCCACCACTAACTTTAAGTCACTTTAATCATATAACTTTAAGAATCAGCATAAGTTAAGAGTCCCTGTGGATTTCACTCCACTAGTCACTACCGACTCCAGGGGGCGGTGCTCATCTCAATTTCAAGGCCATTGAACCAGCGCTAATAATTCTATGAACATGTGGCCAGCATGACATCTCAGAGCACTGTTACTTTCCCACCAAAGTGGTAGCTATTTATCTACTCACATTTGAATGCTTTCGAACTGCTAGGTTAGCAGGATCTGGGGCATGCTCACCCCATTGCATGGAGTCTGAAACCAGCCAACAGGCCTAATGTCTTAAATGCTGAGCCACCAGAATACATAATATTTAATAATTACCTTTAAACAATTTTTTTTGGTTAAAATAAAAGATTTTTTTAAAAAAAACCTGAAGATTTGCAATTAAGGTTAAAAGTAAATAACTCTAACATCTTAACTAAAATTAGTTCTTGGCTTATATCACTGGTTTGAAATTATAATGAAAAAGTGACTTATGACAAGTGACTTATAACTATTGCAACATCTCCAAAGCCCTATGATCAAATTTTGAATGCCTGGCAACCAGCACGTAGTTATAATGGTTACAGCATTCTGGAATCATGCAAATTTCTCTTTGAATCCTTCCAATCAACTTCTGATAAGCAAAATCTATCTGTCTGTCTGCTGTCTGTCCGCCCATTCATCCATCCATCCATAATCAATCAATCTATCTATCTATCTATCTATCTATCTATCTATCTATCCATCCATCCATAATCATTCTGTCTGTCTGTCTGTCTGTCCGTCCATCCATCCATCCATCCATCCATCCATCCATCCATCCATCTTCTGATATCACCTAAAATGTGTTACAGTAATTTTTAAAAAAAGTAATAAAACTAATGTTCTGCTGAGTTTGAGAGTATGAATGCCATATAATGATGTATGCTATTTTATGATTTAATTTGGAAAAGGAACAGAAAAGGTATTCTAAATACAACATTCATACAATCTGTCATTCCAGTCTCTATGTTTAAAATTGATTTGACTTTAAGAAGGCAACAAGATGACATGTTGAGAAGTCTTCAAGTCACTTTTGACAAAATGATCCCTTGGACATTACTAGAAGACTGAAGAACTAATGCTGACAACTGAGTCAATGTAACTTGAAGATAAGTATAGATTGCAGTTTATTTGATTTTTAAGACTAGTCATATATACCTTGAAGCAATCTCATGGAGATGAGAATTGCCGATGAATGTCAGACAAAGGAAAAATGTGGGGTGAATATAAAATTTTATCTATGTACAATAAATGAGGAGGAGGTCTCCCAAAATTTCAGAACTTTTTCCCCCTATGCAGGAAGTTTTGCTTCTATATCAAAAGATTATTTTGGTTGACATTCATAACAACTCTAGCCTTCAAAGAATAGCTATAATCTTGCTAAATTACTCTTTCACACACTCTATTCCTTTCTGTTTTATAAGCCTAATGTATTCCTTAGGGCAGTTTGACCATCCATTGTTTTCAGTGAATGGTGTATAAATCAACATTTCAAGGTGAGCTTCACAAAAAATACCTGAGAAGAATTCAGGAACTTTAAAGAGATTTAATGACCAAAATGAAATTTCTCATGGACAACGAATCACATACCCTTTCAAAGAACAATAAAGAAGTCTATATGTATAGCGCTTGTTTTAGACCAGGGGTGTCAAACTTGATTTCATTGAGGGCTGCATCAGGGTTGTGTTTGACTTTTGGGGGGGGCAGAGTGGACATGGCCAGCTTAATGTCACTTCTATCAGGGACTCCTGTGGTGGATTGAGTGCTCTGCCAGTGAAAACAAGCTCCCAAGTTTCATTTTTGGCTGTGACCCTCTGCAACCCTTTGGCAGCAAAAACAGAGCTGGGAGGGCCACCCGTGGTCCTACCATGCTTCATTTTTGCTGGCAGAGGCACCCCGGGCTCTCTATATTAATAAATTTCCCATAGCAAACTCATAAATTGCTTTCACAACCCACAGCTAACTTTATATGTTATAACATAACGTAAGTAATTTTACTTCCATTTGCACTTGTGTAGAATGCCCATGGCCCAGATCTGCCTCATGGGTTGTTTAGATCTGGCCCATGGGCCTGCCATGGAAACAATGAAAAACCGACCCACAATGCTTCTGACAGCAAAAACAAAGCTTGGGAGGGCTGGCCTACCCAAGCTCCATTTTCGGCCACAACATCCTCCTGCATCCCTCTGCCAAAAAGAAATGGAGTTCAGGGAGGCTGCACACAGCCGCATGAGCTCCGTTTTCAGCCACAACATCCTCCTGCAGCCCTCTGCCAGCCAAAACAGAGAGTGAGCTGGCCATGCACGACCCTCCCGAGCTCCGTTTTCTCTGCAGAATGCTACAGGAGGCCACCACAGCCAAAAATAGAGCCTTGATGAGTGACATTAAGCTAGCCATGCCCATCCTGGACACACTCCAGGCCATGCCCACCCCCGGGCCCCTCGAAGTCAAACACAACCCTGATGTGCCCCTAATGAAATTGAGCTTGACACCCCTGTTGTAGGTTGAATGCAATATAATAAAATAAGCTTCTAACCTCACAACACACACAATTATTTCCATTACTCGTTACATCATATGAAGATCCTTTATTAGCTCCCCAACACTTTGGTTGAATGAGACTAGAAGATGGTTGAATACTGTTTTCACATTCTATTAGGTGGTATCTAAAGTGTGCATCCACTTCTCTTGCTCTTTCTCCAGATCCCACTTTCACAGCTTATTACCATTTGAAAAATCAGAATTGTAACGTCTCCGAGCTTTACTCTTATAGGAATACCCATATCCTTATGATCTTCTGTAAATTTGTTGGAAAGCATGAACTTTCATTGTTAGCAGCATTGATCTAATCAAGAAGGGCCCTCTTATATATTAACTCCAAGTGTTTCTCTTCTTTTTATGTTTAAAGTCCTTAAAAAGCTGAATGTACACTACCGTGTAGCTATATCTATTTCCACATGAAATCTACCTTGGTATGAAAAAAAGGATGGGTGCCATCCCATGGGAATGCCAAAAGGTGTAATCTTAAAGATGAGCCTTCTAACTTCTGGTTTCATTCTTTCTAGAATGCTATATTTTCAGAGACAAAAATGGCCCCTGTGTCTGTCAAAATTAAAAAAATGTGACTGGAAGCAGTGGTGAAGGGTGCATCATTTAAAGACCTGGAAAAAAACATGATAGAGACAGGTCACAATGCAAAAAATCTATGTGAACACTAAGAGTCAACAATGACTTGATTGTGGAAGGAAGGAAGGAAGGAAGGAAGGAAGGAAGGAAGGAAGGAAGGAAGGAAGGAAGGAAGGAAGGAATATTGATGAAAAAATATTTAAAGTTACTTTAATATAATGGTTTTGAGCTAAAAACTGGGAAACTGAATTATAAACCTTTCTTAGGCATGGAAGCTTACTTAGTGACTTTGGGACAATTGGTCTTTCTCAGCCTTGACTGGCTGTTGATGTTTTTGGAGGAGGAGAAGCAACCATTTTGTATTGTTCAAAATAGAAGTAATAAATAAATCAAGCAAATAAATATATTGCAATTTGGGTACAAACCTAATAAGGGTGTAACAAGCATTCTGCGGATGCAACAAGTGGTCTTCTGTGATCCTCTCCTGAACCAAAGCAAACATCTTTAGGTGTTCTGGGTTCACACAAAGGAACTGTTTTATTTCTTGTTTCAAGCAAAAACAGTGCTACATTATTTTGTTGCAGGCAGCCGTAGCTTGGAAAGGTGAAGTAAAACCCAACTCACTGTAACCAATACTAGCCAAGAGGAAGGAGAGAACCTAGGGTACCAAGTAGATTGGTGAAGTGTAAATTGGTGGAATATAACATGCTAGGAAATCAGCAAATGACAGCAGATGGGAGGTTGGAAGGAAAGAAGTGCTGGGAAGTTCAGAAAGATTGGAAGACCAGGAGTATATACCATGTTGGGGAAGAAATAAAGGCATCAAAAATCTCAGGAATAGGGGAGGTTGGTAGAATATGCCATTTTGAGGAAAGGAGGATACCCTGAGGATAATGAATATTGGGGTTCACCCCATTCACCCTATTTTGTGGTCCTGACCAATTGTGAATGGAACAGAATGGTTTGATGGAGCCTCACACACATATTCCACATACGATTCCCCTTGTGACACATGATTGCATTACAGCAATTGTTTTCCCCCCTATAATTTCTGGAAACAATAAGCTGAAGCCAGATCTCCCAAATGTCAGTAGTTAAGCAACTCGACTGAATCTTTTAAGCACTTTCTAGGGGAAAAGGGAAAATTATGGCATTCTTTTCAACTCACAATAGGTCATAAATTATACAGTAGGTTAAATGACGGGTCAGAGGTTAAAGGTTAAAAACCAAAAAAGAAATATGTCCCTCCCTTTTCATATGTCTCAAAGGGTGAACAAACTTAAGGGAACCGCAGAAAATGGAGAAATATTCTTCACCAGCTTTTTACTTTGCAACACACCCACCCCACATCTGTGCCAATCTTAAATTACTGAGCAAGATGAATACACAATAATCCCAATAGATTAAATCTACAGGCTTTTACTTGAATAAGTTATAAATGAGCAAACCAGAGTTTTAATGTTAAAGCTACGATAGCCCAGAACATCTTCCTAGTAGGAGGTATGAGAATATATAACTAACAAATAAGTAAACATGATGGAATTGGTTGACTTGCCAGCTTGATTACGAGGGAAGGTTTTGTAATTAATGGTTTAATTCTGAACTTGAAGTCTTGGTTCATCCCATGCACTTAGTGAGCCTTGCTACATCCACAAGCTCTAGGATTTGGGGTTCATGAGATTGTAGTCAATCTTTCTTATGTTTGCTTTTCAGTTTTTATAGAAAGATGGAGTGGAGTGCAGGGGGACGGCACTTCAAACCTTGAGTATATAAGAAGTTATTTCCATTGCTCATTAGAAAGTCTGGCTTCTTGTTTACTGATGGAGAGGGGGGGAGGGAAGGAGGGAGAAAAGAAAGAGAGGAAGGAAGGAAGGAAGGAAGGAAGGAAGGAAGGAAGGAAGGAGAGCGAGCTAATTTTAGACACAGAGAGAGAGACAGAGACAGAGACAGAGAGGCAGAGAAAGGGAGAAAGAGAGACACACCGACAGACAGATAGACAGAGATTGCCATACAGTACATTCTCCCTGTACCTGAGGGATTGGGAGGAACCAAACTAGGTTCTACAATCATAAACAGCAGCTTGAAAGTTCCTTGTTGCTTTTTATTTGTCTCCATGCTTTCCTGTTTCATCAGAACACTAAAGTCATGGGTAGTACTGGTATGGGAACTGATAGAGTAACACACTGTTAGTGGACACTCAGCAGAGGTGTATATGGTCAATTACCATAATCTCAAAAGCTTCTGTCAGGCATTGAAAATGCACTGTTCATTGTCTTAAGGTCCCTGCCTTCATGTGACATACTTTGCTGTTATAATGAAACATATAGGCCTGGAAAGGAAGAAGGGATGACCCTTAAGGGTCATAATCAAAGTTGATTAGGGGACTGGAGGCTAAAACATATAAAGAACGGTTGCTGGAGTTGGGTATGTCAGTTTAATAAAAAGAGACATGATAGCAGTGTTCCAATATCTCAGGGGTTGCCACAAAGAAGAGGGAGTCAAACTGTTCTTCAAGGCACCTGAGGTAGAATAAGAAGCAATGGATAGAACATAATCAAGGAGAGAAGCAACTTAGAAATAAGGAAAACTTTCCTGACAGTTAGAACAATTAATCAATGGAACAACTTGCCTCCAGAAGTTGTGAATGCTCCATAATTGGAAGTTTTTAAGAAGATGTTGGATAACCATTTGTCTGAAGTGGTGTAGGGTTTCCTCCCCAGGCAGTTGGTTGGACTAGAAGACCATCAAGGTCCCTTCCAACTCTGTTATTCTAGTCTATTCTTAACGAATGAATGGGAAGAGGTGCAGGTTCTTTTGGTTAGTGATGGCCTTCCTTACTTCTCTCTGGGGTAATTTTGTACTTCTGTATTTGGGAGCAAGCCCAATTATTAACAATGGTTTTACTTTTTACCCAGTAAAAACACAGGATCACAATGTTAACAGTTTGCCAGTCTTTTCAGTATTACATTTTATTGGGAATTGCTCACAATGTGCATGAACTAAAGCCTCCAATATCTGAGGTTCATTTGTTCTGCTTGATGGCTGAGCAGCTCAATGGCACTTTGCAAACTCTATGTTTATTTTTATAGGGCTCTCCTGGCAATGCTTGCCAAAGTAGGTTTGAAAAATGAAAATGCTACTTTGCTTAGTATTTAGGTGTTTAATACAGCAGAGTTTGTGGATCTGTCGAGTGCCCAGAATAGAGGAGAGAAAATTATGCATTTAAATTTGCAATGGAGAAACTACAAAAGAATAACACGTAGCAATATTAAACACACATTTATGTAACCAACATCTTAATTTCCATTTTTGTTAACCAACTGAAAATGTTTCTGTAGGTTTTTGAAGGGATACGGTGACTCAGTGGCTAAGATACTGAGCATGTCGATCAGAAAATTCAGCAGTTCGGTGGTTTGAATCCCTAATGCCGCATAACAGAGTGAGCTCCCATTACTTGTCCCAGCTTCTGCCAACCTAGCACTACGAAAGCATGTAAAAATGCAAGTAGAAAAATAGGGACCACCTTAGGGGGAAGGTAACAGCATTCCGTGTACTTTTGGCATTTAGTCATGCCAGCCACATGACCATGGAGATGTCTTTGGACAACGCTGGCTCTTCGGCTTTGAAATGGAGATGAGCACTGCCCCCTAGAGTCGGGAACGACTAGTACATATGTGTGAGAGGAACCTTTACCCAATGCAATAAAGAAAGAAATACTTTATCCGGAGTAAGACATTAATTAAGAGTAAGACATTAAAAAAACATTTAAGCATTGCTTTACCATTAAAAATAATACTCTTTAAAAAATTGGGTCAGCTGATTCAGTTTCAACCAAAATTGGCTGCAGTTGGGCTTTAATTGCATGAGATCACTTCCAGTACATATATTCTTTTTGAATCACTTGGCATTATTATATGTTATCATGAGTAACAGGTGGGTTGAGAGGTATGGCTAAGGTCTATTTTTTAAATCATAATTATCTGATTTCACACTTGGAAGCCAGTGCTGAAACCACAGGTGTAACAGACACCAATATATTTGGAACTTGATCAAGTTAGAGCACAGCCGATTAAATAATATATAAACTCACTTAAAGCTACAACTCTATGTATCTGAGAATGAGCTCAATAGTTAATATTCCCTGAATATTAACTGAATAAATGCATAGACAATCATGCAGTGATTTTTAACAATAATTTATAATAATAAACTCTTTCCAGACTTTTAGATTTCAAGAATAAGATAAAGGATTTCTAAGCAATGATGATAAAAGCTGAAAGCAGTAACAGCTGTATAAATTCTGCTCGCTCATAAATATTTGACTACGTTACAAATTGTGTTCCCTTATTAAAATCAAACATGGTATGAGTAGATGAACTGAATTGTACATGTGTGTGATCAATGATTATTGGACTTGGAATTCAAAATTAAGAACTGTGGTCCTGGAACAAGAAAACGATCTTAAGATAGCTGGAACAAAATGAAAACTTCAAAAAGTAAAATGTAAATGCACTTATTCATAGTTATGGTCTTAGGAAAATAATACAATTTTTCAATGTCTGATGAAGATAACTGCATGGAAATAGTTTTCTGGCTTAAGTCTGATGACTGGAAATGATTGGAAATATTGTGTGTTTCTTTACTGGATTCATTTCTATCCAGGGTTTTACAAATGGAAAGATCTGGTATAAAGTTCATGGCCAGATTCCTTCCAAAATTCATCATAAATTTTAATTGTTTATATGACCAAAGGGCAAAACAAAGCTTTTTTTGTTCACAATTTATTTAATTTATCTAATTTATTAACATTTATTTAATTTATCTAATTTATTAACATTTATTTAATTTATCTAATTTATTAACGTTTATCTAATTTATTAATGTTTGGTTGACTTTGGGCCATCTATCCACATTACCCATTCAACCTCATTAATTGATTAATTGAAAATTAGATAAGTAGGTAGGTAGGTAGGTAGATGATTTATATTCTAATGCAAAATAGAGAGAGATACTATATCTATGTCTGTCTGTCTATCTATCTATATATCATCTTTCATAAAATTTGTTTGCTAGATATGGCTTTCCTGACTGCCTTAAATTACTTTGAAACATGCTACATTGTACTGATTTTTGTTTCTGATCTCCTCCCACCCCACCCCCATTACTATCTTTGGCCTCATAATTTGGTTCCTCCAATTCTGTCTGCTGTATAGTAGGAGATTCAAGGTAATGTTCTTTTTTCAAATTTTCTTTTTTCTCTATCAAAATCTTTCAAAAATAACTAGAACACCTCCCTTTCACCAACACGGTTGACTCACTATAGTATAATTTAAAAAAATAATAATAATATCACTTACAGATTTTTTTGTCTTATTGTACTCTTACCCTGAGAGAGGGAGGAAGTGATGGTGGGAGGGAGGGAGGGAGGGAGGGAGGGAAGGAGGGAGAAGGAAGGAAGGAAGGAATCTAGATTGAACATAAATCTGATATCTATCTGAACAACAGTATACAAGTAATTAATTTTAAGATGAGTTATTTTCTCAGTTTTCTTTTTAAAAAACCACCAACCCTTACTAGCTGGTAGTTTAAATAATCTAACACTGTTTAGATTAACTTGAATCTTGTGTACTTGGTTTAAAATAACATAAATATTTCAAAGGATTCTTACAGGTTATCAGTATGAAAGATATTGTCACACATAGTCCATGACCAATAATATATTGATGACTATGATTAATCATTAATCAATCATCACCATTCATGTCATTTCCTTTGACCATTGGAAGATAAAATCAATTTGGGGTGAGACCCTTTGTGTAGAAAAATGTTCAGCGTAGTAATCACTTTCAAATTTCTGGATATTAATATAACTGAATAAGAAGATATCACTTCCATAAATGTTCTGTTTTTATCACCATCATTTTGTTTTGAAAGATAGGCAGTTTAAGTTAGTTGGTGATTTTATTCCTTTGAAGGCCAGTTCCAAGTGGAGGCTGCAAAATGAAGAAGAAAGAAATAAACTGATTAATTTATCTTGTCTTCGATGTCTCTTGTTTTATGCCCACTTTCAGTTTACTTTATCTTTGTCTGAATACAATCTACTCTGTTATGTTCTTCCTGTTAGTCCTTGACCTCTAGCTATCTAATGGTGCTATGATAATCACATCCTGATTCTCTCTAAGCTCCTAATTATCTTCCAACATCTGTTTAAGACCCAAACCTCAGCAAGAAGACCAATGATTGGTACTAGGATGGCGATCTTCAACCTTGCCAGCTCTGCTTTGCACGCCCACTACATCTGCAGCCTGGTTCTGAACACCAATGCTGACAGACGAAACATTTGCATATAAACAGAAAGAAAATCCCACTCTAGTATAGCACTGATGATGTTACCTAGTTGGGTAATGAAAAATCTGTAAGAAATAACCAAAACCAAGAGAGCACTAAGGATCCTACATATGGTATGCACTGATACCTGTGCATGTTTTGAAACTACTAGAGACCACCTTTCTCCAATTATTTCTACTTATCAGATCTGTCAGGATGTACAAGCTCTAGGTAGCAGAAGTCAAGAACTGAGTCTTTTCTGTAAATAATATCACCCAAACCCTGCCAAAACACACATAACTGCCCAAATTCAGCCAAACCCTTAGACTTATGAGCTGGCTGTTTTGTATAAAGGTCAGAAGAATAGTTAAGCCTATGTGTGTTGTCTATCGAGATTCTCAGTCATCCAGGTCATGGTTGTCCCAAAGGTGCTTTTTTCAAGAGGCAACTGGACTTTCTTCTTTTCTCTTTAAGGACGTTTTGCTTCTCATCCAAGTTTCATTTCTCATCCAAGAAGCTTCTTCAGCTCTGACAGGATAGTGATCCATTCCCCACTGAAGTGGTCCTTTCCCCACTTCTTGGATGAGAAGAGAAACGTCTTCAAAGAAAAAACGGAAAGTCCAGTTGCCTCCTCATAAAAAGCACATTTGTGACCTATGTTTGTTGATTGTATGGTTTCCTTGTAGCAATTTTAGCTGTTAGTATTCTTTGTTTATTTACAGGGACGTGGTGGCTCAGTGGCTAAGATGCTGAGTTTGTCAATCAGAAAGGTCGGCAGTGCGAATCCCTAGTGCCATATAACGGAGTGAGCTCCCGTTACTTGTCCAAGCTTCTGCCCACTTAGCAGTTTGAAAGCATGTAAAAATGCAAGAAGAAAAATAGGGACAACCTTTGGTGGGAAGATAAGAGCATTCCGTGTGCCTTTGGCATTTATTCATGCTGGCCAAATGGCCATGGATATGGCTTCTGACAGCTCTTTGGCTTTGAAATGGAAATGAGCACTGCCCCTAGAGTCAGGAACGACTAGCACATACTTGTGAGAGGAATCTTTACCTTTATTCTTTATTTATTTTAAGGGTTTTTCCCCCCAACCCTATTTCCTTCACTTGTGGGTGTATACATCTTGTACCTATAGAAGTAAGTGCTGCAGGCAGTACCTGTAATGTGATAGCCAATGTTTGATTATCACTTCTACTGTTGCCTTGGCAGGATTCCACTCAACTCCTGGTGGTTTACTGAAGCCGTAGTGAGCTACCATATGTTACTTGTTGGCTGTATATGGCTTGAAGGGATGCGCAAAATGCAAGTTAGTGCTAATGCCAAACTTCCAGTTATAAGAAGATTTTGAGCCATGGGGATCTTTTTAATTGGACTCTGAATCACCTGCGTAACTTAAAGAAATAATATTTCTCCTTTGCAAACTTCTTTCCCACTTCAGTATCAGAAGAAAACAAACTGTCCATGATCATTTGTGAGGGGTTTTTTTTCTCCCTCTTTTACCTCCTCTCTCTGATTTTCTTTAAAAATGTCGCTTGCACTCCTGAAAGCCAAATCCCTGCTTATGAAGAGACCTCATACAGCGTAGGCATCTGTCATGATACACACAATTTTGACATGATGGGTGGGAAATGTAAGACTGCCCTCCCCCCCCCCCCCGTGTTTTGTCTACTGCAATTCTGCAGTTCCAAAACTCTAAAACTATCTTTCTAAAACACTGGGAAGATGCTGAAAAAGTATTAGTGAGGATAAAAACAAAAACAACATACAGACCAGAGATGGTATTCAGCAGGTTCTGACCAATTCTGGAGAACCGGTAGCGGAGATTTTGAGTAGTTTGAAAAACCCTGCACCCATCTATACTCTGCCTCCCGAGTCCCAGCTGATCAGGAGGAAATGGGGATTTTGCAGTAACCTTCCCCCTGGAGTGGGGAGGGAATGGAGATTTTACAGTAGACTTCCTCTGGAGTTGGGAGGGAATTGAGATTTTGCAGTATTCTTCCCTTGAAGTGCGGAGGAAATGGAGATTCTACGGTATTCTTCCCTTGGATTGGGGAGCGAATGGAGATTTTACAGTATCCTTCCCTCAGAGTTGGGAGGAAATGGAGATTCTACGGTATTCTTCCCTTGGAGTGAGGAGGGAATGGAGATTTTACAGTATTCTTTCCCTGGAGTGCAGAGGGAATGGGGATTTTATAGTATCCTTCCCCTGGAGTGCAGAGGGAATGGGGATTTTACAGTATCCTTCCCCTAGAGTGGGGAGGGATGGAGACTCTACAGTATCCTTCCCCTGGAGTGCAGAAGGAATGGGGATTTTACAATATCCTTCCCCTAGAGTGGGGAGGGATGGAGATTTTACAGTATTCTTCCCCTGGAGTGCGTAGGGAATGGGGATTTTACAATATCCTTCCCCTAGAGTTGGGAGGGAATGGGGATTTTATAGTATCCTTCCCCTGGAGTGGGGAGGGAATGGAGATTTTACAGTATCCTTCCCCTGGAGTGCAGATGGAATGGAGATTTTACAATATCCTTCCCCTGGAGTGGGGAGGGAATGGAGATTTTACAGTATTCTTACCTTGGAGTGGGGAGGGAAAGGGGATTTTACAGTATCCTTTCCCTGGAGTGGGGATGGAATGGAGATTTTACAGTATCCTTTCCCTGTCACACCCACAAAGCACCCGCCAAGCCATGCCATGCCCACCAAGACACACCCACAGAACTGGTAGTAAAACATGTTTGAATCCCACCACTGATACAGAGCTTTCAGAAAAACAAAAAGGACAATTTGTAAGGTGACCAACCGTCCTCCTTTAGGGAGGACAGTCCTTCTTTTGTAAGTTCTGTCCTCCCTCGAAAAGTGTCCTCCTACATGTCCTCCTTTTCGATATTTGAAGACTAATCTGTTGCGTGTTACGTGACATATTTGTATTTGACATGACAATTCGTCAAGACTCGGTATAGTGTGGTATAAGACGCGATTATGAGACGCATGCGCTCTGCACGGGAGACCTTGAGAGAGAGCGCCGTGTGCAAGTGGCTTTGTTTACTTCTTACCAAAACACAACACAGCACATACGCACACAGTAGACTCACGGCACGTCGGCAATTGAATGACTCACGGTAATTATTTCTTTCTCAGTGAATATTCAATTATACAGAGGTAAGTACAATTCACGTTTTATTAAACAGTTTTTAATGGTGTTTTTTTTACTTCATCGCAAGTATATTGAATAGATATTGAATCTTGTGTTGAATTTTTATCTAAAGAAATGCTAGACATTAAAATAGACGACAATTGTCTCTTTGAAGAAATTAGAAGACTGAATGTATATTTAAATTCTGAAAAATTAATACAATGGGGAAATCAACATGTTGAAATTGATAAAAGATGGGTGGATATTTTCAGCCATTTCAAAAATGAACATATTCCATGTGAACATTTATTTATACTTGTTCAATTTACGTTGTGCTGCCCTGGAACTAATGCAGCAGTTGAAAGAGTTTTTTTCAATTGCCAATGATTTTTGGACACATGAGAAATCGAGATTGAATGTTGATACTCTAGCTGCAGCACTTGCCGTAAAATTCAATATGAAGGATATTTCTTGTTCAGATATTTCCAATATATTGTTAGAAGATGATACATTGACAAAAAATATTAATTCAATGGAAAAGTACTCATTTAAATAATAATTAACAGGCATGTAAGCATAATTACAATATAAAATGTTGCAAATGTTTTTATTATGCATATATCATATTTTAGTGTATTATTGTTGCAATGAATAAAATATTTCTTTTATTTACGATATATTTTTTCTAATTTATTTGTCCTCCTTTTCATTGTAAAAAAGTTGGTCACCTTAGCATTTTGGACAATAGAACGTGTTTTGTCCTCCTTTTCATTGTAAAAAAGTTGGTCACCTTACAATTTGTGTCTAATTTCTTCCTACATTCTGTCTGGAATCTAACAGCATAGAACCCATTCTTATCTTGCAACTTACAAAGCTTAGTGTAGTAGTGGGTTATCTAATTAAATGTGAATATGAATGTATCCTGCAACTGGAAAACTAAAGATACCTGCTTGTCATTTAATTGGGATAGGAACACTTAATTCTGATGGTTTTAATGCTTTTACACTGTAAGCCACCCAAAGCCACTTCGAAATAAGATGAGTGTTAAATCAAGTCAAATCAAATCATGTCAATCCATCAATGCATACATACATGTCTGTTAATAATTGTGCAAGAGTGGCTTGTGAAAAAAATTGTGGAGAAATTAGCGTGTGATACAAAAGAATTAGCATCAGTCTTGCTATCTGTGATATGGAGATAATAATGATTATCCTAATTTATAAGATTTTGAAATGTATATTAAATGTCAAGTGTATATATTACATTTTATCAAAGTCTGTTTGTCTGTCTATCTATCTATCTATCTATCTATCTATCTATCTATCTATCTATCTATCTATCTATATCATCACTATCTACTCTCTATCTCTATCCCTCCATCACATTATTTCCTTTGGGACTAAGCAAAAATATACACATTCCTGACAGCGAAAAATAATAGTGTAAGAATAAAATTGGAAAAAGACAAACAGAATTAAGTCTAATTTACAGTACTATTTGCTCTAATTCTCCACAATGTTCTAATCTTGCAAACCCTCCTTGTTTCCACCACATATATACATCAAATCAAACATTGCTATTTATCTTTTAATCACTAAAAAGTATATAATTGGATCTTGAATTAAAACAAGTATATTCTGTTACCCAATTTCTATAAATGGAAACTAATTAGCTTATATAAATCTGGTACATGAAAACATCTACCTGATATGGAAATGTTCAGTCTTTTCATTCTCCCATTGATTTTAAGTCTATTACGAGGGATAATATAAAAAGTGTGACTGTGTATGATGTTCCAGAATTAAGTTGCATTTGTGAGTTATCCTTGCAACAGAGGAACAGGTGGCCAACAGCATGGACATCATTCAGTAAAGATTGTACCAATTTATTTCCACTGCTTTATGAAGAATCAACCAATTTAGAAATATAAAGATTTCTGGGGAATTAAAAGCTTATAGCTCTGCCGTATGGGTACGTTGCTGATTGAAGTGTGAATTTTAAACAGATTTGCGCATGAGTATATATCCATGCAAAGATAGAACCTGGTTTATTCATGCTTTACATAAAAACTGGATGTCCCCATAAAGGCTGGATTATATTACTGGGGCAAAAGTAAGGAAGCAAGAAACATGAAAAAACAAATCAAATGTCAGGTTAACCTCCATTGTTAATGATCTCATTTTTTTGCCCTTCAATGATTGATCCTCTAGAATGCCAGTTGATAATTTGGAGTAAAACATACCAAGCATTGAAATTAATTGATACATTAATAACCAGAAACTTAATTCAGAGCAAGTTACTAGTTCGATGATAGCTAACCTTTTGGGCGCTGAGTGCCGAAAGCCCGTGCGTGTGCAAAAGCGTACATGCATGCACTCCTATAATGCAATTAGTAGGTGACACCCCCCATGCCCCACCCTCTGTGCATGCATGTGTGACCCCCCCATATGCACCCCCTGCGAGCATGTGCATACAACCCCCGTGCATCCCCCATCCCCCAAGCATGTGGGCAGAGACCCAAAACCCGCTGGTCAGCGGGAGATGCATGCACGGCAAAGCTGAGCTGGAGCAACGGCTTTGCCACAGGTTAGCCATCATGGTGCTAGTTGATCTGGTTAAAGAGACTGGTTAAACGTTCTTTGCAAAACTTTAAATGGCAGTTTCAGGGATATTTCTGAAGCTGACATGGCTTCTGAATGACTGGGTGACCTTCAGTGTCTCCTCTTTTAGAAGATGGATTTGACCACAGTAATATTTGCCTTGGTAACTTCTCATTAAAATTACTAAATCGTTCCACTCTAAAACTGTGGAAGTTCAGGAGCTGCAAAACCGTTTCTCGGGCGCCAGCAGCAAGGACAGAATGTTTTTTTTCCCTTCTAGATTGCTAATCTCTAAATAAGAGATGAGCAACCTTCGCCCCAAGACTGTATGCCGAACTCAATCTAATTTAGAAACTCTGTGGTTGTTCAGTTCAAAACTTGTAAAAGCAACCCAGTCCTTACAACGGTTCACTCTCTGCAATTCTATTTCTTTGAAGCAATTTCCTAATGTTTGATGAGACTTCACAGAGGAGGAGGAACACAATACCTTTATTACTGTGGTAAGAGGAGAAATTGTACAACATTTCAGCTTGCAGCACATTCTTTGTTCATCTGATTGAAATGTCCTGATTTAAGCATTCCCATTGTAATAGCTGTGGAATTCAGCACTCAGAAGGCTCAAGAATAACATTTATGCCTTTGGGGGAATTCTGTAAGTTAATGTCCATACCAGTGACATGTGGTAAGGTTTATGGCTGGTGAGTCTGGTGATGTCATTAGCACGAGCCGCGGTCCCCTTCATGTTGACTCAGGAAGAAGGGGAATGGGACCACGTGTGCAGGAGACTGAAGCTGTCTCAGCCTCCTGCACACGTGGTCCCATTCCCCTCCTTCCTGACTCCTGAGTCAACATGAAGGGGACTACGGAGAGCGCTCTGCGGGACCGCGGCTCACGCTCCGCGGTCCCCTTCATGTTGACTCAGGAAGGCGGGAATGGGACCACGTGTGCAGGAGGAAGTCTGAAGCTAGAGGAGCTTCCTGCACACGTGGTCCCATTCCTGGACCACGTGTGCAGAAGGCTCCTCAGCGCCTTTTCCCTTTTCCCTTTTTTTTATTTTTATGATGAGAGCGGTGAGGCTCTGCCTCCCCTGCCTCCCCTGACCGCACGTCCCTGGTCTATACCAAAGCATGGAGCATTCTCAGCTTGAAGAAGACTGCTCCTCTTCAACCCATTTCATAGGTAGGTAAATGGTGGCATAGTTATTTTTAAGCTTTGAAAAAGGAATGAATGAAAAAAGATTGAATATTTTTAATGTTTTTTTATTTCTTTACAAACATATCACACTGCGTGAACAGTGTGGCACCTGAGTGTCATACATTGTAATACAAGTAAAACTAATAGCATTAGTCATAGTTATTACTTCCACCCAACTTATATATTTCTAATAGTAATACATATTTATATAAAGTTGCAATCTGTCATTATTCAATTATTCCATGATTTCTCTTATTATTGCTCTTATTTTTATCATATAAAAGTTTATACATTAATATTCCCCTTTTCTATTATTTCTATCTCTTATTCTAACTTTCAATCATGTCATCCTTTCTTAAAAAACATTCTTTCTATCCTACCTCACTTCTAATTATGTCACCTACCTATAAAAAAAAAAGATAATTGAATAGATTGAATATTGTAGTCCCAGGAATTTAAATACCAGTAGTCCTTTGCTTATGGCTACAATTGAGCCCAATTGTTATTAAGTAAGACATTTGTGAAGTGTGTTTTGCCCCATTGTATGACATTTCGTGCCATAATAGTTATGGGAATCACTGCAGCTGATGGGTTAGTACAGGGGTCGGCAAACCTAAACACACAAAGAGCCTTTTGGACCCATTTCCCACAGAGAAGAAAACACCGGGCGCCACAAAGGTCTTAACCGGAAGCCCCCTGTTCAGTTCTGGAGCTGACCGGAAGTTCAGTTCTCCCACCATAGAGTCTCGTCCTAGCACGGCATACTTTTTCCTCTACCTGTCATAACCGAAAGTCCTATCAATTGTGGAGACAACTGGAAAACCCTCTCCTTGCCATAGAGTCTTCTCCTGGCACCCTGTACTTCTACCCCCCCCCCCCAGAAGCTCCTCTCAAAATTGTGGTGCCAACCAGTGGTGGAGCCACAGCAGAGGGAGGAAAGAGCCACTCTTTCCTCCCTCTGCTGCAGTTTGTTGACCCCTGGGTTAGTACCATGGTTGTTAGGTGAAATCTGGCTTCCCCATTGACTTTGCTTGTCAGAAGGTCTCAAAACGGGATGACACGACCTTGGGACACAGGGACCATCGTAGGTATGAACCAGTTGCCAAACACCTGAATTTTGATCGCATGACCATAGGGATGCTACAAAGGTTGTAAGCGTGAAAAATGGTCATAACTCACTTTTTTTTCAATGCCGTTGTAACTTCGAACAGTCACAAAATGAACTGTTGTAAGTTGAGGACAACCTGTAGTTTCGAGTCAGAATGGTTTCATATAATCATAGAATTATGGTGTTAGAAGCAGGGGTGGGTTTCACATTGTTTTACTACCAGTTCTCTAGGCATGGCTTATTTTGTGGGCTTGGCTTAGCAAATTTATGTTTCACATTGGAGATGGGAAATAAAATACGCAGTGATACTTTTTTTAAAAAGGCCAAAGAAAGCAGCAACCTGAGCCGTGTGGAGCTGAACGCAGGAGAGCTGGAGAGTCCAAAGAGTGTGTGGTTTTGTTCACTGCCTGTGAACTCGGGACGGGGGGAGCAGCTGAGTGAGCAAGCCAGCAATCTGCCAGCTCCTGAGCACCCTGTTCATGAGTAAACTTGCTCACGAGTAAACTGCAGATTAGAGGCAGCTGGCAGATCCTGGCATGCTCGCTTGGCTGCTTCCCCCCCCCCCACACACACACCAAGCTCACAGGTAGCAAAGAAAACTACCACCTCCTGCTTCTGTGCATCAAGGAGGCTCGATCCCACTTAGGAGGTGGTGGTTGCGAAGCCTCGGGGCTGCCTGAGCAGCCCATGATGTTTACCTGTGTGTAAGCACTAGGAGGCAGTTGTGTGGATGCACGTGGCGAAGACGAGGCAGGGTGAGCGTCTGAGAGAGTCAGTTCGGGGGTGTGGCCAGCAGCCATCACTATCAGTTCAGTGACCCATGCCCTATTACCACTACCGGTTCTCCCAAACCAGGAGCAACCCCCCCTCTGGTTAGAAGGCACCATAAAAAATATTTAGTCCAACTGTCCACAACATTCAGGAATATATCCAGTATTTCTGCTTCTAGTTTCTGTGGCCATTCTCAGTGGAACCCTTTTATAGACTTGAGCACTAATAGCAGAGACCTCTTTAATCTTCATTTCTTCAGACAGAGCATCCCACCTTCATCCCATGTCCACATAGAGCACGTTCCTAAGTTCCTTTTATTAATTTTTGTCATGATCTTAAACTGTTCTAACACGCCAATATCCTTATATATTTAAATTTAAGATATAAATCATAATCTACATTTAATGATAACCTGTTTTCAAGTTAAAACTTAATTTAATATAAAATGTATTTATCTCTCTAATGTCTTAATTTATAAGGGTCATGCATTGACCCTTTATCTAAAATGTTCCGGTGAAAGTTAACTTTTCAAATTTACATGGGAAAATATCTGATGAAAAGCTATGGAGTATAAAGAGGATACCCACAGGTCATGGAATATATTATTTTTGTGGAAAATTATGAATATTTATGATTTCAGTGGGAAGGAAGCAACTAGTTTTAGATCGAATAGAATATATACTTGTTCTGGTATATACCAGTAACAGTTAACAACAGGAAAATCAGTATATTGTTTTTTTTAAATATATTTTTATTATTTTTACATTTAAAACAATGCAATACCGCGGAGTCGGAGTGACCATACATTCACATTATATACAGCTAATTTCAACCATTAACAGTTAAACTACTTGATACATTGTCTATCCTTCTGTCCAATCACAATATATACATTTGTTCCCGTCTTGTCATCTTGTCTTATACCAATCATAAAATCTGTTCCATACTTCAAAATATTCTGATTCCCCTTTATTTTTAAGTTCAAGAGTGAGCCTATCTGCTTCTGCACAGGCCAACACTTTTCTGATTGTATCTAGTTCTGATGGTGTATTTTCTTTTTTCCAATACTGTGCATAGGTTATGCGCGCTGCAGTTAGTATATGTATAATTAGACAGAGTGTATCTTTCTTAAACCCCTCCGGTATTATGCCTAGGAGAAAAGTTTCTGGTTTAAACATAATTTGTTCTCCCACCATTTGTTCTAACCATGATTGAATCATTTTCCAATATTTTTTTGCCTCATTGCATGTCCAAAAATCAGTATATTGTTATTGACAGAATTAGTAGAGTCATTTTTAAAATTTAACACTTAGAACATAGAATAAAAGAGTTGGAAGGGACTTTGTCATCTAGTCCAACCCCTTGCTCAAGCAGGAAAGTCTATTATTTCAGAGAAAGAACTGTCCAGCTTCTTGAAAGCCTCCAATGATGGGGCACTCACAACTTCTGAAGGCAAGCCATTGCACTGGTTGATTGTTCTCACCATTAGGAAATTTCTCCTTAGTTCTAGGTTGCCTCTCTCATTGATTAGTTTCCATCCATTAGTTTGTGTCTTGAAACTTGGCAGTAGAACTTTTACTTCTTTCATTTAAATAACTGATGCCCTTGTTACCGATTCCCTCTTTAACTTCAAGAGAAGTGTGTTATAACACAATCCTGGAAAAGGCATTATGTATCCTCGCAGTTGCTCTTCAAGGAAAGTTTGAATTCCTTATATAACTAATTTGACAACACATACAGTAAATGCCCATGGGAGAATGACATCTCAACGGCAATCTCTGCTACGTTTTTACTTTTAAAAAAAACTTCATGTAATCCACCAATTTGGACTTTCTCACAGCATGAGAAATGGCATTCAACATTCTCAGCTCAAAACACCACCACAAACCAGATAAAGGTAAATGAACAACAACAACAACCAATGTATCTAGCAGAAATAACTATGTAAAAAAAAAAGAACATATAAAATTGCTCTTTCAAGACTCTACTAATGTTGTTAGTAGAAACCAGATGAATACACAGACTTTCAATAGTGAGTCTGCTGCTCAGTTGGAATGAAAGAGTGGATTTTGCTGAGAACTAACAGAATTTTAGAATTGGAAGAAAATAAAAAGATGTTTGGATGGCATGGTTTTCTATGGTGTGATAAAGTTAAGGTTAATGTAGTTTCTAAGAATCATATACTGCATAAGAGTGGCATGGTGGGCTAGTGGTGAAGACGCTCACCTCCCACTCGGAAGGTTGAGAGTTCAAACCTAGGTAGCAGCAGATAGTTCTGTCCTAGGGCATTAAGAAAAAAAATATCTGCTGCAAACTCCACATGGCATCAGGAAGGGCATTCCCCCAGTAAATGCTCGGTTTCATCCAGTTGACCTGACTCTGCCTTGAATTTAGAGATTACAGGATCATAAAAAAGGAATTTTATTAGAAATTGAGAATATGGAATAGATATAAAGGCAGACTGTGCCCAAAAAATTCTTGAATGGATTTTAGCTCAATAAGCATTTTACAGGAAATATATGGTAAAGAAAAATGATTAGTGTATCAAGAGTTGTTAGAACAGAAACATGGAGTACATATGATGAAATCAACAGAGCAACTAGTTGCCAAGGGGCTTAGTTTTCAATGATTTTTGTTTGCACAGTTAAGAGAAAGATTTAAGGTAAGTAACAGGAATTTGGAATTGACCAGCAGGAGACAGAACTGTGTACAAATGAACAGTGTTCAATTACTAACTTGAGTAAACTTTTATTGAAATTTGAAATGGAAAAACAAATGAAAGTGTTTGATAAAATGGGCTAAGAACTTTGGACGTAACATATTGGAACAGTGGGAAAAAGATGTGGTCAAAGGAATTGACATTTACACTACGCTATAATGTAAAAAATATTTTTTTTAATAAAATGATGTATCATTGGTGTGTGACTCCAGAAAAATAGTCTGGAGGTAATTTATGATGGAAATGTGGACAAATGTGAAGAATAATTTTATCATGTCTGGTAGACTGATGAAGAAGCAAGACATGTTGAGGTTCATGTACATATAATTATATAGATAATTTTACAGATCAATATTTAACTGAAACCAAACTTTTTCTTGATTAATAGATAGTCAATTAGAAAAGAGCCAATCAAGAGTATTTTTGTATATGCTGCCAGACTATAATATGAACAAAAATAGAAAGAGAGAAGTTGCTAAATGGTGAGGTATATATTTTCCATGCTAAAAGTCAAAATATATGGTCACTGATTCTAGCAAACATATAGAAACATATCTATACTAAAAATACATGAATTATTATATAGGAAACTTTATTTAAATATTTGATTTATATCACCTTCATTTAACTCAGTACATATTTCTACTCTAGATAGTGGTGAGAACATAGTGAATTAGGTTCAAATCATTATTTGAAGCTCCTTTCATAAATAAAGTAACCTAGTGAAACTCACCATTGAAATATCTAGATATTCACAATATTTTATTTTATTTTGATACCAAACATACAAGACTTTTTCCCTTGAAAAAGGCCTTTGACAAACTGATTCCACATGAAGCAACATTTTTTGTCAGTTAGACAGATACATACATATATGCACTCTAATTCTTTTAAAGTATTTAATCTTTTGAGAATAGTATTTCTTCTCTGCTCAACTCACTATTAAGAAGAAAGGGATTTTCTAACAGTAGGTTGAATCCAACAAGTAAATTTCCCCTGTGGTTCAAGCCATGTAATTTTCTTAATTTCCAGCTGCTGCCCAAATGTTAGAGAGAGAGAGGTGCATCAGCAGAAAAACCATTTCTGCTTATCTGAATTCAATAGTATCTGATCTTGTCATAGCAGAAGACAAATCACTGAACCAAATAAGGTTGGTGTTGGAATTTTGGAAATATAGACAGACTTTTGAGTATATTCCAACATCGAGTTGGCTTTTCATCACACTGGATCACAGAGATGATCTCCTGAATCTTGAGTCTAAAACTGAAGGATTAATTCCCTCTTTAAATTCTGTATTCCACTGTGCAGCTTCCTGAACCATAGAAAACAAATATCATTCTTTATCTTCCACACAGAGAGATTATAATTAGCGAGAAGAAGGAACTGAGTCATGGTTTGTTTATAAACTTTCCACATGGTATTTGCATGGAAAGAGAACATTAGACATGGTTTGATTCAGCAACATATACTGTATCTTTCTAATCTGTTGAAACATGAACCTTTCTGAAAA
Source organism: Natrix helvetica (assembly GCF_964273705.1). Lineage (NCBI taxonomy): Eukaryota > Metazoa > Chordata > Lepidosauria > Squamata > Natricidae > Natrix > Natrix helvetica. The sequence continues at coordinate 151,321,110 of NC_138550.1, read as the reverse complement.
ATGTCATCTTCTTTCCCTGCAGCACAAGAGATGCACTATTCCTAGCAGTATTGGTTGTTTATAGGGGGGGGGGGAGAAATCTGAAACTAACGTATTGTAGATAAATACATGAGTATTTTAGCTTTCTAGCCCCTATTTATTTATTTTAATAAAAGGTCATTTCACTTTGGAACAATATATTTCAGAATTCCATGATCTATTTAGTACTTTGGGAAAATTGTTTAAAGTTAGTATTGATCACATCTCTTCCAAATGCACCCCAAGAATGAGACTATGATAGGGCATATTCCTACAACAATTTGAGGAAGAAGTATGGTTGTTATGATAGTCCAGGGACATGCGGTCAGGGGAGGCAGGGGAGGCAGTGTCTCACCGCTCTCATCATGAAAAGAAAAAAAAGGGAAAAGGGAAAAGGCACACGTGGTCCGATTCCCTGCCTTCCTGAGTCAACATGAAGGGGACCGCGGAGCACGAGCCCTTCATGTTGACTCAGGAAGGCGGAGAATGGGACCATGTGTGCAGGAGGCTGAGGCTGCCTCAGCCTCCTGCACATGTGGTCCCATTCCCTGCCTTCCTGATGATGTCACCAGCCTTACCAGCCATAAACCTCACCGCACGTCACTGTGATAGTCTGATAGTTTGGTGTAGTGATTAAGGCACAGGGCTAAAAATCAGGAAAGTATGAATTATCGTTCTGCCTTTGGTGACTTTTCTATCAGCCCTAAAAAGAAAGCAATGGCACACAATTCCTGGATATCTTGTCAAGAAAACCAAAATCCTTGTCTACATAAAAGTATGTTGGTCATGTATTTCCTTCAAAAACATTTGTTGACCATGATGGATGGAGCATGCTTTCTCACCAAACATTTCTCTGGCAGATATGACATATCAGAATTCAATACTATGTCCATAGTTTTTTGCTCCAGTAATTTAGTCAAAACACTACTCTCTGAAGTAGTGTAAAGCATTTTGTTAAAGAAAAAAGCAAACCTCTTTTTTTTTTCTAAAAAACATTCTTTCCCAAAAGCTCTTGACTGATCTCTCCTTGCCAGTTGCAAAGAACTAATGGTGGGAAAAATAGAAATCCCAGCTCTAATTAACACACGCTATTTAAAAATGTCTTGTTACTATTAATTTCTCAGTAATAAAAAGCAAACTGTTAATTAAAAGGCATTATGCTGAAAATATATTTCCTTTCACTATATACATGCCACCCAGACATTGGATTAGAAGTGTGATATCATTAATGGCATTAAAATCCAGTGTCAGGCCTTGAAGCCATCTTTTGCATTGAGCCTTCAGGCCTGCCACATTTATTGCTGTGGGTAACTGGGAGGAGAGATTATATGGAGTGTGATAGATATAGTCAAAATAACATTCTTTTCTCAGAGAGTCAAGGACATCTTGCCCTGCACCTGAAGTGGCGTGATTGGGAGGCATTTCCAGTTGGGACGGTGCATGATTGGACCATGTGATGGACACGTGGGTGTTGGGCAGGTGTTCTGACCCCCCTTCCTCCTTTGCCCACACAGAACATGCTCCGGAACAGTACAAGGTAACAGGGTTTATTGCACAAACAAACAGAAGGTTCCGTGGCAGTAAACCACCAACACAAAACTCACAAAAACAAAACACAAAAGCAGCTATCCAGCTTGCTAGAATTCCAGACTAGAACTTCTGGCATAAGTCCTCTGTTGACTGCTGCAAAGGGCATATGCACAGTCAACCCTTTTATAACCTGGAGAGGAGCCTCCTGATCAGCAGCTGAGAGCTCTTACCGCCGATAATTACACCCACACTCCTTGCGTCTATGGGCGCGGTGATAACGAGCATCCAGGAACTCCCTGTTCAGTTCTGACTCACTCATGACTCCTCCCCACTGCTCCAAGGCATGGCATTGGGAGCCCCCCTCCTCTGGCTCTCACCGCTGCTCCATGCCTCAGGTGCCTCCTGGTGGCCGACCAGACTCTCCGATCCCTACTCAGCGTCGGAACCCTGTCCAGGGTCCCCCACTTCCTCTTGAGCCGACTCATAGGAACCCTCACTCTCGGAGTCTGGTGGCAGCGGCAACAGCTCCTGCTGGGCCACAACAGGCAGGGACTTGAATTTTCATTTGAGTGAGAAAAACCTGGAAACTTTCAGATTTGGGTTTTCCCAGATGTGCCAATATGACATCTCTAATAAATGGAACTTTGAGGAAACTCAAGCCTTGGAATCTTTTTTCATTGGGGTGTTACTTGGAACCCTCACATCCAGTTGCAAAGGGTCTTTTTTTATAATACAAAGTTAGCAACTGCTCTTGTGGAAAAAAAAAGTAAAACATGAAAACTGAGATCCTCCAAAATGTACTATAAAACAGGCAAAAAAAAAAACTAATGGAATCAATACCAGGCAGATTAGGAAGGAGTTAGGATAAGAGTCCAAAACTGTAATGGAAATTGAAAGGAGTGTGCCAGGCTAAAAAAAATAGAGTTAAAATTTACTTCCTCAGCTCTATAATTAGAGGTTGAATAGAATCACAGGAAATCACTTCGGTAGAGCTCAGAACAAGAAATAGCCCACTTATGGTAGACACGGATGAGTCAAGGGCTCTTCCTCCAAAAGGATAAATACCATGGCAGAAAATGAGATGTAGGGGATAGGATACATATGAAAATGAGTCAACTGTGAATTCAAAAAGAAGAAGCATGAAGAGAAGGAAGAAATATCATCTAAGACAGACAGTCTAAAGAGATAAGAAATAGACTGGAGATTCTTTTCTGACTCTGAAACAAGGTGGAAAGAAAGGTAACCTGTGAAGAGGGCAAAGAGGTGGATGGGAGAAAGCGTAATTTTCTTCCTGCAAGTTTCTTCTCAACAGGAGTTCCTTTTTATTAGGAAACATGGAGGAGACAAGGAGATAAGAAGTTTCAGTTGGCAACATCTTGGCCTACAGAGGAAAAAGGAGCTGGTACACTTTAGGAAGAAAAGCACCCCCAGGGGTAGGTTGAGATTTAAAGAACCAAAGAGATCAAATAATGAGGATGTAAGAGAACCAACCCAGAAAGCAAGGACAGGCAAAAAAAAAAAAAAAGGATAGAATCAGCCAGTAAAAAAATAGACTTCTGCAAAACCATCTGTTCCTTATGGAGTATTTTATAAGGGGCGAGTTTAATCTGTTATATATGTGTTGTGCTGTTAATATGACTTTCTCTTTTAAGACTGTTCAGTCTGCAGCAGGTGTATGTCAAGGAGAACCTCCCATTGATTTCAATGGTACAGCATTGTTTCAGATTATTCTCTTTTTAAATACTTTTTTTATTATAAACACTTATATACATTGACAAAAACATATACAAAACTTACAAATAACATTGGAACTACATGTTCCTTCTTACAGCAGATGTCTATCAGTGTATCTTTACAAACACTATTTCCCTCTCAATACATTCTAATTTTACACTTATAACCCTATTATTTATTACTCTTTTGCTTAACAGTCTATGTTTGGTCACTTGTATCAGTCTTCTATTATATAACTTTTTATATAACTTTTTCTGCTTTTGTAAACCCTACTTTTCCTACATTTTTATCACTATTTCCTTCTTCTATAATACTAATTATATTTCCCAAATTCTTATTTCCTATTTCTATCATCTAACCACTTATACCATTTTTCCCAAATTAAATAGTATTCTGTTTCCTCCTTTCCTTGAATTTTCTTGGTCAATTTATCCATCTCTGCTCATTCTAAGATCTTCCGTATGATCTCATCTTCATTCGGTACTGTGCCGTTCTTCCATGTTTCAGATTATTCTTGTTATAGTGTTGGTTCTGTTTTCATAACGGACTTGTTGACATTTAACTTTAATAGCAGCAAACCCATTACTGCTCATTCTTGAAACCTGCAATTTGATTGGTTCTTCCAGAAAGTGGAAGGGAAATGGATTCATTAGCTCCTCACCAACACTGAATGGTGACTTAGTGCCATATTAAAATAAATTGATCTGGGCAAGTGGTATAGGATCTCCTGCTTGAGGTTGGACTACAAGACCTTCAAGATCCCTTCCAGCTCTATTCTGATTGAAACCAGACACTCTAAATCAGAAGAACCTTTAGATCAGTGTTTCTAAACTTCAGCAACTTTAAGAAATGGGCACTTTAACTTCCAGAATTCCTCAGCCATGAATTTTGGGGGTTGAAGTCCACGCATTTTAAAGTTGATAAGATTGAGAAACATTGCTCCAGGTGGCTACAATTTTGGATGAATAGCTAATAAGTAGGAGCTGCATGTTGAGATCATCCCACTCTCACATACATAGAGATCTAGCTCTAGATCCAGTGGTGGGATTCAATTTTTTTTGCTACCGGTTCTATGGGCGTGGCTTGGTGGGTGTGGCTTGGTGAGCATGGCAGGGGAAGAATATTGTAAAATCTCCATTCCCTCTCCACTCCAGGGGAAGGTTACTGCAAAATCCCCATTTCCTCCTAATCAGCTGGGACTCGGGAGGCAGAGAATAGATGGGGGCGAAGCCAGTCAGAGGTGGTATTTACCAGTTCTCCAAACTACTCAAAATTTCTGCTACTGGTTCTCCAGAACTGGTCAGAACCTGCTGAATACCACCTCTGTCTAGTTCTCTTTCTATAAGATCCTCATGAGAAAAAATAGAAATCACAGAAAATCTGCTGTGGATGTTTGAGTAACTACATTATATCCCCTATACTTATAAGTTCTAGATGTTGAAACACTGTGCCTTATAAATTAGATATGTTGTTTTTCCCTCAATCCCCATAGTAATCATACGATGACTTGTTTTTAAATAGCTCTCGTTTACCCATTTAAATTACAAAACAGCATCTGTTCCAGCTATGTGACTAGACGTGTTTCATCAAAATGCACAAGATGCTCCACATCTGAATGGCAACCACTCACTTTCTCCCTCTCCTGTCAAATGATAAGAGTTGGACCCAGCCATAGATACCTGCCACTGCTGTCTTAACATGTAATAACTTTCATAACTGGAATGGATATTCATGGCCTCAAATGATTAATATCTCTTTCATAAGACATGTTTTTTCCTGATGCCGTGGCTGAAGTTGGCAGAGTTGGCATTAATCCTAATCACTTGCTTCTACTTTCATGTTATCTATTTTTATATTGTCAGTAGCCAGTTGGACTTTAGGCAAAACATTTGCATCTAGCAACTACCATGGGTACAATGATTGGAACCCAAACAACAGAGATGGGTCCTAGAATGCTTGATGATATGAAATGATCCTTCAATGCAGAAGTAATTCTAAGGATAACAATGGAATAGTTTTGAAGTCAACTTTTGATTGAGATTATTTTTTTTATTAAAAAAAAATTAGCGGTACACAGGTTTTGTAGCCATGAGTGAACTAATAAGGGTCTGAGAATTAGTTGAAAGGAACAGTTCTGCATAACGCATCATGCCTTTTCCTATGGTTCCAGTGGTGGGTTCCGGATCCCATTGCAACTGATACGGGCATCCACCACATGTACACATGCAGCATGCACACAGTGCACTCATGCATACTTACTGCCCACAACAATGATCCATCAATCCCTGATGCTCCAGCTGCTCAGCAGAGCAGCTGGATAGGTGCCGTACACTCTGTGCGCGTAAGCCCCGATTGGCTCAAATACGGGTAAGGAGGGCGGGTGGGTGGGTGGGCCCTCCAGAGCACCGTACCGGAATGGTACCTGGTGCATGCCACCACTAGATGTTTATCCTACATCTAAATGTTTCCAAAATGCCGATTCCTGATACCTTTCAGAACATGCATGGAATTCCTGGTATAGATGTAGCAGACACGATGAATGGGAAGATTCTGACAAAGGATAGTTTAATCTTGCACCTAAGTGTTACACTGAAAAGGAAACAGGAATAGTTGACAAGCGTGGTTCTTGTTTCTATAAGGGGATGCTTTAAGCATTGCAGAGACTAAGTACACCTATTTTTCCTCTTCCATTGCCGAAAAAAATGCAAGCAGGGCCTTAAAAGATCCTCCACTGTTGTTATCCAGAAGGGCTCAGGGAAGTTGTTAAAATGAAGTTGGAGTTGCATATGGCCCTTGTAGAATAGGATTATTTACCTCTACTAGAGATGGAAATAGAAGGTAGAATACCATACTGCAATCCACACCAGGCAAGAAAATATCTTGCCTCCATCTGAATATTATTTAACAGTAGTCTACAAGTAGGCAGTTTTATTCCTATCATTGAAAGACAAATAGTGAGAATTTGGCTGCAAGTGATATAGATTAAGGAATATGTTTGATTGTGGGTTTCAAGCATCCTTCGACCTATGTTTAAGGACATGCCGGCTTAGTGGCTAAAACACTGAGCTTGTCGATCAGAAAGGTTGGCAGTTTGATGGTTCAAATCCCTAGTGCAGCATAACAGAGTGAGCTCCTGTTACTTGTCCCAGCTTCTTCCAACCTAGCACTTCGAAAGCGTGTAAAAATGCAAGTAGGAAAATGGGAACCACCTTTGGTAGGAAGATAACAGCGCTCCATTTATCTTTGGCATTTAGTCATGCCGGCCACATGACCATGGAGATGTCTTCGGACAGCACTGGCTCTTTGGCTTTGAAGCAGAGATAAGCACCGCCATCTAGAGTCGGGAACGACTAGCACATATGTGCGAGGGGAACCTTTACCTTTACTTACCTACATTTATTTGCAGTGTGTGTGTTAGAGAGGGAGGGGAGAGGGATATTAATTCAGAATAATAGCAGATTTATTATTTAGGGGGAAATGCTTTTGCATGCCACTTATTGTTTCTCTGACACTGTTATTTGCTTTCTTTTTTCTTCTTTTTCTTCTTTTTTTGCCAGAGGCCATTAAGATGTCATGACAGAGCTGTTTCCTCCCAAATGGAATAATCTTCTCTAAAAAGCCGAAGCACGAGAGATCTGTACAGCTAACCATTCAATAAGCTACATCCCATTTTCATTCTTATAATGGTTACAAAAATCTGTAGTGACAGAAACCAGGCTGTGACCAAAAGTATGTCTGACTACACTTCAGAAAAGATGCAAGGGACCTTAATGAAAGGAAAAGACATCTGGAAAACTGGAGAAGATATTTATAGAAGGGAGAAGAGATCTTCCTGAGCAATTAATTGCATATTGCGGTTCTATTGTGCTTTTCTTCAAGAGATTCGGGGGTCTACTTTGTATCTTCTCAGCAAGCCTGTAAGTACTATAATTTAGTTTGAAAAAGCACACACACAGAGAGACACACAGAATCACTCCCATATATGTTTGTTTGTGTGTGTGTATGTGTGTGTGTGTTTGTGTGTGTGTGTGTGTGAACAAATTTTCCAATTCTACTAATGCTACACAATACAGTTGTTTTGATATGTAGTAATTAATGTAACTTAACTAGAGGGATGTGGTGGCTCAGTGGCTAAGACACTGAGCTTGTTGATCAAGCTCAACAAGGTCGAAAGGTTGGCAGTTGGAGGTTCGAATCCCTAGCACCATGTAACAGAGTGAGCTCCCGTTACTTGTCCCAGGTTCTGCCAACCTAGCAGTTCGAAAGCATGTAAAAATGCAAGTAGAAAAATAGGGACCACCTTTGGTGGGAAGGTAACAGCGTTCTGTGTGCCTTTGGCGTTTAGTCATGCCGGCCACATGACCATGGAGATGTCTTTGGACAGCGCTAGCTCTTCAGCTTTGAAATGGAGATGAGCACCGCCCTCTAGAGTCAGGAATGACTAGCACATATGTGGGAGGGGAACTCTTACCTTTACCTTAATTAATGTAACTATTCTAATCAGGACTTTTGTGTTACTACTGTTCTTTAAATTTTCTGAAACCAAGCTGTAGTTTATCAGTTGTTAATATTTCTATAAGTGTCACACAGCCAAAACCTACTACTTTGCCTTAGGATTTTAGTCTGCTGGTTATTATAACATCACCACATGCTAAATAAATAAATTTCTATAAGTTCCTCTATCAAACCCAGTTTACCTTGGTTGCTCGCAAACAACAAATAATAATAACAGAATACAGCTTTTTAAATAAAAGTATTTTCACCAGGTAGCCAGGATTAAGGTTAAAAAAATAAATAAAATACTGTATTCAATTTTATTCTATTGATTCCATTCTTTTACTTTCTGCTGATTACCTACATTTTCCCTGTTAATCCTTCCCATTTTTGATTCCCTGATCATAAAATGCTGATTGAAATGAATAGGAGTGCTTCATAATCAGCAGATGCATTCTGAGTTATAGTTCCATTTTTATCATCTCTGTCAAGGTTATTTAATATTACGGATTGAAAGGTGATTGAGGAATAAGACTCAAAAATACCTCAAAAAAAGGGAAAATTGTGATACTGTAATAAGAGCACTTCCAATCAACATATATATTGTTTGTAAATACATACATTTTTTGCAGAATTTAAATCCCTTCTTTCAACCTAGTTGTAAAATGTAAGAATTCTCTTTCCAATACTGGTGAATAATTCCCTAAGGTAGCCCTATGAAAAAACCAGTAAGAAAAATAGACTGTGACTCCCATAATTTTGGGGCATTATTAAACTTTTGGATTTCTTGTATTGAGGAAGCCATAAGCAAAATAATCCACTTTCCAAATTTTAACGTGTTTCCTTATTTAGCTAAATCTTTGGGAATTTTTCTCCAATCTGGTGTTTCTTAGTGTCTGGGATTTCAATCCATCGTTATCATATGACAAGATAATCAATGATGTTACTTCTGAAATTATGGAATTAAAATACAATAAATAAAAAGTTCCATCAGGATGGGAAAACTGCCCTTTGTATATGTACTGACTTTGTGGAATATAAATCTGGTGTTTGAACTTTCACTATTCTTATTGTTAAGTCATGTCCTACTCTTTGCGACCCCACCAGTCTCCTATGTTCTCCATTGTCTTCCAGAGTATGCTCAAGTTCTTGTTCAATAAATCAATGACACTATTTAATCCTCTCATCCTCTGCCATCCTCTTCTTCAGTTGTTAATAATAACACTCGAACACCATTGACATTGACAAATTCACTACCAATCAATTGCAAAAGGCAGCTCTACTTGGAATGGCTTACATCCTGTGATGATATTGCTCAACATTATAAAACATCAGCATCTGCCTACTCCAGATCTTTGTGAAGGACACAATAGGCAGACAAAAAATGCCAAATCCAGTCTGAATATCTAGCTGACGGTGCAATGAACCACAGTAATATTAATAAATATCATTTAGAGCCAGCTCTAGTTAGAGACAGTGAACCTAGGTACAAGAGAAGGCAGGATGAAGATCACTTCAAAACAGAGTTGGTTGTAGTAAGAGATGAGTTGATAAATGATAGCTAGATTTCAAGAAATGTAAAAATAATAAAAAATAAATAAAAGGAAGATACAAAATGTAGTCTGGTTGGTGCAGACAGCTGTTGAAGCCTATGGACACATTTTAACAGTCCCATGGTTCTGGTACAAGCAGATTACACTGGGATCTCTATGGATCAGGCTACGTTCAATCTTCACTAAACACCAGAGGATTTTAAAAATTTAGTAGCCAACATGTCCTTCTGTATTCACTGAAAAGAGCATGCTTCTTAAAGCGAACGCAGTGGAAATTCTTCTTTCTTCTTATCTTTCTTTCCAAAACTAATTGTGCTACAGATTTTCCAAGCATAAACCATGGCTGCTGTACATATTTTTAAATATTGCGCCAAATAACTCTCGAAGTGGAACCTGGATGGATGGAGTAAGAACTAATTTTATCTAAATACTAGCTGATAACCTGGCGTTGTCCAGGTATTTATTTATAGGGGAAAAATATCTGGACCAAACATAATTTCTAATGATGGATTCCCCCCCCCCTACCAAAGGGAGCCCCCTTGTGGAGTACTGTGAAGCCATTACCAGGGCAACTCCAATGTGTTGCACAGTAGAAGGCATTTTAAGGCACAACAGGCTGTATCTTAACAGAACACACACCCTGAGGAGTGTTAGGGGTGTCTTACCTCCACAGCATTTTCCTAGAGAGGTAAGTCATCTGTGTACCAAGTTTGGTTGAAATTGCTCAAGGCATTCCAGAGTTATGCTGGAACACACGGACACGCACATACATATAGATAGATGATAGATAGATAGATAGATAGATAGATAGATAGATAGATAGATAGATAGATAGATAGATAGATAGATAGATGATAGGTAGATGGGTAGATGGGTAGATGGGTAGATGGGTAGATGGGTAGATGGGTAGATGGGTAGATGGGTAGATGGATAGATGGATAGATGGATAGATGGATAGATAGATAGACAGATAGATAGACAGACAGACAGACAGACAGACAGACAGACAGACAGACAGACAGAAAGCTAAGAATAATGTTCCACCCTATTTCTAATTGTCCAAATGTTCAGACTGTTCTATGAGGAACAATACATGTTTCAATTCTGGTACTGATTAAAACACTGATGAATCAAGTAAGACTTCCCATGCTTTTCTTGTTCACTATTAATGGAAGTTAAAAGTCTGAAACTGGAAAAAAAATAGGATAATGAAGAAAAAATCAAGCCTGAAAGTGCTAACATAAGAATGGAGTCAAAATTATATTTCATAATTCAGAAGTTACTTTAGCTAATAAAATAAGTACCGCATAATTTTTCCAACTGTTATCTTGAATATTAAATTACATATTAACATTATAGCCTGGTTTTTTTTTAATCATTGAGAGGAACTATAATCCTATCTGACATACAGATGTTCTCAGATTTAGTTTGTATTTTTAGCTCTTTTTTCTGTCTCATGTAGTCATATCTTTTTTTGCAAATGTAGGGATGGAGGTGTATCATATTGTATAATAAAGGTGGCTTGGACTAAAAGAATTGATACAAAACCAAATTTCATTGATTATTTTTTCTTCTGGCATTCCATCCCCCCCCCCTTTTCTTACATCGATTTTTCTTTATCTGCCTGATCCTGTTATTTTTTCTTCTCTCTTTTTGATTCCCATAGGGAAGCAAGCTGGGAAATGCAACTATGCATTTCTATATTCTAGAGGGATAAACTGCTTACTCGGAGAGGGTTCTGAAATTAGACTTAGGCCCCTGTGAAAACAAGGAGAGGGTCTCATACATCACTAGGGTTTTAGGATGCCCTCTGTTGCCTTAGATTTTATAGCTATAGGATTTTAAGTAATAGGTGAAGATGTGACCTTTATTTGGCAGCTGCAGCAGTGTGGAACAGTTGGAATATTTGTCTTTGGTGTGCAAGACCACAGCTGTATAAATATACTTCAGGTTAATTTTCCCTTTGTGTATAGTTCGTTAACACTTAGTCTCCAGCTTTTTGTAGCAATCTCCTTTGCCAGGGTAAACATATATGAAATTTCCTATACTTTGCCAACTATTGGCCACTCCATTCTTGGTGGCATGTGCACAATAGAATCTAAGGCAGCTTTGCTTCCCAGTTTATCTTCTCAAGCTGTATTGAGATGGCTCACATGGTAGTTACTGGAACTGGAAAAATGGTATTTTAATCTCTCTTTATATGTCTCCCCAGTGTTTAGGAAATGAGGAGTGGTGGTGGTTCAGGCTCCTTATTGACTTTAAATTCGTAAGGAGTACTACTACTACTAGTACTAGTACTACTACTAGTAGTAGTAGTAGTAGTAGTTGTTGTTGTTGTCAATTCTTTATTAAAAACAAAACAAAACAAAGAAATCCTGGCAACTTCAACCAACATTTTGAGTTCCTAGTTTTTTTCTAGACCCTTTATAAATTCTTATAAATTAAAAATGGGGAGCATATGCCGCCTGGTGCTTTGTTTTTAAATGTCCAGATAAGTGAAACTTATCACAGTGAAAGACAAAAAAAAAAAATCCCTAGCCCAGTGAATCCTACTAACAAACCCCCAGTCTTATTGCACTATGTGAACTTATTGCACCAGTCCCACAAGTCAATCGTACGATGTTGTTGCAGAGTTATGTTTCACTTAGGAGTCTGACAGCCCACGGATAAACATGGTTCTTCAGCCTGTTTGTGCGACTGCCTAATACTTCTATATCTCCTTCCAGATGGTAGGAGAATAAAGAAGGGCTGACCAGAGTATGAGTCATGCCTGAAGATTTCCCTCACTCTCCTAAGTTAGGAGCCCTAGTGATGTCAGGCGACAACCCACAATGTTTTGTGCTGTGCTCACTACCCTCTGTAATGACTTTCTATCTGCAGCTGTCAAACCAGTATACCACACCATAATGCAACGAGTGAGGATGCTTTCTATTGTGGACCGGTAAAAGGAGGTCATATAACTTTAAGAGTTATACATCTTTTAAGTGACTGTTCACAGATGGGGAGGCATTTATCATTTAATTGCAGCACGAAGGTGGCAAAGACATGACTAATTATGATAATGGGAAATATTAAGAGTGAATCAATCAAAAGAATATGGTGTTTGTTGCCAAGCATAAAGGGATCCAGCAGATTTTTTTATTGTTTGATAAGTAGCTTCCAATCAAATAGAAGGGGTATGGAGAAAATCACAGAACCTAGTTTATTAGCAATGATAACAGAAAAAAAATATTTTTATGTACTTCATTAGAAGTCACACTAATTTCAAATCAATTGTGCTTATCATTTGCTTATAAACCTATAGCTGTGCTGATAACTATTATTCGTAGCCTGCAAAAGTTAAGCTAAACGTTGATCATAAACTATCTGAGTGCAAAACTATTCACAACATCATTTAACAAAGGAATGTGTCTTCCCTTAAAGTTTATGTACAGGTTACAATCCTGGGAACACTGCACAACTGCACAAACATATTTAATAATATGTAAGGTAGAGACAGGTTATTTCAATGAGTGAGTCTTCCCAAAATTCAAGATATTGGGGGGGGGGGGACACAGAGTTTGATGGCTAGGCTGATGAGAGAGGCAGAAGCAGGAACAGGAGCTAGAAAGCAAAAGCAAATGAACGAAAAGTTGCAGCTCAGAAGCAATAAATAGATTTCCATGAAACTGTGACTCCAGTTAATGTAATTTCTGGTAAAATAAAGAGTTTTGTTGTGGGTAATCAAGGGAGACAATACTGAGTTAATGGAACAGAGGCATAACTTGGTCTTGATATGGTTTGCAAAATCCAAATGGCCATTAGATGGCAGCAAAGAACTGGAAATTTCTATAACTGCTGCCATCTTGTGATCATGCAAATGTGTGCAGTCTAGATCAGGAAGCCCTACTGACAATTCAGATTAGATTCATCCTATACAGTGAATCATAACATAACTATACTGGCTGGGTTCTCCTTTTAGCTTAGCATGACTGTGAATTCAGTTTTCAATAAATACCCTGAGGTGAGAAAATAAGATCAAAGAGACAACTACTCAGTAGTGGAAAGCTGGAATTAATGAACCACAAAAGTGATTTTGATTCAAATACATCTTAGTTCATCTCTGATTTTAATCTAAATTATAGTAGCTAAGTTGGAAACTGATGAAAGCCATTGATTTCGCTTGTATTTCTGTAGACCAGGGGTGGGGAACTGTGGCTCTTTTGCGACTTGTGGACTTCAACTCCCAGAATTCCTGAGGCAGCTATGTTGGTTCTGGAATTCTGGGAGTTGAAGTCCACAAGTCGCAAAAGAGCCACAGTTCCCCACCCCTGCTGTAGACGCTTTCCTCCCTGGTAAATCAGTATCTTCTCTGCTTTCAGGCTTTAGCAAAAAGCCAGTGGATAGACACAATATTAATCCTCTAGAGGATCCAACATGTTTGTTTCTTGTTCTCTACCCAACAGATTGATATCTTTGCCTTATGAGTCATTCAAACGACTCAACCAGCATGAGCTGGGACATCTCCCTCTTGAGTGATTAGAAAAAGATGTCAGGTATACAAAAAAAAGTAGCAAAGTCATCAGGAGAGCTCACCACACATCATCATTTCCCAGTGGCATCTTTCAGCAAGCATGACCCTGTTGATTGGGTTATTGAAATAACTGTCCAGTCCCCATCTCAACACTCTACTCAGAATCCTGAGAGTATTTAATCATGGCGATTGAGTTAATGGGCCTTGGCAAGTCATTTTCATTCTTGACCTCTGCCCATAGGGATCAATAGGATATTTGATCGTGCCAAAAAGCAGATACTGCTGCAGTTATTTGTTTACTTATATACAATTTTAAAACTGCCCAATAGCCAAGCTCAATGACAAAACACACTAAAAATAGGGTTTGAATTTAAAAAAAAAAACATATTCAACAAAGTGCAAGATACAAAATGAAATTAGGTGGCTACAAAGTTGTTATTCAAAGGATAAAACAATATAAATTAAAATGTAATTAAGGTGCCAGATGAAAAGTCTAGAAACGTGATGTAATCTATATTTACACCCCAACTCATAAATCTCACGGAGGTGGAATTCTGAAGAACTCCCATAAAATTAGATTTCTAGAGGGAAACACCCCACCCCTGAATTCTTAAGAGTGTTCCCCATTGAACATATTGAAAATTAAATTGAAAAAATAGAAGATATATTTCAATGCATAATCTGATCTTTCTTACTAATATATGTGAATGTGCATATCTGACTATTTTTTAATTGTATTTACTTAATCAAGCATGAATTAGATAACATATATAAGTATAGACATGATTATGAATACATGAAATGAATACAAATACAAGGGAATATTCGGACAGGGATGTTAGGCATGTAACCTTTATGTAACCTTTACACATAAATGTTTTATCAAAATAAATAAAAAATGAAAACATAAAGCATGTGTCTGAATGTTTTGATATGACCAATATAGCACAATATTGCTAGCAAGGTAAAGGTAAAGGTTCCCCTCACACATATGTGGTAGTCGTTCCTAAGGGGCAGTGCTCATCTCCGTTTCAAAGCCGATGAGCCAGGACTGACCGAAGACATCTCCATGGTCATGTGGCTGGCATAACCTTTCCACTGAAGGTGGTTCCTATTTTTCTACTAGCATTTTTATGTGCTTTTGAACTGCTAGGTTGGCAGAAGCTGGGACAGGTAACGGGAGCTCACTCCGTTACGTGGTGCTAGGGATTTGAACCACTGAACTGTCGACCTTTCTGATCGACAAGCTGAGTGTCTTAGCCACTGAGCCACTTTTTGTTTGCCATATTATTTTGACTCAAATAGGGAATATAGTTTAAGGAAGCAATAGTCTACTTAATATTGGAAATAATATAACTTTTTTATTCTACCTTCAGGTCATGAAAATCTGAAGCTTGAGTTTGGTGTAGTAACCTGCTGAAAATCAGTGGAATAGATAAATTGGAGTAATATGCCTTATTGTTAGGCTGTACATGATAAATATAAGCTGACACTTTGAAATTCACATTTTTAAAAAAAACAAATCTGTGCATTTTATCACTTTTTATTAAAAAAAGTATAGTAGAATGAATCTCTTATGGAAATGCATAAGAATTCACGAAAACAAACATAAATGGAATATAGCAGAAAACACTATTTGCATAAAAGTATAGTAAGTAACACTGAAAAAAATGCATATGTTTCAGAAATGCCGTACCAAAATACACACAAATTTAAGAGAATAAATCTCAAGCTTGGCAAACAGAATTCAATTGATTCATAAAAATAAGCAACATAGAGAAACAAAAGTTGATAAATTCATCCCTCTCAAATACGCTTCAATGATTCAAAAGAAATAGAGTTTTGAGTGGAAATGTGAAAGTAGTCTATAGGTGCCTTATTTTTGGCATCATTCCTTTATGACAAATGCAGCTTTCTCCAACATGGAAATATGAGTTATGGAGCAGGTTGGGAGACTGAGTGCTTTATTTCTGATATTTCAGATAAGTATTTTAGATCCTGCAACCTTTCCTGGAGAAGTGGCCTTCATACTTCTCATTTCTCATCACTGCAGAAGATAATGGGAGATATCTAGTGGTACTCAGATTATATTTGATAGAAGCATGTATGGAAGGAAATTGTCATGTTCCTTTCAGTGTCAGGCCAGGGAACTTGCCTTGAAGTACATCAGGTTGCAACTCCAATCATTTATGGGTTTGCTGGCAAAGGATAATGAGATTCGTAGTGAAAAACTGAAAATTACTGGGCTGAGGAAAGCTATCGGAGATAGCCCATAGGAGAATGAATGGAAGAACTTGGGGACAGGGTTAAAAGGTGGATTAGCCTAGAATCTTTACACAGCCACAAGTAGACTTAAGTCCAAACTACCCTTGAATTGCCTTGACCTAAGCAGTAGTTGTTCTGTGGGACGTGGTGGCTCAGTGGCTAAGACACTGAGCTCGTCTATCAGAAAGATCGGCAGTTCGGCGGTTCGAATCCCTAGCACCACATAACAGAGTGAGCTCCCGTTACTTGTCCCAGCTTCTGCCAACCTAGCAGTTCGAAAGCACATGAAAAATGCAATTAGAAAAATAGGAACCACCTTTGGTGGGAAGGTAACAGTGTTCCATGCACCTTCGGCGTTTAGTCATGCTGGCCATATGACCATGGCGACATCTTCGGACAGCGCTGGCTCTTCAGCTTTGAAACACAGATGACCCCCTAGAGTTGGGAACGACTAGCACATATGTTCGAAGGCAACCTTTACTTTGTTGCTGTTAGTTGAGAAGATTCCTGTAGACAGATTTTGTAGCAATAAGACAGTTTAATGTATGGACTTGACATAGACATCCCAACTTCTTCATTATGCACTTTTAGAAAATGGATTCCTGGATGATTGAAAGAAATGTACCTGTATTCATCTGCCTAATAGCTTCATACAGAGGAGGTAATTCTTCTGCGAATGGCTGGATTCCCAGACCTCAGAATGAATTTGTTTTGAGTGTTTGTTTATTAAATGATTCTTGATGGCTCACCAGTATTTTAAAAAAAACATGTTTTTTAAAAAAGTAATTGTTATCTTCAAATTACAATGTTTCACCTACTGACTCCTGCAGACAAAAAGATATTATTTTTTTAAAAAAATAAAGAAAACTGGTGAACATTTTTTAAAATGGACTCAGCTTTAAAATTATCTGATGGGTTCACACAACTTGCTAGACTAACTTGAAAAGGTAGTTCAGGTTGTAGGTTGTGGAAACCCAGCCTTTAAGTTGGGCCTATAATTGAAAAAGATTTTCTGAAATGTGTAGGTCGCACTCCTAATCCAGGATCAGATGGGTGAGGCACAAATAATTTCTGTGGTTGAAATTTCTTTCTGTTGCTTGAGATCACTTTCTACCAGCAGAGGACTCTGCCAGCAGCACAAATAATTTTGCTTTCAGAAAACCAGCAAAATGGGTGAAGAGGACAAGCCAAGTTGTATGATGCCGAATCCCAAGTCAAAACTAGGAAGACAATTGCAAGAATGCAAAATCCTAAGGAATGTCCAATGGGAATTAAGCAGCCAAACAAGCAAATCATAATCTTTGCTTTCCAGATTTGTTTCAGTGATATGCTAGATTCACATGTTGCACTAAGTGGTAAAGATGATCTAGCAAGATTGGAAACTAGGACACTAAGTTCTAGTTCTACTTTAAGCAAGAAAGTGAAGGACTTATTTATAAAATGATAATTGTGAGATAAAACAAACAAACGAAATATATTGGGGGAAGCCACCTTACTAATTAGTACATTTTTTGGCTTAAGTGGGATGTGTGAGTGAAGCTAGTTGTGGTTTATTCATGGTTAAGCAAACTAAGATTTAACAAAAGACTACCCATGTACCCTTAGGAAATATATAGAAAGAAAACAAATTTCCTTCTTCAAAACACTGATTTTTTTCTTTTATAATCCCGGGAACATATTTTGGAACATAGCAAATTGATATTCATTGGTTCAGACTGTTCCTCAATCTGGCCATATTTTTTTACTAAACTACACTGCCCATCATCCTTTTCTCTTAACTATGATGGGTAGAACTGCTGGAAGTTGTAAGCAAGACCTGGAATCCCTGCTGATTCCCTACCATTAAGCCTGGCAGGAATTATTGCCACTGACTTTTAGACTTTCAACCATGATTTTTTTTTACAGCTTCAAGGGAGATGCCAGCTACTCAGTTTTCAAAATTAATCTGGGTGCCAGGCAAATGCCCTACCCATGAACTCTACTGCCTTAATTTATTTTGTTTTATTTTCTCTGCAGTTATGATGTGCACATGGGCAGTCAACAGCCTCTTGTTTGAATTCAAAAAAATATTAAGCCAGGATGGCCTTGGATAGAATTGGATAGGAAGATCACAACAAAGATTGTAAACCAGACTTCCAATATGTCCTGGAAGAGTGGAATGACAAATTGTTTCTAAAACTACATGGATGATCATTACCAAGAGTCAATCCTAACTGCATGGAGACCTTACCTTATGATTCAGTCTTGGATGAAAAGCCAAAACTTGCATTTCTGACTGTTCTTGCATTACTAATACTATTATTATTTTTTTGCAGAAAATACGACTTCAACAACAGAGTGGTCAATGCCTGGAATGCTCTACCTGACTCTGTTGTTATATCCTCAAACCCCCATAGCTTTAACCTTAAACTGTCTACTGTTGACCTCACCCCATTCCTAAGAGGTCAGTTGGGGGATGCATAAGCGCCCCCGTATGCCCAACGTCCCTGTCCTACTGTCCCCATTTATTTGTCCCTATTTCCTGTGTTCTTATTCACGTTTATTCTTATTCCTGTTATCTCGTACATGAGTGACAAACTAATTAAATAAAATAAATAAATTTTACTTTGCCCGTTGAAGCAGAGATTGACTTATAGACAAACTTTTCTAAAGGTGGATATCAGTCCAATGAAAGCAGGTATTAATTTAACTGCAGGTATTAATTTGCCTACAGGTAAACGCCAAGCTCAAAAGTCAGACAGAAGATCACTCATAAGAATAGAGTTTATACTAGTGGGCCAGCCCCACAAAATAGAACAATGGAGTTGGAAGGCACCTTGGAGGTCTTCTAGTCCAACCCCCTGCTTAGGCAGGAAGCTATACCATTCACAACATATACCATCTATACCCGTGATGGCGAAGCTATGGCACGCGTGCCACAGGTGGCACAAGGAGCCATTTTTTAGGGCATGCGAGGCGTTGCCCTGTCAGCTCCAGTGTGAATGTGTGTGCTGGCCAGCTGTCTTCGGCCTTCTTTTTCAGCCGTTTTTCACCCTCCAGAGGCATCCCTGAAGCCTCTGGAGGGCGAAAAACAACCCAACTTGCAAACCGGAAGTTCGGGAACCGGAGGACCTGGGGGGCAGGGGGGTGGTTTTCACCATCCCCAGGCTCCAAGAAAGACTCTGGAGCCTGGGGAGGGCAAAAATCAGGTCCACTGTGCACCAAAAGCAGGGGGAGGGTGCGGGTCATGCACACATGTGTGCGGGGGGGGAGTTGCGCGCATATCTTTAGGAATGTGGGCACACCTGCACACGACCCCCCCTTCGCTCCTCCCACTTTTGGCATGTGATGGGGAAAAGATTAGCCATCACTGATCTATATCATTTCAGACAAATGATTGTCCAATCTCTTCTTTAAAAAAAACAACAACAAGGTCCAGTGTTGGAGCATTCACAACTTCCCAAGGAAGCAAATCTCCCTTGTCTCCACCCCCCCTCCTCCTGCCCCACTAACATCTTCTCTCTGCCCAGCAGGCCACCCAGCATCGCTTTCACACGATCCCTACCATTTGCACCTTTTCACAAGCGAAGGTGGAGGAACGGAGCTGCTCTCCCTCCGTCCCCACACACAGCCCTCCCCTCCCCCTCCTCCTTTTGCTCCCACGCTTCTTCCCTCGTGTAGCCGTTGAGAAAACGTGGCCCTTCACAGGCCTTAGGTGAGGATGAAGATGAGAATAGAAGCCAAAAAGCGGGTTTCTCTTTAGGCGGGCGCTGTCCCCGCCTCCCCCCCCCCCCCTGTACAGATGTCAGAAAGAAGCCGGCACTCCTTTGGCGTGCGGTAGATGGCGCAAGAACTCTTTCCTTGCCCAACATTAACCCTTTCGGACCAGCGCGCCTCTTTGCAGTTCCAGCTGGGCATCTCGCTTCTTCTCCCGTCCCCCCAGCCTCTCCGCGCCTGAGTCGCAAAAAGCTCTTCTTCTTCTCTCTCTCTCTTTCTCTCCACTTATTCCACCTTCACCTCCACCCCCGCTCCGGGCTTTGTCTTCTTCTTTTTTTCTTACTTTCCTTTCGGGTAACTTGTAAAATGTAAGATCCACGGTTGGCATCTCTAGGAGAGGGGAAGGAAAAAACAAAAATAAAAAATAAAAAACTAGGTGCAGTTGGGGGACCCGGAGAAGAAAGCCAGAAGATACCTTTGATGGGGAAGAGAAAGACTCGGGAGGGGAAGGGCGTCTGTATTGCTTTGGGGGGGGGGGGTTGACGCCAACATCGACGCCTGTTCCACCCAGCGTGCTAATCCCTTCTTCCCACCCTCACCGCTCCCCTTTGGTCTCTGGCATTAGAATCAACCTTAACCGCGCCTCCCGTCGTTATCCAAGACCCTGCAAGTCCGGGGACAACGCCTGGCGCCCTGAATGGGGGTGAGGGTGAGAGGGGAGGGAAGAACCAGGTGCCCACCAGCGCGGGCGCTCTTGGGTCCGGCTTGCCCTCCGCGCGTGTATACGAGCGTTCCAGGCTCCGGCACAGCTGTCTCCTCTCTCTGTCTCTCTCTCTCTCCCCTTACCGTCCGCCTGCGGACATGCAGACACGTCCGCTTCAACGGGTTCTCGGCTGTTTCTTGAAGGTGGCGGCGAATCGTAACCCGTGGGCATCCGATTTGGAGTATTAAGGGTTTATATTATTATTATTATTATTATTATTATTATTATTATTATTATTATTATTATTATTATTATTATTATTATTATTATTATTATTATTATTATTATTATTATTATTATTATTATTATTATTATTATTATATTTTAATTTTCCTACTGAAAGGTGAGCTTTTTTCCTAACCTTCTCCCCAAAATAAGAACAACAATAATAATAATTCATCCCGTTAGAAAGCCCAGCACCACCAACTGGAAATACCCCCCACCAACTCCAAGGTTTCCTAAACAGCGGTGAAGGAATAAGGGGAACGAAACGAGAAGAGGCGGCGTTTGCTCAAGAGTCTCCAGCAAACGGGAGGGGAGAGAAAGAGAGAGAGAGAGAAACTTGTCAATTTCGAGCCGCGGTCTGGTCAATTTCGAAGCTTGTCCAGTCAATTCCGTGGCGCTCCGTTCCTGAAATTTGCTTTCCGTGGCTCGTTTCGTGAGTCTTAAAATTACACCGTTTGGATTCAGTTCTTCTGGAAACAAGCCCTCCGCCCCCCCCCCATCCTTATTCCTCTCAAGAGACAGAGACAGAGAGAGAGAGAAAAAACGGGGAAGCTAGTGGCAAGGCATTCCAGGCAGCCTCGGGCTTGCTGGCGGCAGAGTCGGCTTGCTTGAGCCGAGAGCCTCGCTGCCCCCGCCGGAGAGATGGTTGATTCCTGCTCGTCAAGGTTGCTGTGGTATCCCAGAAACGCCGTTCACTCGGAGCTGTGACCGCGCACCATCAATACACACACATATTCACACACACATACGCCGCTCCGCGCGAACTCCTCCACTGCGCCTTGGACCGAAGCGAGCAAGGAGGAGAGGAGGAAGGGGAGGAAGAGGAGGAAGAAGAAGGCGACGAAGGAGGGGTGGGGTGGGGGGCAAACGGCGAAGGCAGAAGCAGGCAAGCCAGCAGTTCCTTCCTATTGGGGGTGACGGCGTGTGGGGGGAAAGCTCGTTCGCTCCGCTCCTTCGCTCGGAGGAGGAAAAAGATGCAAAGGATTTCCTACTACTGCAAAGAGACCACCTGGCCGAGGAAAGCCGACGCCGTCGCCGCAGATCTGGGGCAAAGGGGATGTGGGAAATGCGGCCGCCCGGACTTGTGCATCTTGGGCAAAATCATGGGGATTAAAAGTGGATTTACCTTGGGGAACCTCGTCTTTTTCTGGATGCTCTCCTCTGTGAAAGGTAAGGGCGCGGGGCAAAGGGATGTGACACCCCCCTCCCCTCCTCAAGAAGCCGGAAGGGAGAGAAGAAGAGAGAGAGAGAGGGAGAGAGAGAGGAATAATAATTTAAAAAAGGATTGCAAGTGAACGCCGGGCGGATGGTAAGGGATGGTGGCCGGAGATTCGGGCTTTGCCCGAGGTGTGCGGACGCCGCGTTGTCCTTTCTCAAGGTTTTCCCCTCGTTTATTCCGCGAACCTCCTTTTTATTCCGCGAATCCGGACTCGGATGGCTTTGCCAAATCAGCGGTCACTGGGGGAAAGAGGACTGGAGGGCTAGCGAGGGAGGGAGGGAGATGGGATGGAGATTTCTTTTCTTTTCTTCCCATAAAAGAAAGGAACAGAGGGGGTGGGGGAGGCAAAGAGAATCCAGGCTCCCTCAATTGCGATAGGAAATGCAATTTGCTTGCCAAGGCTGGCGTTCAATGCAGTCACTGAAATTTGTGCCGAATAAATATTCTTTGCAGGACGCTCAACCAGAGACGTGAGTTGGGTGCCACTGAAACGAGAGGAGATTCCGACAAAATTAGCGCCGGAGGATTCATCCTCTTTCATTCCCCCACACCTTCTCCCACACAGTCAACCCTGAGGTTGCTATTTAGAAAGTGAGGCTAAAAAGCAAGGCAAAACTCTATCTATCTATCTATCTATCTATCTATCTATCTATCTATCTATCTATCTATCTATCTATCTATCTATCATCTACCTATCTACATGCACACACACACACACACACACACACACAATATTTTTGTTTAAGACACACAAGTAGACCTTGGTAGAGAAAACATGCAGGCACAGACTGACAGATGCTGTTCATTTTCCTTGAAGGAGTTTCTCCTTATTGTTGTTTTAATGCCAACTGGCTTCCCCTTTGCAAGTTAGGAAGGCTGGGGGAGTGAGACTCATAAACCATTTCAAGAGCCTGGGTTTGTAGGTGTGTGTGGTATTGGGTTGACTCTTTTTTTTTCTTGTTGTTATTGTTGTTTAATGAAGCATCAGCCAGGGATGGCCACAATCCTGCTAATCTTATCTCTCCCCCCCCCCCCAAATCTCTCAAGAAGAGAGGTGGGCAGCAGGAGGCACTTGGGAAGATTTGGAGATCAGAACATTTTGGCCAAGCATGGAGAAGATGGTCTTTCATAAATATGACTGAATAGAGACATTGCTTCCTGAATACTTTCCAGAAATACTGAATTTGGGAGATCTTAGGAAAAGAGATGAACATGGCTGGAAAAAGAGATGGTTCTCTTTTTAAGAAATCATACTTGCAGAACCTACCTACCTACCTACCTACCTACCTCTATCTATCATCTATCAATATCTATCTATCTATCTATCTATCTATCTATCTATCTATCTATCTATCTATCTATCTATCTCTCATCTATCTTTCTCAACCATGGCATCCAATCTCTCCTGTAAGCTTGGTGGCAAAAGGGATCAAGAGGAACCTCCCAGGAGTTTGAAGAAATCCAGAGTTTGGGTTCCTTCTCTCCCACTGGATGCTTTGGCAGTTCTTTTGAAAGGAGCTGGCATTTTCTCTTCTTCTCCTCCCTATCCAGCCGATACTGAACTGGGTCTTTTTTTAAATGAAACACTTGATTGTCTTGCTTCGCAGCTGGTTCAGTCCCCATTTGCATGGCGGGAGGGGTGAAGGAAAGGATGGAGCAGGATCATTCAGGGTTGGTTAGGGCTCCTGGTGCTGGTGGGGGTGGTGGGGGGAGGAGGAGGAGGAAGGGATTTACCTCATTTTTCCTCCATCCCCCCTCCAGTCCTGGCTTAGAAAAGGACATGCCTGGAATTTTAATGCACCTTCTAATTACAGAAAGCTGCTCCTGGTTTGTGGCATTGACGCAATCTGCTTCTTTGCCACCCTTTTGCCTAATTTCTTCAGAAAAATGGTTCAGTGAAGAGAATGAAACACCATTTGTTGAGAGTCAGAAAGACTCTGTTAGCGGAGTACGTGGAGGGGGGTGGAAAGAGAGAGAAAGGGGGAAAAGGAGAGCGCGAGAGAACCAGATAGGTGTGTTGATCAGATTAGGAAATAGTAATGCTCGTTAATAAACATCCACCATTCCAACCCCATCTGAATTCCTAGTGCGTGACTTGCTGGTTTGAATATGGCTACACTTTGCCCACGTGAGGTGTTTGAATAAAACACACACACACACACACACACACAGCTATATTGACGTGGGGGAAGAAGGGAGACACCAACAGACTAGAAGAGTCTGCATGGAAATTTGCATGGAGGTGATGTGCTACAATTATTAAAGAATCAGGCAATTTTTCCAAAATCTCTAAGGTGTATAGATACCTTATCTGCATCTGCACCAGAGATGGAGTGTACAGCACTTGTTGGACTGGGATTGCAATATCTTGAAAAGTGGAACGGAAAAAAGCCAATTGATACTGAGCTGGTTCAAAGGGGGGGGGGGGGGAAGTAAGGTTTTTTTTTAAAAAAATGCATTTTTTAAGTGCCTGCATTATCCTTGTTGGATCAGAAATGGTTTGTGTGTTTGAAAAGACCATCACAGATCCAGTACCACTTTAGATTGCTTCAAACAAAATAAGTTTTTCCCCTCTCATAGTGGAGTTAATTCACTTCCTATTTGTACTTGTAAGTAATAAGTCGTGGAAATAAAGTAATGAGAAATTGTGATAGGATTTTTCAGTGCGTACACGAGATTACAGCTAAGATAAGGAAGAGCCTTTTATGGGGTTGTGCCACTTCAAAGAAAATTTAGGAAGTAGATTAAATGAAATTTTATAAAATCAAGAAAGTAATGAAAGCTGAAGGAAATTGCTGCTACGAATCAAAAGATGGCCCAGGGAGTTGGAAATGAATAATTACTTAGCACTTCCAGGGGGTAGTGGAACTCGAAGCAATGGACTCAAGCCATAGGAAAAGAGCACAGTGCCATCACTACTAATAGTAGTAGGGGGGGAATCACACAATATGAAGTTTGTGCAAATGAGATGCCACCTAGTTCCGTGTGATTTCTTTCCTCATAAAGATGCTTGGTACCACAATATGATTTAGACTTGCTTTAAGAGTATACGATGGTTTCACAATGAATAATGGATTAAAAATGAGTAAGTCTGGGGCCAGTGCCAGATTGTAATGGATGAGAAAGTATGTAAAGGTGTGTCAAATCTCTCTTGACAAGCTGGACAGGAGATAGGCGCAACTGGCCTTCAAGGTTGAAGGAACTTCTAATAAGTAGATTGATTATAGAAAAGCTAATGAAACCATTGAGAAGAAGAAAAACTCCAGGGATTACTCTGTTTCAAATGCATGCCTTATTTACATTAAAATTAAGGTTCCATTTGTATAACTCTCCCCCCCCCCATCATACCTGAAATAGGTTTGAAGCCACTCTTTCAAGCAGAAGAGATGATGTTTTTTTCTGCCCCATTTGGGGGGAAACAAACTGGGTTTAAACTATTTTATTCTGTTGCTAGGAGAGTTGGCTAGGAGAGTAGGCCCAAGAAACATTGTGGAACCCTTGTATAAAGAGATTAGAAATAAAGGCTGTAGGTTAAACTTCTGAAGATGTTCCCACTGCCAGAAGATTGGCAATCCAGCATATGGGAGAAGGCCTTCTTCTTGGGTCACAAGTTAAAGAATGTTCTTCCAGTGAAGTCAATTTAACCTTCACTCTCCCAGTATCTGTAAATTCTAAAAAAAAAAAAAATACACTCACTCTTCTTTGGAAGGACAGATAATGAAGTTGAAGCTCAAATACGTTGGCAACCAAATGAGAAGGGAGGACACATTGAAAAAGACCAATGTTGGGAAAGATTGAAGGCAAAAGGAGAAGGGAACAGCAGAGAAATAAATGTTTAGATAGAGTCATTGATGGAATGGGAATGGGTTTGAGAAGCAGACTCTGGGAGACAGTGGAGAATAGGGGTACCTGACATGCTGTGGTCAATGGAATCGTGAAGACTCAGGCATGACTTAGTAACTAAACAACAACTCCTAGTATTTAGGGAAGTGACAAATGCATCTCTCACCATCGCTTTAATTGCTATTGATTTTAGATTTGAATTACAGTTTTATTTCACTTTCAAGTTTTATATTTTGTGTAAGTCTCCTTGGAAGTCTATCTAAGCAGAAAGACTGCATATAAGTGTAATATGTAATCACCGTTTCCAAGAAAACATATTAAATCTCCGAGGATATTTGAATAAAAATGTCTAAGCATCTAACGGGGTTATTTTGTCTCACTATTGATGTTGTCTTTTTCTCTGATACTATCAACCGATCTATATCTCAAACTGTTACTATATCCTGTATATGGCGAATCACTATTAAACCAATTTAACTAGATTAAATCCGTTTTTCTCAGAGTAGAAAAAATTGAAAGAGGATATAATTGCAGCCTTTGAATATATGAAGCGCTGTGTCAGACAAAATGTTGCTGAAGAAGGCAGGACTGTAAACAGTGGGTAGGAATCTTGAGAAGACTTGTCAGCCAAATATTAAGATTTATTTTCTAATTGCTTGAGCTATTACTAGAAATACACTGCTGTCTGGGCTTTTCTTGCTTGAATGAATTTAAACAGACACAAGGTTGCCATTTTTAAAGAATGCTGTAGTAGAAGATTCCGATTTCTGAGGATCATATCCAAGACATCTTCAAGTTCTAAAATTCTAAAATTAATTGTGGAGTTTTTGCATCCAGTTTCTTCCTGAAAAAATGCCAACATTCTCATTCAATTACTAATCTGTTTGTTTCCACATGTGAATTCTAATTGATTGAAATTTTCAGTCCAACCCTAATGTTTGCCATATATAATATACAATCAGAGATGAGCTTATGGGTTTCCAGGGGAAATTTGTATTCTAAAATAATACAAGTAAAAGAAATACTGGATTTATAGAATTAAATATGGCAGGTAAGAGTCAGTGCTAAAAGATTTGTATCCGATGAAGCAGGACTACTCTAGAAAAATAGGCAAGCAAGTTATTGAAGTTAAGTTCACTGGGGAGATCACTTCCGGTTCCTGTAGGTGACGGACGTGTTGTCCGCTGCTTGTCTCCCTGGTGGGCTCCGTTCAGGAGCACAGGGGGCCCTGGAGGGGTCTTCTGCCACAGGGCGGCTTGCTGGAATCCCCCAGACTCGGCTGCAGGGTGTTTCCAGCCTCGCCCCAGGTGCTGAGGAGGAGAGGGGGGCATGAGACAGCTGTGGGCTGTCTGCCCTTTCACCGAATGGGCTCTGGGAGGAAAGAGCTAAGCGAAAGATGAGCGGCTGAAATGCCGGTGGGGAGAGATCCACCCTAACCTCCTTAATCATCGTTAACAGATAAGCAGCAGACTATTGTAAGTTCTTGTTCAATCCATTTGAAACTGGAAGATTAGAGGGGTGTGTTTCTTTCTCTTTACCCCCCCCCCTCGGACAAAGTGGCATTTGAACTATCTCTCTCTATATTGGAAGGGAGAGAGAATAAAGGCTGACTTGCCACTTGTACTACCTATCTGAGAATGATTGATATCACAGCTACAAGAGGTGATCGCTGAGCTGTTTTCTTAAAGGGAAAAAACTTTATGGAACTCCTTGTTCTTCTCCCCAAGATGGCGCCCCCCCCCCCCGTCTTTGTTTTTATACCTATAAATGAAGCCTGCCTTTTGAAACTACCTTTGGGGGAAAAATATCTGGTAATTGTCTTAATCCCCCCTCTGAAGGCGCTCTGGACCTCTCCCGTTACGTGGTCTTCCTGATTAATTCTGACTATTTGACTTTTCTTCTTTCTGGTGTACCTTTGTGCCTTGGAACTGTGAAGGAGAACTAACTTTTTACTTTTGGATTTGCCTGCTGCCTGGGACCGACACAGCTGCGTGCTCCACTGACGTCGTTCTCTTTGTAAAAGACTTATCATCTCTGAACGCAGATAAATGGGGCCCCCAAAACCTCCAATGGGCAAGTCATTCTTGGCTCCTCCCTCTGCCACCTCCAGTCCAAGCATGCAGCAGACGAAGATTACTTCATTGTTACAACAAGAAGTGACTGGAGAGAGCTCAAAAGAACTATCTGTTACCCAAATGTTTCAGGAAATTATGAGGGGTCAAAATGAATTTAAAAAGAGGTGGCAGATCTTAAAGATGAACTCAGAGCTGTTCAATAACATTTAACAGAAAACAAACAAAGAATTGGGGTTTTGGAGGAGGGGGCAGCTGGATTGGGGGAGGAGGTTAAGGCAGTCCAGAAGGGAAATTTAGAATTGGAAAATTTTATGACAAAAATAGAACTTGAAAGAATGTCCTTTTTTTCTCAGATTCCAGAACCTACCAGAGACAGAAAATGAAGATCTTAAGGATATTATGAGTACAATTTTAGCAGAATATATTAAGAGAAATAAAGAACAGTTGTGGTGGGATATGGATCTGGTTTACAGGATTAATTCAGCATATGCTAGAACACATAATGTTCCAAGGGAGGTACATGTTAAGTTTATTAGGAGGACCACAAGGGATGAGGTGCTAGGGGCCCAAAGGGAGGGACCATTAAAATATAAAGATAAAGAAATCACCATTCTAAAGCAAATTCCGAAAAAAATAAGAGAAAAAAGGAGGAAGTATTCCTCCTTATCAAAGAAATTATACAATAAAGGAGTTTGGTTTAGATGGTTATTGCCAGAGGGAATGTTGATTTTTTGGGAGGGAAACAGAATCAGAATTAATACAGTGGAGGAGGCTGAAGCCTTCATTAAAAAACATAGTGCCCTCCTAGAGGACGGAAATAGTGGAGGTGGTGAAAAGGGTAGTAAGGTGCAAGATATGAAGGGGGAGGGGTCCATCTGGGGACAGGGAGGAGGAAGCAATATCGAAAAGGCTCAGGTCACAAAAATAAATGTATTTGAAATACTATGATAATTGTTGATATACTAGAAAGTGACAAAGAGATGATTGAACACATGGATGATATAATGTAAAACAAGATTCTGTTTATGCTTATCTTTTATATGTTGTTTTTAACATTGTAAAAATTGTGAGATTTGGGGGGATTTCTACCACTAGCACGGGAGATGCCAAAATTTTCTTTGTACCTTTTTTACCTTTCCCTATAAGTGTTTAAAAACCAATAAAATTCTTTTTTAAAAAAAGAAGTTGAGTTCACTGGAACCCTATCAACTGTGGTAAAGTACTCTTAAAATGTTAGAAATCTACCTGCTTCTGGAAAATATTGTTAGAATGAAGGTCTGTAAGTACCATGTTTTTCCTAAAATAAGACAGGGTCTTATTTTCTTTTGACACCACCTCCAAAAAAAAGTGCTTGATCTTATTTTTGGGTAGGTATATTATTTTTGAGATGCAGTAGGTGGCGAGTGTGGTCACCTCATGGCTGCTGCTGTGTTGCAATATTTTTGGGGAGGGCTTATTTTCAGGGGAGGGCTTATTCTAGCACATGCGCTCAAAAGCCCGATTTCGGCTTATTATCCAGAGATCTTATTTTCAGGGAAATAGAGTAGCTATGGGTTTGAAAATGAGAATTAATTAACACTTCTTTTATTATGGAAAATGTCTTGCATTGAACAGCCATCACAGTCATTGGGGGATGCTGCAGTAGTAAGAAAAATGGAGTGAAGACTTTCCTGATTCTTTTCAATGACTTAGAAATCATTGTAAAAAACAGGATGAAGGATAGATGAAAACAAAGAAAAGCTAAATGAAAACAGAGGGGAAGGGCAGAAAAGGGAGAACAGACAGGTAGATGAGAGGTAGGGGTGAATGAAAGTGGAATGCAAGAACATGGAGGGCCATAGAGGTTTCGACAACTTTACGAGAATGTTTCCAAGAAGTATGGGCAATAGATAATCAAGCTAGTGCCAGCCTTGTTTGAAAATAGTTGATATGATAACCTAAGGTCAATATATGAAAAACATAAAGAGGGAGGATAAGGATTCTACACATAACCAAGAGAATTGTCCACTGGCATATTGGTGTTAAGGATACCACAGTAGGGTTTTTTCAAATTTAAGATGTGTGGACTTCAACTCCCAGAATTGTCCAGCCTACATGCTGGTTGGAGGAAAGCGTGCTGATTCTGGAAATTGAGTTCCACACCTCTTAAGGTTGTTAAGGTTGAAAAACACGGCTCTAGAGGGCTGAGATGGCATTTTATCATGAAGTTTTTGTTTGATTGGTATTTTGTGATGTGAGATTGCTGGCAGTTAACCTTGTGGTTTGTATGAATTATGCAGAAAAGAAAGGTCTGTTTAATTTTACTTGACATCTACTGATGAATAAGTTATGTTTTCTGAAGGGAACTTTGACGTTCCTTTATATGGAAACAAGACAAGTTAGTTGGGCCAATATTTTATCTCATGTATTACTTTTGCAAAATTTGTATCAGTTGAATATATTGTGTAAGATGATGGACGTATCCCGCCCCCCCCCCCCCCGAAAATTGTTCTTCCTGAATAGAAAGATATTTGTACAACTCGAGAGCAGGCCACACAAATATGATTTGTAAACAAAACTGATCTCTACTTTTTTTTCTAAATTCAGAAATAGTAGTTCTAGGCAAGTAATATTAGTCATCTAAAATATGTTCAGCCCTTTAGCAAGAACTGGTTTTCAGGGTTCTTTGTAAAACATAAGTAGGTATAAGTTATATTCACTCAGTTTCCCAAACTTGGTTTTGAAAATCAGAAGTAGGGAAGATGATTATAAATCTTATAATAAATCTTATTTCCTTCAGTCTACTTCCCAGGTATTCATATTTGGAATAATTTATATGATTGCTGATGTTGCCTGGACGCTGAAGATTTCAATTTTTTTTCTTAATATTAATATTAAACCTTCAAATTGTATGATTTTTAAGGTAATTTTTGACCATACATTATCTCAGTCTTAACCTTCATCCATTAACTTCATGACATATGGTTTGGAGCAAGGGTGTCAAACTTGATTTCATTCAGGGCCGCATCAGGGTTGTATTTGACCTCGGGGCGGGGGTAGCCAGCTCAACTTCACTTGTGTCAGAGTGCCTGTGATAGCCCAAATGCTATGCCAGTGAAAACTGGCTCCCGAACTCAATTTTTCACTGCCACGGCCTCCTGCAACCCTCTGCCAGTGAAAATGGAGCTCAGGAAGGCCACATGCGTCTGTTTTCATTGGTGGAAACACCGTGGGATGTTCTTTTCCTGTTTCCAGGACAGTCCTGCAGGCCAGATCTAAGTACTCTATGGGCTGGACACCACTGGTTTGCAGCTATACCAAATCATACTTAGAACATGATTTTTTTAAACGACTAAAATTCAACCTTCTTGTGACTTAGTCTGTATTTGCAATTGGCCTTATTGGATAGCCTGAGAATCTAAGGCTTAACACATTTCACAAGATGACACTTGAAGAATTTTATCTATGCGTGCATGGGAGGAGAAATTTCAATCTTCAGAAATATAGACATCTGCCTATGCATATTTTATGGATCTCTTTATTGTCTTCGAGACTGAACTGCTTTAACAATTTCAGCAGCACAACAGTGAGAAGAACCGTTACCCCCAAATGTCAATCAATGTGGGTGTTGGAGGATTAAAAAGAATATTAGACATGTCAGAACTGGTAAGGAAGAGGAGGAGGGCAAGATAAGTGAATGGCAACGTAAGAAGAGAAATAAAAATCATCTTTCAGAAGCGATACTCTTGCCTGCCAAAGAATAAAAGAATTTCTTTCAAGAGAAGAGCTGTGCAGTTGCTCTTAACTAACTCAAGTCTTCCAAAGCATTTCTACTCCAAGCAAAAACTATATGCTTTTCAAATTATTATGAATGCCATTGCATAAATCTGGCATTTGTGTGCTTTACAAAATTTGGATAGAAACAAATTAATCTAAGGAATCAGATTTTGTAGACTTCCCACTGTTTTTCCTTTATTTTTTTATATAGTTTGTCAGGGGAAAAAACACCCTGTTAGAGACCGATGGACCGTGGCTGATTCCCTTCCGCATATCTTTTGAGATATTGAGAAAAATAAGTCTTTAAAAGTATTCTAATTAATAAACAAACTTTAATAATAAAATAAAACAGAAAATAACTAATTGGTTACATTTTGATAATGAAAAGCTTCGTTAGCCAAAGTTGGCTGCCGAACAAAGAAGAGAGGAATTTTGGAATGTGTTACGCGTGCGCAATAAATCACTTTCAGATAAGAACCCTTTTTTGTTTTATGACCTGCGCAATAAAGCTTTCTTAGTTTAACTCTTGAGTGTCAATTCAGGCAGTTCAGGCCTAGCAAACTTTTTAACATCGTGACACCCCTTCTTTTGCTAGTCTGGGCTGACATCATCAAATCATCAATTAAGGCACATCTTCTTTCGCAGATATTCGTGTTGATTTGCGGCGAGTGGTTTGTTAAGCATGTCTGCGATCTGATCATGTGTAGAAACATACTGCAATTTAACAAAACCTTGCTTAACTAATTGCTTTGTGTTTTGATAACGAATGTCAATGTGTCTGGACCTAGAACCTGTAAAATGTGACTCAGAAATATAAACAACAGATACATTATCTTCCATCACGGTGATTGGTCGAATCGGACGTGTCCAGATATCTGTGATCAAAGCATCAAACCACGTTAGAGAATTACAAGCATCTGAAACACAAGCATATTCAGCTTCAGTAGATGAACATGAAACAAAACTCTGTTTTCTCACTTGCCAGTAAACAGGACAACCATTTAGGAACATCATGTAACCAGAAGTGCTTTTGCGTGACTTCTTGTCGCTCGCCCAGTCGGCGTCGGCAAAACAAATCAACTTTGGTTGATCAGTGTGTGTTGGTTCTAGCAATAACTTCATGTGCTTAGTGTGTTTTAGGTATTTCAACAACTTCTTAATGCATGACCAATGAAATTGTGTTGCCTTACCTACGTGTCGTGATAAAAGATTAACACTAAGTGCGATGTCAGGTCTGGTCCAACTACTAATGTATAATAGTGAACCAATGACTGAACGATAAAGTGTTTGATCCTCGAACTCAGGACTTAGTTCATGTGTTAAGTTGTGAAAATCTGTTTGCATGGGTGTCTTTGTTGTGCTAGCATCTTTCATGTTGCAATGATGTAGAATGTGGTCAATTTTCTCCTCTTGTGAAAGACTAAACCCCTTCTGTGTCTTTTCAATTTGAACACCTAAATAAGTGCTAATGTGTCCTAAAGATTTTAGTGTGAAGTATCTCTGCAAACTTTTGGCAAAAATCTCACTCATTTTCTTATTTGGACCAATATAAACAATATCATCAACATAAACAAGAATTATCTCATATGCATTGTTAGATCTTTTTGTGAACACGCATTCATCAGTTTCGGACTTAATAAAGCCCATTGAATTTAGTTTGTCAGTAAGACATAAATACCACATTAAACCTGACTGTTTCAGACCATAAAGACTTTTGTTCAGAAACCAGGTATCCCCTTCTTGCTTTCGGAATCCTGGAGGGCTTCTCACGTAGATCTCTTCATCTAGGTCTGCATGTAGATAAGCTGTGTCCACATCAAATTGGAAAACTTCTAAACCAAGAATAGTTGCAGTGGTTAAAGCAATTTTTACACTTTCAGTTCTGACTGTTGGTGAGTAAGTGTTTGTGTAGTCCTCAGGATAACGTTGAGCGAAACCCTGAGCTACCAGTCTGGCTTTGTATAAGGACTCACCATTCGGTTTCTTCTTGATTCTGTAGACCCATCGGGTGCCAATGACTTTCTTGTTTGCTGGAGGTTTTGCAGGTGTGAATACATTAAGTTTCTTTAAACTGTCCATTTCATCCTGCATTGCATCATACCACTTGTCTTGTTCTGAATCAGGAAGCTGTTTGATTTGTGTGAATGTCTCTGGAGGAAGAGTAACGTTGCAAATCAAAGGTACTGGTGATTTTGTCAGTTGCCATGAATAACGTTGTGGAGGGATTCCTTTTGTGGCCCTCTTGGAGCGTCTAGGAACAACAGACCAGTCTTCTTCTTCTTCTTCATCATCATCCTCGTCCTCACGTTCGTCGCTAGCATCAGCATCCGCGGCTTGAGAAGACGGAACATCAGGTTGTGAAGAACTGGTAGAAGGAACATCTGCCTGCGAATTATCATCAGGCTGCGTGGCATCTGGAACACCATCTCTAGGAAAATAAACTTCAGGATCATTGGAATGAATCCTGGACCAGTCAATGTCTTCCTCAAAATTAGCAGATTGTGAAATGACAATCACATGTTTAGTATCAATGAATTTGTACCATTTTGAATTATCATCAATACCCATAAATCTCAGTCTCTTTGCTACTGCACCTCCCTTTCTTCTTTGACTTAAGGGAGTGTTCACCATAGCATATGAACCAAAAATATGGAGGTTCTTGAGATTAGGCTTGTAGCCATATAGCATGTAGAAAGGAGTTTGATTGATTACACTGCTCCAAGTACGGTTGACAATGTAATTTGCATATTTGATTGCTTCACCCCAGTATGCGATACTGAGATTGGCATCTTCTAGAAGACAACGCATCATGGTTTGTAGAACCCCTTGTCTTCTTTCTACGACTCCGTTATGAGCCGGTGTATATGGAGCAGATGTCTGATGAAGAATTCCATTCTTACGCATCCAGTCCTGGAAACGCTGAGACATGAATTCTGCACCACGGTCACTCTGGATTCTGGCGATGCGAACTTGGTATTGTGTAGAAACAAATGCTGCAAAGTCTTTAAAGATCTGAAAGGTCTCAGATTTCTCTCTCATAGGATATACAAATCCATATCTAGAATGATTATCTACAATTGTTAAAAAATACTTTCTGCCACCAAGTGTTGGTGGGAAAGGACCCACTATGTCAGTGTGTACCAAATCAAAAATGCGTGTTGACCGGCGTGTAGCGTGTTTGGGAATTGCAGCCGCCTTGGATTTAGCCTTTTTGCAAACCGCACAATCCAAAAACACCTTACACCCCTTTAGATCCAAACCTTTTGCGAACTCCGGCATCTTTCTAAGAACACGGAAACTGGCATGCCCCAATCTTCTGTGCCACTTGTGAATACACCTGGAATGCAAAGGTTTACCAGTTAGTGAATTCTCAACATTAACAGTTTCATGAGGATCCTCAGGCTTGCTTTGAGCAATCTGTTTCTGTTTTCTCTGTTTGTTGGCTTTAGGAGCCTTTGGCACAGTAACGCTTTCTCTCTCTGGGACAACTCTCTCTGGGTTTGCGTTGTGCCTTTTTGGAGTTTGCATACTTGCCTGTGCTTGCCCTTTAGGCTTTGGCTTTAAGTAATAAACACCACCAATCAGCATGGTTTCAGCAACAATATCACCATCTTTAACTAAGTAACTTGCTTTTTCGAGGTGGTGAACCTGGAACTTTAACTCTCTAGACAAGTGACTTTGACTAAGCAAATTACTGGTTGCTGAAGGTATGTAATAAACATCAGGGATGTGTGTATCGAGCTCTTCAATGTAAACAGTTCCTTTTCCCATAACCTTGCAAGTGTGGTTGGTGAAGGAATACAGTTCTCGATACTCGGGCTCTGGTTCGCCCATTTCTGTGAAAAGTTCCCTTCTGTGGGTAACGTGCACAGCTGCTCCACTGTCTAAAGTCCACAAAAGACGTCTGTCGAACTTTGGATCAGGTTGTGGAACGTTGGTTATGGCCAGTGTTGCAAGCGGAGCTTGTGAATCACGCCTTGGACCACGACGACCTTGTCTTCCGCCTCTACCTCTGCCTCTGGAATCTGTTCCTCTGGGCTGGTACGTGGCGGGAGCTGGAACTCGTTGGGGACAATCCTGGGTGTCATGTCCCACACGGTTGCAGGTGTAGCATTTTGGCATCCTTGGAGCGTAGCCTCTTCCTCGGAAGGGACGTCTGGCTGGAGCCTTTGGTGCTGGAGGCCGTTGCAGATGTGGGGTAGCTAACCTGATAGCTTCGTCTTCCACTAAAAGTCTGCAAACGTGGTTAACTGTGCGTTGAGCAATAGGCACGTAGTTAATCTTTGCAACAGCATCTTTCCATTCATAATTCAATGAGTTAATGATGATGCTAATCATTTGGATATCATCGATTACATGGCCATTTTGTCTCAATTCACTTCTCATTCTTTTCAGTTTGGTCAAATGTCCACCAATTCGTTCACCAGGTTTCAACTTCGAACCATGGAACTCAGACATGAGCAAACATGAGGATTCAATTGAAACGGGCCTGTAGCAATCTTCCAAAATAGCCCATATTTCTTGGGCAGTTGCATCAGGTGGAAAGATACCTTGGATTTCAATTTCCATTGACATGAGTAAAGTCGTGATAGCTCTGTTTTCGAGGTTTCTTATTGCAGGTGTCCAGGGTTGACGGGGAGGATCAAAAACCATGGAATATGTGCCTTCTCTTCGAAGCAAGAGCGCAATTTCACTGACCCAGGCTTTATAATTCTCTCCTGACTCCTTTAATTTGGACTCACCAGTCAAGGGGGTGACTGTGA
Organism: Natrix helvetica; assembly: GCF_964273705.1. Classification (NCBI taxonomy): domain Eukaryota; kingdom Metazoa; phylum Chordata; class Lepidosauria; order Squamata; family Natricidae; genus Natrix; species Natrix helvetica. The sequence continues at coordinate 151,284,663 of NC_138550.1, read as the reverse complement.
ATACCTGCTGAGGAATAATTTGTTGCTCTGGTTGCAAATCTGGTTGTTGAACCAGGGGATGCTGGGGTTGCATCATTGGCCTTTGCGTGGCAACATCAAATTGGCTTCCTCGAATTTGCCTCTGGCTTTGCCTTATTCCATCTAGGGAGAATTCCACACCGCCAGGAGGTGTTGAAGACTTAACCTCTGGAGACAAAGTTTTGGCTTCTAAAGGACTCATAGACATATCTCTGAAAATCTGGTCCAATTGCTTAATCTTTTGCTGTAATAATTTTTCTCCGCCAGCAGATGGCAGTGCAGCTTCACTTTTTGGCTGCCTCTCCTTTTTATACGTATGCGGAAGCTCGGTTGACTCAAAGGGACCACGTGACCTCGGTGACGTGTACATGTCTCTTTGTTCTAATTGACCAATGAACTCTGTGGGGTGTGTCTTAGGCTGTTGTTTTGAAGAAGACAAGATGGCGTCCTCAGACATTTTGGGAGTGGGGGAGCTTCTCCTACTTCGCTTTATTTCGTTAAAACACACTCTCGCCTCCCTAACATATCTTTCTAAACGTTCTATTTGATATAGATAGCTTTGCATTTCTTGCTCACCATCTGGGGGAATTTCATAAAATCTGCTTTCTGCGTGGGAGGAATTTTCCTCTGCCGGCAGTTGCCGTTTAGACTTTTGCCGTTCATTAATTGTATCTTGATAATCTGCGAGGGTCTGGGAATGGAGTGGCTCTGGCAGAGTGGGAAGTTTTGGCTTGGCCCCCAAAAATTCATAATCTCCTGGAGATATTTTAGAAGGAGGAACCACTGACCTCGTTTCGTGGATGTCGCGTCCTGTAGCTCCTTCTCCCATATTTGGCTCGGCACCTGAAGGAATTTGTTGTTCCTGAAGCACGTTTTGGTCTTGCTTCTCTGTGTCCGAGGGAGCCTCCTTGTCAGAGGAAGCTGATCCATCTGTGCTCGCCCCATCTTTCTTTTTCTTTTTTTTCTTTTTCTCCGACATTGCTAATTAGGCTTAGTCGGTTATCTTTAGATAGCATGAAGGGAAAATACAGCCATAAATTGTAACCATCTCAGCTGGTATCATCAAAAGCCAAAACTCTGCTACCAAGTTGTCAACCAAACCTCTGCTACCAAGTTGTCAGGGGAAAAAACACCCTGTTAGAGACCGATGGACCGTGGCTGATTCCCTTCCGCATATCTTTTGAGATATTGAGAAAAATAAGTCTTTAAAAGTATTCTAATTAATAAACAAACTTTAATAATAAAATAAAACAGAAAATAACTAATTGGTTACATTTTGATAATGAAAAGCTTCGTTAGCCAAAGTTGGCTGCCGAACAAAGAAGAGAGGAATTTTGGAATGTGTTACGCGTGCGCAATAAATCACTTTCAGATAAGAACCCTTTTTTGTTTTATGACCTGCGCAATAAAGCTTTCTTAGTTTAACTCTTGAGTGTCAATTCAGGCAGTTCAGGCCTAGCAAACTTTTTAACATCGTGACATAGTTGACACCTAAATAAATATTAGACATCATAATGGAATGTGGTGAAGATTACAAGAAAATTTCAAGACTGTATTTTTAACCATTATCATTCCCTCTTTAAGATTTCTGGGGAAAAGGAAAGTATAATAAAATAAAATTAGCCAACAGCATCAGCAGCAGCATTACTTTTTGCCTAATGGCATCTTTTAAAAATTGATTATTTCTTGCACTATATCAATTCAGCTTAAGTGTATTGGCTGTAGTATTCTATCTGATTGGCTCATATTACAGCTATGCTCCTTTTGACACAATAATCTCTTAAAACTCAGGAAACACAATTGTGTGGGTGTTTTGTCCCTCATCTAGACTAGAGGACAAAAGGATTGCTTTACAGAGCCCATAAACAGGCCATTTTTTAAAAAAAGGAGCTAATAAAAATAATATTTCAAATACCAAACAAATTATAATTTTGGTGGTTTCTAATTGCTAAAAAAAAACAACCAGAATGATTTTCAGCATAGACAAAACCATAGTCAAATATGGAATTTGGGTCCCAATGTATGTGTATACTTGTTAGGCCCAACCCCCAGAAATGACACAATGAGCTCCATTGATCTTTATTAACTCACCGCAATAGACAGAATATTGCCAGGCTAAAGCTATAATCTTCTAACCTAACAGATATCTAACCTGGGAAGTTTTAGGCTGTGCTACCTTGAATGTTTTTCTCTCTACAGCATCCAGTTCAGAATTGTAAAGTCTCTAGCCTTGAATCCTCTCTCTGGAATGTGCTGCCTCCTTCCTGAGAATCTGAGGTGTTATGGCTGATACCCCCTCCCCCAATTTCTGTTTCAGTTGCACATTCCATCACAATACTGGAATCCAGTCATATATCCCAAAATTCTGCAAAAGATCAATAGTAATAAAATGCAATTAAAGCAATATAGAATGCTAAGCTGGTGTGCAGTGGGATCATCATTAAACTGTCAGGTGGAGGTCCGTGCATGAAAGTCCAATTAAGCTGATGCATTCCTAAGATGCCTATGCACAAGAATCTTCTCAACTAACAGTTAGCACTTGAATGGAGTTAGATAAGAGTCAATGGAATTCAAGGAGGGCTGCATGTAGACTGCTTGCTACTACGTAGGGATTCTAGGCTGCTCTCTCTTTTAACTCTGTCTCCAGGTTGTGCCATTTTCTTCTTCTTCTGTAGGTGGTGTCATGATTAGACTATGCAAGTTCAAATCCATTCTTAACTAATAAATTAAATATTGTCAGCCGGCCTGGGGATCCCAGGTTGATATGGAGTCTATTAAGTGATTTGTCATCAAGGAATTGGGTGTATTTGTCACTCACTTTGTTGCCACCAGGAGGCACCAAAGTGAATTAAACAACCATATATATTTCCTTAATAAATAAATAAATAACATTAAAACTCATTGGATAACATCAGGCCCAATCCAGATTACAGAAATGCAGTGGAAAGACATTCACAATGTAAACCACATTGAACTCCTAGAGGCAACCCAGGCTAAAAATCTAGTAAATAAATATATACATATGAAAATAAATATATACATCTCACTGAGTCATGGTAGCACAGCTGTTAAAAGCAGTATTGCAGGTGTCTATAGAGATTCTCAATCATCCAGGTCACGGTTGTCCCAAAGGTGCTTTTTCAAGAGGCAACTGGACTTTCTTGTTTTTCTTTGAAGCTTCTTCAGTTCTGATTGGATGGTGGGGAATGGAAGGACTTATATTCCTTGCAGACAGCTGGTAATTTGCATTTTTAGAGACTCTTTGAGGCTACTTGGAAGTTTGTCTGTGTCCTGAGGGTCACCTCAGTCAGTCATGAATCTACAAGTTCTTTAACATATGATGGTATCTATGGAAGATTCTTTCCACATCTTTTGAAAACTACATTTAATTATGTTTATCTGGACTTTCATCTACTGTATTAAGCTGATTATCCAAATTTGCAAATTTAACTATAAGTCATGATTTTGTTTTGTTTATGGTGGGAACCTAACTTTCACATTCATGGACCAGGTCAGAGTAAGATAAAAATTATTGACCAAGGCACTAATTCTTTTAAAATATGTTAACTGTTTAGCTGGCAATGACACTAGAAAAGTAAGGGTGGAGTGGGAAAAGACTGCAGAAAAAGTCAGCTTTTTCTTTGAAAAGGTTTGAATTTTGGCAGGAAATTTAGAGAGTTTCTGGAGGTTGTAAAATGGATAATTGGCTACCTGTGGTCTAGGAGGCTGCACTGGGAACTTGCTTGTTATTTTACGGAAGAACACATAGTCCTTCTTTAAAATGCTATCAATCAGGTTTATCGTGAGAAAACCTTTCCTGCCAGAAAATGCTTTGCCTTATCTCATTTCCTTGTCCATTTCAGAATCTTCTGTCCATGAAAACTGTACACTTACAAGTGGTATATGTCATTAAATGGCACACTGATAGACATACACTGATGGACATACACTACTTTGTTTAGTTGGTTTTTAAATGAATATCTTACTTCCAAGTGTTCAATTGACATTGAGAATTGCAAGGATCTAGTCTTCAGGCTGTTTCTTCATGCAACTGATCCTTTCAGCCAATCCTGCCCTCTGACTAAATCCAACCAATGATTAGGTTAATGTGAAAAAGAATAAATCAAATCAATTTGGTCCCAGAACTGAGGAAGCAAATTGTTCATTTGGCTATATGACCTGTAGCAATCTATAGTGAAGATGCTGAATCTGCAGGACATGACTTGAATATGTATATAATCTGCATTCATTAGTGGGAAACAGAACCAAATAGCAATTCTAAGCATGTTGCTCTGTAAAAAAGCAACAGTTTAAGGGGGTGTTGAATTTTGACCATGCTTTGATCCTTCAAAATTGGATCATTGAGGCTACATATAATCATTGCACTTTTCATGACAAACTGCTTCATTTCTCTAATTACCTAATAGGTCGAAAAGACTTATGCAGATGGATCTTCTGGAATTTTAAATCAACTGCTAGAAACACAAGAAGTTTATTTGTATATGTACAACTCATGTATACAATCCTCCCAGGACAACTAAAAGTATCAAAGAAATGAACTGGAATGATGTGAAGCATCTCAAATGGCAACCAGTGTCATCTAGACAAATCTCTGTCATTAATACTTTAACCTGGATTAAAGTATTAAGCAGAAATTGTATTCAATGCCTTAAGTAGTTCAATTGTATGATTCTATGATTGAATGTAGTTAAAGACTAAGCTAAATTGATTCAGATGTTCTTGATCTGGATGGGGTAATCATTTAAGAACCATGGACAGCAGCTGCTTAATCCCTTGAAGCTGGGTTTTGGGTAGACATTTCAGAAGTATTTCCTTAACTCTTGAAAAATAACTCACAAATGATGCAATTTCTTGTTAAACGTGACCACAGACCCAAGAAGTGGGCTCTCAATCAAATCACTGAGCTATTTTAAAATGCCCATATTGCTAAGTGAAATATTTAATTTCAGGGTTCCAAGTAACACCCCCAACGAATATAGACTCTGAGGCTTGAGTTTTCTCAAAGTTCCATTTTATTAGATATGTCATATTGGCACATCTGGGAAAACCCAAATCTGAAAGCTTCCAGGTTTTCCCCACCCAACTGAAAGTTCAAGACCCTGCCTAGCATCCACATATTCATCACATGGTCCAATCAAGCACTGTCCCAACTGGAAATGCCTCCCAGTCACACCACTCCAGGTACAGGGCAAGACGTCTTTGATTCTCTGAGAAAGGAATGTTATTTAGACTATATATCTCTCATACTCCATATAATCTCCCCTCCCATTTCCCCACAGACTAAATGTGGCAGGCCTGAAGGCCCAATGTAAAAGATGGCTTCCAGGCCTGACATTTAAAACTTTTCTTTCAGGAAAATATAGCACTGTGTAAAATATTTCTTTAAGCATGGCTGCTTGAAAAACACCCATTTTAGTCATTCCAAGATGGAACCTCTATTTTTGAAATAATGAAAATGATACCAAAGTCATAGGTAGTAGTAATCCATTAGCTTTAATTAAATGTGTCATACAGCTGTATGCGGTGAACACAGCCATAACTGGCATGTAGAAAAGAGTATGCATTCATATATTATGCACTAAGCATGTGATGGCAGTCCTTTCAAATTTAATGCAATGACAACAGAATAATTAAACCTTTGTTTAATGTATACAGGGCTACAGAGAGATTGCACTTTTAAACATTTCTTGGCAAAACATTAGTTGAATTGTTGCCAGCTTTCAACCTGTTTTCAATGTTTTTGATTAAAATTTTGGGCATGCAATGAAATGTTCTATAGCAACGAAGTGATGTGAAGCTCCTTTAAGGCTTGTATGTAAAATGTTTTCCAGCTTAATTACATTAGTGGGTTATATTTCTTTTTCATACTAGATGAAAATAAGAATCATTTAGTAATACTGAGGGGATAAGGCTAAAGAAGAAGGAGGGTAGGGTTGAATGGAGACTTAGATGTTAGGATTATTTTAATCACCATATCTCTTGATAATCAAAATCTTTAAAACTGCTTAAGGACAATATGAACTAGTGTGAAAAGTTTGAGATAAACCGAAATTCATGCGATTCACTAGCTGAATGTTGTAAATAGCCATTTCTTCATACAAGTCATCTGACAAGGTTTGTGCCTGTTTTCTAACTTGAAAAACAGAAGGAGATGGTTGTGCTTGGACTGGGCAATTCGTAGAAGGGCAGTTAAGTTAGAGATATCCACACTTGATTAATAGGAATAATGGATCTACTTACCAGCCTTCAAAAATGGTAAATGTGTATATAAACATGGATGGATGGAAAATATTTGCAGAATAATGAATATTGCAAGGGAGAATGACATCTAAATAATTCGTTTACACACCAGAAAATTCTGGGCTTATTCTCTGTTCTTGTGAGAGATTAACTAGTGTTGATAGATCTTGCTCAGTGGTCTGAGAATAAGCCTTTTCATACTCAGCAGAAAGCAAGCTTTGTAATAAGGAGTTTTTCTCTTTCTCTTTCTTTTTCCTTTTCCTTTTCCTTTTCCTTTTCCCTTCCCTTCCCTTCCTTTCCTTTCCTTTCCTTTCCCTCCCCTTCCTTTCCTTTCCTTTCCTCTCCTCCCCCCATTGTACAAATTTTAAATGCAAGCTACTTTGTCAGCCATCTTTGCACACTGATGAAAGTTGATAGCATTGAGGTGAATTCTGAAGTAAAGAGTGGGACTGTAATGTGTTAAATTGGCAGAATGTTCATTACATAGCTAAGTATCTGGACTGTCTTTCTATTGGCTGAAGAACATACATGTATAATTTTTCTCAAGTTATGCTGCAAATTTTGAAAATTAATTTTAAATGGGAATGATTATGTGTGTTACACCAAAGCTATGCCATTTTTACAACAAATAATATTAAATCTGTTAATGTTGTCTTCCAGATTTATTATAGCAAGGCTCTAGTAAGTCATAGTACTTTGATTCAATGCTATTTAAAGTGCAGCGCTTAGAATTCTATTTTATATTTAAAATGGAAGGGATCATTTGGAGAGAAGCAGACTACAGATACACACTGGGTATAGTGATAAATAGTATAAACATTCCTCTGGCTACATTTGTTATCCCATTATCTGTTTACAAATTTTATCCTTTGAATTGTTATTTAGTTATGGAATAGTGAAATTTGGCCCTGGGATTCTCCTTTAGCTACCCCATGCCTCATAGGAAATTTCAGTTGGATTGGCTTTATAAAAAATGAAGATCAGTTCTTCCCATTCTCTGTTTCCATATAGGGAATAATTGTGATGGTGTATGGACTTATCAACAAGTCCAGCTGACCTTATAATGTAATGGAAGAGAGGCAAGAGTTGGCTGTGAATATTTCAATGGTAGCTTTCCATACTTAACATACAATTTGTTTTACCACAGATCATCTTGTGTGGATCCCCACAACAGAAATAAAAATTTTGACCTATTAAAATTTACACTAATTGAATCTATCTATCTATCATCTATCTATCATCTATCTATCTATCTATCTATCTATCTATCTATCTATCTATCTATCTATCTATCTATCTATCTATCTATCTATCTATCATCTATCATCTATCTATCTATCTATCTATCTATCTATCTATCTATCTATCTATCTATCATCTATCTATTATCTATCTATCTATCTATCTATCTATCTATCTATCTATCTATCTATCTCTATATATGTATGTATGTATGTATGTATGTATGTATGTATGTATCATCTATCTATCTATCTATCTATCTATCTATCTATCTATCATCTATCTTTTTTTTCAATTTTTCAATTTTATTAACAAACATGTAAAATGCACACAAACAAAACTTAGACATACAACACATTTACACAATGCAATACAAACAGGAGCTTCCTCTTCTTTCTAGCAGCAATTATCAATCAATAGCGCTCACCTTATATTATTTCCCATTCAATTGTATTTCATTTGGGTTTCACCATTCTTAACTTTTTTTATTTTACTCATAACTATTATTTTTGAGTTTTGTTACATTCCTTCATTGATTCTTATTTCTTTCCTCCATCCACCTATACCATTTATCCCATATCTGGTAGAATTCTGATTCTTCTTTTCCCTGAATTTCTTTAGTTAGTTTGTCCATTTCAGCACAATCCATAACTTTTCTTATTATTTCATCTTCACTTGGAGTTAGTTTGTTTTTCCATTTCTGGGCAAAGGCAATCCTTGCCGCCGTAATTATATGTAGTATTAAATACTAGATTTCTTTTTTGTATTTTGCAGACATTATTCCTAATTTTAAAAAAATCAGGTTTCCATTATATTTTAACCCCCGTTATTGCCTCCAGCCAATTTTTGATCTTTCTCCAGAATTTTTTAGCCTCCTCACAGGTCCACCACAAATGGTAATATGTTTCGTGTATCGATTCGCTTTTCCAATATTTTGGGGAGGTATTTGTTAAGATTTTAGCTAACCTTGTTGGTGCCAGGTGCCATCTATAAAACATTTTGAATTGGTTTTCCTTGTATGCAACTGATAGTGTCATTTTTAAATTTTTCCCATTTGTCTAATTCAATATTATAGCCAAAGTTCTGCGCCCATTTTATAATTTGTTCTTTCACAATTTCTTCTTCCATTTTATACTTCAGGAGAAATTTATATATTCTCCCTATCATCTTTCTATCTCAGCTTTGAATAATTTTATCCAATTCGTGTGGTTCTGTTTCAATGTCATATAATTTGGTATCTTCATTGTATTTAGTTTTGATTTGAAGGTAAGTTAGCCAGTCAACTTTCATGTTCTGTTCTGCCAATTCTTCAATTGTTTTTAAGTTTCCCTGTCTATCAATTAAGTCTCTATATCTTCGCATTTTGTTCAAATCTATAAAATTTGGATGGGTCATCCTTTCTGTCGGTGATAGCCAATTCGGAATGTTCACATAGTGTTTTTTTTTTTGAGTTATTTTTGCAATAACATTCTTCTAATTAAATGATTTTGAAAGTATTTGTGTGTTTTATTTTTATCATCCCATAGGAATGTGTGCCAGTCTGCTTGCAAATCATGGCCTTCCAAAGTCAAAATTCTTTTATTCTTTAGCTCTATCCAATCCTTCACCCATGTTATTGATACTGCCGATGCGTATAGATCCCAATTTGGTAATGCTAAACCTCCCCTCTCCTTGCTGTCTTGCATTAACTTTAGTTTAATCCTTGCTTTTCGTCCCTGCCAAATAAAACTAGCGGTTATTTTGTTTAATTCTTGAAAGAGTTTTTTACCCGGATTAATAGATGTAGCTTGCAACAGGAATAAGATTCTTGGTAAAATATTCATTTTAATTGTCGCTATACATCCCATGAATTGATAGTTGGAGAGAGGGGGCATCCCTGTCTGACTCCTTTTTTTATTTCAATCTTCTCTATTAATTTTCCATTCATCAGAATTTTGGCTGTCTGATTGTTATAAAATCCTTCTATCATTTTTATAAATTTTTCTCCGAATTTCATCTCATCCAATAGTGTTATTATAAATTTCCAGATTACGTTGTCAAATGCTTTTTGTGCATCAAGGAAAACCAGTACCATTTGTTTTTCTGGATGTGCCTTGTAGTACTCTATTATATCTAGGATGATTCTCGTATTATTTCTAATGTGTCTGTGAGGTAAAAATCCGTTTTGGTCTGGGTGTATTCATTCATTTAAAACCTGTTTAATTCTTCCTGCCATAATTGCTGCAAATATTTCATAATCGGAGTTTAGTAATGAAATTGGCCTGTAGTTTTGAATTTCTTGTAGGCTGGTTTCTTCTTTTGGGATCAGCAATATTATTGCTTCTGTCCATGATTCTTGGCTTTTCCTAAAACTTCATTAAACATTTCCACTCCTAACTCTTCCAATATTATTTTATTATATTTGTATAGCTCCACCGGTATTCCATCTGGTCCTGGGTTTTATTATTTTTCTGGTATTTCAAGACTAATTCCACTTCGGCTAACGTTATTGGCCTGTTTGTCGCCTCCCTTTGCTCTTTTGAAATTGGTGTTATCTTTTCTGTGTTTAAATAATGTTTTATTTTGTTTTCCTCCATACTATCTTGTGCGTATAGTTTTGTGAAGTATTTATGAATAATATGCTTCTTTTCTTCCGCTTTGTATTGAATTCTATCTATCTCTATGTATCTATCTATGTATCTACGCATCTATGCATCCATCCATCCATCCATCCATCCATCTATCTTTCTACCTACCTACCTACCTACCTACCTACCTACCTACCTACCTACCTACCTACCTATCATCTATCAATCTCTATGTATCTATGTATCTATGTATCTATGTATCTATGTATCTATGTATCTATGTATCTATGTATCTATGTATCTATGTATCTATGTATCTATGTATCTATCTGTCTGTCTGTCTATCTATCTATCTTATCTCTATGTATCTATCTATGTATCTAACATCTATCATCTATCTATCTATCATCTATCTATCTATCTATCTATCTATCTATCTATCTATCTATCATCTATCTATCTATCCATCTATCTATGCATCCATCCATCCATCCATTTATCATATCATCCATCCATCTATCTATCTATCTATCTATCTATCATATCATCTATCTATGTATCTATCTATCCATCCATCCATCCATCCATCTATCAATCATATCATCCATCCATCCATCCATCCATCCATCCATCCATCCATCTATCTATCTATCTATCTATCTATCTATCTATCTATCCGTCTATCTATCTATCTATCCATCCATCCATCCATCCATTCATCTATCATATCATCTATCTATCCATCCATCCATCCATCCATCCATCTATCCATCCATCCATCCATCCATCCATCCATCCATCTGTCTATCCATCCATCCATCCATCCATCCATCTATCTATCTATCAATCATATCATCCATCCATCCATCCATCTATCTATCTATCAATCATATCATCCATCCATCCATCCATCCATCCATCCATCCATCCATCCATCCATCTATCTATCTATCTATCTATCTATCTATCTATCTATCATATCATCCATCTATTTATCTATCCATCCATCCATTCATCTATCATATCATCTATCTATCTATCCATCCATCCATCCATCCTTCCATCCATCCATCCATCCATCCATCCATCCATCCATCCATCCATCTATCTATCTATCAATCATATCATCCATCCATCCATCCATCCATCCATCCATCCATCCATCCATCCATCCATCCATCCATCCATCCATCCATCTATCTATCTATCTATCTATCTATCTATCATATCATCCATCTATTTATCTATCCATCCATCCATTCATCTATCATATCATCTATCTATCTATCCATCCATCCATCCATCCTTCCATCCATCCATCCATCCATCCATCCATCCATCCATCCATCCATCCATCCATCCATCCATCCATCCATCTATCTATCTATCTATCTATCTATCTATCTGATAGGGATAAATTATCAGTTTATACAAACAAAAGCAAAAGCAGAGATAGGAAAAGCTTTTTAGACAATCCAGTAACATTCTTTTGTTTTGTTAAATTCAGTTGAACTGTATCTCAGTAAAAAGGATGAAAATACAGAGGAATGAGATCAGGGTGGGGTTTTTTGTTTCGTTAAGCCATTCCAGATTGTTGTACCTTGATGAAGAATTTGGCTGAATCACATAAAAGGAAAGAATCTTTGAAATTTCAGTTTTCTGGCTGGTTTGTAAATTAAAAGCAGCTGAACAAATTTAAATATTTTGTGTAAACAAATTTGCATCTTGGCTGCTAATCTGTGTGCCAGCTTTCCGTCTGACATTTTTCTGAAATGATAGAAATGCTAACAACTCCCCACTCTCTCCCTTCCCCCTGCTAAGTGGATTTTGTAATGGAAATGCTGGTGGATCTATAATTACTTGCTTGTGATTCTGCTGAGTGATTCTCTGTTATGAGGGAATTCAACATATAAACCCTAACGAGGGAAAATGTATCTGAGTAACATGCAGAGACATTGTTTAGCATTGTGATAGTCTAAAGCAGGGATGTCAAACTCAAGGACCATGGGCTGCTTAAATCCAGCCCACAGGGCACCCTGGAAATAACAAAGGATCAGCCCACGGTGCCTCTGGCACCCCATATGGCTGGAAAAGTGCTGCAGGAGGCCAGCCAGGCTGAAAATGAGCACTCCCCACATTCTGTTTTGCCCAGCAAGGTGCTGCAGGAAGCCGTCCCGGCTGAAAATGGGTGCGGTTTTGGGCAGCAGGATGCAGCAGGAGGCATCTGTCCTGTCTCCCTTCCCCCAACCCTTCTAGCTGGCTTGTGAACTACTATGCTGATCCGGCCTGCAAAAGAAATCCAGTGTTACACCACTGGTCTAAAGATTACATTTGGACAGGATGGTTAGAGTATATAGAGTATATCAGTATATGCCACCCAAATATAAGAACGCTTTAAAGTGCCCTTGTAAGTAAACATTTACCAAATGGTAACAGACAGAAGACTTGGTCAGGAACCTATGGCCCAATATGTTTCTATCATATCTCCAAGGCAGGATAGGTACCATGATGACCTAATAGGAAGGAATAAATAATAATACAGACATATGGGTGGGTTTATGTAAAATATTACAATATTATGGTGTCATTTGTCTGCCTTTTTAAATTTTGTCTTTCTTTGTTTTGGGGCCAATCGCATATAAGTCCAGGTTTTTTGCTCAGTGCCACTCGGTAAAGTGTCAAAGTTTTTAAATATATACGGTATTATTGCTTGTATGCATGAAAATGAAATTATGTTGCATCTTAAAAGTGATTTGGCTTCTTTAGGTGACCCTGGTTTTGCCACAGTGATAGATGATAGATGATAGATGATAGATAGATAGATAGATAGATAGATAGATGATAGATAGATAGATAGATAGATAGATAGATAGATAGATAGATAGATAGATGGTAGGTAGGTAGGTAGGTAGGTAGGTAGGTAGGTAGGTAGGTAGGTAGGTAGATGATAGATAGATAGATAGATAGATAGATAGATAGATAGATAGATAGATAGTAGGCAGGCAGGCAGGCAGGCAGACAGACGGTAGGTAGGTAGGTAGGTAGGTAGGTAGGTAGGTAGGTAGGTAGATAGATAGATAGATAGATAGATAGATAGATAGATAGATAGATAGATAGATGGTAGGTAGGTAGGTAGGTAGGTAGGTAGGTAGGTAGGTAGGTAGATAGATAGATAGATAGATAGATAGATAGATAGATAGATAGATAGATAAGATGATAGATAGATAGATAGATAGATAGATAGATAGATAGATAGATAGATAGATAGATAGATAGATGATGGATGGAAGGAAGGAAGGATAGATGGAAGGGAGGAAAGAAAGAAAGAAAGAAAGAAAGAAAGAAAGAAAGAAAGAAAGAAAGAAGAAGCATAATTGCATATATTTCACCATTTATTGTACAGCTTGATCTGAAATTAGCTGAATCAATACTTTGCCTAGAATCCAAGAGGTAAATGAATAATATGTTGACACTAAAATAGGCGTTCAGTTCATCATAGCAATACTATAGGGAACTTCATTTTCACCCTCTAGTACTCCATCTTATTGGCTGCTATTGTATTAATAGAAAAAATATGCAAAAATGTACAATTTTATAATGTCAAGTTATTGGGAAATTCTATCTGGTTGACACTGTTATAGTAGTAATCAGCAGAATAATATGACATTACTAAGCCTTCTCCAATGTGGTGCCATTCAAATGTATTGAAATTATATTTGGGAAGATAATGAGGGATTGCAGTGGCATAGAGGTGGAGCTCTCACCTCACAATCAGGAGGCTGTGAGTTCAATCCTAGGTAGAGGCAGATATTTCTTTCTCTGGGCAAATAACAGTAAATATCAGCTGTGAACTCTGCATTGGTGACAGGAAGGGCATCCGGCCAGTAAACACTCAGCTCCATTCAGTTACCCCAACTTCACCCCACAAGGGATTACAGGGATACATACATACATACCTACGTGTGTGTTTGTGCGTCTATGTGTTTCAAAGGAAGTTTACAGAAATAAATAGTTATCTATTTTAATTACCAAATTCAGTTACCAAAAGTCTCAGAAGCACAGAATGCTAAGAAACATAAAATTGTCCCAAAGCACAAGCAAACATTAGGAAATTTATGGAAGCAACTGTTGCCACCTCCTCTGTCCTTCAGCAGTCCTGTTGAATCAAATCTCCCCAAAAGCCTTCTTAAAAGCTTATAAGTGCTGCAGAAGGGGGGGAAAAAGGGGGGGGGACACAAGAAGCTTTTCTTATAGGCACATCTGTGTCTTAATTTATATTTTGGATATAACTGCAAAAAGAAAAGAGAAGCTCCCTACAGCAGGGGTGTCCAAACTTGGCAACTTTAAGACTTGTGGACTTCAACTCCCAGAATTCCCCAGCCAGCAGAGCTGGCTGGGGAATTCTGGGAGTTGAAGTCCACAAGTCTTAAAGTTGCCAAGTTTGGACACCCCTGCCCTACAGACTTTCTGTAACTGAAGTGAAGAAAGAATACAAAGTAACAGCACTATCTCTTATAATGCCAATTTCACCGACTGCAGTTTTTGAGGATCCCCCCACAAGAAGGAATCTTCTTTGGGTATGGCCAAAGATCAGAATGATTATCTCCATCTTGGGTATGCCCATAAATAGTGATGGATGTTTAAAATAATCACATGTATCTGTAAAAAAAAAAAGGCTTTGTATCAGAGTTTGTTGCAAAAATCAACTCCAGAAAGCACATACAGATAACTGATTCAGTAGGATTCATTAACTTCTTTATATACATAATAAAACATGAATAAATGTACAATACCAACAACAGATTCTTCCAACGTGGTAGAGAGGAGAGATTGGTTTTCAGTTTTAATTCAGAGAGCAGATGGATTAGTTTCATTTCCAGCACAGGGTTTAATAAAGACAAAGAGAACCTCCTCTATACAGGGCAGTTAAGCTAAGCCTAAGCCAGGCCCAGGCACCTAGCTGTCTCCAGCAAATACTGTTTCAGTTTCTAAACAGCCTTCATTGGCTGATTTAGTTGCTATGCTTATCCATTGGCTGACCTTGTTACCATGTCTCTGCCAGTCATTAATATTCTGACACTTTGAGGTTAGGTGATTCCTTTAGCTAATCCAACCATGCAGTTTTCATGTTATGTATTTGTATTTGTATTTTGCATTCAGAAGTGGTCCCAGGAATAAGGAAAGTGTGTGTCCCATTCTGTACATGCCAAAAAGGGGCTTGAATATCAGCATGGATTCCTTACTAAGGGTGTTTTACAAACATGATACAGTAACTCAAAGGGCATCTGAATATTAATAAAGAAGCAGTCGTATTTCTATTTTGTATCCATGTTACACAAAATTAATTTGAAAATGGGCTGTTCCTCAGTTTTATCCTTCCTTCCTTCCTTCCTTCCTTCCTTCCTTCCTTCCTTCCTTCCTTCCTTCCTTCCTTCCTTCCTTCCTTCTCTCCATTCAGTACATATAGGTAAAGGTAAAGGTATGTGCTAGTCATTCCTGACTCTAGGGGGCAGTGCTCATCTCTGTTTCAAAGCCTAAGAGCCAAAGACATCTCTGTGGTCATGTGGTCAGCATGACTAAATGCCGAAGGCATACTGAACACAAGTGGTCCCTATTTTTCCACTTGCATTTCTACATGCTTTCGAACTGCTAGGTTGGTAGAAGCTGGGACAAGTAACGGGAGCTCACTCCGCTACACAGCACTAGAGATTCGAACCTCTGAACTGCTGACCTTTCTGATCGACAAGCTCAGTGTCTTAGCCACTGAGCCACCGCATCCCTCCCTCAATACATATAGATACATATAATTTGTTTATAAATTAATTTAGGGTGTGGAAAAGTGCCTGAGTGATCCAAGGTTACTGGTTTTCCATAGCCCTGGTTGGATATTGTAACTGTTAGATTGTTAAATGAAGTCATTAACCCTAGGGACAAAATGCATGAAAACAGTGATCACAGAAATATATTTGAATATGTGGATAACAGCTGGACGGCAGAACAGGATTCACAGATGGTAAAATGAGATGTTTGACAAAAACAAGATTGATAGAATATGCCTCTGTATTCAAAAACTGTGGAGGAAATTGCTTTTGGAGTTAAGCCAGACCAATGCCTTTCTTAAAGCATATTTATTTATGCAGGTATTTAATGATGTTGTTTTAGTTTGTGTTTTCTATCTTAGGCTTTTAATGCTACCTTATGGATGTTTTTAATATATTTCTGTAAATCACCGAGAACCATTAAAGGGTAGATGACATTTTCTAAATAATAAACGAAAGTAAATCAAATAGCTATTCCATTTTTTCAAGTACGGAAGCTCTTGCCTCTTAGTTCTTTAATTTCACAGGAGATCATGTCGACTCTGTTTGGTTACAAGTGGTCCCATGACAGTTCTCATAAGATTAGAGTTAAGAGATGGAGTTGCAAAGAGAGGGAAAGAGTAAGATTGGATTTTGAACTTCAGTAGAATACTGAAATAACATATTTCCCACCCTTTCTTTTGAAGCATATTTATTTTGCTCTATTGTATGGAGCTTGCAGAACTGTTGAATTGATGTAGAACATAGAAGAATAGAGTTGGAAGGGATCTTGGAGGTCTTCTAGTCCAACCCTCTGCTCGAGCAGGAGACCTTATACCATTTCAGACAAATGGTTGTTCAATCTGTTTTTGAAAGCCTCCTGTGATGGAGCACCCATAACTTTTGAAGGCAAGATATTCCATTCGTTAATTGCTGTCACTGTTAGGAAATTTCTCCTTAGTTCTAGGTTGCTCCTCTCCTTAGTTTCCATCAAAGGTGGTATTCAGCAGGTTCTGACCACTTCTGGAGAACCGATAGTGGAAATTTTGAGAAGTTCAGAGAACTGATAAATACCACCTCTGACTGACCCCGCCTCATCTATTCTCTGCCTCCCAAGTCCCAGCTGATTGGGAAGGAATGGGGATTTTGCAGTAACCTTTCCCAAGAGTGGAGAGGGAATGGAGATTTTACAGTATCCTTCCCCTGACACGTCCACCAAGCCATGCCCACCAAACTTGGCCACGCCCACCAAACCAGTAGTTAAAAAAAATTGAATCCCACCACTGTGGCACACCCACAACTTCTGAAGGCAAGATATTCCATTTGTTAATTGCTCTCACCATTAGGAAATTTCTCCTTAGTTCTAGGTTGCTTCTCTCCTTAGTTAGTTTCCATCCATTGTTTCTTGTCTTGCCTTTTGGTGCTTTGGAAAATAGTTTTACACCCTCATTCTAGTTTTACACCCTCATCCTAATTCTAAGATACATTTTTTAACAAATCCAACTGCTCACAATCATTTTTGTGTTAATTTCTGTCTGAATTTTTACAATAAACTATAGTGACCACTAACTAAGTCTTCAAGCTCCACTAACTTTAGTAACTTCTTTGTTCATGTTCTGATATTTTATTTCTGTATTAATCATTTTTTCCATTTTTCCTCTTTTCTAACTACAATAATTAAACATATGAGTGTCTAGAGTCTTACATTGGAGGAAGTCTTCAAGTTTACTCACAATTTGAAATTGGAGCTAATGTCATGTTTAAGCATCAATACATACTCTATGAACTGGGTATGTCTAGTTTAATGAAAAGAAGAACTAGGGGAGACATGATAGCAGTGTTCCAATATCTCGGGGGTTGCCACAAAGAAGAGGGAGTCAAACTATTCTCCATGGCACTTGAGGGTAGAACAAGAAGCAATGGGTGGAAACTAATCAAGAAGTGAAGCAACTTAGAACTGAGGAGAAATTTCCTGACAATTAGAACAATTAATCAGTGGAACAACTTGTCTCCAGAAGTTCAGAATCCTCCAACACTGGAAGTTTTTAAGAAGATGTTGTATAACCATTTGTCTGAAGTGGTCTAGGGTTTCCTGCCTAGGCAGGGGGTTGGACTAGAAGACCTCCAAGGTCCCTTCCAACTCTGTTAATCTATATTATTCATCTTTGTAGGAGCCCCTCAAATATTGGATCAGTGCTATCATGTCACCCCAGTTCTTCTTTTCATTAGGCTAGACACACCCAATTGCTGTAACCATACTTCATATGTTTTAGTCTCATGTCCCTGGATTATTCTTGTTGCTTTTCTCTGCAAAATGTGTTTAAAATCAAACATACTCATGAAAGAGATCTGAATTTCTTTTATGAGTATTGTTGATCTTGAACACATTATTATTATGCATGGATGAAAACTTGTTACTTCTAAATAGGAAAAATCCTCAGGGAACCTGTTGCACTATTAGCCATGCTTCATTCAGTGGTAGTAAATTGGAAGGGAGGATTTTGGAAAGGAGCCATGAAAAATTATGTTTTTCAGAAATATACAGTAAGATTAGATATAATGTAATGAATAAGAACTCAAATATGGCAATTAATATTTTTAGGGAAAGAATGGGACATAACATGAGAGTTCTTTGCGAAATGGCTAGTATAGATTTTAATTTAAAATTGTACTGTTACAATAGGAAGTACATCAAATATTGAAGCATGGCGGATGTTTTCAAAGTCCTCTCAGTTAATATTCCTAGTTTTCTGTTGTTCTCCATCAGTAAGCATTTTGTAACTATGGAACTTGCACAGTTTTATAAACGCATTGCAGGCGTTTTTGCCATCTAAGAGCTTATTTTCCGGAAGTTTCCTAAAGTTTTCTATAGGTCTATGGAGATTCTCAGTTATTGAGGTAATCGTTGCCTCAGATGATCACTTTTCAAAAGGTAACTGGACTTTCTCTGTTTTTTACTTGAAAACAGTTTGCTTCTCGTTTAAGAAGCTTCTTCAGTTCTCAGTTCAGTTCTCAGTGTAGCTCAGTATAAGGAGCCGTGGTGGTGCAGTAGTTATAGTGGATGACTGCATGCTACTTCTGCTGACTGCCTGCAATTTGGCAGTTCGCATCACCACCAGGCTCAAGGTTGACTCAGCCTTCCATCCTTCCGAGGTGGGAAAAATGAGGAGCCAAATTATTGGGAGCAATAGGCTGACTCTGTAAACTGCTTAGAGAGGGCTGTAAAGCACTGTGAAGCGGTATATAAGTCTAAGTGCTATTGCTGTGGATAATTGGCTCTGTTCTTGTTTTGTTTGTCCCTTTTAATTGATTTTTTAAAAGCTATTTTACCCCACTTTTGTTGTTTTTATAAATGACTTCAGGATGCAAACAAACATAAAATTCCTTCCTCTTCCTATTTTTCCCACAACAGTAACCCTGTGAGGTGGGCTTGATTAAGAGAGAGGGATTGACCCAAGGGCCCTCAACTATCTTTCAGGCTTAGTATACTTATAGTATACTTAGTATAAGTATAATTCTTTATTATGGTCAAAGACCAGCAATATACATAAGTTTTTACAATATGTTAAAAAGTATTGACATTAAGATATAATTTAAAAGCATTGACGTTAAAAGTGGAAAATAGCATACATGTTCTCAGATTGTTCTGGTCACTCCCTGGTTTACCTGGGTGCAAAGCTGTTAAGTATGGGAGTAAATACAATGGTCCAAAGATTGTTAGAGATATGTCCACAAGATGACAACTATACTTCTATAGCCAATTTTTTTCTTGTGGACATTGCAACAGCACAGAACTTTGCCACTTCATACATGGTAGCTGTGTTTGTGTCCTGGAGGAGAAAGCCTAGATAAAAATTATCTGCCCTCCCTGGCAATCTCTCTAATAAGGGGAGAATACAAGCTCTGTATTGCTCACAGTGTAATAGAACATGTGAGATATCTTCCACTTCTCCTTTACCACATATACAAACCCGTTCTGCTATAGGTGTTCTCTTATACCTGCCCTGGAGGAGTGCTGAAGGAAGAATGTCAAATCTGGCTCTGAAGAAAGCTATTCTTTGTTTTGGGAAGATCAGGTCATTTAGACATCTTGCCGATTCCCACACACCCTGTTTGATTCTGTCCCTACTGTGGAGAGGCAACCTATTTAGTTCTTCTTGGAACTCCATGTCCTTCATTCTATTGATTACTACTTGCTTTGCTTGATCAAAGTCTAGAGACATTAAGAATGGGTCAACACCTTAACCACTACCCAAGAGGGCTTTCTGTTTAGTCTTTTAATGGTCTGTTTTTGTAAATTGCTTTGAGTTACAAGATTGGGAGTATATCATCTTAAGAAATAAAGAGACAAATATGAGAACAATACATATTTGTTCCAATCCAAAGAAAAAAAAATGCATAATTCTCCCAAAAATTGTTTGGAAAAGGAAGTCGTGATTAACTAAAGCTCATATTGCTTTCAGTGGGATTTGCAACACAATTTAAATATACTCATTCAATGGGGAAAACTCCTTAAGCCCAGTTAGAATAGCATCTAGAGTAGAATTAACTTTTAAGTCCATTTTTTCATGATTAAATATTTGAAGATAAATGGAGCATTTCTCTGTGGATGCCCATAGAATTATATAAATAAAACAGAATGTAAAATTGTCCTGTTCTGGCTTTGATTCTTTTGCTTCCATGAAGAGCTTTTCCCCCATTTATAGAACACAGTTAGAAATTAGGCCTGTGATGAATGTGGAACATGTCCAGTCCACAGGGGACATTTGCTGTGATGGTGGAACACAAAGACTTCCCGCAGAATCAAAGACCATCTGAAGCAAAGTGTCTGCTCAAAATCCATTATCTAACAATCAACATTATGTCCATTTCAGCATAAATCAAATGCGGAGCTCCAATGATTGTCCTGTTTGTGAGAGTTTCTGAATTTCCAGAGAGAATTTCCTGACAATCACTTTTTTTCTTCTGCTATGCAGTCAGTTAAGAGGAAGCACTATATTTATCATCGACGTCTTCTTCTTCATCATCATCATCAAGCTCAGCAACTGATTTATGTGTTCACTGCTTTTATGTTCTTGTTTCATAATTTAGTAGTGATAACTTTCACAAAGGAGGGATGTGGTGGTTCAGTGGCTAAGATGCTGAGCTTCTCAATCAGAAGGTTGGCACTTCAGCAGTTCAAATCCCTAGCACCGCGTAATGGAGTGAGCTCCTGTTAATTGTCCTAGCTTCTGCCAACCTAGCAGTTCAAAAGCACATTAAAAATGCAAGTAGAAAAATAGGGACCACTTTGGTGGGAAGGTAATAGCGCTCTGTACACCTTTGGAATGTAGTCATGCCGGCCACATGACCATGGAGATGTCTTTGGACAGTGCTGGCTCTTTGTCTTAGAAACGGAGTTGAGCACAGGCCCCTAGAGCCCGAAACAACTAGCACGCATTTGCAGAGCAACCTTTACCTTTACCTAACTTTCACAACCTTCATAAAAGTTTTTTTCTTGCCACTTGGATCCTTTCATCCTTGATTTCCTCTTTCTCTCAGTTCATGGAGAATGGAGTGTATTATTCCTCTTATGGCCAAGTTTCAATGTTCTAATAGGGAGCCAAGTGACACATTGAGGATGCCTAACACTAACTTGACACATTTTCATTGCTTATTATAACCCACATATGTAACTGAGATGAGGTGTTAAAATATATTTAGTCAATTCCAGTGTGATTCCAGGCTCTTTCAGAAGCTGGTTTATGAGTTCTGTAAATGCCTTTTAGAGTACAATTGCCATCTACTTGGCGGCGAGATTAGTTTTCTTGCTCAGTCAGACAAGAGGAGAAAATGGGAAAGAATACACATTGTTCCTTTGTTGCAAGAAAGGCAATGCAATGGATATGTTTCAGAACTCGGGGACAGCTACCTGAAGTAAATTTCACTGCCAATAAGCAGGATTTACTTCTGAGCAACGTGCTCAAGACTGGGCTGTAAAATGTTTCACCTATTAAGCTACTTCAGCAAATCACTCAGGTGTATTTAGCAGTTATGCTTAGAAGCCTTCTGTTTCAAGCCAGCAACATTTCAAAGAGAGGTAAGGAAATGGTATTGCCTGTAGAACTCTGCATTATTATATACTTTTTAACAATTCAGCATTAGGGACCTTTTTTTCTGTAGCTAGCTTGCAGAAAGCTATCTAGATAATTGGTTACCTAGCTTTCAAGATAATATTCCCCAAGTGACTTCTGTTTAGTACAGCATCAAAACTAATCAACCCAGTTAGCATACTGTTACCTTAATAATAATAACTTTCAACTGATGTCTATGCCAGTATTGTGGATGAGGGTCAGCCTAACATTTGCTCATATCAGCTGTTCCTGTACCTGTTATTCTGCTTTATTTTGTGGAAACATTCATAAAAACTATTAGGCAGATATGCAACCATTCAGAAAGGACAGTTGCAAATTGAAAGAAGATTGAAGGAAATGGTGTAGGGCAACGATGGCGAACCTTTTCTGGCTCGCGTGCCACAAGTGGGGGGATCGCAGGGGGGTTGTTTGTGGGCGTGATGCACCCATAATGCAATGTGTGACCCCCCAATGCACATGCACGCACAACAGGCGCACCCCCCCATTTTTACATGCTTTTTTCACCCTCCCCAGGCTCCAGAGGCTTTATAGGAGCCTGGGAAGGGCAAAAAGAGCCCCCCCCGCCCCCCCGGAGGCCCTCTGGAGGCTTCAGGGACCATCCGGAGGCTTCCCTGATGCCTTCGGAGCGTTTAAAATGACACTCTGAGCAAACCGGAAGTCACTTCCGGTTTGCTCGGAGGGTTGTTTTAAGCATTCCGAAGGCTTCAGGGACTGTCCGGAGGCTTTCCTGATGCCTTTGGAGCACTCAAAACGACCCTCTGGAGCCTAGGGAGAGCGAAAAAATGGCTTTTAAAAACGGTGAACTCAGCTGGCCAGTGCTGCCATAGGTTCGCCATCACTGGTGTAGCTTTTTTCACCCTCCCCAGGCTCCAGAGGCTTTATAGGAGCCTGGGGAGGGTGAAAAGAGCCTCGCCCGCCCCCCGGAGGCCCTCCGGAGGCTTCAGGGACTGTCCGGAGGCTTCCCTGATGCCTTTGGAGCGCTCAAAACGACCCTCTGGAGCCTAGGGAGGGCGAAAAAATGGCTTTTAAAAACGGTGAACTCAGCTGGCCAGCTCGCGCATGCACGCTGGCCAGCTGACGGGGCAGCACCTCGCATGCCCTGACAAATGGCTCTGTGTGCCACCTGTGGCACGCATGCCATAGGTTCGCCATCACTGGTGTAGGGTCTCATAAATCATTATGAGGAGAAACCATAAGTTCTAGATATGTTTAGCTTATCTTTATTAGTTGAGCCAACTGAAATGAAATATGACAGCAGCCTTAAATATGTGAAGGATATAACCAGTGGTGGGATTCAAATAATTTAACAACCAGTTCTCTGCCCTAATGACCAGCTGGGTAGGCATGCCTTGGTGGTCATGTGACCATATGGGTGTGGCCAACTCAACATCAACTCAGGTCGATGGGCATTTTGCCTTAGCAGTGACAATGTAATAAGGATTAACTGGAGAGGCAGTTTCTGTAAACAGGGCAATAAAGATTAGGCTAGGAACAACACCAGAATGTTTCCTTCCTGCCTTCTTTACAGGATTAACCCAGTGAAGTGGGGAAAAATGAGATTTCTTCCAACAACCAGTTCTTAGAACTGCTTAGATAGTTAACAACTGGTTCTCCCGAATAAGTGCCAACTGGCTGAATCCCACCACCGAATATAACCAATGTGTATAACCAAATATCATGGTTGCAATCCAGTTTAGTAGTTTATCATCATTATTGGAACAGTCCTCAATTATAAAAGATACAGTATTTAGCAAAATGTGCAAATTCGAGGCAAAGAATACCATTTGAAAGAGTTTCCCTATAACAAAAGAACCCCAAGGCTTGTTCTCTTAAATGTTTATCATTGAATTATTTATTACTGAATGCAAATTGCAGTAGTGGCAAGATTTCTTGGGAAAACTGTGAAAAACAATAGAGACTTCTAAAATGGCTTGCCATGCAATTTTAAGGAAAGAAATTCTCAGTCATTTCATCAATGGTACCAATCTGAGTTAGAGTTTTGGACAGGATGCATCTCAAAGAATAAGTCATGTCCTCTCCTTCCACCTACCTAGATAGTCTTGCAGACTAAGGGAAAAACATTCTCATGAAAGGATATTCTTTTTATTTCAGGATGAATATGCTATTCAAATCCATCAATGTTTCACTAATGCATATATGAATACTCTTGTGAGTTTGTATCATCATTTATTTTTAAACTTACTTGAGAGCTATCCAGCACAGTTTTGTTGAGCATATTCATGAATTATACACACCATTTAGATAAAGAGAGCCCTGGAGAAAAAGTTTAGGTCATAGGAGCTGCCATAACAATACCGCCTCTTGATTATGGTGCATTCTTGGTCAGAATATCTTAAGCAGTCCGATAATGTTCTCATTCCAGTAAAATGGACAGGAAAAGAAATTAACAGGAAGCTGCTGCAAGAATTCCTTAGGAGATGCTTGACAATTCTGACCTCTCATACCAGCTGTGTGTTGGGAATTAGCCCACTTATCATAGATAGATAGATACCTCTTTGTCCATCTGTGATAAATAGCACTGGAGCATTAACATTTGGATGCTACATCTCAATGAAATATTATGAATCCAAGAAGTATGATCACTCCAGGTTAAAAGGCTGGGTAGTGATAGTGTATCTTTTGGGCTGCAAAAATCCAAACAGCCACTAGTTGGTAGCATCTCACATCAGTTGCTGCCCTCTATAGGGCATCTAGATTGTTGCAGCCCATAATTGGTAGCTTTCAAGGTAAGTTCAAGGAAACTAGAGGCCAGAGAAACATTTGCATTTGGAAAAAAACAACCTCTTTAGTTCCTCCCTCTTTCTCTTTAATATCCAAGCATTGTATTCCCCATGACAAACTCAAGACAATGTTGTCATTGCTTGGAGGGTTTTGAATTTAGTTCAAACACAGGTGATCTAGTTAGGAAAACAATTAGTGTCACTGACAGTGCATTCTTTTTTTAATATGTTTATTATACATTTTCCTTTATA
Organism: Natrix helvetica; assembly: GCF_964273705.1. Classification (NCBI taxonomy): domain Eukaryota; kingdom Metazoa; phylum Chordata; class Lepidosauria; order Squamata; family Natricidae; genus Natrix; species Natrix helvetica. Next base: position 151,259,650 of record NC_138550.1, on the reverse strand, counting down.
ATACATCACATTTTCAATTTTACAACAACAGCCCATCTTTTTCATTCTCCTTTCCTCCTCCCTTCTCCCCTCTTCTTCTCTTTTCTCTCTTTTCCTCTCCTTCTCTCCCCTCTCCACTTTTCCACTTCCCTCTCTTTCCCTTTCTCCTACTCCTCCCCTCCACTTCCCTCTCTCCTTTCCCCTCTCTGCTTCCCTCTTCTTCTTTCTCCTTCTCCTCTCCTTCACCTCTTCCTTCGGCCTTTCTCCCCTCCTCTCCTCCCCTCCCTCCCTCCCTCCCCTGCCTCCCACTTCCCTCTCTCTCTTCATCTCTCCCATTCAATGGTGGGGAAATGAATAAGCTTCACTTCTATATGAATTTAAGCTCAGATAGTAGGGTCTATTGAAATAAATGCAAAAGAAGGATGTCCTTAGATACGCACGTCCTTAAAAGCTTTATTTGATTATTTTATCAGTGTGAAATAAGCAACCCTCAGTATTTTTGGTGGATGTAATTTAGTACTAATAATGATCATATTGATTTTCTTTCTTTTCATATATTTCATTACATTGCACGTAGCACTTATTGAAGGCTATTTTTCCTTCTCTACTTCATCTATATGATTGAAAGATGACACAGAGTCAATAGATATATAAATGTGATGGAGTGTAGTGAGGAGGTGGATTCCCATGAGGAAGGCAGTTTATTTCAGAGAGGTAAGAAGCAACTCAGCTCAGATATCATGTGTGAGAGAAATAGGATGAAGACAGCGTCACCTCAATGGTTCATAGAATATATATATATATATATATATATATATATATATATATATATATATATATATATATATATATATATATATATATATATATATATATATATATATATATATATATATATGTTGTAATTCTCTTCCTTATCAGTTGATATATATATATATATATATATATATATATATATATATATATATATATATATATATATATATATATATATATATATATATATATATATATATATATATATATATATATATATATATATATATACAAATAATAAAATCTTCAGTCTGTCAATATTTTGTCTATAGGTCTGGAGCTTAGCTTAAAAGAATCAGCATGTGTCTTTCATGGTTTGGGGCCTGACAATAAATCATACCAGAATGGATCCTTGCAATCTGGAGCCTTTTCATTGGGAAAAGTACAAATTGTGTAGACATATAATGTTCAAATAGGCCACACGCTCATTTGAATGCACCAAATAAGCATGATTCATATTGTTTTTATTCCTCCCTGGATACATATTTAATATATTTGTGACAGATCCTTTTTCATGCAGTTTTGGCGATTCATAATCAGCGACAGTTTAATTCATATTTTCATGTGAATTTTCCTAATGAACTGAAACACAATTTCCTTTCAAAAGTTGAATTTTGTAATGAACATCCCCTCAGATTTATGTATATATGCTTGCAAACCTAAACAGGCTTAGGGGGTCTACAGATGTAGATGGCTTTACTTCTTATGTACTATGCCGCATTTTATAGGTATGACGTTTCTATGACTGGAGACTTCAGGAATCTATTGTAGATGTCATCCTCCCCACCCCCCCTGCTTAGGCAGGAAATCTTGGCTGGGTGACTTTAGGCCAGTCACTCTCTGTCATCCTAACCCACCTCAAAGAGTTGCCATTGTGGTGAAAAGAGGAAGAAGGAAGAATATTAAATATGTTTGCTACCTTGAGTTATTTATAAAAAATAATATAGGTAGAATTAAAAAATATTATTTGTTCACAACAATATAAAGTCACACCTGCCAGTTCTTTAGCTGGTGTTGGCCTTAATATATATCAAGTTCTTCTCAAGAACCTAGGATATCATAATGTATTGGTGCAATATAAAGGTGGATCCAAGCCAGAGGTGGTATTCAGCAGGTTCTGACCAGTTCTAGAGAACCAGTAGCGGAAATTTTGAGTAGTTTGGAGAATCGAACTACTCAAAGTTGACTATGCTTGGCCCCGCCCCCATCTCTTCTCTGCCTGCCGAGTCCCAGCTGATCAGGAGGGAATGGGGATTTTGCAGTAAGCTTCTCCTGGAGTGGGGAAGGAATGGGGATTTTACAGTATCCTTCCCTTGCCACACCCACCAAGACACGCCCACCAAGCCATGTCACACCCACCAAGCCATGACAAACCCACCAAGCCATGCCATGCCCACCAGCTACACCCACAGAACCGGTAGTAAAAATGTTTGAATCCCACCACTGATCCAAGCCTTTTGTAATTTAGAGAGGAATAGTGTCCGTGTCTATGTGTATGTATGCATATATACGGTATGTATATTCAATTATATGTATTATATTAATAAACCCAGAACAAATTTCTCTGCATTTAGGGGAACTCCTTGCAATTAGGTGGTGCAAACCAAATCCAAATATTTGATATATTGTATAAAAAAATAATATTTCATATAATTTTAACACATCTCTTAATTCAGTCTGATATGGAAATCAGACACTTGGATTTAACCTTACAAACATCATAAAGGGACAGCTGTATCCATCACATGGCTCAGTCACTTTTTAACTCTAACTCCAGAACCTAGAGAGAGAGAGAAAATATCAAAACTGGTCAAAAGAAATGAAAGTGGAGTCAGTTAAAAGAACAGCTGCATGTTTGAAAGCTTGTGGAGTATGAATAAGATGAGATGAGGTGGGATGAGATGGGGAGAGGTAGAAAATGTATGTTCAGAGAATTGGAAAAGAGCCTGTTATAGTTTTTGAAACCTCTTTTAACTTGGCTGTTTGCTTTGTTCTTTCGTTGTCGCTTTTGATTCCTTAGGCTTTTTTTTCCCCTGTTACCGAACAGTCTGTTATAATCACATATTTTAATGCAGAATTTCTCTTCCGACTGAGTATTGTTTATATAACTAGGTAATGCTATATCTGTTCATTACTCAGCAAGTTCAGGGCAAGGTGCTTTGGATGCAAATGTCAAAACAAGCTTTCTGGTGGGTTCACTATATATTTTTTCCCTGATTTGTAAAATTTTGTTGCAAACATTTTGTAAGACATTTATTGGCTGTGGATTAGATGCCACTATGATTTAAATAGTAAAATCAGTAACAACTCGGTTTTCCTAGCAGTGACTTTGTCAATACGTTGCAAATACATTATATGGCTAAGAGCTAAAGTTCTCTATTTTGAAACAATGCTTTGTGTAGAATAGCCTGGTGTGTTCTCTTTGTAAATCAGGTTGAAAGGAATGAAAACATGCTTTTCTTATTTTTTTTAAAATGTTTCTGAAGCTAAAGCAACGGCTTTGGCTTACTACCAAGAAATATTTGCAACGTACAATCAAAATTGAAATCTTTTCTGTCTTCAAACGCAGCAGATTAGACTGCTGATTATTTTCTATTCTTCTGAACAAGCAAAGATTAATAAATCACTTCCCTTTATGTTAATACTAGCACATCCACAACTGTCATAGTTTTTGATATAAAAGATGATACATAGGATATTCCCCTTCTGAGGAGAAGTCTAGTTGAATGGAGGAGGAATTCCTTGTGGCATATAATGATCCTTTTATTGACTTTGATACATTTGGGCCAACTATGCTATATTAATGATCTGTTGGCCTTTCTCTCCAATCAAAATGCAAACAATTTTTTATGGCAGCATTGGGAAAAAAAGGTTTCTCTAGAATCTATGTTTCTGTGTATTTTTTATGTTCTCACCCACCTCTCCTCTGGGGCTACATAGTGACTAGAAACTGGTTAGAAAGGAACAGAATGAGTAATCTTTCCTGTTAAGTAATTAAGCTCCCCCTTAGAAGAGCGAGTATGCAGAGAAGCGTAATGAGAGTGATATGGAATAACACACACAAACCAGCATACAGAGACACTGAACAGTATAAAAATATAGTAGTTTACTATGTAGAAATATAGAGGTATTCAGAGTCCGGTTAACAGTCCAAGTCATACACAGTTTAGTCAGTCAGTTATCAATATTCAGTCTAGTACACAAAGTGGCTAACAGTAGCAAAACTCAGTAACTCATGAGCAGTATCAAACAGTGTCCACAATCAGCATCAAACAAACAGAGAGATAACAGCCATTCTGGCTCCTTCTTATAGCTGCATGAGGTAACAAACCAATTACACCTCTTAAGCATTTAAAGCAACAGTAACATAATCACAGCTTAATATACATTGCCAAGCCAAGCCCAGGGTTACATCCCTAACACTCTGGTTGTTAGATATCTCTCTCTCTCTGTGTTTGTTAGAAGCTTGTCGTTGTAAAGTGAGTTATTGTGGTTTGCAACTGTTAGCTATATTTTGTGTGTTAAACTGAGACTATTTGATAAGTGAATTACTGAACTGTATATGACTTGGACTGTTAATCGGAATCTGAATACTTCTATATTTCTACATAGTAATCTACTATATTTTTATACTATTCAGTGTCTCTGTATGCTGGTTTGTGCGTGTTATTCCATATCACTCTCATTACGCTTCTCTGCATACTCGCTCTTCTAACGGGGAACTTAATTACTTAACATTTCCTTCTTCATATAGGTGGGTAGGTGCATTTGGAAAATGAGGCCTTCTCCACATCCTTGGGAAGATTCTTCCCAGATGTCATGCTTGATCTCCTGTTATGGTGAATAGGCCTGACTGAAATGTCTAGGAAACAATTGACTCAACAGTGATGAATATGCTGGTGAACTTTGTGTTAGTTGGGTTACTAGGATTTGTAAGTTAAGGAAGACTAATATATAAGGTGACCAACTTTTTTACAATGAAAAGGAGGACAAAACACGTTCTATTGTCCAAAATGCTAAGGTGATCAACTTTTTTACAATGAAAAGGAGGACAAATAAATTGGAAAAAATATATCGTAAATAAAAGAAATATTTTATTCATTGCAACAATAATACACTAAAATATGATATATGCATAATAAAAAACATTTGCAACATTTTATATTGTAATTATGCTTACATGCCTGTTAATTATTATTTAAATGAGTACTTTTCCATTGAATTAATATTTTTCATCAATGTATCATCTTCTAACAATATATTGGAAATATCTGAACAAGAAATATCCTTCCTATTGAATTTTACGGCAAGTGCTGCAGCTAGAGTATCAACATTCAATCTCGATTTCTCACTTGTCAAAAAAGCATTGGCAATTGAAAAAAACTCTTTCAACTACTGCATTAGTTCCAGGGCAGCACAACGTAAATTGAACAAGGATAAATAAATGTTCACATGGAATATGTTCATTTTTGAAATGGCTGAAAATATCCACCCATCTTTTATCAATTTCAACATGTTGATTTTCCCATTGTATTAATTTTTCAGAATTTAAATATACATTCAGTCTTCTAATTTCTTCAAAGAGACAATTGTCGTCTATTTTAATGTCTAGCATTTCTTTAGATAAAAATTCAACACAAGATTCAATATCTGTTCAATATACTTGCGACGAAGTAAAAAAAACACCATTAAAAACTGTTTAATAAAACGTGAATTGTACTTACCTCTGTATAATTGAATATTCACTCAAAAAGAAATAATTACCGTGAGTCATTCAATTGCCGACGTGCCGTGAGTCTACTGCGTGCATATGTGCCATGTTGTGTTTCGGTAAGAAGTAAACAAAGCCACTTGCGCACGGCGCTCTCTCTCAAGGTCTTCCGTGTGGAGTGCATGAGTCTCATAATCGCGTCTTATACCGTACTATACCGAGTCTTGACGAATTGTCATGTCAAATACAAATACGTCACATAACACGCAACAGATTAGTCTTCAAATATTAGTCTTCAAAAAAGGAGGACATGTAGGAGGACACTTTTCGAGAGAGGACAGAACTTACAAAAGAAGGACTGTCCTCCCTAAAGGAGGACGGTTGGTCACCTTACTAATATATGCAAAGCTGTTTAAGAACATATAACATAGAATAATACAGTTGGAAAGGTCTTCTAGTCTAACCCATTGCTCAATCAGGACATCCTTTATCATTTCATATAAATGGTTATCCAGTCTCTTTTTGAAAGCCTCCAGTGATGGAGCACCCATAATTTTTGAAGGCAAGCTATTCCATTGGTTAATTGCTCTCACCATTAGGGAATTTATTCTTAGTTCTAGGTTGCTTCTCTCTTTGGTTAGTTTGCAACTATTGTTTCATATCCTAGCTATTGGTGCTTTGGAAAATATTTTGACCCCTTCGTCTTTGTTAGGAACCCCTCAAATAAGAGCCAAGGTGGATCAGTGGTTAGAGTGCAGTACTGCAGGATACTTCAGCTGACTGCTAGCTGCAGTTCGGCAGTTCAAATGTCACTGGCTCAAGGTTGACTCATTCTTTCATCCTTCCGAGGTGGGTAAAATGAGGACCCAGATTGTTGGGGGCAATATGCTGACTCTGTAAACTGCTTAGAGAGGGCTGTAAAGCACTGTGAAGCGGTATATAAGTCTAAGTGCTATTGCTAGTGCTAATGCTAAATATCATGTCTCCCCTGGTCTTTTCATTAGATTAGAATTTGTATGCATTCCGGTAATGTCAGATGAGAGATGGTGCTGAAGCTGAGTATGGTAGTGACTCAATATTTAACATATGTTTAAAACACTTTTTATTAGTAAAATGTGCTGCCCATAAGAAAGTGCCCCTCCTGGTGTTAAGTAAAGTCTGATGTTTTCCCCTCACTTCCTCCTCAACACACCATATGTACAATATATAATCAGTTTTAGTTTGTTGCATAAAATTGTGCATCTGTGACATATTAGGTAATGTATATTGCTGAAATGACTGCATTGCTGATGACAATTTTGGAAATATAGAATATTCTTATGAAGAATGACAATTTATAAAACAAGATTGGAAGTAGTGTGTGTTTGTGTATGTGTGTAACATTTTGGGATTTTGGCTAATTGACAAATAACATAGTCACAGTCTACAAAACAAACATGTGTATGAACAATTGTCTTAGTCAAAATTTTGATATGTAATCACTTTATCCCATTAGCTGAATTGGAATAACAGCCCAAAATTGTACTGAAACTTTAAACTATGTGACACAATCAATACAATACAATAGTAGAGTTGGAAGGGACTTTGGAGGTCTTCTAGTCCAACCCCCTGCCTAGGCAGGAAACCCTATACCGCTTTAGACAGATGGCTATCCAACATCTTCTTAAAGACTTCCAGTGTTGGGGCATTCACAACTTCCAGAGGCAAGCTGTTCCACTGATTAATTGTTCTAACTGTCAGGAAATTTCTCCTCAGTTCTAAGTTGCTTCTCTCCTTGATTAGTTTCCACCCATTGCTTCTTGTTCTACCCTCAGGTGCCTTGGAGAATAGTTTGAGTCCCTGTTCTTTGTGGCAACCCCTGAGATATTGGAACACTGCTATCATGTCTCCCCTAGTCCTTTTTTCTCTTAAACTAGACATACCCAGTTCCTGCAATCAAGTTCTTTCCTTTTGAACTCCTTTTATAAACAGCCCAGTCTAGCTTATAACATTAGAAACTGGGGACTTTTATGATCTATATCCCAGTTTGGTCTGATATTCTGATTTGTTAGGCATTATCCAATGCTGGTTAGATACCTCCATCTAATTGGATACAGCTCCTGATAATAATGGGCAAATCTCAATTTTTTGACTAGTTCTGTTTTTCAAGGTTTTTCCCCCTGCCCCAAACTTATATTTGGGATAGTTTTGCGTAAGTATAAATATATACAGAAAGAATAAGAGACTCGCATTCATTCATAGTATGTTTGTTTTTAAATATACTTTTATCTGCCTTTTGGCTCACTCATATTATTCAAACTGAACAAATGTATAGCTATGTTTCTAAAATACAGATTTTTGTGCATACAAACCTTAGCAGATTGCTGGTCCTTTTAAATCAGGGGTCAGCAATTGTGGCTCTGGAGATGCATGTGGCTTTTTCATCCCTCTGCTGCAGCTCCCTGTCACAGGTTGGCTCCATAATTGATAGAGCTTTTGGTTAGTACAGGTAGAGGAAAAAGGACACCATGCTAGGTGGAGACTCTATGGTAGAGGAACTGGTCTTCGGGTCAGCAAAGAAAAAAGGATGCTGCACTAGGAAGAAACTCTATGGTGGGGGAACCAGATTTCTGGTCAGTTCCAGAATTGAACAGGGGGGCTTCCTGTTAGGACCTTTGCGACTCTGAATGTTTAAGGATGCCAAGCCCTGATCTAGATGAACCATCTTTTTTCATAGTGAGCTATCAGCTGCCTGAGAAAGTTCATTATAATCCATAAAGTGTGGGTTTTGGCACACCATTGTGTTCAAGGTTTTCTCTGAATGCTGGAGGTATGAACCAAATGAACTCGAAAGGAAAACTGGACAATTTTGTTAGCCATGCCTATAGTTAACATCACATATAGTGGATTTTGTTTGGTAGGCATTGAATGCATTTTGAATATATACCCTGTTTCCCTGAAAATAAGACTGCGCCAGATCATAAGCCCAATTGGTTTAGTGCGCATGCACAAAAATAATCCCTCCCCTGAAAATAAGCCCTCCCTGAAAATATTGCAACACAGCAGCAGCCATGAGGTGACCACGCTCGCCGTCTCCTGCACCTCAAGAATAATAGACCTCCCTGAAAATTAGGTCAAGCGCTTATTTCAGGGATCGAAAGAAAATAAGGCCCTGTCTAATTTTCGGGGGAAACACGGCAATATGGAGAAAAGTGAATGGTTTTGTGTAAATCTGTCTACAACTTTAGAAAGTTCATTTGTATCAACAGTTTCTAATAATGACACAACTCTATCGTCCCTTTGATATGGGAGTGTGTACATTTATTTATCTATTTCCAGGTACCTGCTTTCCTGCCTTTGTTTCACCTGCGTCCCATCTATTCTTTTTATTGAATTTCTCTGCCAAGATTAAAATCTGTGTGCACTGTCCATTTTTGCAACTTAATAAAATAGCATGTCCTTCTAATCAAAGGTTAGACTTACAGTGTGACTTAAGTGTTTAAAATGTTCCAAGGTCCATCAGTCAAGATTCCTTTCAATGAAAATCTGCTTTGTTTTTCACAAGCCACTGAAATCTTCCTTTGAGTTGTTTTGAAATTTCATGCTAATTTCCTTTGATGATTTATGATAACAAGGGTGACCCAGGTTTACTTTATAATTATTCTGACAGAAGTGCCAAACATAACATTCTTATTTAACCATTAGTAATATTGAACTCAGAGTTTCATGTTCTTTGTTAAGTGAGCTTGAAAGGCCAATTGTATACTCTAAGGAGACAGAAAATATTAAGTGACATTTGCAAGTATAATTTGCAAGGAACTCAATTTGGCTGCAAGAACAATTGTGGGAAAAGATTTTTGTTTAGAGAGATTAAAGCTCTGGAAAGTGAAATCAAGTTCTCAAATTCCCCTTCTGTAAACCTGTATTTTCCCCTCTTTATTTAGGTACCAAAAGAATCTTCCTCCTTTAAAGATTGAGATGTATTTGTAGCTGTTGGCAAGTTAGCCAAGATTTCTAATAGTTGTTTTCACAGTTTTTAATATATCATTTAATTCACCCCAAGAAATAGTATGACTTTTCAAGGAATTCTCCTGAATATAAGGGAGCATTTTAACAACCACAGGCAGCTCATCTGTATTCAAAATCAGTTTGTTGTGTAAAATCAATATCTCTCTAAGCATGATAGATCTGGATATTTTATGTCTCTCTCTTCTTCCCATCCTATGCTGGAATTTATTTATTGAATACATTTTCAGGCCACCTGATTCATGGGGACTCTGAAGAACTTCACAGGATTACAAGAAAACAGCAATACCAGAACAAACATCCATAAAACAACAACCAATGCAAGGGAATAAAACCACTTCCAGCCTTGTAACCTTTTTCAAAAAGTATATGCTGAAACCAACCTGGAACTTGGCAATACAGTGGTTGACTTACATTGACTTACATTGACTTACATTGACTTACATTGACTTACAACCTTTCAGTTAGAGACCATTCCAAGGTGCAATAGCACAAAAAAAGAGATTTACAGCTGGTCCTTGAATTTACAATCATCATAGCTGCTTCATGTATGGTCACATGATCAGAATTCAGGCACTTGGCAACTAACATGTATTTACAATGGTTACAACATCTCAGGATCTTGTGATTGCCATTTATGACCTTCCCAGCTGGTTTCTGACCAGCATAGTCAATGGAGGAAGCTGGATTCACTTAAAAACCATATGACTCGCTTATCAACCACAATGACCTTCTGGCAAAGGAGCCAATTCTGTCTGACTTGCTAAATAGAAGAAAGCAACCTTTGCTTAGAATAATTTGAGACACAACTCAAGGCAACAATTTTATAGGCTAGTTTTAACATAACAATTATTAATTAGCAAATCAAATTGTGAAAGTGAATATTAGAATTCCATAAAGCAAGCAATCTTAGAGTTCTGTATCCTTCCTTCCTTCCTCCCCCCCTTCCTTCCTTCCTTCCTTCCTTCCATATTCCACTGAACCCCCCAAGGCTTTTAGTGGCTAACAACAACAGCACTATAAAGCACAAAAGATTAAAGTGGCCATCATAGGACCTTGAAGCATTGTTAGTGTTTATTGTTCTTCTTGCCATCTTTTCTGTTCGCAAGACATTCTAATTATTCCATCTCACAACTTCTTTCCTGTCCTCATTTCCATAAACTAATATGGAGACCAAATTGCTTCCTTCTAGTGATTGTATAAATTGGTTCTCTTGTGCATTATCCTTTGCTGATGGATTAGTGATGAATTACTTATTTAGCCATGGGGGTTCACCTCCATAGTCCCTCTGCTGATGAAGTCGCATGAATCGGGTTAGCTTATCACCCTTTTTAGTTTTATCCTTCACTCTTCTTTTTATTCTTATTCGACCCTGAGCGCCAAAACTACATGTCTGCCATCAAGAGGATATTAAAATGTACAGTGCTTTAGCAAGTCTCCTAAGCTACAATTTATGTGGTGGTAAATTACAGGGTTGAAAGCAACTGAGATGGAAAAGGTTGTGTGTCCATCATGACATAAATTCTGCAATTGTTAATGACACATAACAGGACTTGATTATAACAGTTACCTTGTATTTTATTTTCCCCCTTTATTTTTTTCTCTTTATGTTGAGCAGTTTTCTTTCTTTTCTGCTTTGTCATATTGCTCAATGCCACTCTTTGTGCTTTGTGGTTGCACCTGGAATCAATCCACCCTACCAATTCTTGGATCTATATTTTTAAGAATAGAAGATTGTGCAACAGTTAAAATGGTGGACATTAAAGAATACTAGTTGGAGAATTGCAGAGAAATTAATGGAAAAAGTCAAATATGGTACATTATCTCTAAGAAAGCACTGAAAATAAAGCGTGGAGAGAATAAACACTAAAATAAGCAGTTCAGAAGATTGGAGATTGTGATTTGCATTGGAAAGAAGAGAAGTATATAAAATTGAATACTACTTGATTGTGTTTGTCTTTTACTGATAAAATATCCTAGAATAGATTTGCCACTGCTAAAAACCTACATGAACATTTTAAAATAATTTGCCCTACTTACAAGCCCCCAGTTCTCATTACCCACTCACCAAATTCATTAAAGGTACTCAAAGTTGTAGTTCAATATGTCTGAGGACTGCTAGGATGGAGGATAGGGGAAATTATTATTACATATGCATATAATTACAAGTTTCCCAAATAAGCTTCTAAGCAGATGAATACTAAGCATATACATACATACATATACATATAAATATACATATACATATATACCAGTGACGTGCAGTCAGGTGAGGCAAGTGAGGCACAGCCTAACCTCTCATCATCAGGGCAGTGACTCAATCGATGGGAAACTTGCCTTTTGGGAGGAATGACCCAGCTTGGCTCCCGCTTTCAATCTGCCGCCCAACGACCGAACGGAGAAGCGAAGAGGCAGGAGAGACAAAGCAGGAGCCAAGCCGAGTCATTCCTTGCAAGAGGCAAGTTTCCTATCGAATGACTCGCTGCCCTAGACTCGAGGCTCCAGTCCAGCCTGCGGTGCTTGCAGCCCCGCCAGCTCCTCCAGGGACTCCCAAGCTCGGCACCAGAGAGCCGCCACGAGAGAGGCTGGCCAGGTTGCCCGGGCGGCGGCAGAGGTTCCCTTTGTTCTTTCAGGCGTGGGAAGCGGGGGGAGGCTTCCTCCGCTCCGTCCGCTCCCCACCTGCGCTGTCCTCGCCCGACAAGCGCGCGCTGGATTCCGCGCAGCTCTGGCAGGCGGTGCCGTGGCCGAATCCCAGGGCGGAGGGCGGCAGGTTGCAACTGAGCATGCCTGACTGTGGAATTCTGGGAATTGAAGTCCACAAGTCTAAAAAAAATGCTGCCTCACCAGCTATAAACCTCACCGTACGTCACTGATATACACACACACAATATCATTGTTTCAACTGATCTCCTGGAGGTTTTCAACCAAGTAGAGATGACAATGATAGAACAGTACATTATCTTGGCTTATCTCTCTTGGAAGACAATGTAGAAATAGTCAAAATATGATGACAATGGAGGAATCTCACATGATTCAAGTGACATAGGAGATTTAAATGGGAAAATAAAGTTCTATTTTTTATATATATATTTCACTATTATTGTTGTTTCTCCTGCTTTAAAGAGATACCTGAAAGATAAAGGAAGCAACTAGGAAGAATAAGAGAAGGAACAAAAGAAAACAAGATGCTTGTTACAACATTTATATGGAGAGCCTTTTTGGATTGAATTATTATTACTGTGATGTGATAGTTAACCGGGGCATATTGGCTAGGGCCAGTGTTGGGTAATAGCTGCTGCTACTTCTGGTTCACTTAAAGATGTGCTGCGTATGCGCGTGCTTGATGAGAGCTACTCGCGCATGGACAGTACTAAAGAAATGCTTCTGTGCATGCGCAGAAGCAAAAATTAAGATGTCAGAGCCTACGGCGCCCCTGAGAGAACCGGTTCAGGGTTGTGGCAGGCCGAGTTACTACCTACTCGGCTGCATTGGGCCGAACTGGTAGGAACCCACCTCTGGCTAGGGCTAAGCAGAAATGATCTTCTCACTTTTTCAGATTTATGGATGGTTTCAGCAGTGGGAAGTTTTCATTTTTTTTATTGCTTTGCAAATAACATGGATTTGATGCTTTCCTCTACCCAGGCCTTTTTGTACTGTTATTTTCTCTCTTTTTTGTATTCAAGGAATTAATATTCATATTATTTTATTCCTGATGTTCCTCCTAATATTCACTCACCATCTAGAAACAGTGAATTAGATCTAATTCTACTCTAATTTTATATACTTCCTAAACCTCAGCTTTCATTATGATTGAGCTTTCTCCTTAAGGCAGAGGCCAACTCTCCTTCTCACAGAACACTGTACCATGATATCTTGGCAGAAAGTCTTGTACATTAAAAAAAAATGATGGCAGGAACTGGGTACACCTAGTGTAGTGAAAAGAAGGACCAGGGTGACACGATAGCAGTCTTCCAATACTTGAAGGGCGGTCACAAAGAAGAGGGGGCCGACTTATTTACCAAAATATCCAAAAGCAAGGCAAGGAACAATGAATGGAAACTAATCAAGGAGAGAAGCAACCTAGAATTAAGGAGAAATTTCATAAAAGTGAGAACAATCAATCAGTGAAACAAACTGCCTTCAGAAGTTGTGGGTTCCCAATCACTGGAGGCTTTTAAGAAGAGACTGGCCAATAATTTGTTAGAAATAGTACAGGTCTCCTGTGTGAGGAGACAGTTGGACTAGATCAGGGGTTGGCAACCTTAAACACTCAAAGAGCCACGAAGGTCCTAACCGGAATCCCCCTCCAGTTCAGTTCTGGAGCCAACCAAAAGTCCCGTTCCCCCACCATAGAGTCTCCTCCTAGCACGGCATCATTTTTCCTCTACCTGTCCTAACCGAAAGCCTATCAATTGTGGAGCTGACCGGAAAACCCGCCCCTTGCCATAGAGTCTCCTCCTGGCGTGCTGTGCTTTCCCTCTCTCAACTGGAAGCTTCTCTCAAAATTGTGGCACCGACCGGTGACAGGAAGCCACGGCAGAGGGATGAAAGAGCCATATGCAGCTCCAGAGCTGTAGGCTGCTGACCCCTGGACTAGATGATCTTCCAATTCTGTTACTGTTACTCTTAGCTCTGAATCCCCTACAACACTGACTCGAGCTGTAGTTAACATAAGGACAAAATGCTTTAATTCTTTTTTTTTTTTGGAGCAGATTTTTTTTATTGTTTTTTTCCTTTCATAACATCTTACAATCATTACATCAACATTGTTATGTCATCATACCTGTACATATCAATCTTATTTCGCTTCTATATTTATATACATCTATCTGCAGTTCTATACATATCTCTGTTGTTTCTCGGCTGAATTAATTTTATTCCTGTTTTGCAACCATTTGTACCAATTATCCAAAATTTCATAATATTTAAACTCTTCTTTGTCCTTTAATTGTACTGTTAACCTGTCCATATCTGCACAATCCAAAATTTTCTGAATCACTAATTCGTCTGGGGGAATTACTTTGTTTCCAACATTGGGCAAATGTTATTCTAGCTGTAGTCAGAAGATGTATTGCTAATATTTAATTTTCTTTTAATTTTAATGCTGTTCTTGGAAGGAAACAGATGTCCTTCCTAAAAAAAAAGGCCACATTTAGAAAGTATGAGATGGCCTTTTGGATAAAAGAAATGTTGAAAGGAAACCTGATTTCAGCCCAGCTAACTGCTTAGCCCTACATATATAATTCTGACCTTTCTTAGGTTGGTGTTGTACTATGGCAGTTGTTGAGACAGAATAAATAGAAAGTCTGAGAATTGGGATTCTAGAAAGAAGCAATAGATGGATAAAACAAAAAGGGATAATATAAAATATTGGTAAAACCACAAGAGATTGACTTCATATTGAAGCTGGTTTTGCTCTCATCCATCAATTTTAATCTTTGTCTTTTTCCGTTTCTTTCCAGTTTGCTTTTGGATCTGTTGTCAAAATTAATTGTTTTTGTGAAAAACATTGACCTTTTCATTAAATAAAGCAAAACAAGTCATAAAATCTTATCAATCTGCTTGAAATAACTATGTATGTATGTATGTATGTATGTATGTATGTATGTATGTATGTATGTATGTATGTATTTGTGTTACGACCCCTGGTATGCCCAAATACAAATACATACCTATTTCCCTGGCTCAGCTGATAAGGAGGAGAGCCTTTGGCTTAGTGGCTAATATAACTGCCTAATATGTAATACAGCCCTGGTTCGAATCCCAGTAAGGGTATGGCTAGCTGATGAGAGCTAAATAGCTTGAAATAGATCTATACTAGTCTCCCTTTATTTATTTATCAGCACAAATACAACACAAATATAAAAAGGCAACATTAAAAATAAAAAATATGGTTTTCTGCCTGGATGGTCTTCTGTAATGAGCCAAAGGACAGAAAGAGGGAGAAGTGAGCTCCTTCCCATATTTGGGCATACCAGGGATTGTAACACAAATACATACCTATTTCCCTGGCTCAACTGATAAGGAGGAGAGCCTGTGGCTTAGTGGCTAATACAACTGCCTAATATGTAATACAGCCCTGGTTCAAATCCCAGTAAGGGTATGGCTAGCGGATGAGAGCTAAATAGCTTGAAATAGATCTATAGTAGTCTCCCTTTATTTATTTATCAGCACAAATACAACACACACACACACACACACACAGTCCAAGGCAACATACTGCTCAAAGTTCCAATTTATTAAGAGAGCCATGCTGGCACATCTGGGGGGAAACCTGAATCTGAAGCTTCTTCCGTTTCCCCCCCCCCCAAGTTAAAGTTCATGATCTTGCCACCACACCCACAGATCCATCACATGGTCCAATCTTCCACTGCCGTGCTGGCAGTCCCATCCATCCAGTTCCAGTCAGGTGCAGAGGTGCCAAGACAAAGGATGATCTTGACAATCTAGGAAGGAATTTTATTTTGGCTACATAACGTTCTACTCCATACCATCCCCACTCCCATTTCCCCACTGTAGAAACAGCATAGTAGAATAGAAGTGTGGCAGGCCAAAGATCCAAGTGGAACATGGCTGCAAGCGTGACACTCTGTGAGATTGGTTGGGTTAACAACAAATGTTGGGTCTAGAGTTATTGGGATTGATTTTGCAGCTAAGCAAAGAGTAGAACCTAACTCTTCCTGATGACAGTTTAATGCCTTAACCATTACATCACACCACCTCTCTTTTCTTAGAGTTTTGCAAGTCAAATGGAGACATAATTCATATGTGAATACCTATAGTGTTAACTTGCATATGCAACAATTTTGTGAAGTGATGTGTAGCATTTGCCATCTTCAGCACTGGCTCATGCTTGGCATCCATCTTACTTCAGCAATCCATCATTTTCCATTAAGTTGTGGCACACTTGAACGGAGCTGATCTGCAGACCATTGCAGAGAATTGATTAGAAGAAAGTTGAACATAGCAAGAATATGGTGTGTGCTTTGAAATGGGGGGGAGTAGTCAGCAATACACCTACATAAACACATTATTTTGCCCATCGAAAAGCAATTTGCAATTAATGCAAAAGCCAAGTGTAGAACACAGAAGCAAAATAGGTCAAGGACAGTGTCATATCAGAATAAAAACAGTGCATTAAAAAGACCAACATTGATAAAAATGAATGATCATGGAAGGCCAGCTTAAAAAGATATCAGAATAACAGAGTTTGAAAGGACCTTGGAGGTCTTCTAGTCCAACTCCCTGCTCGAGCATTTATACCATTTCAGTCAAATGGTTGTCAACTCTCTTCTTTAAAACCTCCAGTGTTGGAGCTCCTACAATTTCTGAAGGCTTAATTCTTCATTGTTCTGTCAGGAAATTTCTCCTTAGTTCTAGGTTGCTTCTCTTCTTGATGAGTTTCTATCCATTGCTTCTTGTCCTGCCTTCAGGTGCTCTAGAAAATAGGTGTTAGCTCCAGCCAGCTCAGAGGCCTGGAGCTGCCATGCAGGGAAGAAGACTGGGCCAGCTGCCAAGACTCATCATCCCACCTACACAAACAGAAGAAATTCATGCTAACAATCCAAGATTAATTGCCGGGTGGTTTCGCTCTGGGTCACAAGTTGATGGGTGTGCGCATGCGCAGGGTGTGGCTTATCTTAATTACCAATGTGGCTATAAAAGGTGGTGGGGAGCACCAGGTGGCAGCTCTGACAATTTATTCATTGCCTTAGTTTTTTGTTGGTCAGTTCATGCCGAAGGAAGAATACAAACTGCATTTACAAACCGTTTCTGTGTTTGGCTGGTTTCATTAACCCTTCGGAACCTGACAATAGGTTGAACTCCTCTTCTTAGATACACTTTTAAAGATTCCTGCAAATCATTAATACTGGAGCTTGGTACAATCACCCCACATGGTAGATATCAGCACAAAAAAGGTTGTTCTTTATGGGTGTCGTAATTCTCTATCAACTGTGGAGGATCAACAGCCCTTCCCCTGAAGAATGCAGAGAGCCATCAACTTACAAACATTAGTTTGGAGTCAATTTTAAATTGCAATGGCATTGAAAAAAGTGATTTATTAAAGGTTTTAACACTTGCAACCATTGCAGGCTCCTCACTGTCATGTGATGAAAAATTCAGGTGCTTGGCAACCAGCACATATTTACAATGGTTGCAGCATCCCATTCACCATCCCATGTGATCACCATTTGCAACCTTTCCAGACAGCGTTTGATAAGTGAAGTCCATCAGAGAAGGCAAATATACTTAAGGACTGCAGGATTCACTTAATAACTGCAGTGAGTCATTTAACAGTGGCAAAAAAGGTCATTAAATTGGGTGCGACTCACTTAACTTCCTTGCTTAGCAATGAGAAAGTTTGGGCCCAGTTGTGATTCTGTACCAAGGACTACATGTAGAAGAAGTTTGGGAGACCTGATATAATTGAATGATAAGAGTACTTATGGTACTCTTCAATAGTTAAGTCACCAGTTTTATCTGTCATGGATTTCTGTAGCAGTGTCAATTGTTAAAAGCTGAGATGACCAAATGTTCTCTTCTAAATTCTTCACAATTTTTTTATTCAATGATCTTCTGTGACATACAAAAGTTGAATAATACCTAGTGAGCTCCCAGGTAATCAGAATGATCTAATCTAGAAAAGATAATGAAACCTAACACAGTATCTTGGTTGACTTCTTCTTTAGGGATTTTTCTTCCAAGGGTTCAGGAAGACAAGGCTCTTTAATCTTATAATATAAGCTGAAACAAACCAAAACAACCTTAAATCCATAAATATGTGGTACATCGGGCCATTTTACATCCATGGTAACAAAATAAAACATGAACCCTTTCTCCTTGGGTGCCAAAACACTTCTCTCTCAGAAATAGTGTTATTATTTGCCTGAATCCTATTGTGCGGCCATGACATCTTGGCTAGAGTGACTGAGAAGGGAGACATAAACAGATGCATTTCCTAGATCAAACTGTTACAGAGGGACCATTCCCTCCCTCACAGCAGATGACTCTTCTTTCTTAGCCAGAATTGTAAATGGAAGGGAAAAGAGAGGATTTGCTAGCTATTGATTCCTTCATTGGCACCAAGATATATCCTGTGTGATGTCGGGCTACCAGATTTGGAAATCATGCATGTGTTGATCAAATGTTCCTTGAGAGAAACACATGCATTCTTGGCTCCAATATCCACCCAGCACAATTTCCAAACAGACATCTTCTAGATTATATACAAACTATTAAACTCTGCCTTCCAGCCAAACAAAGTTATCCAAGCATTGGGCCCCAGTACAGTGACTGGGTTAATATATTGCCCTAAGTTATAGTATAGAGTGGGCTGGTTTTGTCTGTTTAAATTTAGATATCATGGCTAATAAAGCATGATTTATAATTCAGGGCCTAATACCCTTAGTGAATTCAATCTATTGTAATTTTCAACAACCTGCAATTGGAGCCCTGAGGTACAAACAATGCTGCAGCCTGAAAGTGGATATGGACATTTCATGATGCTTCTTAAAAATTCTGCACCAAATATAACTCCAAAATTGGGATACAGATTTCGACTTAAAATGTATGCATAGGGTTCAAATTGTACAGCAATGTGTATAAAGTATGCTGGGTGTTTAAAAATGACATACAGTAATGTATCATGTCAGGATAAAAATGACTTGTAAATAGTCTGCAGACTACTGTACGCAATAATGCACATACTAGGAAGAATATGGAATTAATTTCTGGTTATACAATAAGAATGGAACGTAGATTGAAAGTTCCAGCTATTCCTATCCTATCTTTTCTGTGGTCTTTGGCTGGGACCTCATTTAAGAAACAAAGAAACACAAATATTTTTTTCCAGATGTCATTTATATCTATTGTTGTCATCATTACTTCCATTTATGGAAACAGTAGTTTAGCTCTGTGTAGGTGTATTTCAAATTTAGCTAATGTGAAATTTAACCCCGCAAACAAGTTGCCAAATTAAGATCTCTTGATGCTTTTTTCTGATCAAGTAGAAGGCAGATGCTCTGGAGCTGCATCCTATGAAGATGGAAGGAAATTTGATAAGAAATAGCTGTTCCAAAAAGTAGTGTTTTTCAGATTTCCATGGGTCCAAACAAAAAGCATGGTGTATAAGAATAATTCCATTTGGAGAAGGTTGTTGGCTTTTGGGATTAGATATATATTAGATATTGCTTTCGTGTTGCTGTCGTGGTGTGGAGACAATAACTTTGTCCTCAACACCAATAGGACCAAGGAGTTTATAGTGGACTACAGAGGAATAGATCAGACATCCAGCCCTTGCTTATCAATTGAGACCAAGTGGAGCAAGTGTCCAGTTTTAGGTTTCTGGGTGTTATCATAAAAGAGGACCTGACCTGGGGCACTCACATTGCAGCCCTGGTCAAAAGGGCCCAGCAAAGATTATACTACCTGAGACTTCTCAGGAAACAACAACTGAATGAAAAACTACTGGTGACCTTCTACCGTTGCACCATAGAGAATATTTAACTTACTCCATCTGTGTCTGGTTTGCCAATTGCACAGTGGCAGATAGGACAGCACTCCAGAGGGTTAATGTCATTGCCCAGATGATCATTGGTTGCCCTCTCCCCTCTTTGGAAGAGCTTTATAGTTCCCGCTGCCTTAAGACAGTTCAAAACATTCTTAAAGATTCATCTCATCCTGGGCACCCTACCATCTGGCAGACAGTACAGGATAATAAAAACAAGGAGAAATAGGCTGAAAATCAGCTTCTATTCCATATGTGTGTGTTTGTGTGTGTGTGTGTGTGTGTGTGTGTGTGTGTGTGTGTGTATGTTTGTAAGATCACCGCAGATGGGGACTACAGCCAAAAAATTAAAAGACTTCTGCTCCTGGGGAGGAAAGCTATGGCAAATCAAGACAGCATACAAAAAAGCAGAGACATCACTCTGCCAACAGAAGTGCATACAGTCAAGGCTTTGGTTTTCCCAGTTGCAATGTATGGCTGTGAAAGTTGGACCATAAGAAAGGCTGAGCACCAAAGAATTGAGGCCTTTGAACTATGGAGCTGGTGAAGGCTCCTGCGGGTTCCTTGGACTGCAAGGTGATCAAACCGGTCAGTCTTAGACTGACTGACTTGCTCTTTAGAAGGCCAGATCCTGAAGATGAAGCTCAAATACTTTGGCCACCTAATGAAAATGAATGACTCACTGGAGAAGAGCCTAATGCTTGTGAAGATTGAGGACAAAAGAAGAAAGGGACGACAGAGAATGAGGTGGCTGGATGGAGTCACCAAAGCAGTCAGCGTGAGCTTAAATGGACTCTAGAGGATGGTAGAGGACAGGAAGGCCTGAAGGAATGTTGTCCATGGGGTCACGATGGGTCGGACATGACTTTGCAACTAACAACAATTTTTCTTATGTATGATGTACATTGAAGATGTCATTCCATTGTACAACGTGCAATGACAATAAAGTAAAATAAACTAAATATATACACATACAAACAAGTAGTTGAGGCCATTTAATGTCCTCTAAACATAGAATATAGCCTTCTATTGTTCTCATAACCCAGCATAATCTGTTGTATTAAACATGGCAACTGAACCTCCCATAAATATTTTTGAACTTTGCAGAATCATAATTTTTAGTTTCAGGTTAGACACTGAAGGTTCATCACCTTTAAAATATGGTTATGAAGGTATTCAGATTTCAAATTAGAACTGGAAAGCAAATCAACATGCCACACAATAGAAATGTCTAATCTTCCTATAGAGATCTAGGCAAATTGGTCCACTGTTGCCATTATGAATTCTCCTCTGCAAACTATTGAGTTAGAAGGAAGCCTTTATTGTTGTTAATCAATAGTTTGTACTTTTTTTTTTTTGCTAAAGAAAGGCATTGAGAGTTTTATATAACAGTAATAACTTAATTATACTGGGACGCAGTGGCTCAGTGGCTAAGACAGTGAGCTTGTCGATCAGGAAAGTTGGCAGTTCGGCGGTTCGAATCCCTAGTGCAGCGTAATGGAGTGAGCTCCCATTACTTGTCCCAACTTTTGCCAACATAGCAGTCAAAACCACGTAAAAATGCAAGTAGAAAAATAGGGACCACCTTTGGTGGGAAGGCAACAGCGTTATCTGTGCCTTCGGCATTTAGTCATGCCGGCTACATAACCACGTTGACATCTTCAGATAGCACAGACTCTTTGGCTTTGAAACCGCCCCCTAGAGTCAGGAACGACTAGCAAATATGTGCGAGGGTAACCTTTACCTTTACCTAATAACTTGATTCTTTTTGCATGCTACATTTTTGTACATTTATTTATTCCTATGTGGAAGCTGCACATTACCATGGACGGAAAATGACTTTTAAAGTGAATTTTTCCCATACTATTTTCATAAAAGATTTGACATTTTTGATAGGGATTAGCACCAGTTCCTGTTTTATTTATCATTCCTGTGATTCATCTTGCCCTTAGTTTGCTATTTTCCTAGCTCCAGTTTTGGGAGCCCAATGTGATCTTATGAACAGTATTCATATTTCATAGTGTTTCCCAATTTTTCAGTTGTATCTTAAAAGAAAAAAAAATAGTAAAATGAGCAACAAATTGTAAGGTAACATGTTGCAAATCCATGCGCCATTTTATGTCTAAAATCTGTATTCCACCAGGAAAATAAAATATATATTATACATTATACTGTATATAAAACACTCCTGCAATTTATTTTGAAAAAAGAAAACACCCTGAAAATGGAATTAATCTTCCTTCCTTCTTTCTTTTTTCCTTCCTTCCTCCCTTCTTCCCTTTGGGGAGTCCCTTTGGGGAGAGGGGGCGGTCTATAAATCAAATAAACTTAAACTTAAACTTCCCTCCCTCCCTTTCCCTCCCCACCCCTTCCTGAAACTGATAAGAGGAGGGGGGGGGCTATAATATTTTACCTACAATATGTGTTTCCTCTGATTTTATTACCTGCGCTTGTATATATTGACTAGTTTATTATATCTATTTTGATATACTGTGCATTTTATTTGAATTTGGTATATGGGTGTATATCTGGAAATGTCCACGTTGTTTCTATCTTTATACATGAAGTATATATTTTACGGGTGTGGTATGTTTGTGTGTTTATGGAATCTGTAACTGACTTACCCATGCACATACCTACCACCTATGTCTTTTTCTTGGTTCAGGTCAGCATTTCTCTGAGCATCAATAGTTTCTTATCTATAAAATCTGAGTCCAGTATGATTCTGTTCTGGCTAGTGATTGACCCATCAACCTCTTGTTAGAAGCAAAACATCTACTTCGGCTCCCACAGAATCTGCAGCACTCATTTTAATTTGTGTTCTAGTTGTGATAAATAGTTATAGCTATTTAGCTAGAAGCTAAAATCCTGTAGCTACCTCTGTATCTTAGCATCCACTCTGAAGACCTAAGAAACAGAGCTGGGATTGCGGAAGAGAGGAGAGTTGATGAAAACATATTTTCCCTATAGAATATTTTGATGGGTTTCTCTTTTGCCCATGAGCAGAAAGCTTCTTTTTTATGTATTCATGGAGACCTAATTAGTAATCTGTGTAACATAGTGATCCACTATATCACCTGCTGTGCGAAGGTGCTATTCATCTCCAACCATTCAGTTTCAATCTACTCTGATAGAAAATGGGGATTATACTCTAGAATAAACATGAACTTCACATTCTTTGGTCAAGGATCATTATTTCTTGTTTATTTATTGGGTAGTGTCTGGGTTTTTTTTGCACTCCCATAATGCAAATGATATTCATTTATCACTTGGCAGTGCTCAAATAACCTTCTGCAATATACTTATAAGGCACATTGATTTACTATTTCATTATGTTAGTTGCAACTGCAAATATATTGGTTGGCTGGAAAGGAAATCATTCTGGGTTATCTTTACCAAATCTGTACGAGATTGGGGCTATTAATTACCATATTGCAATTGCACAGGGAGTGGTTGAGGAATATATAATGTAATTGAAGGAAAAGAAGAAAAATAAATAACTTGCATGCCAGTAAACCATTCTAATTAGAAACTGTATTAGTCCGCCAAGAGAAGAAAATCAGTTGAACAACTTTCCATATTGCATTGTTTATTATTTATAATCAACTGTTGGGACATCTTGCTTCTGTGCTCTGCCACTGTAGAAGAGCAGGCAGACCTTGGGGAGTGGGTGGAGTTAAATGTGTCATCAGCTTAGTCCTTACATTGACACAAACAATCCAAATCCACCCCCCCCCTTGAATTTCTTTGACCCTCATCTAGTGCCAATTTAGTTCTGACTATTAGTTAAGCAAATTCTTCTGTATAGGCTTGAATAAATCTTCTGTGCTGCAAGAAACAATGGATAGAAAGTAATCCAGGAGAGAAACAACCTAGAACTAAGGAGAAATTTAGTGACAGTGACAACAATTAATCAATGGAATGATTTGCCTCCAGAAGTTGTGGGTGCTACAACACTGGAGATTTTAAAGAAAAGATTGGACAACCATTTGTCTGAAATGGTATAGGGCTTCATGCCTGAGCAAGGGCTTGGACTAGAAGACCTCCAAGGTCCCTTCCAACTTTGTTATCACATTATTCTGCTAACAATAACTGTTATTACAATGCAGCCCCATAAAGTAACCAAATTGTAATTTTAATTGTAATTATTTTGATCTCTTTAAGTCAAAAGGTACCTTTGATTTAACTGATTATGTGCTTTCAAGTGATTTTCATCTCCTAACAAGATAGCTTTTTAAAAAAAAAATGTGAAAAGCTATCCACAATTTGTTTTTTTCAGAACTCAGTGTAATTCATTGCTACTATTGAGTCTCTCCACCTTGCTTCTGGTCATTCTTTTTTCTTCTATTTGAGTCTTTTCCAAAGAGCTAGATCTTTGCATTCTGTGTTTGAAGGAGGATAATTTGAGCCTGGGCATTTGTGTTTCAGTCAGAACTCTCGAATGATTTGTTTGATGATCCGCCAATTTGTTTTCTTGATTCTCCATAGTATTGTCTGGAGTCTTCTCCAAAACGAACATTTAAAAGTGCCAATGCTCTTCCTGTTTTGCTTCTTCAATGTTCAATTTTCATGGAGTGTTACTGATTATTTATTTATTTATTGCACTTGCATGCTGCCCATCTCTCTATTATGACAAATAATATCATGGCTTGCACATTTCTGATCTTTTTAGGTATAGACACATTGATTGATTGATTGATTGATTGATTGATTGGATTTGTCAACCGCTCCCTCTCCCCAAGGGGACTCGGGGCGGTGTACAGACAGAATAAAAAACATTATATACAACAATTACAAAACCCCATAAAAACAAATTAAACACAAGTCTGTACAATAGTGCAAAAATTAATTAGTGATTAAAACCAAATTAAAATACCCCAAAATTTAAAATAACCGGCCAGGAGAGTTGAGGGATTAGATCATGATTGTCATTGGGAGAGGCCAGCCAATTGGAACAGGTGGGTCTTGAGTTTCTTACGGAAGGAGCGCATCACTGCATGCGAGTATCTTTTTCAAGATCTAAAATGGCTGCTCTATTAAATGCTAGTGTGTGGCATAATTTTTGACTGCTTGTTCCTTTACGGTGGATGGTTGATCCTAAAAGGCAGAATCTATTCAGCATTTCACTAACTTAATTGCCAATATTAAGCTTGGTTGTTGTATGTGGTTTCATTAGCTTGTTTTTTTTTTAAAAAAATAAATAAATTTATTTCCATATTTTTAAAAATTTTATTCCTATTTTTTCAGTACTTTCACTTTTAGTATTAATGTTTACTGATGTTTTGCATTTTTTGGCTCTGTGGCTGGTATCGTCATCATAGAGTACTTTCTTCTTCCATTTTTAAAACTCCATTCATCCTTTTTCAATATGGCTGCCCTTAATATATATTTGGCACATAGATTGAAAAATATGGGGAGAATATACAGCTTTGTGGCTCTCCTTTGCCAACCTGTAGCCAGTCTGCTTTGCATGTTCTGCCTGTACTGGAGCTTCCTGACATGTATATAGGTTTCTCATAAAGACAATGAGATATTTTTGGGATTTTCATTTTTCTGAGCACTTTCCACAGCTTGATGTGATCATCACAATTGAAGGCCTTTTTTATAATTAACAAAGTGCACAACAACTTGCTAATTTCATATTTGCAAAACTGAGTTCAGCCTCGTGACTAGCCAGATGATGTAATAATTGTACTTTATTGTAAGGACACATTAACAGAATCTTATATGTCTGGAATTACATTTCTCTCCCATCACCTTCACTGTTATGTAGTGGACTTCAGTAGGCAAGAATCAGACCAGTATAGCTGCAACAGCTTTTATTGACTCAAAAAGAAAACTGAGGAACTGCAGTCAAATGCCTGTGATTTATACTCTAGGCCCATAGGGCCTTAACCAACCATAGAACTAAAAAAAAGCCTGCCCAAATATAAATGTTCTACATTTCCCTCCAAAACAGTTGGGATCATCTAAAGGTTAGTTTCACTTTAGCACAATTAACAGTTAGGGTCATCTAAAGGTTAGTGTCACTTTAACACAGTTAACAGAACCATATACATTCAATACATAACATTCACAGTCCAAGAAAATACGGAGGATTTCTCCTGAACCTCTTGCCCTACAGACTTTCCTACTGCAGACTAAGTTGTCTTTTATCTAACTGTTCCCCTGGCTGTAACTTTTTGCCCTGACTTCTAAGGTCATCCCCACATACAATACATAGAATTTATATACTTTGCTTTCAGGCAAAATACAGTATATATGAGGGCTTCGTATATGGAATCACTATGTCAACTCAAAATGTATTTCCCATCTCTAATTTTATCTTAATTACAGCAATAAGTGCTAATCAGACACCACCCAATGAATTTCCATAGCCGAGGACAGATATGAACCTGAGTCTCACCATTCCTAACCTGTGAATCTGAAGTTATAACTACACATACAACAGTGTTTAAATATTTTTATCTATACCTGCTTATTTATTTCTTAATCTTTTAGCTTCAGAGTTGTGATCACCTAAGGGCAACTGCTCATCTGTGTGGGGAAAGCAGGAGGATCCACAGGACATTTTAAAGAAGGTCAAGATGATGGTTGTGACAGTGTGATTAAACTTCCACCTGGTTTTTACATGGGAAAAGGTCATACTTGGAAAGCATGTAGCATTATTCCAACATCCATAGGGTTAGGACCTTTGCAAGTCTCTCTCACTAGAGAAAGGACAGTATATTTATTTTGTGACGCAGGATGGTGGAATACCAGTGACGTGACACATTGCCGCATCTCCTTGATTTAAGCAGCATGTCTATGATATGAAAATTGTACTATTACTTGAGTTGCTTATGATTATTATTTAATTTAAAGCCTTTAAATTATGTCTTCAATTCTCTTTTCCATGAAGCAGAATCCATTTCATGGTACTTCATAAATAAAGAGTTTAGGATCCTGATAAAGGGATGTTGCATTTTGTCTTTTAGTGTAGAGGCAATAGTGGAGCTTAGGGGCCCAATGGCAGCACCATATAGGGTGCAACTCAGTTGCACTGAGACAACTGAAAATGTAAATGAATCTACAACACTCACACAGCCTTCAGATGCTACAGAGGATCTCCCTCCTGTGCTGCCTTAGGCTTCCCAAAATAAGTTTCCATGTCATGGGCATCTGAGACACAAGTCAGAGGTAAGGGAATTGATGAAATGTGCATCGTTAAGTTACCATTCAAAATATACTAAACCAGAATTTGCCCACTACAAGGACATGGACACAAACTAAGGAATGTGATATATGTGATACAATGCAGTGAGACATGTGTAGATCTGTACTTTGCTTAAACAAAACAACCACTTCACAAACACATGGAATAGCATAGGAAAAGCAAACCCATCAGGATAAGATTCAGCAGTCCATCTGCATTTCAAAGGCAAAAGCTCCTTCTTTTGAGGATAGCAAAGTCCACATTCTGGATAGAGAGGATCATTGGCTTGAAGAGGGGGGAAAGTGGCCATCTATGTTAAAATTGAGCAGCCCTCTCTCAACAGACAGGGGGTGGATGTGACACCACAAATCTCTTGTCTGTAATACGCTCCTTTTGGCAGGATTTCACCAAGAAGATTTTGCAACTATTTGCACTCTGATTCAGGTGACCCAGAGGGTGTAGATTAAACCCCAAATAGCCTCAATGGCCCTCAGGAAGAGTTTTAACAACCAGGTGACTGCAAAGAAATACAACCCTTTCATTCCTCACCCCACCATCCTGTCAGAACCCATCCTTCCTTCTGCCCCACCACCTAATTGTAATTGACAAAGCATCTTGGATAAGGAACAATCTTTTTTCATCTTCTTCCTCAAATAAAAAACAGTTCAGTTGTCTTTTGAAAGGAAAAAAAAAGCACCTTTGAGACAATGATGGCCTGGATTATGGAAAATCTCCATAGACATTTACCATTCAAAAACCACAGCTTTCACATTTGCATTCAATGTCAAGATGCAAATATGAAAGGGCAAAGTTGTATGTGTTCTCAAACAGACATATCATTTTTTTTTC
Source organism: Natrix helvetica (assembly GCF_964273705.1). Lineage (NCBI taxonomy): Eukaryota > Metazoa > Chordata > Lepidosauria > Squamata > Natricidae > Natrix > Natrix helvetica. Next base: position 151,231,588 of record NC_138550.1, on the reverse strand, counting down.
TAGCCTGGTTTTCAGTGGGTGCCTATATTTCAAGCTGAAAAGAAGTCAAGGATAGAATTATTCAAATTAACTCAGAACAAAAAGAGCAAAGAAAGACATAATTGAAAAATAGCCCTGAGTACAAGATGCTCAGAGAAAGTATAAGTGGGAAGATCAAAGGGTTGAGAACAAGGTTCAGTAGCAAAGCCATTTATCTAAGAAAATAGCAGGAAATGTCAGCCATATATGGGGACCCACAGTGTTGCAGTCATACAATAGAGCATAGAATGAGAAGATCTGAATCCGAATATATTGCAGAGCTTCTTTCAATTAGGCGGATACATGACAAAGATAAAAAAAAATGAGATTGCAATAGATAGATGGATGGATAGAAAGACAGACAAATAAATAGATAGGTAGACAGACAGACAGACAGCAATATGAACCAAAATGGTTTATCAAGGCTGTGCAGTAATCCATATCTTTTTGCTTTGTGATGAGATCGCCAGAGTTGTATTCCTAGTGGACAAGTGGACTAGTTTAACTTCCTTTAACTGATGGCCATATGAGGTTATTAATAGCAAGAGCACTTAGACTTATCTACCACTTCACAGTGCTTTACAGCCCTCTCTAAGCGGTTTACAGAGTCAGCATATTTGCCCCCAACAATCTGGGTCCTCATTTTACCAACCTGATAAGGATGGAAGGCTGAGTCAACCTTGAGCCTGGTGAGATTCCATCTGCCAAACTGCTGGCAGCCGGTGATCAGCAGAAGTAGCCTGCAGTACTGCACTCTAACCACTATGCCACCGCAGCTCGATAGATTCTGCTCCACCACTATAGTTGCATTTCAGATACGGATATGGATATAAAGAATAGGAAGAACAAATATCTGAATTTTGCTTACGTTTAACTTAACTGTGCTTTACTTAACTCTGTTTTCCGAAACTCACCATATGGGCTGAATTCATCCAATGCACTTGGCTAGAATATAGTTGGCTATTTTGTGCTTTAGTGTGTGGTGTGAAGGTAGCCTAGGCATCTTCCCAAATGGAGCAGAAGCAGTTTCATGCTTATTACAACATTTTTATTTACAAACTAAGCTGTTATCAATATCCTTAGGTAATAACAACCTTAAATGTTACCAGGGGAGTCAATTTTGCATGATTTTGAGTATTTCCCTAGAATATTGACTCACAAACAGCAATAATATATTGTCTTCCCTCCAGCTGCATAAGGCAAAGCAATAGAGCTACCTGTGGTTAGCAAGGTCTTGGGAATGAATGTGTCCTTACTTAGTTCCTAATGTAATCAACAATGCCAGTTGTGGATCTTAAATTGACAAATTAGTGCTCTGGAGGAAGAAGCACATTCATTGGAAAATATGTCATTGGTGCTTAGTTGTCCTTTAACTCTCTGAAAGATTAGGCACCTGCAGCTTTCAAAAAAAACCCAGCAAAAATAAACAGAACATTTTTAGGCACATTGAATGCTAACACACAATTACTTTGTGTGGGTTTTCAGTTGGAGTCAAATATAGATATAGGTGAATGCATCTTTTCACAAAATCAATTCCGAAATCTTTAATGGTAAAAAATAATGACAGTGAAGGCAGAAGGAGTAAAGATATTTTTGAAGGAAGATAGAAAACGCAGCTGTCCATGACATTTAGAATGTACATTGCTTCTTTAATGTAGAAAATTGGACCTTAACTTTCAGATAGCTGCACCTCAGGGTTTGTAACCTTTTCCCCAGAAACAGGCATTGGGTGAAATGGTTAAGCAATAAACGATGAGATACATTATTTATGTTAATTAAACTATTATTAGGATGCCCAAAGATAAGGCTGTCCTACCTGAATTGCAGAGTTCTAAAGCAATGCAAAGTAACTCTCAAAAATGTTGCTGTTATCATCTGGATATCATCTTTAATTTTGGACCACAACCATGATATCTGTGACTGAGAAGAGAGCACTATATAAGCCTATAAACCTTACACCAATTGCTATACAAAATATGACATCTTAGCACTCAAAGTATTTATTACATCTACAATTTTAAAAGTATGGGGTATCTTTTTTTTAACGCTAATCATAATAATTTGTTTTGTTTGATTTATGTAGTGTCAAGCACTGGCTTTAACTATGGATCATTATTTTCTTGGGTAGTTTTCACTTAGGTAGTTGGATAGTTTTCACTGGAATTTATGCTTCACCGCTAAAAAGCAGAGTTGTGTCCTCCGTGAATAAGTTACTTCCCTGTAGACTTAGAAAGATAAAATGGCAGAAAGCGATTTAGTAGGCTGGCAAGTGCGGATAGTGGAATCTGCCCTCTGCGATGCGTAAGCTTTCCCTAGGCCATGATTGCTACTGGGAAATATTTAGCTCTTAAACTACACTGAAGATGTTAAATTAAAGCTGAGAGGCCTTTTCAACTAAGGAGGTTTATCTCACCAGGATAGTGATTTCTTCAGAAGATTGTATTTCTGGGGAACCAGTAGCATAATTGGTAAAAGGATGATGTACATATGTTCTGTGTCTTTTTGGCAAGAATTCTTACTTTAAAGCAGAGTAATACCAGCTTTGAGGTGACTGCTCTGCTTGTCAGTAGATTTATGGATCCAATTTAAAGTGCTGGTTAATATCTGTGAAGTCCTATGTGGTATAATGCTGGGATATATCAGAAATGAATGCAATTCCGCCAGTGGAATATGACATAGTGGTGGACTTCGCCAATGATTATGGTTTTTCTTTAAAAAATGTAGTTTTATAGATGTTTTTTATACATCAATCTTTATGTCTTAACCTCTATTGGCCTGCTAATTTTTAACTGTTCTGAGCCACCCAGAATCACTTAGGTGAGATGGGCAGCTATATGAATTGAAACGAACAAATAAGAAGATCCAGTTAGGATCCAAGGAAGGATTCACCTCTTCAAAGGCTAAATGAGGGGAGGGGAAGCTGCTGAGGTTTCACAGGGGTTCAGGAGAACCTCTAGCTAAGATTGTGTGCAGTTCGGATAACTCCCAAATCCCACTTCTGGCTGGTCCAGCCCTCCCCTCCCCCTCCTCCTCCCAGGAGGCCCCTTCCGGCCTGTTTTGGATGCAGGTAAATTCAGGGTGTGCATGGAGGCTCGAGAAGGGTGAAAAATGGGCCTACCTGAAGTTTGGGAAGGGCCTCTGGAGCCTAGGGAGGCCTTTTCGCCCTCCCAAAGGCTTGAGGAAAGCTTCTGGAGCCCGGGAGGGCAAAAATGCGCCCCAGCCGGCTGTGGTGCAGGAGGCCAACTAGGTCATGACCACCAAGCAACCTTGCAGAGAACCTCTTGCTAAAAGTTTTGAAGCCCATCCCTGCATGAAGGTCAACTGGATAGCAGGCCTTCTCAGTGGCTGCTCCCACCTTTTAGAATAACCTTCCTTCACGAGATACATTTGACTCTGACCAAGTTGCCTTTTGCATAACTTTGAAGGCCATATTGTTGAACTGCATGTCCATGGATATTGATGAATACATTATCATAGTTTTCAATAGCAGATATTGGTTGCTAAAGAAAAAGTCTTGTGTGGTGTCATAAAACAATCCTGATGTTTATGATAAAAAAAAGAGTGTCATGTTCCATCACCTCCTGAAATGGTTTTATATACTACAGTAGTCATGCTAGCATCGTGCTGATTATATATATATATATATATATATATATATATATATATATATATATATATATATATATATATATATATATATATATATATATATATATATATATATGGCAATTCAAATCTCACCTCAAGGTTGACTCACCCACTCCAGACTCAAGGTGGACTCAGCCTTCCACCCTTCTTTTTTTTAAAAAAAAGGGTTTTTTTTATTTTTAATTTTCAAAACAAACACAACACATCCTTCTTTACATACTGTAGAAAGTGTATAATTTCTGTATTTCTGAGAATCTCTTTTGCAGACTTAAAACTTCTTTCTGCCGTTGAAATTGTGCCATTATCTCCAGCTAACAAACACTGTTGCTCTAGCTTAGAAAGTTTAGCCTTCCATCCTTCCAAGGTGGGTAAAATGAGGACCCAGATTGTTGGGGGAAAATATGCTGACTCTGTAAACCACTTAGAGAGGGATGTAAAAGCACTGTGAAGTGGTATATAAGTCTAAGTGTTATTGCTATTATAGTAATAGCGATAGAAATAAACCAGTGGTCCGAGTCAATTTTTTTTTACTACCAGTTCTGTGGGCATGGGATGGCTTTAGGGGCGTGGTTTTATGGGCATGGCATGGGAAGGTTACTGCAAAATCCCCATTCCCTCCCTACCCCACTAACCTGATTTCCAGCTCCATTCTCCTGTTCAGGCCAATAAAAGATGATCAGCTGGGATGCTGGGGGGGGGGGGGGCAGGGTCAGCCTATTTGCCGGTTCTCCAAACTGTTCAAAATTCCTGCTACCAGTTCTCCAGAAACTGTCAAAACTGGCTGAATACCCCCTCTGAAATAACCATAGGCATAGCAATAGCACTTAGATTTATATAACGCTTCACAGTGCTTTACAGCCCTCTCTAAGCAGTTTATAGAGTCAGCATATTGCTCCAATAGTCCTCATTTTACCGACCTTGGAAGGATGGAAGGCTGAGTCAATCTTGAGCCAGGTGGGATTGAAATCCTGGCAACGGGCAGATTCAGCCTGCAATACTGCATTCTAACACCTACACCCCTAAACAGTTCAAAACATACTGAAGCAAGCAAACTAACCTGAAGCAAAGGAACAGGGACTTCTCCACTTTCTACAGTGGTCAAGTCATTTTCAAAATGTCAGCACCCAAAATGGGAAACGAAAATGACAAACACAGTAAGAATAAATTAAGGAAAGAAGAAGCTTCTGGGGGAGAAGAAAAAAAGAACTGAGAAATTGCAAGGCAACCTCCAACAAGGGTGGAAAGATGACATTTTCAGCTAAATGAGTTTAGATCGACGGTACCCAACCAGGGATGGTATTGACTTACCTTCCCTACTGGTTCACAAATGTGAGCGTGCATGCATGCACTTTTGGTGAAAAGAGAACCTAAATGGGATGCCATAGAGCTGGGTGAGTGGGTAGGGCCACCCGCTATTTCCGCTACCGGTTCGGGCGAACTGGTAGAATACCACTTCTGTATCGAACCATGGCAATTTTAAGACCTGTGGAATTCAGCACCCAGAATTTCTGGCTGGTGGAATTCTGGAAGTTGAAATCCACAAATCTTTTAAGTTGCCCAGGTTGGACACGCCTCCTTTAGATGAATGTGCTCCTTGTACACCATGAAGAATGGCAGTGAATTCTATAGCAATCCTGATTTTGAAAAAATCTACCATGACAGTTTATGCTCAAGCAGCATTGTTTGGCCCTGAAAAAAAGTGTAATTGTCACAGATTTTCTTTGTTCCTGGATCCATTTCACTACACGGTTACGATGAGCTTTTAAAATCCTTGTTTGTGTACTGCAAATCATAGGGGGATAAGTGGTGATAGTAGACATTGATGAGAACTTAATTGTGACAAGTTCTTTAAAAATCTGGGGGTTTTTTTGTGTTTGTATTCTTGGTTGGCTTGCTGAATGTTCAGTTAAGCATGGGGCAGGAGCGCAGAGTTTTATTACAGCTGCATTAAGCGCTTGGAAGATTGCACTTTGGAGAATGCTAGCTATAAGAATGTGCAATTGTGCAAGTAATTACATCTACACTCTTAGAATAGGCTGTCAAGAAAACTAGCTCTGATCCCTCATAATACATGCTTTGAAATCATCATCAAGGAGAGAAAGCAATCATTCATTGTTAAAAGAGCAAATGGTTCTTAGCTAGGTCTGAGAAGCTGTAATTCCTTTTTTTTTTTGCACTGCCATGGATATTTAGGCCAGGTTAACCAAAAAAAACCCTCCTCTTTTTAAATTATGTATTTGTGGCATCCTTGTGAACATGTTGCTGTCATATCTTGTACATCCATTCTCACTTTCACTTTATTTCAGTGCACCGAGTTAGATGGGCCAAGCAGTGTTTCGATACCACATAATTACCACGTAATATGTTTCTTTACTGAACTTTTATCATTGAAGGTATTTGCCAGAGTGGGTGATTTTATTTGGAATTAGATCTGGATAAGTTGTTTCTGATCTTAGATTTTCAAGTCAGTGAACAGAGGAGATACTACCCTGTGGATTAGACAATGGCAAAAATTGAATTTTAAATGTTTAAATCAGGTTTAAGAGTTTGTATTGCCTGACACTGTGAAAGCAAAGTTTTTTAAAAATATGCCTTTAAAGATGTTCCTAACACCAAATGTAGGGTTTCCGACAGTATCCCAGGCTTGATATTGTTTCATTGAGAATGTGCAGAAAATTAGTTTTACCATTTCTCATTCAATCTGATGATGAAAAAGCATTCACTTTTGATATTTATTTCAAAGAAGAAAATAAGGTTGGTGAAATTCTCATGAGTGAATTGCAGAATTTTCCCAGTTGGGTTGGTATTAAGTAGCCCATGGTTCCTCAATGGTCTTTTCATTCACTGTAGAACAAGGATGTTATGCTGTGGGTATTTGAATATGGTTATAAGGAGAAAGAATTGCACATGATACTTTGGAAAGAAATATCCATCTGGTTCAGTTCCAAGCTAGGAGAAAGACACTGGAAATATGGAGGCTGATGATCAAAATGGAGTCTATTGGCTGTTGTCAGATTCCTATAGGGCCATGTAGGGATTATGTAGGGGTCATAGCTGGCTCTATAGGTAAAAGAGAAAAGGCACGTCCTTAGTGCTGGTCTGAAGTAATTTGGTCAACGTATGTCTTATTGTATGAGCTTCTGTCTTGATCCAGTCTTTCTGAATGGATTACCAAATCTGCATTTCTAAAAGGTGGCCTCTTCAGTTTCTGCTGGAGGGCAGGGCTATTAAGAAAGAGTGAGTCTGCTTCCTGTCTCTAACAAAACATGTTTCTCCATTTCTCATTTAGGGAAATATAATATTCTGCCTTTTTAATATTTATTTATTTATTTATTTTCAATATTTCTAGACCGCCCCCTCTCCCCGAAGGGACTCGGGGCAGTGTACAGGTGTGTCATTAAAACGAATACAAAAGACGAATATCCCATACCCTTAAAAACGAATTAAACCTCATACAACTGAACAAAAAGTAAAAATTAAAAATTAAATTAAAAAACAACTAAAAGTATACCCCTAGAAAATTTTAAAAAATGCAGGCTTGAGGAACTAAAATTGGGAATGAGGAATTAGGCCTCATTAGGAACTAGGAACAAGCGCATGAGTGACTGTACATAGGGCGTTCCGGTCCAATAGGGGACGCAATTGGCGCACCAGGCGAACCTGGTGGAATGCCCCCCTTGCCACGGCTGTCACATGGTCATCCATTGACAGCCGGGCGTCCAGGAGGACACCCAAATTGCGTACCCGATCCACGGGGGCCAGCTGTTTGCCCCCAATGGCCAGTGATGGACGTAACTGGTTGAACCGGGGTGCCGGTAGCCACAGCCACTCCGTCTTGGACGGGTTGAGTTTGAGTCTGTTACTTCCCATCCAGATCCGAACGGCTTCCAAACATCGGGACATCACTTCGACGGCATCGTTGGGGTGGTCCGGGGTAGAAATGTACAGCTGCATATCGTCAGCGTACAGATGGTAATCTATCCGAACCCACGGATGATCTCGCCCAGTGGCTTCATGTATGTGTTGAGCAGGAGAGGCGAGAGGACCGACCCCTGTGGCACCCCACAAGTGAGTGGCCTCGGGCTCGACCTCTGCCCCCCTGTCAACACACATTGCGTTCAACCAGAGAGGTAGGAGGAGAACCACCGCAAAACGGTGCCCCTCACCCCCAACCCCTCCAGGCGATGCAATAGGATACCATGGTCAATGGTATCAAAAGCCGCCGAGAGATCTAACAGGACCAATATGGATGAACATCCCCCATCTCTGGCCCTCCAGAGATCATCCACCAATGCGACCAATGCCGTCTCCGTGCTGTGACCGGGCCGGAATCCGGACTGGCGCGGATCCAGATAATCAATTTCCACCAGGTGCCGTGGGAACTGTTGCGCCACCACACTCTCTACAATTCCTCAAAATATTTCATTCTTCTAAGAGGGTGGGTGCTGACTTTCGACAATATCTTTGTGGGACACTGGAAAGGCAAAAGAGAAAGATGAGAATCTTTTGCATCTTTCAAAGATGCATTCAAATGGTGATAACATGTTATTTCAAATATCATGATACCTGTTGAGAACTTAACTGTAAAGTGCCAGAAATCCTAAAGTCTTGTAATCTCTGATGAAGAACATCATTTGTCAAAAAGAGAAGAACTAGCAAGAGGGGGGTTCTGTCCTAGATTGAATCCTCACTGGCAGATAGGAATTGATTGAAGTAACAGTAAGTGGCATTTTAGGTAAAAGTGATAATGTTATCCTTACGTTTGTAAAAACCAGAAGAGGAAGAACTGAAGAGAGTCAGGCCTCCATACTGAACTTCAGAAGAAAAGATTTTGGTGAATTCACAGAGCAGGCAAGTTGAATCCAATGGCTTCTAAATATTACAGAGAAAGTGCCCAAGAAAGATGGGAAATGAGATACTGAAGGAACATCATAGATAATTGCATAATGGGAGAAATCTAAAGAGGCCAGCAGATATATATGCAAAGGTCTGTAAGATCCTGAAGAGAAAAAAGGCTCAGTGGCTAAGACATTGAGCTTGTCAATCAGAAAGGTCGGCAGTTCGGCAGTTCAAATCCCTAGTGTCGCGTAATGGAGTGAGCTCCCATTACTTCTCCCATCTTCTGCAACCTAGCAATTTGAAAGGATGTAAAAAATGTAAATAGAAAAATATCAACCACCTTTGGTGGGAATGTAACAGTGTTCCGTGCACCCTCAGCATTTAGTCATGCTGGCCATATGACCACAGACAACGCTGGCTCTTCGGCATTGAAACGGAGATGAGCACTGCCCGCTAGAGTCGGGAACGACTAGCACATATGTGTGAGGGGAACCTTTACCTCTACCTATAGAAAATGAAAGGAGAGGAATATAATCAAGAAGAATACTAGGTATCAGAGTAGTATTGTACAACTGTACAACTGCATCAAAAAGGATAACACTCAGAAACTGCAATGTATTTCGATGTATGTATAGAATAGTATAAGAAATATAAGAGATCAGGTCTTAACCTACTTAATTTTCCTCCCTCTTAAGTCTTTTTCTCGCACTTTCTACATATACTTCATTTCAGCTGCTTCTCCCCCAATTACTGATCCTGGAAAGTCGGGCAACTTAATGGAAAAATATAATGATCAGAAAGAGCAAACGATATTACGACTGGAAAAGCCATGGTGGCTTATCTGTATGGCAGATTTAAATTAGACTATAAATGTAGGCCCATGTTGAAATTTAAAAGATGGATTTAGTAGCATCTCCGTTGTGGAATTATAGATAATCCAGGTTAACAATGAAAGAAGGAAGGTAGAAAAAAATTATCATCTCCTTCTATACCTTAATCCATTTTGTCCTGAAAATGGTAATCTGTGCGGTTGTAGCTGTAGAGCACCCGAGACTTAGAGAAATGGTGTGATTAAATGAGTTTACATCACATATCCTGTCTTTTCCTTTCTTACTATGCTACAATCTCAGTTTTTATTCTGGTTTTTCTTTTCTTTTTTTATATTCTTTTTTCCCTCCTCTTACATTTTCTCCTAATTCCTCCTATGCTATGACTACTTTGTAAGACATACTTAGTGGACTCCTATCTAATTACTGCATGAACTGCGTAGCATTTCAGATGCTAGAAATAATTACGTGTGATTATGCCATAATTAAATGATGATAATGACTGCAGACTAAATGCTGACCTTAAATCTGTTGGAAAGGGTGGATACAACCAGATATGCACCAAGACATTATTTCTCTTTGTAAATAAGGTAGTGTCCTTCATCTCAGACATTTTATGGTTACAAAACTATTTCTAAAAACCATTTACTTTTTAAACATAGCAACAGAAGGATGGATGTTGCAAGGTTCTTTTTCAAGGGACAACTGGATTTTATTTTATTTTCCTTGAAGATATTTCGCTTCTCTTGAAAAAAAGCACCTTGGGACAATCATGACCAGTGACGTGCGGTGAGGTTTATGACTGGTGAGGCACTGACACAGTGCTGAGTTTCAAATATTTTTAGACTTGTGGACTTCAACTCCCAGAATTCCACAGCCAGGCATGCTCAGTGCCAATTTAAAGCGACAGCATTTGTTTTTCTCCTTTGCTCCTTCTTTCTTTTTCTTTTTCTTCTCCTTCCCCTCCTTCCTCCCTCTCTCCCTTCTTCCCCCTCTCTCAAACACACACACACACACACACACACACACAAGTTGGATTGGATTATCTCTCCTACCCCTTCCCTCTCTCACTCACTCTCAAACAAACCTCCCCCCACACAAAAGTTGGATTGGATATCTTTTCCAGTGGCTTGAAAGCAGCTCCTCTGCCATCCCCCCCCCCCATTCCCCTGCTGCCTTTCCCAAACACCTCCACCATTGCAAATGCAGCCTGCTGTCTGGGTGGGAAATGCCCGGAACACAATAAAGCCCACCCACCACCTCCTACTGGCAGGCTGGGGTGAGAGGAGAGGCAGAGAAGCCGGAGAGGAGCCGAGCCGAGCCTTCCAAAAGAAAGAGGCTGAGGGGAAGTGTGTGTACTACAGCATGGCTCTTTGCCTGGCTTCCTGCCTCCTCCTGTGGTCTCCTCAGTGCTTGCTTGTGCTCTCCCTCCCCAAGTGTAGTTTGATTGCAGGTGGAGCCACGTTGCCTTTTCAAACTTGTAATCAGTGAAACTGGGCTAGATTTTTATATAGTTTTATCCAGCTGTGTGTGTGAGAGAGAGAAATGAATGGGGGCCTGGGGAGGAAGTCACTACACTTGGGGAGGGAGAGCACCAGTGAGGTTAAGCAGAGTCATCCACGGTGAGGCAGCAACTAGCTCAGCTTTTTCCTTTTACTTTTTTTTTTCATGATGAGAGTGGTGAGGCTGTGCCTCACTTGCCTCACCTGACTGCACGTCACTGATCATGACTTGGATGACTGAGAATCTCCACAGGCAAGCGAACCTTTAAATTTAAAATATTTTTAGAATCTTTAGAACAATTAATCAATAGAACAACTGGCCTCCAGAAGTTGTGAATTCTCCAACACTGGAAGTTTTTAGGAAGACATTGGACAATCATTTGTCTGAAGTGTTGTAGGGTTTCCTGCCTGAACAGGGGGTTGGACTAGAAGACCTCCAAAGTACCTTCCAACTCTGTTATTCCATTCCATTCCATTCCATTCTATTCTATTCTATTCTATTCGATCCTGCTCTCTATTTTTTAAATCAATCTTAATACTGAAGATCACTTTTAGTTAAGCTGTTTCATTTGCAGTTGAAGACATAATAGGCAAGATAACTTATTTGAACACATTATTAATGACCTATCTTCTCCCAGTAGAACTAGTAATAGAGGTTTTAGACGAATTATCTGGAGCGATAGGTAATGCATATACGATTTAAGATTTAATCTATGGTTCCGAGCAGTAATGGAAATAGTGGAGAGAGCATTCCATATTTTGAATATGATAGTTACTCCATTCCATTCTTCCTATGTTGTACTTATGTTTGAAAGAAGTCTTCTTCATGGAGATTTACAAAGATTTCCTACATGGTATAGAGAAGGAATGAGACTTTGAAACATAACAATAGCATTTAGGCTTATATACTGCTCCATAACTCTTTACAGCATTTTCAGGGTGATTTACAGTGTAAACATTATTCGTATGTTGCCCCCAACAATCTGGGTCTTCATTTTACAGATCTCAGAAAGGTGGAAGGCTGAGTTAACCTTGAGCCCTGTCAGGATCGAACACCAAGCTGTGGGCACAGTTTGCCTGCAATACTGCTCTTTCACCACTGTGCCAGTGGTTGGAATAAAACATGATGAGTTCCAAAATGCTAACTGAAAATCTTACTGAAGTCTTGACAATTTTTCTCATTCCTGAATATTCAGGACAAAAGAAACTGAAACCCGAGGCCAGACTCTAACAATGGTGCTTCAAATACTTCTGACTAATGACCATTGATAGACTGAATCTCCATAAATTTATTCTAAACCTCCATTTAAGCCAACTAAATCAGCAGCCTACTTCACAATTTGTGGTAGTACATGCTATTAAGCAATTATGAAGAAATATTTCCTCATATCTTGCCTCATTCTGCTGCTAATCAATTTAATTTCCTGACCCCGCGTTCTCTGTTGATGGAACGAGGGGAAAACGTTTATGCCTTAAGCCTCTTTCTCTGCACCTTTCACATTTTTTCCATTTCATTTTCCTTAGGAATTTAGAGTTATTATTTTATAAATACAAACTTACCTGCCTGTAGAATCTTACCACAGGAATAATTGCCTGAATGCTTCCTTTGTTCTCCGGTGTTAACTAAGATGTTCGTCCATCGTGTTCAAAGAGGACCTTGAGATCTAATGTATTGTGGGCTGTCCACGGTGTGTCCGCAGGTGACTGGAAAGGCCTATACGGGCCTGGAATGTTCTGTCACGTGCTGGGCAGACATGTTGTCAGGGTTCCAAATAGCATCCAAAAGTAAATCGGAGTCCAAGGCAAAGTATTGCTCAGTTCCAATTTATTAAGAGAGCCATGTTGGCACATCTGGGAAAACCCGAATCTGAAAGCTTCCCAGCTTTCCCCACCTAGTTGAACATTCAAGATCTTGTCCCTACACCCACAAGTTCAATCTCCCACTGCCATGCTGGCAGTTCCACCCATCCAGTTCCGATCAGGTGCAGAGGTGCAGAGACAAAGGATGATCTTTGTCAGGAGTCCGCTCTATGGTTGTGGGCTGGCTGCTAGAAGACTCTCTGTCCGGAAGACTCTCTTACAGAATTTTCCAGCAGCCAATCCACAACCATAGAGCGGACTCCTAGAGCGGCCGCTGCTGGAAGACTCAGCAGCCGAGTTTGGAAGTTTGGAACCGGAGAAGACGTTATGCTCAGAGTGCGGCAGCGGCGGCAGCGGTGGCTGCAGGGAGAGCTGGGCCCGGACATGTTGAGGCTAGGAGGTATGCCTGCTGGGGACGGAACGGCACTCGTGCAACTCCCTTCTCCAGCCGGGCAGAGCTCAATAGACTGACCTAGGGGGTAAGCCTAATGTGCCAAACCGTGGGAGCTGGGGAGCGGGCAGAGCGCCACGTGGATTGGCACCTTAAGGATACCTCCTAGATCAATGAATGGTGCTCTGTCCAACTGAAGAGGGGATTTGCCGGGCAGTTGCTCGTGAGCGTGGTCATCTCATGACTTCTTTGCCCCTGAGGCTGTGCCAGGCTCTTTGGGAGCCAGTTCGCAAGGGACCAGCCACCCAGCAACTCCGTCCTCCAGCCAGGCAGAACGCCACTCCCCAACCTAGCGGTATCCCGAAGGCGGCAAGCAATGTTAGGCCTTTCTCTCCCCCTGGCTCCTGCAGCTTGACGCCTTCAGGATACCGCTATGTTGGTGAGCGGTACTCTGCCTGGCCGGAGGGGGGGCTGTCCAGGGGGTTTATTTTCAGGGGTGTGCTTATACTTTTGCCCACGCGAAAAATGTGGCAAGGCTTTAGTTTCAGGAGAGGTCATATTTTCGGGGAAACACGGTATTTGCAGTGGATAGATAGGTAACTCAGTAGCTACCTTGGTTGTTTGCTTGCAGGTGTTTTATTGCCCAACTCGGTAACATCACCAGTGCTAATGAGTGTGGGGTTTGTCCCCTATACAGTAGCTCTGCCAGTGTTGAACCACATCTCCAACAACTGGCAGAGAGCACCAAGGATAGCAAAGTACTCTTTTTATTTATTTATTTAGCTTTAGCTTTAACATCAGAAAATATTTTGGGTTCGATGTCTATGAAAATTCTCATCCAGGTAATGGTTGTCCTACAGGTGATTTTCAAAAGACAAGTGGACTTTCTTGTTTTTTTTTCCCCTTTGAAAACATTTAGCTTCTCATCAAAGAACTGGAGAAGTTTCTTGGATGAGAAGCAAAATGTTTTCAAGGGGGAAGAAAACCAAGAAAGTCCACTTGCCTTTTGAAACTTTTGGGGGTTCTAGATTCAAGGTTCTGGCTTCTATGGAGGATGGTTGTAGGTTTTATCCTGTTCACTTTAAACAAATTTGCTGCCAAGACTCCAATCCGTAGGATAGAGTTTTGGGTTGGGGTGGTGAAAAGACTCCTAACAGCTATTTTACCTGTCCTTCTTGGCTTTCCCCCCATCTAATCTGTATAAACAGAAAAAACAATGCTTATACTTTCAATGGTGGCTCAGTGGCTAAGACACTGAGCTTCTTGATCAGAAAGGTCGGGAGTTTGGCGGTTCGAATCCCTAGCACCGCATAATGGAGTGAGCTCCCATTACTTGTCTCAGCTCCTGCCCATGTAGCAGTTCAAAAGCATGCAAATAGAAAAATACGGACCCCTTTTGTGGGAAGGTAACAGCGTTCCATGTGCTTTCAGCATCTACCATATTTTTCAGAATATAAGATGCACCTTTTTCCTTCAAAAAAGAGGCTGAAAATCTGGGTGCCTCTATACGGCATTTTTTTTTTTGCCTCCCGAAACCAAAATGGCCATGAAGACCCTGTAGAAGGCTTTTAGAGACCTCCTGGGGGCTGGGGAAGGCAGAAATAAATGAAAAACGGGCCCTTTCTTGTTCAATTTTGCTCCCCCAGCCCCCAGGAATACTCTATAAGGCTCCTAAAGGCTATGCATGCAATTTTTTTTTACAGAAAATGGGCCCATTTTTTGCTTGTTTTTTGGGGGGCAACCCCCCCAGGAGCACTCTGCAAGCCCCCTAAAGGCTGTTCATGCCTTTGGGGGGGGAATGGGCCCGTTTTCACAAAAAATGGGCCCGTTTTGGGGAGGTCCACAGAGTGCAAAAACTTTTAATTTGCCTCTTCAAACCTTGGTGCGGCTTATACTCCAGCGCATTTATACTACGAAAAATATAGTAGTTATGCAGGTCATATGACCACTGAGATGTCTTCGGAGAGTGCTGGCTCTCTTTGGCTTTGAAACGGAGATAAGCACCGCCCCCTAGACTCAGGAATGACTAGCACATATGTGTGAGGGGGACTTTTACTTTATACTTTCAAAAGAAAAATGAACACACACACACACACACACACATCACACACATCACACAGATAGAAAAATATCTGTAGACAACAGCAAGCTATTGAGTTGAAAGGATGAATCTCTCCGCAGAAAAGATTGCTCTGAACTAGTTTAGTTTACATTTGAACTGATGAAGTTAAATAATGATGACTTCAAAGAAATGAAGAGGAAGCACAGAATTTTTCTTCTCAGTTGCTATCACACTTTCCTTTTCTGTTCAGTCTGCTGAGCCAAATAGGAGCTATTATGGAAATGTATACAGCTGAAATGGGGGATAACACATTTTGCCTCCTACAAGAGAAGAATTCTAGGAGCCTATTGCTGATAAATATGTCAATGATGCTCAAAAATGCTAGATGCTATTTACAATCGAGCACAAATAAACAATTCCGAACAGAACACAAGATACGCCGAGTGGGAGTGGGAGGATTAATAATGACAAGGAGGAATGAATTTCAAAAGTTCAAAAGAAAGCTATAGATAAACAAAGAGATGGAGAGAGACATAAATGAAATGTCTGTTAGGGAGTATGATGTACTCTAAGCGTCACTGTCTATGTGTGCACACTTTTATTAATGGAGTACATTATACTGTACTCTCCCCATGCCATTTCATTTCCCCCCGCAAACCTGTGATATAGACTGACCCAAATTACTAACCAGTAATTTTGTGGCTGAATTGATTCTCTGACTTAGACAAACATTTCATTTGTATATCATATCTAAGTCCAGAAACAATTCCATTGCCCTTTTGTCTCCTACTCCTTCCTTCCCTCCTTCCTCCCTCCCTCCCTCCCTTACAAACATCTAGGTCAAGGGTGTCAAACTCAATTTCATTGAGGGGCTGCATTGGGGCTGTGTTTGACCTTGGAGGGCCAGGGATGGGCATGGACATGGTGGGCATGACATGGGACTCATGTCGTGGAGCACCTGTGATGACCAAGGACTAAGGCAGAACTTCCCTGAGATCCTGTCTTACTCTCATTAAAATTTCCTTCCTTCCTTCCTTCCTTCCTTCCTTCCTTCCTTCCTTCCTTCCTTCCTTCCTTCCTTCCTTCCTTCCTTCCTCCCTCCCTCCCTCCCTCCCTCCCTTCCTTCCTTCCTTCCTTCCTTCTCTTCAAGCTCCGTTTTCACTGGCATAGGCCCCATGGGCTGGTCCTATGCTGTTTGCAGGCCGGCCCGCCGGCCTTGAGTTTGATTCTCCGATGTAGGCAAAAGACATCATATGGAGACACTGTTTTGATGCTACAAATGTTTATTATAATGATATTATCTCCCCTAAAATAAGTTTTATAAGCAATGAGTATGATATTTTATGTTCCTAATTCTTAGAGAGATTCAGCATACAGGTTAATATAGTCATCTTCTTGTAACTCATAATCATACATCTGCCTTAAAGACAAAAGCTAACTCTGCCCCAGTTGAAAAAAAGAGGGAGAAAAAAGCAATGCGGTCCATTAGTCTTTTTCTAACTTTACACTCAAACTACATTAACGCAACAGTAGTAAAATTATTTGTGGATTTTGAGATTTGGTTGCTAGGGCATATATTAAATTTTACTTTGTCTGTGTACCTGAATTCCACCAGATGCAGCTTGTCATTTCTTCCTATGATGCATAGCCTAAACATTTGACACTAATTAAACATGGATTACAGTATTTTTCAGAGTATAAGACACACCAAGATTTTGAAGAGGCAATTTTTTTAAAAAAGTTTTTGCACTCTGCAGACTCCCCAAAACAGCCCATTTTTTGCAAAAACAGGCCCATTTTTTTGTCCAAAAAAGGACATGCATAGCCTTTAAGAAGCTGATAGTGTGCTCCTGGGGAACTGGGGGGGGGGGGGGACGAGCAAAAAATGGGGTGGTTTTTTGCTCATTTTTGCCCTCCCCAGCCCCCAGGAGCACTCTGTAAGCCTCCTAAAGACTATGCATGGCCATTTTGGTGAAGAGGGCAGGTTTCAGGAGGCAAAAAATGATGTATTCAATGTATAAGATGCATCCAGATTTTCACCCTATTTTTTGAGGGGAAAAGGTGCATCTTATACTTCGAAAAATATGGTATATGTGCAAGGAAAAAAATTGGATGAACTCAAATATCGGAATCTATAGAGGTTTGGCAGAAATCATTTTTACCTAATTCTTTATATAACTTGAAAATATTTTGTGTAAGTAAAATTGCTAAGTAAAATAATAATTATATACAATACACGCACGGCAATGTCGAAGAAACTAAATGGGTTACTTTTTTTAATAAAAACAAACAAACCAGAATGAATAAAATATATGGCTACTTTTTGCATAAGGGATATTTGGACTGCTTTCTCTTTAAAAAAAAATGACAACATGAAAATATTTGAGCCTTAAGATAATTTTTCCATTATTTCAAGATCCATTGTCTTTTTCAACTACAGGTAGTCCTCAACTTGCAACACTTCATTTAGTGACCGTTCAAAGTTACAATGGCACTGAAAAAAGTTACATGTCCATTTTTCACAATTATGACCTTGGTAGCCTGATCTTAATTCAGATGCTTGGCAACTGGTTCAAACTTATCACCATTGCTGTGTCCGAGGTCATGTGATCCCTTTTTGCAACCTTCTGACAAGCAGAGTCACTGGGGAAGCCAGATTCACTTAACAACCTGGTCACTAAGTTATCAATTGCAGTGATTCCCCGAAGAACTATGGCAAGAAAGAGCACAAAATGAGGCAAAACTCACTTGACAAGTGTCTCACTTAACAACAGAAATTTTAAGCTCAATTGTGGTCGTACGTTGAAGACTACCTTTAATTTGAATTATCTAAACAAGTCATAAACACATTTTCTATAAAGATAACATTTATTTCCCGGATTTTCACTTTTCATCTTTTTAATATCAGGTAGGCTATAGGCAGTGGTGGGTTCCGGATTCCATTCCAACCAGTATGGTTGGAATGGTCCCGGCGTCACCCACATGCACGCATGCACACACATGTGGTGCTCACATGTGTTGTAGCTTCAAATGACACTTCCTCAAGCCTACGCAACACTACAGATGCTCAGATGAGCGTCACACAGGCACTGTATGCGTCATGCGTGGACGCGCTGACAGCTTTAAAACACAGTAAGGAGCATGAGGGGGCAGGTGGGCCCTCTGGAGCACTGTACCAGAACAGTACCCGGTGCTGCAGTATTCCTGTACCAGGGTGTATCGCCTGCAACTCACCACTGGTTATAGGTACCCTACTTCAGGTAGAGATAGCAATAGAAGAAATTATACAAAATTCAGGTTGAGTTGTGGAGTCCTCGGTGGACAGAGAAGCTCAGAGAGCACCAAGAAACTCACAGTTCATGTAGAGGTCCAGACACATTTAGCACCAATGGTAAATGTAGTACATCAAGCCTGGTTCCAGCCTTTCTCAGTGGGATATTGTCAAATGATCTAGGACTATAGTTTCAAGTGGCGTTGAAATTCTCCAACACACAGTGATGGGATTCAGCCAGTTCGCACCTATTCGAGATAACCTGTTGTTAACTTTCTAAGCAGTTTGGAGAATCGGTTGTTGGAAGAAATCTCATTTTGTTTTTTCCCACTTTACAGGCCTAATCCTGTAAGGCAGGCAGGAAGGAAACATTTTGGTGTTGTTTCTAGCCTAATTTTTATTGCCCTGCTTACAGAAACTCCCTCTCTGGTTAACCCTTATTACATTGTAACAGCTAAGGCGAAGCACCCATAGACTTGAGTGACGTTGAGTTGGCCACGCACACCCAGTCACATGACCACTGAGCCCCACCTACCCAGCTGGTCATTAGGGCAGAGAACTGATTGTTAAATTATTTGAATCACCACTGCCAAAACAGCTGAAAGTAGAATGGTATGCCTAGTGGCACAGTGGTTAAAATGCAGTACTGCAGGCTAACTCACTGCTTACTCCAGGAGTTTGATTCTGAGCGGCTCAAGGTTGACTCAGCCTTCCAGCATTTTGAGGTTGGTAAAATGAGGACCCAGATTGTTGGGGGCAATATCCTAACACTGTAAACTGATTAGAGAGGGCTGTAAAGTAATGTGAAGTGGTATATAAGTCTAAGTCCTATTGCTGTTGCTATGCAGGAAACTTTCCATGTGTTGGTGACTTTTATATAGATAGGAATACAGTAGTAGGCATAGTCAAGGATTTTATTCAGTCTCCATTTCAAAGTGAGGGCTTTCTTAATTCAAATGTAAAGACATGGTAGGAGAAAATAGTTTTTTCACATTTTTAAGTTTCCTTTCACCCAAAGCAAGAGGAAACAGGGAGTGAACACCAAGCATCAACCTAGGTCAATGGTCGGCAAGCCACGGCTCGCGAGCCAAATGCGGCTCTTTGCACATTTTAATGCGGCTCTTCTGTGTGCCGGGCGCCCGCTTCCCTCCCTCCTCTCGGGCTTTGGAGGGAAGCTTCTGCAAAAGCCCGGGCATGACAAGTCTCCCAGGCTGTAATTTGCTGAGCTGTACGCGCGTGCCTGTTTTCCACGGCGTGGAGCAGCGGCGAGATTCTGGGTGGCGAGCGATGATTCCGGGGGCCATCAGTGGGGGGGGGCAGGGTCCCCCCTCACGTTCCTCATCTTCCCGGATGGCCCCTCGAATCATCGCTTGCCGCGCAGAATCTCGCCACTGCTCCACGCCGTGGAAAACAGGCGCATGCGCACAGCTCGGCAAATTAAAGCCTGGGAGACTTGTTGTCACTCGCCTTTGCAGAAGCTTCCCTCCGAAGCGTTCCGAGGGAGGGCTGTAAACTTCCCTCCGAAGTCTTGGGAAGTTCTGAGGAGCCCCCCAAGGCAAAATGCCGCTGCCAGGTAGTTAAAAGTACGTCTCTGATTCGTCTCTGTCAGTCTCTCTCTGATTCCCTCTCTCACTCCCTCTCTCTGTTCCTCTCTCTGTCTGTCTGTCTCACTCACACACACACACACTGTGGTCACCTTGTTGACCACAGTGTGTGTGTGTGTG
Organism: Natrix helvetica; assembly: GCF_964273705.1. NCBI lineage: Eukaryota > Metazoa > Chordata > Lepidosauria > Squamata > Natricidae > Natrix > Natrix helvetica. Next base: position 151,211,446 of record NC_138550.1, on the reverse strand, counting down.
TGAGTAAGACAGACAGACAGAGAGAGGAACAGAGAGAGGGATTGAGGGAGGGAATCAGAGAGAGACTGACACACACACACACACACACACAGAGAGAGAGTGGGAGGGAGGGAGAGAAAGATAGACAGACAGAGAGAGAGACACACACAGAGTGAGTGATTAAGTGAATGAGTGAGAGACAGACACAACCACATACAGAGAGTGACAGAGAGAGAGGAAGGGAGGGGAGAGAGACAGAGGGAGAGACAGAGACAGACACACACACACACACAGAGTGACAGAGATGGGGGAAGGAGGAGAGAGAGACAGAGATACAGAGAGAGAGACAGACAGATAGACACCCAGAGAAAATGACAGAGGGAGACAGAGAGGGAGGGAGGGAGAGAGAGACATTTTAAAAATGCGGCTCTCCAAATAAATTTCAATCGTGGTTTTGGCGAGATTTGGCTCAGTTGAAAAAAAAGGTTGCCCACCACTGACCTAGGTGATTGTCCTTGACAGCTTTTTAAAAGTTTTTGGTGCTGTCATTTTACTTTACCTTTTAGTACATTTACAAATAATGGACAAGTAAGTTGTTGAATGCTGTCAAAATGACTGCAGATAAGAACTGTGTATGTGTTTTGTTTGGGACAGATTCTAAAATATACTGTATCTATTTTGAAACTTGCTTGAAAAGGTTGACTTTCCCATTAAAATCAACTGGCTTCCTTTTTCATGAAATCTACAGGGAGGCCCCCGAGGGAGCAGTGGATAAAAATGCATCTCAAGATGGAATGTGAAAAGATAGACAATTACAAAGCTGCATGCAAAACATTTCACGCTGAAATCAATAACAGGAAGGCAGAAGGAGAAAAACAAGAGGGTTTACTTACTATAAAGAAGCACAGAAATGGTTTATTGTCTTTTAAATTAAGTGCTTTGTTTTTGCATCATGTTGAAGAAACTCAGATATTCATATATTCAGGTACACAATAGAAAGGGTTTTTTTTTTCAAAAATTTGTTACAAAATCCTGGTTTTACAGAGAAAAAGGGAATGCTTGCTGAGATTGTGTGGTTCCCAGTAAATTTAATTTCTGAATGGCATTATTCTGAAAGTGATCCCTGGAGAGTATTTCTTTCTGGTGAGTGTCAGTACATATTTCTTTTGCATGTGCTAATAAGTGCTCAGAACCAGTGGTGGGCTGCTGGGGGTTCACACTGCTTTGGGTGATCCTCTAGCTAGGATTCTCTCCAGGTCAGAGAACCCAAAAATGCCATCTCTGATTGTCCCAGTCAAGTTGTCTGCAGGGAAAATTGAAAACTATCAAGATAATGGCCACAATGGTGTGAAATTTTGCATGCTTTTTATGTGGGTCATACATAAAGTCACCATCTTGATTTTTTTGATCATTCCCTGGGGGCAACCTGTTCTCTACCAAGAGTTGAGTTTGGTTTGAGGGGAAGTCTCCTGAGACCGTCCACTTCAGCTCCTTCCTAGCCTACATGTTATATACCTTGTAATTATATTTCAGGATGTAAGAGAGAGTGGAGGTAGAAAATAATATTTTCAAAATTGTGGAGGTTAATAAAGACTTGAGCCTTTTAGGGAAGGGTAGATGCACAAGCAGAGAACAGAAACTCTTCCTAATCATGCTCTTGTGCCCAATTTCTTTCTCAAAGCCCCTCCAATGAAGCAAGTAAAGTGGAAAGCTATTGAGCCTTATACTACTAGGAATATCAAAAGGCTGGAGTGCAGAAATAACATATATTCTGCTTGCATCTGTAGTCAGGAACAAGGAAATGACAAGTGGATTCCACCAACAAGAGAGATCAAAGAATTAAAATTCTGATTCCCTATTTTATTATAATCTTTCAAATCTCTAGATGGACATAGACTAAGTTAGTTGAATTCGGTAAATTTAAATCAAGAAAACCTTGGTCTTCTTTCAGTTTTTCCATTAATGTCAATGGGAAATTAGCAGAACTAAATGCAATAGATTTGCATGGGTATATGTGAGCCAACTAGTGGGTCATTTGTCATTCTAAAACAAGGGTGTCAAACTCCTGGCCTGTGGGTCAGATGTGACACGCATTGGCCGTGCCCACTCCCGATTTAGTGAAGGGGGGAAAAGTTGTGATACGTCATGTAATGACAATTTGTCACCACGAGTTTGACACCCCTGCTCTAAAACGTTGCTTTATCGTGGCACCCACCATCACCCACCACCACCCACCAGCTAAGGGTGATGAAGTGCCACAGGAGACGTCTAGAGAGCAGGTGGAGGTCCTCACGCTCCGAATCTGACCGAACACAGTTAAGAGCCTATTTGCGGACTTACCTTGTGGCAATAAGAGCGGCCAAATGTAGGCATTGTGCCGCCCTTATTGCGTCTGCGGATAACTGCCCTGCCGCCCTGTTTTGGGTGACCCGCTCCCTTTTATCGCAGGGGACGCGGGGGGCACCCTTACAGGGAAGAGCAGAGGAGTTTGGGGAATATCTGCAGGACAAAATTGCTCAGATCCGGAGCGGATGGACCTCCGTCAGTGGACCAGACGAGACGTCAACAGCGAGTCTTGAGAGACCATTCTGGGAGGAGTTTGACTCTGTTGCCCCCGAGGATTTGGACAGGTTGCGTGGACGGCTGCGGCCCACTACATGTTCAATGGACCCGTGTCCCTCCTGGCTGGTACTGGCAGCCTGGGAGGTGACACGAGGCTGGCTTCTGGGCCTGGTGAACGCCTCATTGGGTGAGGGATACTTACCAACCGCCTTGAAAGAGGCGGTGGTGAGACCCTTGCTCAAGAGGCCTTCGCTCGACCCAATGGAGCTAGCTAATTACCGTCCAGTCTCCAACCTCCCCTTTTTGGCGAAGGTTGTTGAGAATGTGGTGGCGCAGCAGTTTCCACGACACCTGGACGAATCCGATTATCTAGACCCACGCCAGTCCGGCTTCCGACCAGGGCACAGCACAGAGACAGCCTTGGTCACGTTGGTTGATGATCTCTGGAGGGCCAGAGATAGAGGTTGTTCCTCTATCCTGGTCCTATTAGACCTCTCGGCGGCTTTTGATACCATCGACCATGGTATCCTATTGCGCCGGTTAGAGGGGATGGGAGTCGGAGGCACCGTTTTGCGGTGGTTCGGCTCCTACCTCTCCGACCGGAAGCAATGTGTGTTGACAGGGGGGCAGAGGTCGACCCTGAGGCCACTCACTTGTGGGGTGCCACAGGGGTCGGTCCTCTCGCCTCTCCTGTTCAACGCATATGTGAAGCCGCTGGGTGAGATCATCCGTGGTTTTGGGGTTGAGTACCACCTGTACGCTGATGATACTCAGCTGTACATTTCAACCCCAAACCACCCCAACGAGGCTGTCGAAGTGATGTCCCGGTGTTTGGAAGCCGTCGGGGTCTGGATGGGGGACAACAGACTCAAACTCAACCCCTCCAAGACCGAGTGGCTGTGGCTACCGGCACCTCGGTTCAGCCAGCTGACACCATCGCTGGCCATAGGGGGCGAACAACTGTCCCCTGTGGAATGGGCGTGCAATTTGGGCATCCTCCTTGATGCCCGGCTGTCAATGGAGGACCATGTGGCAGCCGTGGCAAGGGGGGCGTTCCACCAGGTCCGCCTGGTGCGCCAATTGCGCCCCCTACTGGACCGGAGTGCCCTGCGCACGGTCACTCATGCGCTGGTGACGTCTCGCCTGGACTACTGCAATGCCCTCTACATGGGGCTTCCCTTGGGACGCATCCGGAGACTGCAGCTAGTCCAGAACGCAGCCGCGCGGGTCATCATGGGGAGTACACGATACTCCCACGTAACACCCTTCCTGCGCGAGCTGCACTGGCTGCCTGTGGCCTTTCGGGTGCGTTTCAAGGTATTGATTACCATCGTTAAAGCGCTCCATGGCATAGGACCTAGTTATCTGCAGGATCGCATCCTACCACACACGTCCCTACGACCAATCCGCTCACACAGGGAGGGACTCCTCCTGGTGCCGTCCGCTAGGCAATGCCAGCGGGCGACACCTAGGAGTAGGTCCTTCTCTGTGATGGGCCCAACCCTCTGGAATGACCTCCCCCCCGACATCAGAACCACCACCGACCTCCGCTCCTTCCGTCAAAAATTAAAGACTCACCTGTTTCAATTAGCTGGCTTGGCACTCTCTTAGTTTTGCCTCCCGGGGATATATTTTAACTGGGTTTGGGTATTTTAATTGGGGATGTTTTTTAGGGTTTCCATAGCATATTTATTTCTTGTACAGTCTCATCTCCTCCACCTAAATGTTTAGTATTCAATTGTTTTTTATTATTTATATTGTTATTCATGTATTTTATCTGCATTTTATCTGACTGTACACCGCCCCGAGTCCCTTTTTGGGAGAGGGGGCGGTTTAGAAATCTAAATAATAAATAAATAAATAAATAAATAAATAATAAATAAATAAATAATAAATAAATAAATAAATAAATAAATAAATAAATAAATAAATACACCATGATGTAATGGAATGTACCAATGAACTTGGGAACAAGGGGAAGATATGCTGTCTAGGAAACAGACAAATGAAGGAGGACTCTCCAAGTGCTTAATGGCCAGACAAATGAACTTAGGAAGTATATGCCCTAAATGATAAGATCATTAAAAGTACTGGTGGAAAGTCTGAACCTTCAGACCTGCAAGATCCTATTAATGCAGTTTTACGATAAAATATAATCAGCTCAATTAGTCTTGGTTCCTGTCTGCTTTTCCTGAGAGAGCTTTTCTTTCTGTCTTCTCCTATTCCCATTGAAACAAATGGGAATAATTAGTCACACTTGCCTGGATTGCTGTAGGGTCAAATTTTGAGCCTTCTTGAAGAAATGGAAAAACCTTGGATCCAGTATCTTAGTATCACACCTTATGCATAGCTGGAATGCTATATGAACTAAGAAGGCGCTTCAGGTCTTCTAACAGTGTATCCATTTCCACTGTGATTAAGTCTAATTGACTGTAATTCATCCATCAAAAATCATATATATATTTCCAAATAGATTGGTTGGATTGGTTTGTTAGCAGGGCATAAACATTTAAATAAAACACAGAAGCATGTAATGTATGATTAGTAAAGTATATTATGTTACCTAATTCACCTCTTGGCCTATGCAAAATTATCCCCTATGCTAAACCATCTCCATAGCTATCTAGACCAGTGATGGCTAACCTTTTTGCCGTCATATGCTGAAAGTGCATGCAATGCACTCCTAATGCAATTCCCCCAATGTCACCCACCCTCCTGCACATGCATGCATGACCCTACCCCATGCTGCCCCTGCCCCGTGCATGTATGTAGTATGCTTTCCGGCAGCCTCCTGGGAGCAAAAACGTGCTGTGGGGGGTTGTGGGCATGTAGCACCCTCCCCCCCATGCATGCATGCATGGCCCCCCACATGCACCCCATCCCCTGCACATGCGCGTCAGAGACCTGAAAATCAGCTGCCTGCTGGGAGGCACACATACATGCACAGTACAGCTGAGCTAGGGCGATGGCTCATGTGCCCACAGAAAGGGCTCTGCCTGCCACCTGGGACATGTGTTCCATAGGTTTACAATCACGGATCTAGACTCTGTTTGAAAACATCCAGCTCAGACTGTTCCACTTCTTCACAATCAGGAGATTTCCAGTAAAAGTCAGCTTGAATTACCTTTAAAAATATTGCAGGTCATTGCACATTATTTCCCCCTCACTTTCAACACAGAATCGGTTTATAGATCATAGCAGGCCACTGCTATTCCTTCCTTCGGCCTTCTTTTTTACAAGCCTTACATGAACCAGTTGCCTTAGATATGTGCTCTATAATGGAAAATATACAGTAATACAGGTTTTTCAATATGGTAGGCATTTTAAACGAAAAACGTTTAAGACAAAATTTATCTTCTGTATGCCACTGCAGACAAATGGGACAGGGTGAATTAAATAATATATTCTGGGTTACATATATTTTTGGGTGGTTCCTATTGACAGATACTAGTGCTATTTTCATGTCGCTTAGAATATGTGAAGCCTCAAAGAGGCTGGACCTTGGCCGTGCTTCATTTGACTTTGGTCTGTTGAAGGATGAGGTTAGAAAGAAGTTTCTTCTTGAAGTAATCAGAATGTTTCTTTAGTTGCTGAGGTAGAATAGAATCTCCTGTCACAAGGGCTTTTGACTTGTATTCCTTTGAAGATGAGGCGATTTTCCTTGTGGCATGGTTTGAAATCAGTGTACTTGACCCACTGGATGATTTACACAGAATCTTCACTAATTCTTTTATATATTTTGATGGCTTTGAAATAACCTAACTTCTGCTAAGTTGTCCACGTATCTTACCAAAATACATTTTACTAGCAGATTGTGAAACATGTATGCTGCATATGAGACAAGGGATCGTTGAATTGTCCTCCTTCAGAATTTGATGATAGCAAATTTCTCATACATGGCATGGTTTTGAGCAAAACATGAGCATGGAAAATTATGGAAGCAGTGTTAAATCTATATTCCTGTTGTACGGCATAAGCCTATCGATTGATATAATTTGCTACTTAAAAAGAAAAAGGATGTGTGTAAGTCCAATTATGACCACTCTGAATGTTTATAATATAACATAATTATGCCTACTATTTCAAATAGAAATATCAAAGGGAATGTGTCTTGTCAGACAGTAGTAAAACACACAGCTTGATGCGTAGCTTTATAAAACTTTGGCAGAGAATCAGTTAGACATTTTTCATTTTTCAAACTACAGTTTCCTCAATGTCTTTTCACATGAATTTTTAATTGTGACTAACAGGGACAATACTTTCTTCTTGCTCTTTAAAAAAAAGAAAAGAAAAGTCAACTTGGAATGTAGCCGCTTCTAACCAGACATTTGTTCTACATTACCCAGAGGCAGAATGATAATCTGAGATCAGGATTTCCAAAAATGAAATTTCCAAAACCAGAGAGATATTTGTACAATGACATTCAGCTGTAGGGAAAAGGAAAACAATCATTTTTATTTGATAAATAGAAGATTTAGACTAGGAAGACAGACTTTGATACACTTGGAGGACAAATTATTTTTCAATAGGGAAATCTAAAACTAATAGATAAATCCACCTGATAGGAAACTTCTAAATATAAGTGTTGTTGAGAAACCTGAGGCTATAACTTTCACCATTTTCTCCCTCTGTGGAAAGAATAAATCCCATTTCCATCTCCATCTGGTTTCATTATTGAATACTGATGTTCAGAAATTCCAAATAAAATCAGAGATCATCAACATAGCTTAAGATGGAAGCACAATCTTTGATTGCAAATGGGGAGAAACTTGTCTTCTTGGACTCCTGATCTTTGTTGTTTGTTTCTTGACTTAATATAACTGTCAGGTTTCTGAAAGATGCCCTAATTAATTCATGGCAACTTTATGAGTCGACACTAACCTTCCGCGGTCGTTAAAGTCAGAGAGTGAGTAAACATAAACCAAGATAACCTTTTCATCTAGAAAATCTTGCTGGTGGACATAAGGTTAGGATCAACTAAGTAAATCCATGGACTATTTTAGTTGAGTCATAATTAATTATGATTTGGTAAATGTTTGCTTTTCCAGATAATTCTTTCTACTATTTCTATGTTGTATGTGGCAAGAATGAATTCGTTCTCTGAAAAGAATTATTAAAAAAATTTATTCCCCCGGCTCATTTATCACTCCACATTTTCTTTCATCCTTCTCTAAAAGCATCATTTCTGTTTTCTAACTGATTCTAACCCTACATTCCCCTTTATGTTGCTATTTGAAATAGTAAAGATACTTATACTTGTTTTGTTCATTCCTCATGCTTGCAGCTGGACTGAAGTACATCCTTCTTTTTTAAATAAAGAATTATATCATCTAATGTGCTGGTGCTAATTAAGAAGATAAAGATAACAAAGACTCTGCACCATTCCCAAATTCATGAGGTCTAAACATTACAACCTATGCACAAAGAGAAATATCAGTAGGGGGAAAATGTCCTACATATTCTCTACATATCTCTTGCAAAAATAATAAGTGACTTGCCACTGCTTAAAGAAAAAAAGAAAAAAAGAGAGAGAGAAGAATGAAAAGAAAAAAGAAAAGAGAAGAGCGAAGAAAAGAAAAGAAAAGAAAAGAAAAGAAAAGAAAAGAAAAGAAAAAAGATTTGCCAAGCCACTTTATAGAACTGGTGTGTCTTGGCATAAATTGTTATAATGGTGATATACCACTTTCTGACTATCTCCTAGTACTACTGTCTTTCACAGTAACACTATGATGGCGAACCTATGGCATGTATGCCACAGATGCCACTTGGAGCCATATTTGCTGGAACATTAGCAGTCAGCTCCGAAGTGCATATGCATGCTGTCCAGCTGATTTTCGGCCTTTCGGAGGGCTGGGAGAAGCCATTTTCACCCTCCCCATGCTTCAGGAAAGCCTCCAGAGCGTGGAGAAGGGGTCATGCATGCATGCACGGGGGTGGGTGGGTGTCGCACATGCATGTGGGTGGGGAGGATTGAATTGGTGTGGGAACGCAACAGCGTACGGACACACAATTTTCGCACGCCATAAGAAAAAGGTTCACCATCACTGCCTTAGTACCTTCCCTGACCCACGTGGCACCTCTTGCACACTCCAATGCACACTTCTTGACCCATGCTTTTCACTTACATACCCTACCTAACCCTCATGGCATTTATTGCACAAAGACCCTTCCCAACCTGTGCAGCACCTCTCATACACTCCCATGTATAATTCTTCATCTGCACTTCTCGTAACTCCCTTCCCCAACTAGCAGCAACCACCCAACTGCCTTCTAGTCTTGGACCTAAAGCATTCTGGTGGATTCCATTAATTTCTCCCAGGAATCTTACCACAAACAAGGAAGGAAAAGGGATGCAGGAAGGAATAGGAGGGAGGAGGGAAAAAATAAGGGAGGAAGGAATATTTCTGATATTTCCTGCCAGTTTCCCCACAATGAAACTCAATGGGGAAGCTGGTAGGAAATCGGAGATCCAACTCCTTTTTTGCCTATGTGTAGTCATTCTTTTTCTCTTTCTAGGTAAAGAAATATCTCTGAAATGATGACCCAGCAGACAACGGTTGTTTACTTCCAGCTAATTACTTTGATGCTCATTGCCATTTTTGTAGCATCTTTGATGCTCATTGCATTTCTTCCTTTTAGCTGAGTAGTGGGATCTATTTGTTATGGGAATGTTCTAAGTGAAACCACCAACAAGCTGGAGAGAGTTAACAGGTGAACTTTTATTTCATACAAAAGAACAATACTCATCAGATTCTTCTTCAGGAAAGAAAAAAAAAAGATACTTGGATAGAAACAAGAGCAGAATATATGCAGTACATTTATAACTACTCATTTAACTAATTTTCATTTAATTATTTTAAGAATTAGGTAAAGAATAGCAAAGCCAGATTTTATCGTAAATGTGCACCAATCTGTTCTTTGATAAATTCATTATATGGGCACACCACATAAATCTTTTTATCTTGAATGCCGGTAAGAACTGGTTTTCAACAACCGGAGACTGTGATAGTTATTCTCACTTACTTGGTTAGTGAGATTTTACTTCAAGATATTTCTTCAAGACCACTTAGTTATTCGCAAGTCCTCCCTGCACAATTGCTTTGTATTTTCCCTGTTATTAACCCATTTTTTCCAATTTATATCTTCAAATAAAGATTAGAAGAGCCGAGGTGGGAAAAATGATTTGAGTGTAGTTCTGCAGGCTACTTCTGCTGACTGCTGGTTGCCTGCAGTTTGGCAGTTCAAATCTCACCAGGCCTAGGTTGACTCAGCCTTCCATTCCTCTGAGGTAAAATGAGGACCCAGATTGTTGGGAGCAATACACTGACTCTGTAAAACCGCTTAGAGAGTGTGAAGTGGTATATAAGTCTAAGGGCTATTGCTATTCAATAAGTACTATAGGGAAAAACAAACATGATAAACATAGACAGAAACCTTGACACACATCCAGATTTCTGCAAGGAATTGCAAAGCTTTCTGAGAAGAAAAATTCCCTCCTGTCTCCTAATTGTACAAGTGATTCATAGCTATGACTCTTCCACCCAAAGACATGCGAAATCAAGGAGAAATTTGTTTTGAGCAGCAGTGGAGCAAGACAGCAAATAAGATGTGATGACTGACAAGGCTTAAATCATGGGTTATCCAATCCCTGGTCTGTGGCCAGGCCACAAAAGTGGTGTGTGTGTGTGTGCGCGCGTGTGCAAGTGAAACTGCAATTGTAAAAGCAGTCCCTGCATACGCATGAAATTATTCCCCCTTCGTACCACCACTGCCACCACTGTTTCCACCGGTTCGCTGAGCTGGAAAGCTGGAGACCGCTGCCTTCAATGAATGGCCTTTGCATATGTTCCTTATGTTGTGTGAATGTTTGAACAGTCAAATGTTCACATGTGTCTTCACAGAAATATCTGCTTATAGGTTGTTTACTCCTCTCTTTTGCCGTTAGCCTTACACTGCTGTGCAGATCAGGAGAGGATTAAATGTGTTTGCTATCACATAACAGAGATGGCAAACTTATTTTCTGATATGTTTGTACAGAGTTGTTACCTGCTTATCACTACAGGGAGATTATGTACTGCAGATCTAAAATAAAATTTTGATAGACAGACAATATACTTCTCAGGAAGGTCAAAGTCAACCAGGAAATCATATTCAAATCCCACTGACATGAGACAGCTGCATGGAAGAGCTATAATATGTTGCAGAAGGCTCCATCCATCCATCCATCCATCCATTCATCCATCCATCTTGCTTTAAGTAGCTTTGCTTAAATCTAAGTGCATTGTGTGTTATTCCTACTGGTTTTAGGACAAGCTGAATTCCACCTTTCTCCCCTCATTCTAAATGAGAATACTGAGAGTGTTAAGATCTGAAAAGGTGTAAGCTTGACCTTTTTAAAGATCAGCTCTTTGACATATTTTTTAATATTTGGAAAATCCACTTCCTCCCATTATCTCTTTGACAAATTTTCTCAGGATCTTCTTCTCTCCTATGCGACCATCAAAATAAATGCCAATTTATATACACAAGTGGTTTTTTTAAAAAGCAGTGATGCAGAATAATAAGTCATGACATTCACAACTAAAATTTTCTTTTCTTTTTAAAGTAAAGAAAGTGCCATAATTTTAAATTTAGAAAATAATGACGTTAATTTTCTTATTGGCTAGGAGGTGATTGGCAGATGAGTCTGAAGCATGTTTACTAAAAAGTAACACTCAAAACAAATCGTGTATCGGACTGGAGCATTATTCCGCTAAATTGTATAAGCTGATAAACCTTATTTATATCGGGCTTAATGGGATTAAATTATTACTAACTCTATATAGATGACCGGCTTGACAATATACCCTTTTGATGATTCATCAAACTCCAAATTCATTAGCAGTGGTGCCTGGATTTTATGTTGAATTTATAATATCATTTCCTGTGGACCCAAAGATGCTTTTTCAAGAGGCAACTGGACTTTCTTGTTTTTGAACCTGAACAGAATGAGCTGGAAGGGACCTTGGAAAGTGATGTCACATGTGTCATCATGTCATCACACAAATGATGCATGTCATGTATTTCATGACATGCAAATCCGTAAATGAAATGTATGTCATATTGGAAATGACATAACTTGACACATTAGCATAATGATATTGCGACATATCTGATAACACTATAATGTCTACCAGGTGCCCAAGGAACTGCAGGATTATATCTGTAATATGTAAAGTATCTCTAGAAATGTAGAGGTTAGTGAATCTCAGTATTTTTAATCCAATTTGTTTTATATCATTGGTAAGTTCTGTCATTTTGGCATTTGTTTTATACTTTCAATTTAGAAAGCTCTTTCATTTCTTCTATTTGATAATAGAAGATAAAATTATTGAGTTTATTCATTGTGTTTATTTATTACTGTGGGGAGACACAATACTAGACTTGTAGAACAGAAAAAACAATCTCAGGTCTAAAATCCTTGAATATATAACAGTAGACACTTTATAGACACTCAATAGACACCTTATAGACAGTTTCAGAACCAATAATTTATTATAACCCTTTTTATTTTTTACCATGCAAACAGTGAGGGAATACCGTGTTTTCCCAAAAATAAGACAGGGACTTATTTTCTTTTGATCCCCAAAATAAGCACCTGGCCTTATTTTCAGGGAGGTCTTATTATTTTTGAGGTGCAGGAGGTGGCAAGCATAATCATTTCATAGCTGCTGCTGGGTTATAATATTTTCAGGGAGAGTTTATTTTCAGGGGAGGGTTTATTTTAGAGCATGTGCTCAAAAGCCTGATTGGGCTTATTATCCAGGGAGGCCTTATTTTTGGGGAAACAAGGTAATATTTATTTAAGGATATATGAACCTAAGATATTCTGTTCACCTTTATGAAGTTAGCCAAAAGTTCTTGAAACGCCAAAATTTTAATTCACAGAATGAAATGGTTTTTAATTCTGTTGATTAAAAATGTGGCAAATTTCACTTGAAGTCAAATAGGCTCACTAGATCCAAGTTAATGCAGCAGAAGATCAGCATATCTTATTTATTTATTACATTTCTATCTCACGTTTATTATTTTAAAAATAATAGGCAGTTATTTCCTTCTGTTTTCTCTACAATTACAATCTTATGACGTTAGTTTGGGGAGAGGGAGGGAGGGGGGAGGGAGGGAGAGACAGACAGACAGACAGACAGACAGACAGACAGACAGACCAGACCAGACAGACAGACAAACAGACAGACTGGCCTAAGGTCACTTAGCCAACTTTCATACTTAAGGTGGGACTAGAACTCTCAGTCTCCTAGTTTTAGCCTAATGCCTTAGTCATTAAACCAAACTGGCTCTCAGTACGTGAACATCCATGATACTGGAGGTACCATACTATTGGAATAAATGCCATGCATATGATGAAGATATTATGAAAATGCCATAATTTATGTTCTTGCAACCAATATAGGGGCACAACAGTATGTGGTGCAGTTATTTATCTGAATATGTCATTGGGTGCACATCATCATTTTGATATCGCTGTGGTTTATTACAAATACTGTGTTTCCACAAAAATAAGACAGGATCTTATTTTCTTTTGACCCCTGAAATAAGCACTTGGCCTTATTTTTGGGGAGGTCTTATCATTTTTGAGGTGCAGGAGGCAGTGAGCGTGGTCACCTCATGGCTGCTGCTGTGCTGCAATATTTTTGGAGGAGGGCTTATTTTCGGGAAATCAGGGTACCCCTGGGAACTGAATATTTGTTTATTATTTACTTATTTTAGTTTCATCCTGCCTTTATATTTGTTACTGTGAAAGTCCGAAATCTGGTGAATGTCGACATTCACCGGTGAATGTCGACATTCACATAGTCGCTTGGTGTATGTCCGAAATATATACCCTTATCCTCTCGACACCCTTACCCTAATACCCTTATCCTGTCGACACCTCGGCTCCTCGCTTCCTTTTAAGCGTCTTCTATTCGCGGACTTCTTTTTTTAAAAAACCTGCGATCCTGCGCGGTTAGAACGAGTAGTTTCCAGGACCGCAAATTGAAAAGCAAAAGTAAAGCATTACGCTGACTCGTTATATATATGTCACCGTGAAAGACCGAAATTGGTATGTGTCGACATTCACCGGTGAATGTCGACATTCACCAATTTCGGTCTTTCATTCACCGGTGAATGTCGACATTCACCAATTTCGGTCTTTCATTCACCGGTGAATGTCGACATTCACCAATTTCGGTCTTTCACGGTGACATATTCACAAAAAAACCTGAAAGCTGAGAATATATCCAACACACCTTCGTCCTCCTATTTTCTCAATAACAATAACCTTGTGACGTGAATTGCACCAAGAGAGAGTAACTGTCCCCAAGTCACCCAGCTGATTTTCATGGTTAAGGTGAGACTTGAATTAACTGTCTCCTGCTTTCTAGCCTGGTGCCATAACCACTAGACCAGGGCTGTCAAACTCACAGCCTGTGAGCTGGATGCATCATGCGCTGGCTACGTTCAAGCCTGGTTTAGCGAAGGGGAAAAAAAGTTGTGATGTGTTATGTGACACCGCAAGTTTGACACTCCTGCACTGGACCAAACTGGTTCTTATACACTATATTCTAAAACACAATATAATTAGCCTTTTCTTTGAAATCAGCTGAAATCAGTTTCCTTAGTTCTTCTTAATAAGGTTCCTGTATAAAGGTCAGTACTATATACAGTATCTTTAAGATTAAAAAAAAATAGCTATTAACATGATTCTGCTGTTCCAGTATCTAGTTTTGTAATTATTATTTCATTACATATTAAATCAGAACTAGTTAGATGCAGGCAGATAAGCAACAAATCTCATCTACCGTAAAACTAATATAAACTTCAATTTCATCATTAGAAGCTTATAGTACTATGAGATATTTCATTATCTCACTTCTAGTCAAAATCCATATATCCCTGGAAAGCTTTAAGCTAGAAAATACTTAGTTAACATTGTTCAAATAATTCAGAAGAAAGTATAAGCAGTGAATAATGCATTCGGCCAATACTATTAATTATACATCAAGCTAAAATATGAGCTCTGAAAATCAAACTTTGGTCTGGCACAATTCCATGAATAGGACTGTAATCCAAGAATAGTTTCCAATTAAAATTCGATTTTAGACCTATTTTCTAATTCTGACATTATTCTGAGGCATAGTCCTACAATTTAGCCATTACAGCTACTCCTCAACTTATGGCTGTAGTTGAGCCCAAAATTTCTGTTGTTAAGTGGAACATTTGTTAAGGGAGTTTTGCCCCATTTTACAACCTTTCTTGCCACAGTTATTAAGTGAATCACTGCAGGCATTAAATTAGTAACACGGTTGTTAACAGAATCTGGCTTCCCCATTGACTTTGCTTGTTGGAAGGTCGCAAAAGGTGATCACATGACCCCAGGGCATTGCAAACGTCATAAATATGAATCGTTTGCAAGAGTCAGTCTGAATTTTGATCACATGACCACGGGATGCTGCAAAGGTCATAAGCTTGGATATTCGGGAGAACTGGTTGTTAACTTTCTAAGCAGTTCGGAGAACTGGTTGTTGGAAGAAATCTCCTTTTGTTTTTTCTCCACTTTACAGGGCTAATCCTGTAAAGAAGGCAGGAAGGAAACATTCTGGTGTTGTTTCTAGCCTAATCTTGATTGCCCTGCTTACAGAAACTGCCTCTACGGTTAACCCTTATTATATTGGGACAGCTAAGGCCCATCGATGTTGAGTTGGCCACGTCCACCCAGTCACATGATCACTGAGCCACACCTACTATTTCTCTAGAATACAGATAATCCTTGATATATGACCATTTGTTTAAAACTATTTGAAATTACGACCATTTGAATTTACAACTGCTACTCTCACTGATCACCATTGCAGCACCTCTGTAGTTACAAGATCAAAATTAATACCACTTTAATGCCTTGGTAAGGCCACACTTGGAATACTGCATCCAGTTTTGGTCACCATGATATAAAAAAGATATTGAGACTCTAAAACAGAGGTGTAAAACTCACAGCATCACAGTGTCATCCCTTTGCTAAACCGGGCATAGCCAGTGCGTGATGCATCCAGCCTGCGGGCTGAGAGTTTGACAGCTCTAGAAAGAGTGCAGAGAAGAGCAACAAAGATGATTAGGAGACTGGAGGCTAAAACATATGAAGAACGGTTGCAGGAACTGGGTATGTCTAGTTCAATTAAAAGAAGGACCAGGAAAGACATGATAGCAGTATTCCAATATCTCAGGGGCTGCCACAAAGAAGAGGGAGTCAAGCTATTGAGAGATTGGATAACCATTTTGTTCTGTCCCGTGATTCCAATGACTATGCAGACACAGGCTTGGCTGTCTGCCATGACTAATTACATAGATAAAGCCACCCCTTGGCTAGGAGCCTAGAAAGCTATCTTCAAGAACCAAGATTAAACTTACGGAATGCTTTCTCAACGGCTAGTAAAATGGACTGTTGTTTCCTGCAAAGATTCCCCTCCCTTCGCTCCACCTATAAACTCTTTGGGAGGGGCCACACCCTTAGCCAGCTGTCCTTACTTCCTTCTATGAAATCGTATCCACAGCTGTTCCTTTCTCTTCTCAGCTCTACGTACACACACATCAGGGACAACCTCCCTCTGTTCCTCCTCACTGCTACCTGACTCAGATGCCACCTGGTGGCCAACAAGCCTCTCTAGTTCCTGCTCTGACTCCAAACACCCTCCAAAGTCTTCCACATCCTCCAGAGCAGTCCCATAATGGTCTGAGCTGTCAGAGTCCACCAACAACTCAGCCAGCCGCTGCTGGGCCACAACACTTACCTCATTGCAGGGCCCTTCCCCCAGGTTTGATGCTCAGGGTGTGGCTTAGCTGGGAATTGTTCATGGAAAGCCTGCACCAAAGCAGGTACATGCACGGAGGTTGCATCCTCCCAGGTAACATCCTCTGGCTCTTGGCATTTCCATTCCACCAGGCATTGGAACCATCCTTTCAGCCATTGGGAATCCTGAATCCTGGCAACTTTGTACTCGGCCGGTGCCTCATTGGCATGGGATTCTGTCAGGGGATGATCAGGTTGGCGAAGAGGACAAGCCGGCCATTCAGGAACAAGAAGAGATCGATGAAAGACTGGATGGACTCACATTGAACATGGCAAAGTCTGATGACCAGATTGATGACTGCTTCAACAGGAAATGGGCCGAGGTGACGGTGGTCTAACTTTTTGACCAGCCGTTTGAAGGATTGTGTCTGGTGAACAACCACACTCGATCGCCCACAGTCAACGCCGGTGTCGAGCGCCGAGACCTGTCCGTGACTCTCTTATAGTTCTCTTTGGCTTTATCCAGATATCGCCGCATTACTTGATGGACCACCTGTAGTTCCAACAGGAAGTCCTCAGTTGCGGGGACTGGTGAGTCGATGGGTGTGAAGGGAAAGAACCGAGGATGATACCCCACATTGACCAAGAAGGGCGTCGTCTGCGTGGATGTGTGCTGTGAGTTATTGAACGCAAACTCCGCTATTGCCAGGTAGTCCACCCAATCATTTTGCTGCTGGTTCACAAAACAGCACAGATACTGTTCCAAGATCCCGTCCCTCCATTGGTTCTCCGTCCCTCCATTGGTTTCAGGATGGTGTGCTGAAGACAAGCAGATCTTGACATCCAAGGCCCTCATCAGCCCTTTCCAAAACTGGGCTGTGAATTGTGTTCCTCTGTCCGACACAATCATGTCAGGTAGGCCATGTAGCCTGAAAACATGTTGGATAAACATGCGGGCGGTGATGCGGGCTGTTGGTAATCTCCGACACGGGATAAAATGCGCCATCTTTGTCAGCATGTCTACCACCATGAACACCGTGGTAAATCCAGAAGACGAAGGCAAGTGTGTCAGGAAGTCCATAGAAATGCCCCCAGGGTCTCTCCGGTGTAGGCAATGGCTGAAGCAGCCCTGGTGGGGCTCCCGTCGCTGACTTGGCCTGCCAACACCATACACAAGACATGACATAAGATTGGACATCATGTCACAATCGAGGCCACCAGAAGGTACGGGAGACCAGGTTCAAGGTCTTGAAGAAGCCAAAGTGCCCCGCTGCAGGATTATCATGGCACTGGGATAGAATAAGTCCCCGAAAGGGCCCCATTGGCACATAGAGTCTGTCCCAGTACCGCAAAAGTTCATCGGTGAATTCTCCATGGGGAGGCAGGCCCCACCTCTGCCTTCTGTTGTTCCACCCAATCATCAATGCGCTGCACTTCCCGTATCTGGGGCCGTAAGTCAACAGGCTCGTGAACCGTGGAGAAGGACTCGTACGGGCAAAACTGTCAGGGGTGGAATCGGGTCTTTGGTACATGAATACTAGGGTTTCCTTGATAGGGCATCCACCCTTTGGTTGTGTGCACTGGGGATATATGTCACACGGAAATTGAACCGTGCAAAGAAAAGAGACCACCGGATCTGGCGCTGGTTCAATTTCCGTGTGGTCTTCAGAAATTCCAAATATCTATGGTCCATCTGAACTTCAATCTGATGCCTGCCACCCTCTAGATGATGCCTCCAAGCCTCAAAAGCCACCTTAATGGCCAATAACTCCTTCTCCCAAATGGTATAATTGTGCTCGGAAGAATTGAGTTTCTGCGAGTAATAAGCACAAGGCAAAAGGGTATCACCTGAGGCATGAGCCTGAAGTAACACCGCTCCCTCAGCGATATCGGATGCATCGCCTCCACTACAACAGACGTTGGGGGTCAGGATGCTTCAAAATGGGCTCTTTCATGAGGGCCTGCTTCAAGACCTGGAACGAGTGGTGCCCCCCCCCCCCCCCAGTGAAATGGAACTTTTTTCTGCAGGAGCCAAGTGAGGGGTGCAGTCAGGGAAGCAAAGCCGGGGATAAAGGTCTGATAGTAGTTGCCAAACCCAAGGAGTCGCTGGACACCATTCAGTCTCTGAGGAGTTGCCAACTATGCAAAGACTCCACCTTGCCCGGCTCCATCGCAATGCCTTTGGGAGAGATACGATGTCCCAGGAACTCAATGGTGGACTGCCAAAACTGGCACTTCTCCAGTTTCAAATACAAGCGATTCTCACGGAGCTGTTGCAGAAGCAGGTGTAGGTGCTGCTGATGGCTCTCCCGGGAGGACGAGTAAATCAAGATGTCATTGAGATAAATGAGACAAACTGGTCCAAAAGGTCCTGGAAGATGTCATTCATAAAATGTTGGAAGACGGCAAGGGCATTGGTCAGCCCAAAAGGCATGACCGTGTACTCAAAATGCCCATAACTGGTGCCGAATGCCATCTTCCATTCATCCCTGGGTAGGATCCGGACAAGATTGTAGGCTCCACAGAGATCCAATTTGGTGAACACCTTAGCTTCTATGAGCCATTCCAACAGTTCAGGAATAAGGGGCAGAGGATATCAATTGCGCACCGTGATAGAATTGAGCCAACGATAGTCACAACAGAGTCTCAAATCTCCGGTCTTCTTTTTGATGAACAAGACCGTGGCAGACAATGGCGAAGATGAGGGTCTGATAAAACCCCGAGCTAGGTTTTTGTCCAAAATGTCCCGCAATGCGGCCAACTCTGGGTCTGACATTGAATACAAATGACCCACAAGGAGCGCCACGTCCACAATCAAATCGATGGGACAATCATATGGCCGTTGTTGTGGCAATTGGTCTGCTTCTTGTTCACTAAACACATCTGCAAAATCTGCTATGTCGGAAGGCAATGACACCCCGGGGGGACTCAGCAGCTGGCCTGCACAGACATGATAGGTGTGGTCCACACATTGCACGGCTGGAAAAGTGACAAGGTTCTGGAACCAGTAGATTTGTGGGTTGTGCGCCCGAAACCAAGCCAAGCCCAAAACCACGGAGAAATGCAGGCCAGAGGTAATGTAGAACTGGATGGCTTCCTCATGAGCCCCGATGACCAGGCACAAGGGTTGCGTGGTGGCCTTGATAGGCCCAGACAGAAGCACCCAGCCATCAATGGTCTCCACAAGCATAGGAGGATCTACTGGACACAGAGGGACCGCATACTTGGTCGCAAAGCTTCGTCCATGAAGTTTGTGGTAGCCCCAGGGTCGACGACAGCATGCGCCAGAATCCCCTGCGGGCTACTGGACAGGACTATTTGGGATGCCAGGGTCAGGTGTCAGGGAGGCAAGTCCCTGTCTCTGAACATGGCTCTGAATTATGCACGCCCGACCTAAGGTCTTCCTTAGATCGGGCTTGGCCCGTTTCCTGACAAATTGTTCTGGGGCTGGGGAGCAGGTCCAGTAACTGACGCTCCTTGTCTCTTCTCGGGGCAAAAGGCTGCCATGTGGCCAGGCTCCCCACAAAAAAAACACAACCCTACCCCCCTGAACGCCATCTGTTCTTCTCCGTTAGCGACAAATGGGGTTTGGCTGCACCTAATTCCATGGGCTCCTCCCGTGGAGTTGGAGTCTCATGCATAGCGGAAACCACCCTGTTCTCCTGGGATGTGCGGCAACTTCCCTGTCTCTGCAATCGAGCATCAATCCGGAGACACAGATGGACCAATGCGTTGAAATTCGGTGGCCTATCCACATGCACCAGATCATCCTGCAAGTCTTCAGACAACCCATCCTCAAATGTGTCCATGAGGGCTGCCTCATTCCAAGTTGAATCCTGACTAAGTATCCTAAATTCACTGATGTAGTCCTGCAAGGAACCCCGGCCCTGCTTCAGAGACTTCAGACATCGGGTAGCCGTCTCCGTCTTAATGGGGTCCTCATACATTAACCGGAGGTGGTCACAGAAGTGAAATCATCCAGCAAAGGGCTAGCCTGGAGCAGCAGTGGCATCGCCCAACAAGCTGTGGAGCCAGAGAGTAAGCTGATCATAAACCACACCTTATCTCGGTCAGTGGGAAAATCCTCTGCTCTCAAGCTGATAAATAGCTGGCATTGTCCCAAGAAAGCTGGAAACATGGCTTGGTTGACATCAAATTTATCATGCACTGCAACCGGGCATTTCCTCCGAGGTGGGAGTGGAGCCGGGTGAGCTTGGAGCTGTGCCACCTGGGCAACCAACCTGTTGCGAAAGTTGCGTGTTCTCGGCACGCAGCTGCTCCATGGTAATGATTTTTACAGCTTTTGTTTTAGGGCAGGAAACAAACTGTTCTGTCCCGTGATTCCAATGAATATGCAGACCCATGCTTGGCTGTCTGCCATGACTAATTACATAGATAAAGCCACCCCTTGGCTAGGAGCCTAGAAAGCTATCTTCAAGAACCAAGATTAAATTTACAGAATGCTTTCTCAATGGCTAGTAAAATGGACTGTTGTTTCCTGCTTGGCCACAACACAGTTGTCTGAAATGGTATAGGGTTTCCTACCTATGCAGGGGGTTGGACTATTCTCTTCTCTTCTCTCCCTTCTCTTCTCTTCTCTTCTCTTCTCTTCTCTTCTCTTCTCTTCTCTTCTCTTCTCTTCTCTTCTGTTCTGTTCTGTTCTGTTCTGTTCTATTCTATTCTATTCTTGTCCTGTTGCTTGGTTGCGGTGTCCTGGATCATGTTTGTTGTTCAGAGGAATTGTTGACAAAAGGAATATGACATTTGAAGCCCATGTCCAGGATCCGTCTGTGTGGTGGATCTTGATGCACTGACTCCAGCCTCAGTCCACTCCTTTTGAAAGTCCTCAACACTTTTGAATGGCCTTTTCCTGACAATCCTCTCCAGGCTGCGGTCATCCCTGCTGCTTGTGCACCTTTTTCTTTACACTTTTCCCTTCCACATAACTTTCCATTAATGTGCTTTGATACAGCACTTTGAGAACATCCAATTTCTTTTGCAATTACTCAAATTACTCAAAAGCAATTTGAAGCTTTCCCTCTTTATGGAGGGTGTCAATGATGGTTTTCTGCACAACTGTCAGGTCAGCAGTCTTTCCCATGATTGTGATTCCTACTGAACCAGACTGAGAGACCATTTAAAGGCTCAGGAACCCATTGCAGGTGTTATGGCTTAATTATCTGATTAGAGTGGGACACTTTGAGCCTAGAATATTCCATCTTTTCACAATATTCTAATTTTCTGAGATTGTGGATTTGGGGTTTTCATGAGCTGTAAGCCATAATCATCACAATTATGACAAATCACAGCTTGAACTATCTTGCTTTGCATGTAATGAGTCTATCTCATATATTAGTTTCACCCTTTAAGTTGCATTACTGAAATAAATTAACTTTTGCATGATATTCTAATTTTTCGAGTTACACACACACACACACACACACACACACACACACTTACTTCATGGCCAATCTAATCCTTAATAACTCAGAAAAGAAGTTCCACTAAGACAATCATCTTATTCCCACACCTCACTGTGAACTGGAGATTTCAGTCTAAAAACACTGATTTCTACCTATTGATTTCTATAAATACAGAAATATAATTAGTCAACGTTTCTGTAAAGCTGCAACTAATATAAAGCAGGGGTGTCAAATTCAATTTCATTGAGGGCCGCATCAGGGTTCTGTTTGACCCCAGGGGGGAGGGGCCATCGTAGACGTGGCCATAGTGGGCCTGGCCACCTCGACATCACTCATGTCGGGGGCACCTGTGGTGGTCCTAGCCCTCTGCCAGCGAAAATGGAGCTCGGCCCCTCTCGAGCTCCGTTTTCGCTAGCAGAGGTTTGCAGGAAGCCGTCGCAGCCAAAAACGGAGTTCAGGAGGGCCACACGCAGCCCTCCTGACCTCCATTTTCACTGGCAGAGGCCCATGGGCCGGTCCTTCGCTGTTTCCAGGATGGCCCTGTGGGCCAGATGTTAGTACTCCGTGGGCCGGATCTGGCCCCCGGGCCTTGAGTTTGACACCCCTGATATAAAGCAATATCCTTCTTTAAAACAATTATACTTCAATTTGGAGAGCAAAATTGCTTGCCTCAGTCTGACACAGTATGTGCAATTATTACTTTATTAAGCATCGATTCTTTATTAAAAGCAAATAAAAACATGAGCTCATTTTTTTTTTTGCAAACAAACCATGCCCAAACAATATAATCGTATCAAGACGAGTAATTCTGTTGTCGTTCTTTAAATTAAACATTCAAATGAAGAGCCATGTCTCATTTAAATGGGTTTGAGAAGTCAATACTGAGGTAAGCATACGAAGTAAAAAAATGTGTGATGTATAGAAGTCTTGGAATTGGCTTTATACTGCCACCCAGTGGCAGATATATTCCATTGTGAAAGCAGGATGCACTCCTGTATGATAAAATCAGTTTTTGAAAACAGTGAAATCGTGAGTTATAATGCCTTCCTTCCTTTCCTTCTTCCTTCCTGTAAATTTTCCACAGGTGGTAGGTACACTTACTACCAAAGACCTGGCAAAAATATACTATTCCAACCAAGAATGAGAAACTCACACTATTAAATTTATATTTGAAAACAGCATTGTAGCATAGTACAAATGAAGCCAGCTGCAAAAAAAACGGAAGGGAATATTATTTTGGGGGATTTGCCTTGGAAGAAATTCCAATAGTAGCTTGAAAAGAAAGGGGCTTATTATTCATTTATTTGCAAACAAAACAAAACTCTGGTTAATCCAAAGATTCTCAGAGCCGCTTCCAGGGTGACGTGGAATTATGGATTTCAGTTGGCGGATTACAAGCTCCATTTGCTAGCAAATATATACATTTATCATAAGCAATTAGTGGCTGGTTTAGATCCTTTGTTGCCATCTGGTTAGGCCCTGTTTACTTTTACATAACTTTGGCAATTTAAGCCATAATGACTCTCTTTGCACACAGCTGTGTTTCTTATCTATTATTCCCAGTAATCGAATGTGTTCTGCTATGCAAAGGGTAGAAGCAGCTAGCATTGGCATGCAAAGAGACTGCTGATTCACGATCATTTCTTATTGGGCGAAGCCAGAGCTGAGTATTGTTATTGCTGAATAACACCCAGACATAAAGTAGTAGGCTAGGGCTGCCAAATTCTGCTTAAAATGGTGTTTAGGATTAAGCAATGAAACTGAAACAGAATAAACGCAATCTCTGCTGCTGTGCAGCTTTTGCTTAAGCCATTAATATGATTGTTCAAGATTCTTTCCAAATTAAAAGACATAATCAGCTGTAGAATCATACAGCTATGTGGTTTTATTTTACGTATTGCTCCAAAGTGCAGTTTATTATGCTCTGTCTGGTATACATACATACACACACACACACACACACACATATATGCACACAATTTGCACACCACTTACTAAAATATATGAAATCCAAAAGCAACTTTCTTAAAGTAGACTTTAAAAAATGCATCAATGTCAAATGTAGCCTTTCGAAAAATGGATTAGATTTTAGAATAGAATAGAATAGAATAACAGAGTTGGAAAGGACCTTGGAGGTCTTCTAGTCCAACCCCCTGCCTAGGCAGGAAACCCTACACCACTTCAGACAAATGGCTATCCAACATCTTCTTAAAGACTTCCAGTGTTGGAGCATTCACAACTTCTGGAGGCAAGTTGTTCCACTGATTAATTGTTCTAACTGTCAGGAAACTTCTCCTTAGTTCTAAATTGCTTCTCTCCTTGATTAGTTTCCACCCATTGCTTCTTGTTCTACCCTCAGGTGCCTTGGAGAATAGTTTGACTCCCTCTTCTTTGTGGCAACCCCTGAGATATTGGAATACCGCTATCATGTCCCCCCCTCATCCTTCTTTTTATAAAACTAGACATTTTATTTACAAAATTGTTTGTATTCTTTCAAATTCTTTGGCCTTACTGTAAGGGTTTTTAATCTATATTTTTTAAAATATGTTTTTTATTTTTTATTTTCAAAACAAACATAACACATAAAATCTTCCTTCTTTGCATACTGTAGAAAGTGTATGGTTACAAAAGACTTTCGTGCATCTCTTCCACAGTCATCAAGCATAATTCATATTAACTCAATTATTTTAACTCAGATATTTATACATGTTACCATCATCATAACTCCATTTTCATTTGACTATAATTGTTCAAAGGTCCTTCATCATAAAATATACCAAGATTTAATACATAACCACATACTGGTATTTCATTTACTATTTCTAAAATCCTCCAATAACATTGAATCTTTATGTTCTATTCTAGCTAAATATCCATAATATTTAATAACAAAAACTTCTAATCCTCCTTTCCAAATCACTGTTTACAGTTTACATCTAGTTTCCTTATGTTGTACATACATACATACATACATACATACATACATACATACATACAATATATACACTGTTTACAGTTTACATCTAGTTTCCTTATGTTGTACACATACATACATACATACATACATACATACATACATACATACATACATACAATATATATATGCTGGTTTTGTTGTATTCGGGTCTTTTCCCGTGTAAGATTGAGATTGTCTTTGCAACGTTTTGGCAGGATCTCACCTGCCATCTTCAAGCTTGGGCTTAAAATGGGAACGGAGCTGCCGTCTTTCTGTAAGTCTTGGTGGGAGGGGATGGGGTGCTGGCTTTGTTTCAGTAAGTGGAATGATTGGTTGTGTGGTTGTGTCATGATTGGTAGATTGGTGCTGATTGGTGCTGGCTGTATGTGCATTGTTGTTTTGTATTGTAACGGCTTGGGTGGTGGGTGGTGTTCGTTTGTTGGCTAGGGCTGGTTTCCAGATGTTTGGTAGGCGGGAGGTATTATGACGTTTATTCATATTGTGGGGGTGTTTCTCTATGTCGATGGCTTCCATAATTATTCTCTTGTTGAGATGTTCTGTTTTGGAGATTAACCTGGCTCCTTCAAAGTTGATTTCATGTCCTGTAGCTTTAAGGTGCTGGAAAAGGGAGGAAGTTTTTTTCTTTTTTTCTTACTACGTTCTTGTGTTTTGTGATGCGTGCATTTTTTACAAAAAAGAAAAGAAAGGCAGAAAGAAAAATGCCACCTCTTCAGTAAGGCCAAAGAATTTGAAAGAATACAATCAATTTTGTAAATAAAAAATGGTAATAGTTCACAAGGTGCAAAAAGAAATGCATATTATTTCCACAGCAAGGAAGATAAAGCAGGAATGGTTAAATTGAATATTTTATTTTAAAATGAAAATATGTTCTTATTTGGATATCACTTCTGGCATTTGTGCTCGTGAAGGAAAAGAAATGAAACTTTGATTTTTGTTTTGTTGATTAGAAAGATTTGGTGTTTTAGAAATGGCTAGTTATATATTAATATGTAAAAGCAAAAAGTTCAGGTTGGGATGTGTTTATGTTGTTCTGTTCTGGGAAAAATTGGAAGTCAATGCCCCCTTTTCTTTCTTTTTCTCTTCTGCCTTGTATTTCACACTCCCTTTTCCCATTCCATTCCCTTAATTTCCTATTTTATTTTATTTTGTGGTATTTCATATAATAAAAAATGATTTAAAAAAAGAAAAAGAAAAAATAATTTTTGTGCAAATCTTTGGACAAAGAATGAGAGATGCTAGCTGAACCCCTTCTCTGTTGCCCTTCTGTGCAACTCTGCAATGCACTTTGGCAGTTTGTATCATTTTTCTTCCATTAAAACCCATGGCACAGGAGTCTTATATTCTTAGCACTGTGCTTGAATCTGAGAAATATAATTTTGAGAAATCCACAGCTAATCACCAATGCAGCAATGAACAATATGAACTGTAGGAATTATGTCAATATAAATGGAATGCATTGGAAATCAACAGAACAGACAATACATAGAAGCTGTTGATTCAAATTGCAATAAAGATTTTCATACATCCCTTATAAATTACTAGTAATCTCAATTATGCACTTGATAATACAAGAGTTTAACATTTATTTATTCAATCAATTTATATAGCTACCCATCTCAAACAAGCAGTTCTTGGGTGGCAAACAATAATAAAATTAATTAAAATCAAATTACAAGAACAATATAGAGAATGGGATATATGCAGTATAACAGCCACGGAAATTATAATCCATATATGTTAACATAACCAGGAAATGGGGTCCTGAACACGTTTGGAATATCAGGTTCGGGCATATAACTAGATCTTCAAAGTCTTATGAAAGGCCAACAGGGCTGGGGCCATCCTAATCTCAGAAGGGATACTATTCCAAGGACAACTGTGATGACTCCCCTGGATGCTTCCCTAGACATCTATCCAGATACTAGTTCAGAGTAGGATGAACTGGTCCCAGGAACATCAGGAGAAGATGCATCCGAAGGCTATGACCCAGGAATGGAGGGCACTCAAGCACAGGGGAGCAACCGGACAAGCAGCCCACTGAGCTCGAGACAGAAGAGGCATAGCTACCCTGGGAGTTTTGGGTGCAGAGAACAAACAGCTGCAATTGGGCAGTGGAGATGAAGAATGACTGCCTTCTCCACCTGATCCAAGAGCACGTAGGGCTGAGAGGAGGCAGGCACAGTGAAGGTCAGTCAGATTATTTGCAAAGAGGCAGCCTCACCTCTCTTGATGGGCTGCACTAGGAAGCACTCAGCAAGGAGAGTGAAATGATGAACATTTCCTTGCTGGGTGTATTTCAGCATTTGTGATTCTTGCATTGAACTTTGGATCATATCTCTTCAACTCCAGAATTTCCTTGTGGATTTGTATTTGCCCTGTGGACTTGCTTTGGCTAGTCGACTTGCCTTGTCTTTGTGCTGTGGATTAGTGCTGACTTCTTTTGAGTAGCCTGTTGAACTCATTGGGAGTGGGCTGGTGCTGGGAAAGGGAATTGCTAGGGAATATTAATTCAGATTTAGAAGCCTTAATAAAGACTCCTAACCCTCTTGGTGTGGGTATGTATCTGAGCGGGACAGCACAATAACATAAAAGGTATGACACCTAGACCCTACTAGCTGGCATTCCTTGATTGATGGGACCCTGTAGCATGCCCAACCTGCCAAACTGCATTTGATAGAAACAGAGAGAAGATGGTCCTTGTGGTATCCCAGTTCCAAACCATGAAGAGCTTTAAAGGTGACAGTTTGAATTTCATTTGGAATCAATGCAATGCAATGTATCAAGTACCCAACTCTCTTTACTACCCATGCAGCTGAATTCTGCAACAGTTGAAGCTTCTGAATGCTTTTCAAGGGCAGTTTATGTGAAGCACATGGCAGCAATCAAGATAGGAGTTCATGAGGCCATGAGCAATACTAAGGAAACCCTCCTGGTCCAGGAATGGGTGAATAACATGAGGGTATGCAAAAGCCCTCTTTTGCACAGCTACCATCTGTTCTTCCAGCAGAGCCATGACTAAGTCCTATAAGAGAGCTTCTGGATTGCATAGTGGATCCATCTGGAGCACTGCCATCCCATTGAGGACTAAAAGTGGAAAAACTTTGATACCAGGAGGCCTAAGTACCCAAAGCCACTCAGTCTTGCTTGGGTTGAATTGAAGCCCATTGCATCCCATCCAGTCTCCTACAGCCTCCAGGCCATGGGACATGATGCCCACAGCATCAGGCAGTCCAGAGTGGAGGTATAAAGCTGGGTATCATCAACATACTGTATATACTTTATTCCGAGCCATTGGATCACCTCATCCAGTGGCTTCATGTAGATGCTAAATGAGACATCATAAATAAATATATGACCAATAAATGCTTGATCAAGCGAGAGAATTATGCATCCCGTCCCTATACCAGCCAGTTATCCCTCCAGCCTTGAGAGCGCATACTCAAGATTAATAGAAATGTTCACGGTCAACCAGGTTATTTTCTCATAAGGAGAAGCATCTTTGTTGATTTTGTGTAACTCTTTTCCTGCTACTTACAAGTATGCAGCCATTGATAATATTTCTAGGCAGTCTAATCTCATTCCTTTTTCACACATCTACTGAAAAATTGGAGCAGTTACCTGCAGATGAAATGAGAGTATAGACATTTAAAGAGTGATTCTGAAAGACATTAACTGAACTGAATTGAGTTACAATCTAGAAATTTTCGGAAGCAATATCCAAGTGAGTGAATGAGTGTGTGTGAGAAAGACAGAGACAGAAGTTTAGATTAATTTTACTTATTAATAATATTGGCAATGGTGGGCTGTTGCTGGTTCAGACCAGTTCAGGCAAACTGGTATTTGTGCCCACCTACCCAAGCTCAATCCTGTCCTGTATCACTGTACTTTTGATGCTGCACACATGTATGGAAGGCACATGCAAGCAACTTGCTGTGGGTTTTGACACCGCACACATGTGTGGATGGCACCTGTGTGAGCGAAACGAGTACTCACATTTCCGATGCTGGGCAAACCAGTTGTTACAGTACGTGACACCCACCTCTGAATACCTGTGCACCTACACACGTATGTGTACATAAGCAGGAATTCACACTCGGTGCCAATATGTATTTATTTTGTTCATTTTAAGGGGAAAAACGATTATGTTTTTAGATAAAATGGTTCTTTTTTCTCACAATTCTTTTTTAAATGCTGGAATTGTTGGGGAAAGAATATATATTCCACAACACTTGGCTGTTTGCTTTATGATGGCTTTCTGAAACAGTTGAGATGACATGGTTTCTGGAATTCTTTCCAGCCCCATTTACCAGCAGTAGTTAAGCGATATTTCTATTTTCCTCTGTGTGAAAATAATGTGTTGCATTTTTCTGTTTCTGTTTTTTAAAGTGTTACATCAAGTGGATTGCTGCCAGTTTTACTACCAGTTTGCAACCCACGTGCAACACTGCGTGTGTGTGCACTGTTCTTCGTGCATACGTAGAACAATTTATAATGAACTGTGCATGCATAGTTACTAAAAACCAAAATGGCAGCAGCCCAGTGGTGGTGAGGGAAATCATTCAGGGGCGTGGCAGGCCTGGGTCACTGCCGATTCTGTGACCCAGACCTGAATTCCACCTCTGTGTTACATCTGTGTGTATTTGTGTGAATGGGTCCACTGTAAAGTGGAGGGATGGCAGAATGTTGTAGTTTGTGTGGGAATAAAGGAACAATCAGTAGGGTTTTGGACTCAGTTGTCTCTTGCATAGAGATTGGAAGGTGATTTTGTTTTGTGGTGATTTTTGTGGATCTCTCTGCAATGTTTTTCTCTGTAGACTCCAGATGGGAGTCTCCAGATCCATCCCATTTTCAAACTTGGTCTTTCTTTTACCAATTATTCCCATGGTATAAAATTTAGAACTGTTCCATTCTGGATTGGGGGAGTAATGTCACTAGTGGTCCTGAGCCTCTTTCCATAATTTCTTCCCAATTTTTTGTTGGAAACAATAGAAGTAAGGACATTGGGATCTTGCAGATCAGGAAACAGTTGTGTTAATGCATTTTATAAATTAAGAGTATATGTTATTCATCTCTTTGGGATGGAAAGAAAAGGCAAGCATTTCATTTTAAATAGTTTACCTCCGAAATTCACTGTATAACAAGTTCAGTTTGGCCATCATCTGAACATCTCCATAGATACAATCCAGATAGCTAATCAGATCCTGTGGCATATTAAAAAGTAACAATTGTATTTTGTCCTGATGTTTCTCAAGTTGTTGTTCCAGTTGTCAGATCCCCACCTGTTACCGTTTCAGATACAATCAATGTAGGTTTGTTGGCCTCATATAGCTTGCCCCTTAAGAAAGCAAAATACATTGAAGGTTGTGTGAAGGTTGTTGAGATCATATGGCAAAGAAACCAATGTTATCAATTTTAAAAACCAACAGCAGAATTTTCTTCTACAACTGAGTCTATTATTGAGCCATGGTGGCACAGTGGTTAGAGTGCTGTATTTCAGGCTACTTCTGCTGCCTGCTGGTTGCCTGCAATTTGGCAGTTCAAATCTCACCAGGCTCAAGGTTGACTCAGCCTTTCATCCTTCTGAGGTTGGTAAAATGAGGACCCCAGATTGTTGGGGGGGGGGGGGAAATGCTGACTCCGTAAACTGCTTAGAGGGGGCTGTAAAGCACTGCAAAGTGGTATAAAGGTCTAAGTGCTATTGCTATTGCAATTCTCTATCTGTTACACAAAAGTAAATCCCTTGGATTTCAGCATTCTTTTATTTCTGAGTAAACAGATGCAGGTCACAGTGCACGAAGGACAGTTTGGGTTGACCGACTTGAGTCTTCCTCCAGACTTTCTGTGACAGAGGATCTCCTACATTTCAGCATTTGAGTAGCAGGCTGTCACTTTTAAGAGTGGTTTTCTCTGCCCTTTCCATGTCAGTACTTTCAAACACATACAGGCAAGTGAATATTATGAAGGAAAAAGACATGACAGGCAGCTGATGTCTTCAGGATTCTTAGGCACCCAAGATGCATCATGGGCTTCTCTGCAGATTTAACTCCAAACTTCCAAAGGCAATCTGATTGTAGCCACCTGACAAGATGCAACATTTCTCAGAAAAGCACCCCCTGGAAGATCTTTAGGCTACATGAAATGGAAATGATTAACAGTAAATAAAAGGTCAGAGTTGAACAATGCATTTCATGCGGATAATTTTATGACCAGAAGGCTGGGGGAAAATATGGAAAAAAAAAAAACAAGGAAGTGTTTGAAGCTATGTTGTAATAGCATCGGAATGGTATGGTAGGGATGGATAGTAAAATAATTGTTAGAACAGAGAATAAATGTTTTGTGTTTGTTTGTTTGGTGCTTGCTGGTTTGGCTTTTGTTTTGGTTTATTTGATCTAATCTCAGATTACATGACCATCAAAGTCAGCTTTTCTTCATGAAATATTTACTCAGCAATGAATCAAATTTATATTGCCTCCCATCTCACAAAAAAAGCAACTTTGAGCTGCGTTCAACAATTGGATAAAGCAACGCCTCTGGTATTGCTACATTAAGCAACACAGTGGATTAATCTCATCGATATCTGCATTCTTTATATTGTGTTGGGGTTGCAAATTACAGCTTCTGAATATCACTTATAAAAATGAGATTTATCACTGAGATTTTTTTCATTCAAATGAGAAACCATATATTAGAATAGAACAATAGCTACCTAACGAGCCCTGAATCTCCAATTCAATGTTTCTTTCATCCATTAACTTACAAAGTAGCACTGAGAAAAGCAATTCTCTCAGAGACTTGGTGCAGAGGTGGAATTCACCAGGTTCTGACCAGTTCTGGAGAACCGGTAGCGGAAATTTTGAGTAGTTCGAAGAACCGGTAAATACCATCTCTGATTGGTCCCGTCCCCATCTATTCTCTACCTCCCGAGTCCCAGTTGATTGGGAGGAAATTGAGATTTTACAGTATCCTTCCCCTGCCACGCCCACAAAGCCACACCCACCAAGCCATGCCATGCCCACCAAGTCACGCCCACAGAACTGGTAGTAAAAATTTTTGAATCCCACCATTGACTTGGTGGCATTGTATCTGCAATAATGCAATATCAATTTAAGTGACAGTGAGTCTACACAGGTAGACTTTGACTTACAACCATTCATTTAACAACTATTTGGAAGTACAAAGGCATTGAGAAAAGTAACTTACAACCAGTCTTCATATTCACTGTTGCAGCATCTCCATGGCCATGTGATCAGAATTTCAGTGGTTGACAAACAGCATGTATTTCCTCCCTCTGCCTACTAACTTTGATAGGAATCATAACCTTGAGATCTCATGGAGTACAGTGCATAAGTTCAAGCAGGTTGCAGCATCCTGGGGCCATGTTATTGCCATTTGCAACCTTCCCAGCCAGCTTCTGACAAGCAAAGTCAATGAGGGAAGCCAGATTTGCTTAACAACCTGGTGTCTATGGAGATTCTCAGTCATCCCTTTGGGTTGTCCCAAAGGTGCTTTTTCAAGAAAGTCCAGTTGCCTCTTGGGTTAACAACCTGGTGATTCACTTAACAGCAGGGATTCCTTTAACAACCATGGCAAAAAGAGTTAAAATTGATTCACTTAATATGTGTCTTGCTTAGCGACTTCCGGTTCCGGCGGCCGACGGCAACGAGCAAGCCTTGCTCACCCCCCGCTTCCCTGGTGGACTTCCCACTCCTTAGGGGGCACGACGCCCCGTAGAGGCGTCCTGCCGAAGGGGCAGCACCGTGGGGGATCCCTGGATCGGCGGAGGCCGGCAGGAGGTCCTCCGCCTCGCTCCAGGCACCGGGGAGCACGATGGGGAGACGCTCCAGCGTCTTCGCTACGATGCCGATCAGAGAAAAAGAAACTAGAAGGATGCGGCTGCTGTGCGGTGAGGCGTGAACTTTCTCCATTCCCTTTAACAACCCTAACAACTCTAACGAAAAAAAGTCAGCTGTTTAAATCCTATTTTCGGCGTGAATCGGAGAGGCGCGGCTGGAGGGAGGGGGAATTCCCCCCTCCCTCGGATAGGCGGCTGGAAACGATTTAGCTCTTTGCCCCAGGGAAAGGAGGAGGAGGGGGAGAGCCAACCAATGATGTCACGCTCCTATTAAGTGAATTTTCGGACTTAAGCCCTAAAACAATGATGATCTGGAAACTTTGAACATTGAACTTTGAAAACTTTATTTGTTGCCTCCAAACCCGAAGCTGGCAGGGCAAGATGGCACACTTCCGTTGTCTTTATGAAATGTGAAATCTGACTCCACCTTTGAACTTCAGGCTTCCGGTCTTTGTCTCCGTGTTACTCAGACAAGTCTCTTGTGGATTGCTGTTCTTTGAACTCCCTGGAGTGGAAATTTTGCTCTATTACCAGGGAAACAAAAACTCTCTTCTGCCTGGACCTTCTGTCTCTTGGACTCTCTTAGCTGCCTTGCCTTTCTGATTGACCATTCGCTATACTGACTGAACTCTTTATGGTATAAAGAATGCCACCTAAAAAACCACCTCCTGGAAAGCCTGGCTTTGCTGCCTCTGCCCCGACATCTGCAACCTCCAGTCCTAGTACACAATCAACGATAACAGCTTTGATGCAACCCAAATCTCTGGAGATGGACTTTCAACAAATGTTTCAGCAAATTATACAGGGACAAGAGGAAATAAAGAAACAACTGCAGGAGATGAAAGAAGAAATTAAAGAGAACCAGGCCAAAATTAATAAGAACTCACAGAGATTGGACCTCTTGGAGGGTGGGGCGGCTGAGATGAGGGAAGGGATAGAAGGGATGCAGAAGGGAAACAAAGAACTTGACTCCCAGCAGATGAAAATAGAGTTTGAGAGAATGTCCTTTTATCTTAGATTTCAAAATGTGATAGAGACAGATGATGAAAATATAAGGGACATCATGACAAACATTTTAGCTGACTACATCCAGAAAGAGAAGCAACAGATGGGGTGGGAAATAGACCTGGTTTATAGAGTGAATTCAGCTTATGCTAGGACACACAATGTTCCCAGGGAGGTACATATTAAATTCCTTAGAAAAAGCATAAGAGATGAAATTCTGAGCACACAACGGGGGCAAGCCCTGACATACAAAGATAAGGAGATAACCATTCTGAAACAGATCCCCAAGAAAGAGAAAAAAGAAAAAAACTATTCGCAATTAGCGAATAAACTATACCAGAAGGGGGTGTGGTTTAGATGGTTGATGCCTGAAGGTATGCTAATATTCTGGGAGGAGACAAGAGTTAGAATTAATACACCCATAGAGGCACAGGCCTTTATGGAAAAAAACAAACTACTCCTAGAAAAACCCGAGGATCCTCCACCAGATACACAGGACACGGGAGGGGCCGGAGCTCTGTCGGCGGAGGGAGATGGGGCAACATTGAGAAAGCTCAGATCACAAAAATGAGTAAGAAAATCCACCTGACATAAACTGTTCGAAATTATTAACTGAACTTACATGCTGACTATATGTTATTACGTTACTACCTAATAATGAATTATGTGCAAATGTATACTATGAGTATGGAGGGGGGGCGCACCTACCGCACACTGCAGTTGCCAAAATTTGTAACCTATCCCCTACCTTTTCCCTTTGTAAAATATTAAAAAAAAAACAATAAAACTTTGTTTAAAAAAATATCTGTCTTGCTTAGCAACTAGAAATTCTGCTCCCAATAATGGTCATAATTCAAGGTCTTCTTGCATTGTAAGTATGCACAATATTGTGCCTCAGCAGTTAAGACTTTGCTTTCTTGATCTTGATCATCATCTCATGAGAAGCTGATTGATTACAAAAGACAAGGTTAAACTTGAGGTAACTTGGCACTTACACTGTGAACTGAGATTAAGCTATTTATGTATTGTGTAATATAAGAGACATGACCTAATTTCACTTATTGAACCTATGCACTGTACTCCATGAGATCTCAAGGTTATGATTCCTACCAAAGTTAGTAGGCAGAGGGAGATAACTGAAGTGGAAGAGTAATGTTAGTCCTTCTTCCATCCTTCTCTTTAAAGACATAATTATACTTGAACTCATTTCAATCTTTCTGCATCCCTCAACTGATCTATGTCTCTTGGGAATGGTGAAAGACATTTTCCTGACCATATGATTGATGTAACCACCTATCCACTTGGCTACCATATGTAAAAGGGAGTTTATGCTTTAGATCTATAAATATGTAGATTTGTCTTGCTTTTGCTTCTTCAGATCCAATTATGCATGTTAAAACAGAGATTTGCTATTTTCCCTTCTATCACTTTATGTTACTTTCTAAAATACATTTTTTGTATAAGTGGCATGGGAACTTCTTATCTATTGTACATTTTAAAACTTAGAATGTAGAACATAGAACAATAAAGTTGAAAATCTTGGAGGTTTTCTAGTCCAACTTCCTGCTCAGATGGGATTTAAAAACAGTTAACTCTATAGCATTACAGCCAAATGGCTATCCAGGCTCTTCTTGAAAATATCAACTTCCAAAAGAAAGTTGATTAATTGTTCTCATCTTCACCAAAACAATCACATTTGATTTTTCAACAAGGCTGTCCAATTACTTCTGTTTCTCAATAGTGAGGTTTCCAATTTAAAAGGTCCTCAGCAATCAAACCAACTTTATCGAGATCCACAGTTGCATCTAGTGCACGAAATAAATCACTTTTAAATAATGACAGATTAAAGATCAACATTTGTCTGTAAACGACAATTGACCACATAGACTTTCGAGGTATCACTAAGCTTTAATATATATAGATTTACTGGTATGTAGGTCAAATTCAGGTGTAGTTGCTAAATCTATTGTCTGAAGAACAAAATCTTTCCAGAATGTAAAAGATGGACATTCCTGCTATAAAGCATGAGATCCAGTTCTTCAGTGATTACTTGATAGTAATCATCTATTCAAATCCTTGGATTTTGGTTATGAAATTCAAATCTATATCCTATGCATTCATATACATTTCATAAATGGAAAAGGTCATGCATAATATCAGTTTCAGTATCCTTATTATGAAAGTGATGCTTACCTCCTTTCCATTCCAACTAATGTCATTGAGGCAATTGATCTCCTGAATAATTTATTTCCCTGGATGGGTCAAACTCTGCAGGAAGTCTTATCTTTGACCTAGGGCAGGGCTGTCAAACTCCCGGCCCGCAGACTTGATGCGTCAAGCACTGGCCATGCTCACACCTGGTTTAGTGAAGGGGCAAAAAATCCTGATAGGTCACATGACACCGCCGTTATGATGTGAGTTTGACAATCTTGTCCTAGGGTATTCCAGCAATGTAGGCATTTTCTTTTCATATGTGTAATCATGGATAGTAAAATATTGTTCTAAGCACTATGTGGCATAGTCTTCTATATTACTTATAAATCATCTTCTTCTAAATAGAATAATGAGAATAGAAGAGCTATGCACTCAGAGCTATGCACCTAGGAAAGGGAAACTGAGACTTCTTACTTCATTGTTTTTGTCATCTTTATTTATAATAATGGAATGTTTTGTTTGATTGTTGTGAACTGTCCAGAGAGTTGGGCAGAATACATGTTTAATTTTTTGACATTTCTGCTTATTCACCAATGAAACATTCCTGAATCTTTTAATGCCAATGTTTTCATCAATTTTAGTTTCTAGGGAAAATCTTGTTACTAAATTAGCAACACATCAAACAGTCAATATGTACTAGGAAATAATTCACTTACTTTTTCAAGTACTTTATCTTCTATTTTCACTTAGGGAGGTTTGAAGAATTCAATGTTTGTGAATATCAGTACAATCTAAATTGATCTGCATGGAATAAATGTGAAGAACAGAATGTACAGCACTTATATACATACTTTTGCTCATTTTGATGGTTACAGAACACTTATTTGGTCAATAAATCAACGTATTTGGAAAAGAAAGTTAAGGATGCACAGAATTACCCATTTCATTTGAATTATTTTAATCTTACATTCCTTTAATCCTGTTTATGAAGATTTTGCTCAATTTAATTACTGTTTTTGTTTGTTTCAAAATCAACTTACTGAAAGTCTCATACATTTCAATTATCCTTATATTCAAAGCCAGTTCTGTTTCTTTTAAATGCAGTAAACAGGGGTGTTTGCAGGGGTTCAGGAGAACCTCTAGCTAAGATTCTGTGGAGTTTGAAAAAACCCCAAATCCCACTCCTGTCTGGCCTCGCCCATCCCTCCCATCCTAGGAGTCCCCACGTGGCTCATTTTGGATTCAGGTAAGTGCAGGGAGTGTGAGGAGGCTCGGGGAGAGAGGAAAAACGGGCCTACCAGAAGTTCAGGAAGACCGGAAATGGGTGTGTTTTCAGCCTCCAGAGGGTCTCCAGAGCCTGGGGAGGCCGTTTTCGCTTTCCCAGAGGTTGAGAAAAGGCTCCGGAGCCTTTTCAATCCCTCCCATAGTGCAGGAGGTTGACTGGGCCACACCCACCATGGCCACGCCAAGCCAGAAACTGGGCAGAGTACCCCTTACTAAAATTTTTGGAGGCCACCTCTTAGTATATAATGGATTGCGAATAGGATATTCCACAATTTATTTCAGAAAATATGCATTTTTGTCTATAACTTTGTATGTTTTAACTCTCCTGAATTTTTGGAGAAATGTGAATAGAAGTGTTCCCCCGTATACAAATGCCTCATGATAAATAAACATTGCATGCAGAGATATCTAACTGGATTCATGAAATGGCACTGCCCCATTTATTTCAATGGTTTGAATTTTGGTTTTAAAAACCTTAATTTTTCCAGTTTGTTGATGAAATGTTTAGAAACAGCCAGACAGCACTATTAGCTTGTTGTTTCTGGGTGAATACTGGATGTTCTACCTAAGCACTGCATGTGACTAGTAATTAAATATGTGTTTACACAGTTTTATGTGAACAGAGAGTGCACGAGTTAGGCGCTCATATTTGGGCTACAAAGAGACTTTTTTTCCCTTATACTGTTGCTCCATCTGGTAGTTATCCAGATATTTGTAGACAAGAGCAAGTAGCTCTAATGCCAGAAAATGGGGGAAATTGACTGGTGGACATACTACTTTATGTATGAAAAATGCATTAATTATATTGAGTACCTCAAGTATTTGTTCTAAACCCTTCTCAATTTCACTCTGATATTTTCCTTCAGAATCCAAAAATAAAATAAAAATAATTCTATTCAGAAGTAGACTCAATTGTCCCTGAATTCTATGTTTATAGAAATGTGGCATAAATTAACATAGCCAAACACTTATTAGTTGTCCCAGAAGCTGTTCTGTTTAGTCAACCATAATGTAAGCAAAGCTTTTATTATAACACACGTTTGCCTCTCCATCATTAAGTATTGTGCTGTTTCTTTAACATCCAATTACAACAAAGCACTTTATTTTAATTCAATGAGTTATATATTTCCTTCCAAAAATTATTCATGCTTTACAGCAATAATTCAACAAAGTCAATATACCCTAAATTCCCATGATAAAAATGTTGTTTTCCAGAAACATGCGAGGTTCACTGAGAACTGGTTTTAGTTTATAGCACCCCATTAATATCTTAGTCACATCGTTTAAATTAT
Organism: Natrix helvetica; assembly: GCF_964273705.1. Classification (NCBI taxonomy): domain Eukaryota; kingdom Metazoa; phylum Chordata; class Lepidosauria; order Squamata; family Natricidae; genus Natrix; species Natrix helvetica. The sequence continues at coordinate 151,173,096 of NC_138550.1, read as the reverse complement.
ACTAAGTAATTAATTAGTAGACAAAAACAAAACAAAAAATACATACTTTGGGGACTATGCATTCTTTTACTTTTTTTTCATTTCTATGCACACATTGCAAACCCTGTAAATTATTCAGTCTGGATCTGAATTTCATTTTCGATCCCTGCATCAATAACAAAATGCTGACATTTAATCATGTAATAAATAATTAAACAAATAATAAAGGTGTCGCAGATTCTATTAGCAAAGATCATCTAAAATACACTTTAATGAGTGCTTTATATGCAGATTATTGATCATGAAGTGCCAATCTTCAGAATGTAAAAAAAAAGACAGATTTGCTGATGCCCATATACTGTATCATTCCAAAATATATTACAAGAATTGGGATTATGAATCACAAATTGTATAATCCTTTTAAAAGATTTAAATAGTCATTACTGAAAGTATGTAGCTGCCACATCAAAAACACCTATGATATGTCCTGTTATCTAGTTAATGCTCTATACAGGGGTGTCAAACTCTATTTCATTGAGGGCCACATCATGGTTGTGTTTGACCTCCGGGCTGGGGTGGAAGTGGAGCGTGGACGTGGCCAGGGTAGACGTGGCCAGCTCGACATCACTCATGTCAGGAGCACCTGTGGTGGCCAAGTGCTAAGGCAGAACTTCCTTCAGACTCTCCCTTACTGTCATTATTATCTCCTTCCTTCCTTTCATTCTTTCTTCCTTCCTTCCTTCCTTTTCCTTCCCTCCTTATTCTCCTTTCTTCTTCCTTCCCCTCTTTCCTTATTTTTCCTTCCTTGTTCTCTTCCCATCTTCCTTTCTTTTTTTGTCTTTCCCTTTCTCCTTTCCTGTCCCTTCTTCTATGCACAAATGCAAAAGGGGAAACATTTCTACTTTTGATTTGCTTTTAGTTTGTTTTGCTAGCCCTCTGCCAGCAAAAACAGAGCTCAGGGGCCTGCGCATGGCCCTGGGCCCTGTTTTCAGCTGTGACAGCCTCCTTCAGCACTCTGACAGTGAAAACGGGCCCCGGGCACCACTAGTCCTTTCCTATTTCCAGGGCAGTCTCACAGGCCAGATCTAAGCACCCCTCAGGCTGGATCCGGCCCACAGGCCTTGAGTTTGACACCCCTGCTCTATAACATATAGCAATCTTTGTCGTCTAGCTGTCCTCCAGGTGTTTTAGAGGAGATCTTCCACCACCCTCATATTGATAAATCTGATGAGAAATGTCATTCAACTGTCTCAGAACAGGGACAAAGTCCAAATCAAATTACTAATGAGTAATTATTGGGTAATCTTAGATTAATCCTCCTGTGTTCTTTGGAAGAAATCTTAAGTGATAGATCAGTCTAATTGTTTATCATTTTAATACGGACTGTACACCGCCCCGAGTCCCTTTCGGGAGAGGGGGCGGTATATAAACGCTAATAATAAATAAATAAATAAATAAATTTTAATAATGATTTCATTAAATGAAAAAGTAAAGGGCTTTCCTAAGTTTACCTTTTGCTGGTATTTATATAATTCCATATACTTTGGTTGGGATAAATTCCCACCAAAAGAGTTATATCATGTGCCAAATCAAGCAGTAAAATGGAATGAGCAATAGAGAACAAGCCACAGTATCTCTCCAATCTAAGAAAGCTGCACCAAATACTCTGTTCAACTTTGCGTGGCACTTTTGAATAGTAAGGCTGAGATGTCAAAGCAAGATGTATGATCCACTTAAGAGGTAGCAAAGCATCCTAGATAAATCCTTGCATCTCCCATGCTTCTCTACCTTTTGATTCATTAATTTGAGTTGATGTATAGCTTTTATTTTTCCTTGCAGGGCATTTAACTGAATTAAATGTGATATAAATGTTTGTATTCACATCTCAACATGCCCAAATCTAATGCATACATGTCAGCATGGGTAAATATCTTTAGTGCATACTGTGTACAAAGATAATAATAGACTAAGACAGAACTTTCAAAGAAAAACAAGATAAAATTTAACTCAAAACAGATTCTTCCTTCCTTCCTTCCTTCCTTCCTTCCTTCCTTCCTTCCTTCCTTCCTTCCTTCCTTCCCTCCCTCCCTCCCTCCCTCCATTCCCTCTCTCGTCCCCTCCCCTTCCTTTCCTCATTGGATGAAGAACCATAAATGTATATCCATAAATTTAAAATGCTATAATCCAGGGAACTTTTAATTTATCATTTTTTTCTCTGTGCCACAAACTTTTAGAGGGTATTTTAACTGGTTTTCCAACAAAAAGTCAGTAGCAAACAAGGAAAAAAAAGCACAATGGGCTGCTTCAAAGCTTCAGAAGTAGCAAAGGTTAACTCACCTTTGTTTAAGATTTGAAGGCATGTAGAATTCAGACTACAATTTAGTATTGGAACCTTTTGTCCTTTCATTCAACTCTAAAAACATTTACTGCCTTTGGGAAGTGCCGCTGAATGGCACGGTGCCATGTCGAAAGCTGCTTTGTCAAACCAGAGTGTTTGACATTTCCAAAGTTCTCAAATTAAAGTATATTATTGTTTTGAAAAATGTTACAAGGGTTACCACTGCTTACAATTTCTCCCATGTTTAACTTGTTCGACTTTTGTTATATTTTTATCAACAAGGTTGTACAACTCCAACTCAAAGATTTTTGCAGTGGGAATAATTAGAATAGAATAGAGTAACAGAGTTGGAAAGGACCTTGGAGGTCTTCTAGTCCAACCCCCCTGCTTAATTAGAAGAGTATGTAACAAAAAGCTGGACCAGCTGCTTTTTATTCATAAAGGCCAAGAATATCCATTTAAAATATTTTTGATAGTATCTGGGCATTGATATTCAGTGTCATACCTGCCCTGACTTGAATCCTTACGATAGAAAGACCCTCAATTCCATTTGTGTGAAAGGTATTGGCCAATATAAACAGGAAACCCAGAAACTATTCTTGTTTAAGATCCTCTATTCAAGCATCCCCCCTGAAAGTCTATAGCTGTAAATGGATTGCTTGGATTCCAGTAAGAAACTATGGAAGCAAGTGGATTGCCTACCTGCCTTATGATTAAAATCATAATCCAAACTATTTTTGTTCCTATTAATAGGACACAGTTGCTAGCTAGGTACATCTGAAGTTGTAGCCATGATTCAAGCAACACTGAATGTCTTGCCACTCTAACCTTCTCCCCGAATGCTCCAAAGCACAGGTTTTCAACGTTGGACTTCAACTCCCTGAATCCCCCAACCATCCATGATAGCTGAGGAAGACTGAAAGTTGAAGTCCACAAGTCTTAAAGTTGCCAAGGTTGGACAACCTTGATTTAGGTATGTCCTTTCTAAAAACAATGTCAGAAGAGGAGCTTTTGTGTTATTGCATTTCTTCATTAAAATCCTGCAATTCCACATGCTATGGATTAGCTGCTAATTAAAACATATATTGAGTTGTATATAGTTTATCTTAAGAGCCACGGTGGCGCAGTGGTTAGCGTGCAGTACTGCAGGCTATTTCTGACTACTGGCTGACTGCAATTTGGCTTTTCGAATCTCACCAGGCTCAAGGTTGACTTAGCCTTCCATCCTTCTGACTGAGGTGGGTAAAATGAGGACCCAGATTATTGGGGGCAAGATGCTGACTCTGTAAACCGCTTAAAGAGGGCTGTAAAGCACTGTGAAGCAGTATATAAGTCTAAATGCTATTGCTAAATGCTACTAACTCATGTTACTCTCAATTTTGCAAAATCTCATGCCCTATCAGGGTGATTGCAAATAACCAGAACATATGCTAGATTGCAAGGAAACAGGATAGATACACTAAATGACTTTGCATCAAATGACTAGATTTCTGCCTAAACCTCATTAACATTTACAAGCTTTAGTTTAGTGAAGCAGTTACATAACTATAAGGGAATGACTCATCCAATTTTCCTGTCACTATTTTTTTTAAAGATAAATGATTCATGTTTATGGTTTTACTTCTGACAGTCTAATTAGGATAAGTTGCTGGGGTATATTAACTATTCAAAGACATTGTGTGTCAAGGTCTTAAGTAGTTACTTGGAAGTTAGTGGTTAAGGTTCTTAATGGGTGTGAACCTTATTTCAAATTCAGGTATCTGAATTTCATAGCAGTAAAATAAAGTTAATATTAATAAATACCTACATAGTTGTAGGTAACTATGGATACTCTTGCTTATTGTTGTATTCTTCTGTTCTGTTGTTGTATTTAACTATTCATTGTAGTTGTAGTATCACATTTTCTTATCTCTTTGAAGCAATTCAGCAGGGTACTTTATGGACTTCTTTGATCTGCTCTACCTTTGCCATTTTGTTATCACAAAGGTCTTTCTGACTTCAGGACTAAATATTTACTTCCAAACCACAAAGGTAATTTTGGAACACTCTTTCATCATCAAACTGGCTTTCTTCCTCTATCATCATACTCAAGAGTCTCCTCCACCTGATTGATCCCCCCTCCCCAAATGATTCTCATTACTTTTTGTTGTTGTTTTGATTATGTAGAAATGAAGCAAGATTCCATTAATGGCTATAGGAAACCAGCCAGCAATATATGCCAATTGAAGATCAGTCATTCTAAGATGATGGGAAAGGGGAATGAGTGTAGATGAATAAGTGGAAATAACACTGCATTTCATTGGAGAAGAAGTATGCACTTAAAAACAAACAATACTCTAACCAGCATAGCATCCTTTTTGTTCTACAGGAAGTAAATGATAGATTTCCAGATAGCTATACGTTTGATTTGCAGTTATACCCATAAATAGCTTCTATGTTTTTGTCAAACAGTTTTGGGCCAATAGTTTCTAGACTTATTTCCCTACTCCTTGTTTTTCTAAATTAGAAATGCCTTTCCAGTTGTTAATCATTCTTCATTTTCTTTCAAAACACTGTTCATCTGGTCTACCAATCTCAATTGTAGACTTTTCTGTGATTTTTAGCCAGAATCCAGTGAGTTCCTGTTTTTGACCTTCTTTGACTACTTTCATACCATTATCTTAGTTATCCTTATATCTTCCATACTGGATACATTCACCATGCTTTCAACTTGCTTATCCATGTTGCATTCCTATTGGTACTCAAACTTGACCACAAATTTGCCCAAAAATGTGGTGTCTTTGTCAGGTTTTCATTGATTGATTATTTCCTATTTTCTGTTTCTTGTTATTACCAAGTTCCTTCTATCCAGTACATGGCATACACCATATTTTTCGGAGTATAAAACACATCTTTTTCCCTCAAAAAAGAGGGTGAAAATCTGGGACATCTTATGCACTGCATACAGCATTTTTGGCCGCCCAAAACCCCACCCCCTTTGCAAAAATGACTGTGCATAGCCTTTAGGAGGCTTCCAGAGTGCTCCTGGGGGTTGGAGAGGGCAAAATTGAGTGAAAAACCACCTGTTTTTTGCCCCCCAGCCCCCAGGAGCACTCTACAAGCCTCCTAAAGCCTATGCAGGCCCTTTTTTGACAAAAACTGCACCAACTTTTGTGAAAAACGGCCCGTTTCTGGAAGGTCTAACAAGTGCAAAAACATTTTTTTTTAAAAAATTGTCTCTTCAAAATCTTGGTGCGTCTTATACTCTGATGCATCTTATACTCCGAAAAATATGGTACGTGTTGCTTGACCATTGTCTGTAGTATGAAAAAGGACTTTATGCATCATTTCCATGCCCTTTTTTCATTGTTGCCTTCTGAGAAGAGGCTTTGTTGTATCCAAAGCAGAACAACTAGATTCTGTAACAGCTTTGTTCCTTACAGTCGTTAACTCTCAAAGATTTTTTTTTCTGCTTTGTATTTAAAGAAAGGGACACGATGGCTCAGTGGCTAAGATGCTGAGCTTGTCGATTGAAAGATCGGCAGTTCGGTGGTTTGAATCCCCAGTGCCGCATAATGGAGTGAGCTCTGGTTACTTGTCTCAGATTCTGCCAATAGTTCAAAAGCAGGTAAAAATGCAAGTAGAAAAATAGGAACCACCTTCGGTGGGAAGGTAACAGCGTTCCGTGCGTCTTCGGCATTTAGTCATGCCGGCCACATGTCCACAGAGATGTCTTCAGATAGCGCTGTCTCTTTGGCTTTGAAACGGAGATGAGCACCGCCTCCTAGAGTCAGGAACAACTAGCACATATGTGCAATGGAAACCTTTACCTTTATTCAAAGTGGACTGTGATTAATATAGGCTTTGGTATCATTTTAGTATAACTTGTCACTTTTGGTGCTGCTGTGGTTGTTATGTTATCCTTGGGATGGTGACATTGTTCAATGGATGCAGTTCCTTCCTTTGAAAGTGGGGCATTGGTATTTCATTTTAAAGTATGTCATTGTGTAACGGGTAAATGACAATAACAGTTATCTATCTTATCTTACTATCAGGGTTTATCATACAGTCAGCAAGATGTTTAGACTTGAGCTGGCATTTTTATGCACCTATCAAGTCCATTTCAAGAACCTGGGTTAGGCAGATGTTCTTCTTTGATTATATCAATTACTATTATTATCATTCATAGTGCTATTAACAATACAATACAATAATACAATAGCAGATTTGGAAGGGACTTTGGAGGTCTTCTAGTCCAACCCGCTGCCTAGGCAGGACACCTTACACCATTTCAGACAAATGGCTATCCAACATCTTCTTAAAGACTTCCAGTGTTGGGGCATTCACAACTTCTGGAGGCAAGCTGTTCCACTGATTAATTGTTCTAACTGTCAGGAAATTTCTGCTCAGTTCTAAGTTGCTTCTTTCCTTGATTAGTTTTTACCCATTGCTTCTTGTTCTACCCTCAGGTGCCTTGGAGAATAGCTTGACTTCTTCTTCTTTGTGGCAACCCCTGAGATATTGGAACACTGCTATCATGTCTCCCCTAGTCCTTCTTTTCATTAAACTAGATATACCCAGTTCCTGCATCCGTTCTTCATGTTTTAGTCTCCAGTCCCCTAATCATCTTTGTTGCTATTCTCTGCACTCTTTCTAGAGTCTCCACATCTTTTCTACATCGTGGCAACCAAAACTGAATGCAGTATTACAAGTGTGGCCTTACCATGGCATTATAAAGTGGTATTAACACTTCACGTGATCTTGGTTCTATCCCTCTGTTTATGCAGCCTAGAACTGTGTTGGCTTTTTTGGCAGCTGCTGCACACTGCTGGTTCATATTTAAATGGTTGTCCACTAGGACTCCAAGATCCCTCTCGCAGTTACTACTATTGAGCATGGTACCACCTATACTGTACCTGTGCAAGGTACAGCTAAAGTAGTATTTATTAAATTACTTTCATGAAATAAATATTGTGAAATCGATGCATAATCTGAAACTTCATGAAAGGACCAGTGAACTGAAGAGTTTGGCATATGGGTCTGAGGTGTATAAAGCAAAGAAATAGCACAATCTCTCCGCTAAAACATGCTGCATTAGTCCAAAAACAGAAAGTGCTAATTTTACTTTCAGAATGGATTATGCAAATCAAATGCATTTGCAAATAATTGTTCATCTTGGTTGTTCTGTTCTGATTGCTTTTTTGTAGAATTTTTAAATTGTGTTGTATTTTAAATCTGTTTGCCAGTGGATTGCATTAAAAGTTGAGGCAACCTGCTCTTTCAAAACTAGCAAGGTGGATAAAACAATTATACCCTGTATTTCTGCTTGATGATTTCTCCTTGTTCAGAAAATTATTAAGTCCTCCATGATCCTGGAAATGGACTTTGAGACATACAGTTAAAAAATTAAGAGGAATACCCACGTGTGGAATCAATTGACCTCAGATATTTCTACTTTTCCAGTACCTTCCCAGCACAGAAAGATTACATTGCTGTTAGTAGATTCTTAGGAGGACACTAGTCATCAGATACTAGATATTTAACAGGGAGTTCATGTCAGAGATGGATTTAGCTACCTGGACTGATGCTAAATAAAGTGAATGCAAGCTTTCTCCCAAATATCCTAATCAGGCAGTGGAAAGGTTTTAAGGACTTTTAAATGCGTTAAATCAAATATGACTCTTTATTGAAATTCAAGAAATACAGTTGAATTCTCCCCAAAAGAAACATACCTGGGTTTTTCTTCATCTTCATTTCTACATTTGAGTTCTGATTTGCTTATCTGTTCTTTTAAAACATTAAATCTTAGGATAGCCATATAGAAACACATACATACGGAGAGATGCACACACACACACACACATATGTATATGTATTTGTGTTACAACCCCTGGTATGCCCAAATATGGGAGGGAGCTCACTACTCCCTCTTTCTGTCTTTCGGCTCATCACAGAAGACCATCAAGGCAGAAAACCATATTTTTATTTTTAATGTTGCCTTTTTATATTTGTGTTGTATTTGTACTGATAAATAAATAAAGGGAGACTAGTATAGATCCATTTCAAGCTATTTAGCTCTCATCAGCTAGCCATACCCTTACTGGGATTCGAACCAGGGCTGTATTACATATTAGGCAGTTCTATTAGCCACTAAGCCACAGGCTCTCATCCTTATCAGCTGAGCCAGGGAAAGCATATTTGGGCATACCACAGGTTGTAACACAAATACGTACCAATTTCCCTGGAATATATGGAATTAGAATTATAGGTAAAGGTAAAGGTTCCCCCACACATGTGTGCTAGTCGTTCCTGACTCTAGGAGGCGATACTCATCTCCGTTTCAAAGCCAAAGAGCCAGCACTGTCTTAAGATGTCTCCGTGATTATGTGGCTAGCATGACTCAATGCTGAAGATACACGGAATGCTGTTACTTTCCACCAAAGGTGGTTCCTATTTTTCGACTTGCATTTTTACATGCTTTCAAGCTGCTAGGTTGGCAGAAGCTGGGACAAGTAATGGGAGCTCATTCCATTACATGGCGCTAGGGATTCGAACCTCTAAACTGCCAACCTTTCTGATTGACAAGCTCAGCATCTTAGCCATTGAGCCACCGCATCCCTAACAATAGCTTTACAAATGCTTAAATGCATCATTTGGATTTGAAGCTGAAAGACCTGAGAAATAGGATACCAATAGCCGTATGCTTCACCAACATGGGTTTCAAATATTCCAAAAATTATATCACTTTATGATATGAGAAAATTTTTTATATATAATTTAAGATTATTCTTCATTAGCAATTCAAACTTCCTTCTGAGAAGTAATATCCAAACTAAGCATACTCCCTATGGCTTCTACAGAATTAACAGTCAGTTAAAAAGAAATAACAATTGAAGTTTTTTGTCAGATGGGATTTAAAAATAGAAAAAGAGTTGACGAGGCAAGGAATGATACTGAGAAAGGAAAATAACACTTCTTCCCCCAAAATATTTTGGTAACAACTAACAGAAGCGGACCAAACTTATTTGAGAAAGGTTTACAGGAAGGCTATTTGCATTAATTCAATAATATATTGAATCATGCACTGCAGAGCAAAAGAGAAGAGTGCTGACAAAATAAACCATTGGATGAAATTTGCTTATTGTTGTGTTCAGTTAAAATAGTCGCATATTGCAGCTGTGCAAAAATAGACGACTTATGGACTTGAGACACACAAGGGAGAGTACACACCTATTGTATACTTCTTGATAAAACCTTGATGGGAATTTGTCTTGCTGGATAGATGAAACATGGAATAGCCTGAATGCTCCTTTTGTGAGGAACACATTTGAAGTTCCCTTTGTCATTGGCCCTTTTGTCATTGACCATGTAGCCAGGAAGGAAGTTGTAGTTCATCCGGGATCACTGGCTAAGTAGTCAATCTAAGCCTAGTCTTGTGGCCCGCCGGTGGCCAGCAGATTTGGCAGCAGAGTCGGAGAGTGAGGAGGTTGGGAAAGAACATGGGCTAGTCCTGAGGGCTGAAGAAAGCTCAGACAAGGAGTCTGCATTGGAGGCAGAGAGGGAGCTAGACAGCAGTGAGGCAGAGGAACAGCTGCAGCCTGTTCCCAGTGTGCGCATGCACAGAGTTGCCAGAAGACAAGAACAACTAAGAAAGCAGGGTTGACTTAGGAGTAAAGCCACACCTTGGAAATGATTGGCCCCTCCCATAGGAAACAAAAGAGGAGGAAACGAGGAGTGGGCTTTTGCAGGAAACAATTTGTTCATTCGGTCAAGTGGAAAGTTCTGTTTTTGACTATAAGAGACTGGTTCGGGCAAACCAGTATTGGAAATTGTGACTGGGTCAATGAACCGGTTGGAATGGCAGTCTCACCATGCCCCTGAACCAGTTCCCTGGTTGCCACAGCTTGTTTTTGGACATTTTTAATGTTCTGTGCATGCACAGACCTATTTACAGGCAACTGTGCACGCAAATCACGCGCGCAACAAACCAGCAGTAACGCCGGCAGAAATCCACCCCTGGTTTGGAAACTAGTTATCTTGAAGTGTTGTGGCCTCGAATGAGGAGACAGAGACGAATATAAGCCAACGTGTTTATTATAACAAGAACTGACAGGAACGCAAACTAGTCGTCTGACAGCTATTTATATCAGGAGCTGTCAGACGACGAACCAATAGGAACAAAGGATTTCTCCCGCCGGCTGGCCGGTGCGCCTGGGCCAATCAGAGGAGCCCTACTCTCGACTGCCCTCTGCTGGCCAGGCTCACCGGTATACAACACCCCTTTCCCCTGGATTGCGCAGGCGTAATCGTCTAAGTACGACGGACGCCTGCGCACGCGCTGGGAGCGTCTCAAAGAAGATGGCGCCTCGCCCGAGGAGGACGGAGTGTCGGCTCTGCACTTGTGGCGAACAGGCCTGGCAGCGTCCTGGATGGGTCTTCCTCCCGGCAATGCACCGACGGGCGATGGTAAGTGAGCCAGCGCACCGGGAGGGGCTGTTGCGAGGTCGGAGCTAGTGGCGTGTGGACGGTCGAGCCGGCAGGCGTCGTCGTTAGGGCCTGGTTGCTTTTCTGCAGATGTGTTGAGTTCAGGTCCCTCTGGTCGCCGACGCAACTGGCTTATGTGCCGCCGCCAATGTCTCCCATCATCGAGGAGGACCCTGTAAGAACAGGGCCCCGTGATGTCAGTCACTCTGCCAGGTAGCCACTTTGGCTCGCCGGTGTAATTGCGAGCAAATACCCCCTCACCCACCAGAAAAGACCTGGGGGGGGGGTGGAACGACAGGGGAGGATGGGTGGTAGAGAGGGTGGAAACGGTCGAGGAGGGAACGAAGACGACGTCCTAGCAATAGCTCTGCAGGGCTTTTGCCCGTGGCGGGGCAAGGGGTGGAGTGCTGGGAACGGAGGTAGGTGGAGATGCGGGACGGCCAGGGAAGGGTGGCCATACGGGCCAGAGCTTCCTTAGCTGAACGCACCGCGCGTTCGGCAAGGCCGTTGCCCGCAGGGTGGTAGGGGGCAACTGGGGCATGGCGGATGCCCAAAGAAGCAAGCTAGGACTGGAATTCGGTGGAGGAAAATTGTGGGCCGTTATCGGAAACGATAATGTCCGGAAGGCCATGTGTGTTAAATAGGGAGTCTAAGATGCGGATAGTGTCCGAAGAGGTTGAGCTGGGCATAGGAAACAGCTCAACCCACTTCGACCAGGCATCCACCAGGAGGAAGAAGACACGGCCGTCAATGGGCCCCATGAAGTCGACGTGGAGTCGGCTCTATGGGCCCATAGGGAGTTCCCACTCCCTAGGTGGGGAAGAAGGTGGCGCAGAGCGCACCTGCTGGCAAGGGGGACAGCGTTGGACGTAGGCGGCGATGTCCGCATCCTTGGACGGCCACCAGACATAGCCGCGGCCGAGGCTCTTCATACGGACAATGCCGGGGTGGCCGTCATGGAGGTGAGACAGGACAGCTGGCCGCAAAGAAGATGGAACAATTACGCGGTTTCCCCAAAGGAGGCAATCCTGCATTACGGACAGCTCCAGGCGGCGGCGGAAAAAGGGGGAGAGTAGGGGGTCATTGGAGGCCGCGGACCAGCCCCGAGTGACAGCGGTCATGGCGCGGTGAAGGATGGGGTCATCTCGGGAGGCCTGAGCGATGTCCGAAACGGACATCGGTAGGGTGAGGTCGGCCAGGAGGTTAATAGAGTGGACAGGGGCTGGATCAGTGACAGGAAGAGGCAGAGGGCAGCGGCTCAACGCGTCAGCGTGAGCAATGTGGCCGCCAGGCTTGTAGGACAAGGTGTAGGAGTAGGAAGATAGGAATTCTGCCCAACGGGACATGCGTGGGGAAAGAATGGGGGGAGTGGGACGGTCCCCCGCAATAATGCCCAGTAAAGGCTTGTGATCGGTGATCAGGGAGAAGGGGCGGCCATATAAGTAATAATGAAAACGTTTTACTCCCGCAACGGCAGCAAGGGCCTCCTTATCCAGCTGGCTGTAATTTCGCTCAGTTCTGGATAAGGTGCGGGAGTAAAAGGCTATGGGCGCTTCAGAGCCATCAGGGTAAGAATGGCTAAGAACAGCCCCGACACCAAAGGGGGAAGCGTCGCATGCCAGGGTCAGAGGGAAACGCTCGTCATACTGGGCGAGGACTGGTGGGGCAGTGAGCGAGCGTTTGACAGCCACGAGCGCATGCGCCTCGCGGCTGGACCAGACCCATGGAGAGGAAGAGTCTAGCAAGCGGTGAAGGGGTTCGGCCAGGGAAGCTTTGTGGGGAATAAAGGAGGAATAGAAATTAAGGAGGCCAAGGAAGGCTTGGAGCTCCACTTTGTTGGAAGGAGTGGGGGCGGAGAGAATGGCTTCGACCTTTGAGGGGTCCGGGTGGATGCCGTTGGCATCGATCAGGAAGCCAAGGAAGGTGACAGAGGGCACGCCGAGTTGGCACTTAGAGGGTTTGAGGTGCAGGCCGGCGGCACGGAATTGCCGCAGGACCAGGCGTAGGATTTTGATGAGTTCTAATTGATTAGGGGCGGCAATTAGAACATCATCAAAATAGGGTGTGACCCCGGGAATGCCATGGAGCAAACGCTCCATGAGCCCCTGGAAAATGCCCGGGGCCACGCTGACGCCAAACTGGAGGGGGCGGCATTTGAAAGCGCCGCGGTGTGTAACGATTGTCTGCGCAAGCGCAGTGGCATCGTCGACAGGCAGTTGCTGGTACGCCTGCGCGAGGTCCAGCTTAGCGAAAATGCGACCCTGGCCCAGAGTGTGCAGGACGTGCTGTACTACGGGCACAGGGTAGGGGTGTGATTGGAGGGCCTTGTTGAGTGTGGATTTGAAGTCCGCGCAGATCCTAATCGATCCGTCGGACTTCAAAGGCACTACTATGGGGGTCTCCCAGGGGGAGAAATCGACGGGTTCTAAAACGCCCTGGCTAATTAGTTTGTCCAGTTCGGCGTCGACTTTTGCTTTTAAAGCAAAGGGAAGCCGGCGGGCCTTCAGGCGGATAGGAGGAACGGAGGGGTCGAGGTTGAGGGAGATAGGAGAGCCCGTGTAGCAGCCTAAAGAGGGGGCGAATACATCGGAGAATTCGGAAAGGAGGGAGGAGATAGAGGGCGGGGAAGCAGGAGGAAGGGGTGAAAGAGAGTTAACCCCAGCAATAGACAGGCCAAGGGCTTTAAACCAGTCCAGTCCCAGAAGGGAGGCGAGGGGTTTTTTTACAATTAGTAAGAGAAGTTTTGCCTTGTGAGAGCCAAAAGAGACGTGAAAGGGTCGGCAGCCCATCAGGTCGATGACATTTCCCTGATAGTCGCGCAAACGGCAGTCAGGGGGTTTCAGATGGTGAGGTCTGACCCAGGGTAGTAAGGAGCGAAGGGTGGCCCACGACATTACAGATCGGGCCGACCCTGTGTCCACCTCCATAGGGCAGGGAACCCCCTCAATGGAGATTTGGAGGTGCAGCTTACCCCGGCCCTCCAAAGTTGAGGAGGCCGAGTCTACAAGCCATTCAGGGTAGGCTTCAGCTGGGTCCCCCACGGAGAGGGAGTGCTGACGGCGGAAAGCCATGGAAGGCGGCTGACGGGGTGGAGGAGGCTGAGGTAGAGGGCTGCGGCGGTCCTGAGGCACGGAACGGCAAACTGCAGCGAGGTGGCCCTTCCTGCCGCATTGGTGGCAGAGGGCTTGCCGGAACCTGCATTGGGAGCGTTGGTGGCGGCCGCCACAACTGAGGGACTGGCGTCCATCTCGGGTGGAGAGGGTTTGGAGTCGGTCGGCGGTTTGGTCGACCTCAGTGCGGAAAGAAGCAGCAGTAGATGGAGCGTAGGCAGAGGAAGGCGCCGCGTAGGGAGAAGGCGGCAAGTAGGCAGCATGCGGGTGCTGGCTGAGGTGGCTGAAATCCGGTGTGGATTGATCAGCCATTTCGTAAGCCCTGGCATCGTCGACCGCAATTTTCAAGGTTAACTCAGGTCTAGCTAGAATGCGTCGATGGAGTTTAATGTCTCGTAGACCGTAGATAAACTGCTCTAGCAGCGCGTCTTCCAGGTCGCTGAATTCACACAAACTTGCCTCAGCGCGGAGAGCGGCAACGTACTGGGCAATGGTTTGGCCCTCCTTTTGAATGCACCGGCGGAAATATTGCCGCCGGGCAAAACGAGACGGGGCGGGCTCGTAATGGTGCTTGAGGCGAGCCAGGAGTTCGTCCCAGGGCAGCGAATGGGCCGGATCAGGAGCAGCGAGAGCCCTTGCGGTGGCGAACATCTCTGCCCCGCAGTAATTCAGGAAGATGCCGCGCTTTCGTTCTTGGGAGAGGCTGACGAGATCATGGGCTATGAGGAAGCACTCGAATCTCTCGAGAAAAGCTTCCCAAGCCTCAGCCTCTGGCCGGAACGGCGAAAAGGCAGCATGAGAAGCCATTGGAGGCCCTGTGTAGGGTTCCATGTCGCCCGTCCTCGTCGCCAGTGTTGTGGCCTCGAATGAGGAGACAGAGACGAATATAAGCCAACGTGTTTATTATAACAAGAACTGACAGGAACGCAAACTAGTCGTCTGACAGCTATTTATATCAGGAGCTGTCAGACGACGAACCAATAGGAACAAAGGATTTCTCCCGCCGGCTGGCCGGTGCGCCTGGGCCAATCAGAGGAGCCCTACTCTCGACTGCCATCTGCTGGCCAGGCTCACCGGTATACAACATGAAGTGCTTCTAACGAGATAAGGTTCATGTTGATAAATATTCCTTGGAAAGACTGTTTGCTAACCCTTGCTGACTGTGAATTTCTTTCATTCACAGTCAGCAAGGGTTTCCAAGGAATATTTATCAACATGAACCTTATCTCGTTAGAAGCACTTCAAGATAACTAGTTTCCAAACTAGGGGTGGATTTCTGCTGGCGTTACTGCTGGTTTGTTGCGCGCGTGATTTGCATGCACAAACTGGAAATTAACTAGGTGTTCTGACCCAGGCTTCCTTAAAAAGCAGGAAGCAGCATCTTGGTCCAGGCAAAACCCCTTTTATTTACATGACTGTGAATTTCTTCAGTCATGTAAATAAAAGGGGTTTTGCCTGGACCAAGATGCTGCTTCCTGCTTTTTAAGGAAGCCTGGGTCAGAACTCCTAGTTAATTTCCAGTTTTAATTCTTCTCCTGGTATTCATCTCCACTTTCACAATCCCTGCACCAATCCTTCCTGCTTTTTCCAACATATTCCTATTGATAATTTTAGTTATGGTGAAAGAAGAGTCAGTAAGTAAGAAGAAATCAGAGAGAAAGTTTTCTTTGTCTTTCTATGTATCATCTTGACACACTAGGTGGATAGCAGACAAGCCAAGATAATACTTTTGTTCTCTGACAGAAGGAAAAAGAGGATGGGTATTATTATTATTTTTAAAAAATAAGACATTACATATTCAGTTATTTTTTTCCCCACTTGCTGTTGTTATTCAATATGGTGAATTGTTGTTCACATTCCTTTTGAGATAACAGGAGAGGAAATGGAAATTCCTGCTTTGGCAATTTATTCATGTAATGTGCCCAAAAGGTGCTATATGTCAAGGTAGATTCACAGAAAAAGAGTTTTGCAAATTACACCTGAAGACATCAACCAAAGCAGTAAGGATTAATTGCAAGGGGAAAGACCAATCTCTCTCTCCCTCTCCCTCCCTCCCTCCCTCTCCCTCTCCCTCTCTCTCTCTCTCTCTCTCTCTCTCTCACACACACACACACACACACACAATATTCATCCCTCCTATTTTCATCCCAAAGTGAAGTATTCCCCACCAATAAGTATTTGCCTCAACCGCTGCAGTGTATACAAAGAACAAGTCAAAATTCTTTGGCAATTCAGTCTCAAACTGTTTGGGGCTTTGCTATTTAATAGCATGTTGAAAAACCTAGTTGCCTCCAGTATTACAAGCTCCACTGTTCAGTTGGAAATTCTGCTTAACATCTGGGTCATAACATTCTGCTCTGTGTTTGGAGAAGTGGGTGGGATGCTCTTCAGCAGACTGATAAAACATAAAGATCCTGGATCACACTTTCCGTTCCAAATGTGAATGGAGAACTTCAAGAATTTGAGAAGTTGGAGCTTCAAAAGTAAAGGGAAAATGTATGACCCCGTGGTTTGATTCCCTATGAATCCACTTGAAAATATTTTTCTACTCAGTACAGAGGGTTGGCGGTTTTGGGATGGGGAATTTAGATATTTGTAAAATTGGTTGGTACGCCATTTGATTATTCATGAAATGCCAGTCCTGGTGAGTAAATTGTTCAAACGATTGTGGTGGGGGTAGTAGATTAATAGAATTCATTTCCATGTATGTATGTATGTATGTCCCTTACACACACACACACACACACACACACACACACACACACATTCTTTTTGTTTTAATATGTGGTATTGTGAGTAATGAGTTGTTAGCGTGCCAGTGGTGGTATTCAAATTGTTTTCCTCTGATTCTGTGGGCATGGCTTGGTGGGCGTGGCTTGGTGGGGTGGTCATGAGACTCAGTGGGCATGGCCAACTTGACATCACTCATGCCATGCCCACTCAGTCACATGATCCCCACCAAGTCACGGCCACAGACCCAGTGCTAAAAAAAAAAGAACTTACAGCTATTGCAGTCTTTCTATGTATTATTTTCTGACCAGGGTCTGAGGTGGCTAAACTCAAAATCTGTCAAAGGCCTCCCCCTGCATGCCTCCCACTCTCCCTTTGCCATCTGTCGCCCCATTTCCCCTCCTTCAGAGGCCCTTGTCCATACTCAATCTTCCCGCTTCGTCTCTCACGACCGCCTCTTTCTTCGTCCCACGACCTTACCTTCCTCCTATGGCCGGTGGCAGAGGGGAAGGCAAGCCAGGGCTGAACCGGTCCGAATGGGCTCTATACCACCTCTGTAGTATGCTAGGTTAAAGTCAGGAGGACCACTAAAAGAGTTTTTTGAACCTGTATTAGAACTTACTGCCTGTATGCGTTTGGAAGTTTCAATGGAAAGTAACATTTTAAGGGAAGTAGGTCTAACAGGTCCTCCATCTGCCCAAAGTATATATCCTCTCAGAATAAATGTACAGAATCTGTTAAACATTTATTTTAAACGATAAAGTATTTGTAAAAGCTCCTAGTATATAATCCCTTCTTTTTTTTTTTGCAGGATTTATTTATACATGTGGTGGAACTTTAAAAGGACTCAATGGAACTATAGAAAGTCCAGGCTTTCCATATGGATATCCAAACGGTGCAAACTGTACGTGGGTCATAATTGCAGAAGAAAGAAATAGAATACAGATAGTATTTCAGTCTTTTGCTCTAGAAGAAGAATATGACTATTTATCATTATATGATGGGCATCCTCAACCAGCAAACTTCAGGACAAGGTAAATACTCTTTTTATCTTGTGAAATCATTCTTGGTACAAATTAAAACCGTGGCTTAATCTTTTCTGGCAACATTCAGAATTAATGCTATCACATTGCTCCCAATGGTTAACATTCCTTCTTATTTTCCTAAATTAAAATTACACAATGAGATTTACTCAAATATACCGGGTTTCCCCCCAAAATAAGACTGGGTCTTATATTATTTTTTCTCTCCAAAAGATGCATTAGGGTTTATTTTCTTGTTAGGTCTTATTTTGGGGAAATACAGTACTAATGGCATCTGTCTGGCCGATGATCTTAACTGGGGCTTATTTTTGGGGTAGGGCTTATATTATGAGCATCCTGAAAAATGCTGGGTTTATTTTCCGGTTGGGTCTTTGGGTAAACAGGGTATCAGGGCCCACTCAGTTCTAGCTGACAACTCAATTTGACATAAACACATACACTTTTGTGTAAAATGGCATACTTATAAGTGCTCTACTATATACATTGACACAGTCATATTAAAATGTATGACCTATATATGAAGTGTTTGAAGATCAGTCAATGGACACCTCTTTTTCTTAAATGTGATCACACATTGAAAAGCTCAGGTTCTGATGTTTGGAAACTACTAAGAAAATTAGTATGCATTTGCCCCTTATTTCCATATATAAATTCCATATTCATATATGAAATTCTATAATTCCAATAAGGGACACGATGGCTCAGTGGCTAAGATGCTGAGCTTGTCGATCAGAAGATTGGGAGTTCAACAGTTCAAATCTCTAGCACTATGTAACGGAGTGAGCTCCCGTTACTTGTCTCAGCTTCTACCAACCTAACAGTTCGAAAGCATGAAAAAATGCTAGTAGAAAAATAGAAACCATTATTGGGGGGAAGGTAACAAAGTTCTGTGTGCCTTCGGAATTTAGTCATGCTGACCGCATGAGTACGGAGACATCTTTGGACAGCACTGGCCCTTCGGCTTAGAAACAGAGATGAGCGCCACCCCTAGAGCTGGAAATGACTAGCACGCATGTGTGGAGGACTCTTTACTTATAATTCCAACTCCATATATACATTATGTCTGTGTATCTCTCTGCATGTGTGTGTTTCTATCTGGCTATCCTATGATTTAATGACTATCCAAATAGAAGATACTGAATGCATGTTTAGCTGCAGATGGTATGTCCTAGTGCAGTTAGATCTAATAAAAGAGTAAATATTCTATTACATCATGTATCTATATCAACTATCTTTCATATACCATGTGTCTGTCTACACACAACATTTTTTGTTTGTTTAACGATATTGCAGAAAAAATAGAATCACTTCAATTATTTTTTTTTTGCCTTTTGGAAGGCCATGATTTGCAAGCAGGCTGGCATACATTCCTATGGGATGATAAAAATAAAACACACAAATACTTTCAAAATCATTTAATTAGAAGAGTGTTATTGAAAAAATGGCTAAAAATAATAATAAAAAAATCCACTATGTGAAAATTCCGAATTGGCTATCACCGACAGAAATGACGACCCATCCAAATTTTATAGATTTGAACAAAATGCTAAGATATAGAGACTTCATTGATAGACAGAGAAATTTAAAAACAATTGAAGAATTGGCAGAACAGAACATGAAAGTGGACTGGCTAACTTACCTTCAAATCAAAGCAAAATACAATAAAGATACCAAATTATATGACATTGAAACAGAACCACACAAATTGGATAAAATTATTCAAAGCTCAGATAGAAAGAAGATAGGGAGAATATATAAATTTCTCCTGAAGTATAAAATGGAAGAGGGAATTGTGAAAGAACAAATGATAAAATGGGCACAGAACTTTGGCTATAATATTGAATTAGACAAATGGGAAAAACTTTGGAGAACAAACTTAAAAATGACATTATCAGTTGCATACAAGGAAAACCAGTACAAAATGTTTTATAGATGGCACCAACAAGGTTAGCTAAAATCTCAACAAATACCTCCCCAAAATGTTGGAAATGTGAATTGATACATGGAACATATTACCATTTATGGTGGACCTATGAGGAAGCTAAAATTTTTTGGAAAAAGATAAAAAATTGGCTGGAGGCAATAACGGGGCTTAAAATAGAATGGAAACCTGAAATTTTTTTATTAGGAATAATGTCTGCAAAACACAAAAAAGAAATCCAGTATTTAATACTACATATAATTACGGCGGCGAGGATTGCTTTTGCCCAGAAATGGAAAAACAAACTAACTCCAAGCAAAGATGAAATAATAAGAAAGGTTATGGACTGTGCTGAAATGGACAAATTAACTAAAGAAATTCAGGGAAAAGAACAATCAGAATTCTATCAGATATGGGATAAATGGTATAGGTGGATGGAGGAAAGAAACAAGAATCAATGAAGGAATATAACAAAACTGAAAAATAATAGTTATGAGTAAAATAAGAGAGTTATGAATGGTGAAATTCAAATGAAATACAATAGAAGGAGAAATAATATAAGGTGAGCGGTATCGATTGATAATTGCTATTAGAAAGAACAGGAAGCTCCTGTTTGTATTGCATTATGTAAATGTGTTGTACGTCTAAGTTTTGTGTGTATGTATTTTACATGTTTGTTAATAAAATTGAAAAATTGAAAAAAAAAATTTTTTTGCCTTTTTGTACATGGAGACTCAAATCAGACTGATTATTAGTTTGTGTTGCTCAACAGCATAATTTCTGGGCAAAGTGTATTTTTTCTTAGTATTGTGCCACATTTCCCCCCTCCATATTTGCAAATGTTTTCTTCCTTGGTGAAATAGACTTGTATCTACCTGGTCCTTGGGTTGCTTGAGAATTTCCTTTACGTATTTCTTGGCAGTTTTTGTAAGCATGCTTGATGGTTAGAAATACCACTGCTAGTACTGCTGTTTTCTGTTGCCATGGATATTGTATAAATGATATGACTTATGTACTTTTATTAAATGGCATAATGCATGTGATACAAATTACATAATTGTGCAATTTGCACAATTGTATCATGATGAACACATACTCCTTTTGACATCTTTGTGGCCTGTAATGAACATCTATGTTTATTACTTATGCTGTAGATTCCCTACATTTCCCTACATTTCATGAAAGTAATTTCATGAATGCCCTATGGAAGGCATTCTGTTAGCTTCCTTTACGTTTTATTAGAGCTGCGGTGGCGCAGTGATTAGAGTGCAGTACTGCAGGCTGCTTCTTGTGCCTGCCGGCTGCCTGCAATTTGAGAGTTCAAATATCACCAGGCTCAAGGTTGACTTAGCCTTCCATCCTTCTGAGGTTGGTAAAATGAGGAGCCAGATTGTTGGGGCAATAAACTGACTCTGTAAACTGCTTAGAGAGGGCTTTTACACCACTGTAAAGCGGTGTAAAAGTCTAAGTGCTATTGATATTGCTATTAAAATAAAAGAAATTATGGCTACTGCAGAGTGACGGAGGAATTACTGTACCATAGGGAAACAATTTGGTGGATGGTGATTAAGTATCCAAAAAGAATGACTATAACATGAGCTCAAAATTCCAAATGTAATCACTGGTTGAAAGACACAAAATATATTAGAATGGCCTACTTAAATTGTGAAAACTATTATTACGACTGTGATATAGGAGTGATATAGCCAATATTAAAATTTTTAGCTGGGAGCTAAAGAATCAAATGCCTTTCTGATGTGTTGAAAAGGAACAAGAATGTACCTGTTGCCTACATAGAGTTTACATAAATTAGTAGATAATAACGGGGAAATAAATACTCCATTGTTATAATTAATGTAATCAGAAGAAAAAATATCAGAAAGGGATATTCAAAACTTCAATTTGTTTATTGCTATTCATTGCAACAAAAAAATCTCATTTACACACTGTACACACTACTGTATAGATACATAGGACAAGACAATTAAATAATAAAAGCAGCAGGAATAATGTGATTATACTAAAGTTAAAACAACGCTAACAAATGTCTAAAACGTTTTTAAAATTTTTATTTTTTTTTATTTTAGTACAAATAATCCATCTTTCCTTAAACAGTTTGTCATCTGGATACACATGTTTGTGCAACAACAGTTAAAATTTACAATCATATTAATTATTTAATCTATTCTTAGCTTAATTTCAATACATTAAATATCTACTTTATATTCCTCTTCTTAGTTTGCTTAACTCTTATTAACTCTCTTAACTATTTTCTATATTTTACTCATCTACTTTTGTTTCTAATTTTTATCCTCTAACCATTGATAAAATGTTTCCCATATCACATAATAACCAGTTTGTTCTTTCCCTTTAGTTGCCAATGTTAATCTATTTATTTCTGCACATTCTAATATATTTTTTATTATATTCTCCTCTGTGGGAATCTCTTCACTTTTCCAGTTTTGTGCAAATACAATTCTAGCTGCAGTTATTACATGAATAATCAAATAGACATTTTCTTTACTATAATCAAGATCACGTGAAGTGTTAATACCACTTTATAATTCCTTGGTAAGGCCACACTTGGAATACTGCATTCAGTTCTGGTCGCCACGATGTAAAAAAGATGTGGAGACTCTAGAAAGAGTGCAGAGAAGAGCAACAAAGATGATTAGGGGACTGGAGACTAAAACACATGAAGAACGGTTGCAGGAACTGGGTATGTTTAGCTTAAGAGAAAGAAGGATTAGGGGAGACATGATAGCATTGTTCCAATATCTCAGGGGTTGCCACAAAGAAGAGGGAGTCAAACTATTCTCCAAGGCACCTGAGGGTAGAACAAGAAGCAATGGGTGGAAACTAATCAAGGAGAGAAGCAACTTAGAACTGAGGAGAAATTTCCTGACAGTTAGAACCATTAATCAGTGGAACAGCTTGCCTCCAGAAGTTGTGAATGCCCCAACACTGGAAGTCTTTAAGAAGATGTTGGATAGCTATTTGTCTGAAACGGTATAGGGTTTCCTGCCTAGGCAGGGCGTTGGACTAGAAGATCTCCAAGGTCCCTTCCAACTCTACTATTGTATTGTATTGTATTGTATTATAAGTTTCTGGTAAGATCTCCAACAGGAATATTTCAGGTTTCAAGTCAATATGTTGTTATATCATCTTTTCCAACCACGTGCATATTTTTATCCAATATTTTTTAGCTTCTACACATGTCCACCACGTATGAGCCAGGTGTCTGATGACATTTCCAAAATTTAGCTGATTTATCTTTAAACATCTTGCCAGTGGGAAATGCCATCTGTAGAACATCTTATACAAATTCTCTTTGTACACAGTTGACATTGTTAGTTTGTAATTTCTATCCCATGATTGCTGCCGTTTTGCTAGTTCTATTGTATAACCAAAATTTTTTTTTGCCCAGGCTATCATTGTTTCCTTCACTTGTTCTTCTTCTAATTTAATGCTCAGTAAATAGCTATATAAGTTTTTATCACCCTCTCTTCGATGTCTCAAACTAAGGTGTTGGAGACTCAGTTTTCTTTCTCTCCTGTCCTCCCCACCCCATTAATTGGCATTGGTTAGTTTGTAATAGTCGCTTGTACAAGTGAAAGCATCCTTGCCTGAATCCTCTCTTTAAAACTCTGATCTTTATCTCTGATCCCTCTAATCTTCTTGTTCTGTGAGTTATAATCTCTCTATCGTGGGGTCCACAGTTTTGCATTTTGCCCACCACTTTGTCCAGTCTGCAGCATTGGCAGGGCACATGCCCATGGCTTGCATATCTTCATTCATCACTTTTTTGATTGTCCTCGGGGCTGCTGGCCATCTACGCTGAGTGCCCACCTCACAATGGTTTCCATTATCAGCTCGGACCACATGTTTGTACCACGGCAGCTCGCTTCTCTAATTTTGTCTGGATTTGGGGTGACTTTAAAAGCCTTCTGGTTGTCCCTCTAATATAGAGATATTATTCTATATGGCCACAAAATTTGGTCTTTTAAACTGGATAATGCAGTGGTCAAATCCCAATATCTACTGCCTCACTTGTTTTTGTAATATTTTGTAATGCATGTCTGCCAATCGTGGCATTACTTTTCAGATAAATCAATAATTCAATGGATTATTCAATTCAAACAATTCAATGGATGGAAACTAATCATGGAGAGAAGCAACTTGGAATTAAGGATAAACTTTTTAAGCAATGGAACAATTTACCTTCAGAAGATGTGGGTGCTTCATCCCTGAAAGCTTTAAAGAAGAGATTAGACAAACACTTGTCTGAAATAGAATAGGGTCTCCTGCTTGAGCAATATGCCTCCAATATACCTTCCAGCTCTATTCCATTCTAATAAAGTAATCCACGTCCAACTTGGTATGGGCATGGGCTGATTCCCTCTATCTGAGAAACCCTTCATCAAGGCTACTATTTTGACATGGTCACCTCACTATGTATTCAAATCTTCAACCTTGGCCTGTTCTTGGATACACCCCTTTCTTTGGTTCCTTAGTCACTGATCTATTATTCTATTTTCCACTTTGATGTCTGCTTAACTTCTGAAACAAGCTGCCAATAGATTTAATGATTCTATGCCTGCCTGCCTGCCTGCCTGCCTGCCTGCCTGCCTGCCTGCCTATCTATCTATCTATCTATCTATCTATCTATCTATCTATCTATCTATCTATCTATCTATCTATCTATCTATCTATCTATCTATCTATCTATCAATCATCTATCTATCTATCTATCTATCTATCTATCTATCTATCTATCTATCTATCTATCTATCTATCTATCTATCTATCTATCTATCTGCTTGGTTGCCTGCCTATCTGCCTACATACCTACAATCTGCAATAGCCACCCAAATGTTTTCATATATTTATATCACCTGAATTCAACTCAAATTCAAAACCTTAAAGGGACAGTAAGAGAATCCACCCAAAATTCAAATGGGGATGTTTAAGTGCTCTAAGTGATTTAACTTTACATTTGTCTTTTTAAAACTTTTCTTTACAAATGTAAAGAAAACAGTGACCTGACTCTGTAGAGTCAGAAAAGAAGTTGTCTACACATTTCCTGTCAGACATTGATTTTTCTGATGTTCCTTTATAAACACAGGCTTCTTGAGTTTTTCAGCTCCTCGGGGGTCTTTCCAAAAAAGCACATAATCACTGCACATAAGGGTCCAAGTAATTTATTTCTCTCTCCACTGCTTCTTCTCTGTTTAAATTGACCAGCTGAGCAAACAGTCTGAAATGATTAGGAGCAAATTAAGTGCTCAGCATTTTTGACACACCTTTGAACTACTAAACACAGATGCATTGATTTTCTTCATATAGTAATACGACTTTGACCACTGCTTACATGCAGAGAACTCGGAAGAAGTGTAATATTAGCCATGGGGAATTCAGTGCGGCAAGGAAGAAAAAGAAATAATGACAGTTCAAACATCTCTATACATAAAAATAAATGATAACACAATTTTATATTCATTAACTATTTTTAACCATTACCATTCCAATTAATTATTGGACCAAACTTAAAAAAAGAATATTAATGGGATTGCTGTGAATTACATGTTGTCTGTGGCCTGCCAGGAACTGGGTCACACAAGTGAGCAAAGCCCCATCCTCGCCCGTGCAGGGTTCAGACAGTGCACGAAATCACACCTTCCCCTGATCCACAGAAAACTGTCCTCCACAGAACCAGTCCCAAAAATTGTGGGCTGCTGAAGTACAGGATGACCAAAGAATGTATAGCAATAGCAATAGCAATAGACTTATATACTGCTTCATAGTGCTTTTACAGCCCTCTCTAAATCGTTTACAGAGTTGCCTCCAACAACCTGGGTCCTCATTTTACCAACCTCGGAAGGATGAGTCAACCTTGAGCCGGTGAGATTTGAACTGCCAAACTACAGCTAGCAGTCAGCTAAAGTAGCCTGCAGTACTGCACTCTAACCACTGCATTACCTTGGCTCCCATATACCATATACCTTTCTTTCTTTCTTTCTTTCTTTCTTTCTTTCTTTCTTTCTTTCTTTCTTTCTTTCTTTCTTTCTTTCTTTCTTTCTCTCTTGCCTCTGTGGGAAGCAACCAACCCCCCCCCCCCAAAAAAAAAAATATTACTCCCAGAAAGGCTTATTCTACATTTGGCTCCATTCACAAGCAGGGAATGATCCAAACCTTTTTAGAAACACAAAACCCATATTGCACAAATCCTAAAACTTCAAACACATAGAACTATATAAGAATCCTACCTTTTATCCCGTTTGTTGTTTAGCTGAACTAGAAACAAACTGCTGAATGTCATATTGCAAACCTCCTTCGGAGCAGCTTTTCAATTTAAAGCAGGTTTCAATTTAAAGTTTGTAGCATTAAGACTTGTGGACTTCAACTCCCAGAATTCCACAGCTAGGCATGCTCAGTTCTGATTTAAAGTGATAGCATTTGTTTTTCTCCTTTGCTAAACCTCCCGGCTGCAAAGTAAGTTCTTTCCCTTTTTTATCTCTCTTCCCTTCCCTTCCCTTTCCTCCCTCCCTCCCTCTCTCCCTCCCCCCTCCCCACCCTCTCTTTTATTTTTAAGGCTTTTCTTCTCTTGCCTGAACTGGCAGGGGGAAAAAAACTTTTTTTTAAAGAAAAGCTTCTGATGAAGTTCGGGGGTGTGGCCAGGCCACCATTACTACTGGTCCTATCTGGTATGCCAGATTTTTACTACCTCTTCTAGCGTACAATACCATACCAGGAGGTATCGACCTCTGGCCATAGTTCAAAAACCTCTATTGGAGGGGAAAACACCATCATGGAAAACAATATTTTTCAGAACGTTACAATTGACATCCCTCTCTTAATATTTTCTTAAACTATATTATAATATAAGTTTTATAATTCAAATACATATGAATGCGAATGTTGTGGACATTTTTTTTTTGCAAGTACAACGCAGTTTACAAATGTCTTCAAAAATGGGCAAAAACTCATTCTCATTTTCAATACACAAATGAGTCGTCTGAATTAGAAAACTGAAATTCAATTGGTCCTGTGATCTATTGTGACATATTTGAAGACTGTTTAACGTAGGCATTAGCAATATATAGTATATAAGATAAGAAAATTTACTGCCTATTTTTATTATTAAAATCAATTTCCACGCAGCATCAAACAATGAACATTCAGACTAAACCATTCTTTTTAAAATATATTTACACTCCCCTTCTGATTTACTCTACAAAGCCTCTTCAAGGCACAACACGATGTACAATTAAAAACATAATGCAACATACTGTGTTAATGAGAGTCTCTACCTTGACGCTGTTCTGATAATTTCTTGTCTTTTGCAATTATGGAAATCAAGCTTTGATTTTCTCCTTAAGTTAAGTTCTTTCAACTCTGCTTCCTCATTCCTTGCAATTCAACAGTTTTTGATTTCAGTTACTATACTTGGATCCTTGCATTAGGTGTAGATTTTATACTTTAAGGATAAATGTAAGCATTTCCTACCACCATCCACTAATTCAAGGTGACATCTGCAAAAACGTTCAGACTCTCTGAAAGTTTCCTTGCTATAAGTGTGTTGATTGCATTCCAAGCAGGCCATTTGATTAGGCAAAGCAAATTTATGTCCGAGATGAAAAGGCAGATTCTTGGAACCTATAATGCAACAGACTATTTTGTGATAGATTTTTTTCCCCAAAGCAGTATTTAGCAAGAATGCCAAATCCTAAATATAACACAACAACATTTATTTATTTATCAAAATGACATGGCTGTCCATCTCACAAATGTGGCTCTGAGACGTGTGCAAAAATAAACACATCAAAAACTGTATTCTTTAAAAATTTAGAAAACATAAAACACACAAAAAATATATTGGCAAGAGAGCCAACTCATGATAGCAAACAGGGGTGGGATCCTACCAGTTTAACAACCGCTCTGCTGAGTGTGCGCCTTGCTCACGCACGTGCCTGATGCACTTTGCACCCGCGTGCACAGCGTGCAGAGAAATTACCTTCTGCATTACCGCTGGGGAGGAAAACAGCTGAGGCGCAGCAATCCACTCTGCTGCGCCTATCATCTGGGCTTCAGAAAAGGGAATATAGATGAGTATAGCATAGGGGCAGGCGGGCGGGTCCAGCTGAAAGTCAGAGCGAACCTGTTCACTCCCAGCTGATAGTTGGAGCTACAGGTTCACCTGAACTGGTCCGAACCAGTAGAATCCCATCCCTGGTAGCAGCCCCCTGAGTTGACTCCCAATGCCTCCAGGCCTGTGGCAATGAATATACAGTGAATATACAGTGAAAAGTGCATGGCAGTGCTCACTTGTTAAAGCCCTCTATTTTAGGACTTCCAGTGACTTTCTGAAATACAATTACAATAGTAAATGCTGCTGCTTTATCGTGTTTTCTATCTTTTTTTTTTTTAGTTTACTTTATCGTCTTTGCAGCTCATACAATGAAATTAAATGTCATCTTCTGAGGACATTAAACATAAAAAATAAAACAAAAAGACACATCCTTCACATTCTATACAATTGAACTGAAAAACCTGGATATTGCATTAATACTGCACTATACAGTAGAATTCAATATAGTTACTGCTCTGGGATAGAAGTTGTTTTTCATGTTCATGTTCATGTTTTTATTGTCCTAAACCAGGGGTGTCCAAACTTGGGAACTTTAAGACTTGTGGACTTCAACTCCCAGAATTCCCCAGCCAGCTGGGGGAATTCTGGGAGTTGAAGTCCACAAGACTTAAAGTTCCCAAGTTTGGACACCCCTGTCCTAAACCATCTGCCAGATGGTAATAGTTCAAAAAAGGGGTGCCCAGGATGAGATGAATCTTTAAGAATGTTTTGAACTTTCTTAAGGCAGTGGGAGCTATAAAGCTCTTCCAGAGAAGGGAGAGGGCAACCAATGATCCTCTGGGCAATGATGTTAACCCTCTGGAGCACTGTCCTATCTTTCTAAGGTTACAAGAAATGAATAGAAGAGAAGAGTTGGAAAGGACCTTTGAGGTCTTCTAGTCAAACCCCCTGCTCAGGCAGGAAACCCTATACCATTTCAGACAAATGGTTGCCCAATCTCTTTTTAAAAACTTCCAGTGTTGCAGAATTCACAACTTTTGGAGGCAAGTTGTTCGAGTGGTTAATCGTTCTAACTGTCAGGAAATTTCTTCTTAGTTCTAGGTTGCTTGTCTCTCCTAGTATTCCACTTTTAGATTGGTGAATTGAAGTCCTTATCAGGATCTGCTTGCCTTTGCAATGTGCTTGCCTATTTCTTATAGCAAAACCATCAATAGAGGAAGCAACAAGGAATTTTGTTGATCACTTTGCTTGACGCAGAACAGAACAGACTATGAGGAATGACTGGCCAAAGATAACTCATTTATTTGTTTGTTTGTCTGTCAAACATGTACAATATAAATATAAACATGTACATGAATACAGGAAGTGGGTATGGATAAATGGAGACAGTAGGACAGGGGCGGTAGGCACGCTGGTGCGCTTATGCACACCTCCTTTACGACCTCTTAGGAATAGGGTAAGGTCCATGGTAGACAGTTTAAGGTTAAAGTTATGGGGGTTAGAGGATGTAACAACGGTGTCAGGTAGAGCATTCCAGGCATTGACCACTCTGTTGTTGAAGTCATATTTTCTGCAATCGAGTTTGGAGTCGTTTACCTTGAGCTTGTATCTATTGTTTGCCCATGTATTATTGTGGTCGAAGCTGAAGAAGTCATTGACAGCTAGGATGTTGTGGGAGACGATTTTGTGTCTTATTTAGCTGGTTTCTAATGGAGAACTAGAACCTGTCTTCTTGAGTTGCAGTCTAGCACCTTAACAATTACACCACAGAGGCTTTCTTACTTCATTACAGCTTGAAAGTCCTGTACCCTTCCTTTCGTTCACTTGAACAGTTATTAGCTTTTCATTGCAACATTTGCTAAAGGAGGAAGATATTTTATGACATGTAATTAGAGAAGAGTAAAATAATTGGCAACATAGATCTATGTATATATTGACCCAGAAATGAGTTTCATGGAGCTTGGATTTGGTCAGCAGTAAGTCTTCTTGAATCTATAATCCTATGCCTATTCAACTTGGGCACAAAATATTGAACTATGTGGGAATTATTTCCAGGTATGCATGGATGGTAGAGTATTTCACTGCTAATACATTAATTTTTTAGCATCATAATTTTTCCACAAAAGAATTAAAGATGGAACCAAAAGGTAATTTTACTCCATTTGTATTTTTTAATAAATTTGCACAAATTTTTGCATTAGTGCTTTTTCAATGCCTAGACAAATCCATACATATTAGGTGTGTATTTCTTTAATATGCACAAATTTGTGCATGAATTCTACCAAGGCAAGTTCAAAGTACAGATAATCCTAAAATGAAAACTTACAGTTCATTTAGTGACTGTTCAAAGTTACAATGGCACTGATTGATGACCATTTTTCACATTTATGATCCTTGCAGCATCCCCTCAGTCACAAGATCAAAATTCAGATGCTTGGCAACTGAGTCATATTTATAATGGTTGCAATGTCCTGGGGTCATATGTTTCTCCCTTTTTTGTGATTTTTCTGACAAGTAAAACCAATGGGGAAGCCAGATTCAATTAACAACCATGTTACCTACTTAACAATTGCAGTGATTCGCCTAACAACTTGACAAGAAAAATTGTAAAATGGGGCAAAACTCACTTAACAACTGACTCAGTTAGCAACATAAATTTTGGGGTCAATTGTGGCATAAGTCGAGAAATATCTGTAACTTTTAAAAAATGTAAACCTAAGGCTAAATATTGATATAGGTGTGTTCATTTAACAACAACAGAAACATATGTTGTAGTACTTGAACTTTCTTTACTTTGTAGCTTCACTGTATTAAATTTCATGATGTTCATTGTACTGAGAAAGTTAAGAGATTTAGTCTCTGCTGTAACACTTAACCTGGTCCTGAGCTGAAGAGCTAATATATCTAGAGATTTCCTAGGCCAAATCACTTTCAACTCCTGAAGTAATTTATTCTCATCATGCTTGTAATCAAACTTTTCCCAGTAGAGTAAGCTCTATAAACTTACTCTACTTGGGTAATCTATTTTCTCTTGGACATCCAATAAACCAGCAAATTATACCACTTCTAGTTTTAAACATTTTCCAATTGTACAACATACAAGCACTCAATATCAAAATACCACTGAGACCATAAGATAAACCCAGCAAGTCTGGGAGTAGTTTTCTAACATCTATTATTATTATTATTATTATTATTATTATTATTATTATTATTATTATTATTATTATTATTATTATTATTATTATTATTATTATTATTATTATTATTATTATTATTATTATTATTATTTATTATTATTATTATTATTATTATTATTATTATTATTATTGCATCAACAGAATTGTATCACAGCGGCCAGTTGTTTCGCCGGATGTGGCATTAATTACTAGTCGGGCCCCACCCAGGGGCCTAGGACATCGTAACGTATTTTCATAATATGTGTGCGGATCCAAGCAGTGCAGCAGTGCATTTGACTGATGGTGATTTTGTCAATTTTTAACTGTTTTAAATGTAATTCCAGTGCTTTTGGAATAGCACCCAGTGTGCCGATTACCACTGGAATTACCGCTGCTGGTTTGTGCCATAATCGTTGAATTTCGATTTTTAAGTCCTGGTATTTCGCGATTTTTTCATGTTCCTTCTTGTCGACCCTGCTATCACCTGGTATTGCGATGTATATGATTGTAATCTTATTTTTCTCAACGTCTGGTGTGTTATGCGCCAGTATTTTGTCCATTTGTATACAAAAATCCCATAGGATCTTGACCATCTGATTTTCGGTGACTTTTTCAGGCTTATGTTCCCACCAGTTTGTTGTTGTTTTAATATTATAATTTTTGCACAAATTCCAGTGGATCATTTGTGCTACTGAATTGTGCCACAATTTATAATCAGTCTGCACGATTTTTTTACAGCAGCTGAATGTGTGGTCAACAGTTTCATCAACTTCTTTGCAGAGTCTGCATTTGGCATCATCAGAGGATTGATGATGATGATGATGATGATGATGATGATGATGATGATGATGATGATAATCTTTGATGAGATTCACAGCATTTGGGGCTGGTTGGTAGCTCAACAGCTTGAGTCTTAACCAAGGACCTGGGAACTGTTAAGGTAACGTCGGAGAATATAAGTTGTTCCAAGTAGGGTGGTTTTTTTGTAGAGTCAGAATGTTCAAGTCAGATAAATTTAGAATTTTAAAATAGCGAGGTAGCCCTTTAGGTATTGCTCCAAGGGCTCCAATTACAATTGGGACAACACATGATTTCTTTTTCCACAGTTGCTCAACCTCAATTTGCAAGTCCTGGTATTTTGTGATTTTTTTCTTGCTGTTTATCTTCAATTCGTGCATCACCAGGCATAGCAATGTCAATGAACCATACTTTTTTTCTTTTCAATAAATTATTATGTCAGGTGTGTTGTAGGCCAAGTGCCTGTCAGTCTGGATTCTGAAGTCCGATATCATCGTCATTATTATTATTATTATTATTATTATTATTATTATTATTATTATTATTATTATTATTATTATTGTCGTCATCATCATCATCATCATCATCATCATCATCATCATTATTATCATTATTTACCTATCCATCTCAGAAAAACTTTCCATATGTTTTGGGTCATGTAAATGTACAGTAACTGTGTATTTTAATCTCTTCGATCTTTCTTGGTTTGTAGCAACTTTATGTAAACTTACATTATTTTCTGAAACTGACGAACTGTCTTAGGTTCACTGGATTATGCCACAGAAGCAACTGTTCTTTAAGAAAGCCATTGAATAAATTATATTATAGGAATCCCCAACATAAAAATGGTTTGCTTTACAACTGGGTCCTCAGAAGCTTTTACTTTTTCTTGAGAAGACAGAAGTCAATCAAACTTAATGGTTGGATTGGTGAATTGTATCAATTGATTAATCCATAGTTAGTATATCTTTAGAAAGGAACCTTTCAGGCCTTCATGTTTACCTTTCTTCGCTCCTATAGCAGTCAGTATCCTAATGAATTGCATGGAATCCCATATATACAGAACTGTGCATGCAAAAACCTTATGGGCATCCTCAGAGTACGCACAAATGACTCTGGAAATATTGTTTAGTGCACTTCAGAAATCCATGGGGCTTGAATCTGTACAGTGAGTGTTAATGCTTCTATAGGGCCTGGCTCACCTAGATCAAGATGACATCTCCCCGGACAAACATAGCGAAGGTAGTGGAAGGGACATTAAGGTGCAAGATAAGAAGGAGGGGGCGGGCTGAGGCTTCCTCTGGGGACAGGGATGAAGGAGCAATATCGAAAAGGCTCAGATCACAAAAATAAAAGTATTAGAAATAATAGCAATTGGTGATACTCTAGAAAGTGACAAAGGAAAATGAATGAACACATGGTTCACAATATAGAATAAGACCTTGTTTTCTGCTTATCTTTTATATTTTGTTTTTAAGATTGTAAAAATTGTTTCTATCACTAGTGTGGAAGCTGCCAAATTTTTTTGTATCCCCTTACCTTTTCCCATATATGTATAAAAACCGATAATTTTTTTTGAAAAAAAAAGATGACATCCCCCCTTCCCCCCCACAAACACATCACTGCAAAAGTATAAAACAAAGGAAACAAAATCAAGAAATCAGAAGCAGAAGTTCATAAGAAATTAGGACTTTAGAAGACAGCAGAAGTTCTGCTCTATAATTGATATGTCCTTATAATGCTCTGGCTCTTTCAAGAAATTCAGATATTAGAGGAAGAAGTGAAGGCCAAATCAGATATTCTTTTTGAGTGTAGAAGGAATACTTCAAGATATATTAGGTTATTTAGGATTCACTGTTTCTTGATATGTTTTTGTTTTTCAACTTTGACACTATTATGAGAACCTCAAAGCTTCAAATCCTCTTATTCTATGATCATAACTTCCAAACCAGCTATCCCTTATTTCGTTTCATCTTTAACTGACTCCTGTTATAAAACTGGCTTTTCTTGGGGGAAGAATGGAACAGAAGTGGAACAAAGAAACAGAAGGAACTCTAACTGTAAAAAGTTCTACCTCAGCTGGAGCACTCATCAGCTGCTTTCAGCAAACAAACAAAATGAATGGAACACAGTTCATGGATTTCTCAGCAGGATCAATCCCATTCTACAGATTTGTGAGGCTCTGTTGTTCTTTCCCTTTTGGATCCAGAAAATATTTCACCTTGCTCTGCAAAATGTCATTAAAATTTGCATCTTCATTCAGGGAAAATAATAATAATAACCCATTCTCCTTTTGGGGACATCTGCAATTGAACAAGGATCTCATACCCATTCTTCTGCTCACTTTAAAGTTGGATCAGCAGGAACTGTTCCATTGGCAGTCTGCCTGTGGATCCACTTCATAAATTCACAGTGCTTGGCAGTGCTTCATATTGTTCTAATAGCCTCTAGTGATTGCAATGTGATGTCAGCAAGAATATGCTACCTTAGCTACCCATGCGGCCTCAGCTTTGGCATCATTTCCCTCCTATTATTTTCCATTAAGCCATATGAAAAGCTTAGTGAATGAACAACTTTAGAATGGAAACTTCTTTTTATTAATAGACAAAGATTTCAAAGAGAACTAGAAAACTAAATTTATGTTACAGTAACAATTTATTATAAAATAAAGATTATCATTATTTAATACTATATTTCCGTGTCGGAAGCACCAAAGCTCTTCCGTGGTGAAAGGATTAACTGGTATCATCACTGTTGCCCAGGGGATATTCAGTTGCTGGCTTCTTTCAGGTCTCCATTAATAAGCCCACCAAAGTGGGATAGATTTATCTACTCCCTTGATCATGCTTTCGAACTACTAGATCGACAGGACCTTATGCTTATACCTTCCTATATAAGATGAAGTGCTCTGAATTTTATTATTTTTGTTATTTTAAATATCAATTTTGTATTAATATTGAGTGATTAAATAAGGTGTCACTATGATCATGTGAAGACATATCTCCTGTGCTCAGTGCTCCATGGAATGCATCCAAAGCAGAAGTCCGAGGCAGGTAGATTCCTCAGAGAACAATTTATTGGATACGTCATCTTGGCACAACTAGTAAAAGCCGACTCTGAAAGTTCCCACGGTTTTCACCTAATTAAACAGTGAAAGTTTTCCCCGTTCCCCCAGTCACATTGTGCAATAGAGGTGCTGGTTGCTTGGTTACTTCATTCTTCTTCTCTCCAGCCACCTGTTAAAATGTCCTTGGTTCCCACAGGAAACTTTTTGTTTTGGCTACAAAATCCTCTCTATCTTCTTTCCCCATCCCTGTCCTTCTTCTGCCTTGTGGCAGCCCTGAAGCCTCAAAGATGGCCTCAGCCAGGTTCTCTTCAGGAACATCCTGTTCATAGGTTCAAACGACAGACCCATTAAGAGCAAAATAAATGTTTAATTCTTTTTTAAAATTTATTCTATGATTCCAATCAAAGGGATTTTTATCCTATGAAAAAGTTTGAATGAAGGTTTACCCACTAAATAGTTCAATAATTTCTAAATAGTTTCTTTAAAAATGACATGACAGAATAAAATTAGAGTACCTGACATACTTGTGCATACTGGATTATATCCATTCACATATATTCACAACATGAAAGTCTTTGGTGGTAATTATTATAGATGTTATGTCTACCGTATATGCAGCTCTATCATTCCTCTTTATTGTAGTTGCTTCCTGTATCACATTGCTTCTCTAGGATTCATCTCGTTTGTTCCTGTGATGCATTTCCTGTTCCTGTTGTATTACGCCTTTCAAGGTTTTTGCACAGTGACGGCTTGTAGTGTGCTTACTTCCTCTACATGAAACAGTAATATCCCCATCAATCAGAGCTGTGACAAAATGAGGCATGCTTATTGTGGCATTCTATATAAGGATTCCTCTTCTCCAGAACATTTTATCTCCCTGAAGTGAAGATGGCTCTTATTTTCATAGTATCCTAGAATAGGGGAGAAAGTCTCTGGAGGGCTGGGGAACAGGACCATTATGAAGGAAAAACTCTTCCTATTTGGACTATAATTGGTCCACATTTACTTTGTCATTTTAACTTAAGTTATAGAAGATATTACAGATAAGAGAGGAACATGGCTGCTATTAATGATTGTAATCCATGATCATTGAATGATGAGATCAGATCATCTTTCAAATTGTATTAAACACAGCATCTATCAATGCTAGCATTTCTAAAAAGAATACAAGAAAAATCAAAACAATATTGATCAATTACATTCATGGCTGACAGATAGAACATTATGTAATAAAAGATGGCTCATTACAAAGCAAAATGCTCTTTGCTTTTCTTTATTTCTTAACTTATGCATTAAAAAGAATATAAATGATTGCACCAGGACCTGACAAGTAATTACTTTTTTAGTTCAATTACACCCCATTCAGATCTGACCTACGATCATTGTCTAAATGATATGCTAATTGATTCAATAACTTTTGGTAGAAAAAAATATTTTTACACAATAAATTAGTTCGTATATCATATTCTGATTTTTAAGTCTAAGGAATATGCAGACAGAAAACAGGCCTTTCTATCATGATCAATGGAAAAGAAGCAGATATATTGATGCGCTCTTTCAATCTAGTTCATTTCAACATATTATAAGACAATCAATTTGATATGATTGATCATCAATAGTGCTTCCAAAGGGGAAGAATAGGTGATAAAATGTTATAAGAACTGAGAGACTTTTCTTTGGGGCTATAACATTTTCCACATTTATCCCTTATTAATATATATTAATTTATATAAAAATTAAAATATATGTAAAAGGGACGTGATGGCTCAGTGGCTAAGACGCTGAACTTGTCAATCAGAAAGGTTGGCAGTTCAGTGGTTCGAATCCCTAGTGCTGTGTAACAGAGTGAGCTCCTGTTACTTGCCTCATCTTCTGCCAACCTAGCAGTTCAAAAGCATGTAAAAATGCAAGCAGAAAAATAGGGACCATTTTGGTGGGAAGATAACAGCATTTTGTGGCCCTTTGGCATTTAGTCATGCCAGCCACATGAATACGGAGAGGTCTTTGGACAGTGCTGGCTCTTCAGCTTTGAAATGGAGATGAGCACTGCCCCCTAGAGTCGTGAACAACTAGCACAGATGTGCAAGTGAAACCTTTACCTTTAATATATATTTAATACAATACAATAGCAGAGTTGGAAGGGACCATAGAGGTCTTCTAGTCCAACCCCCTGCCTAGGCAGGAAACCCTATACCATTTCAGACAAATGGCTATCCAACATCTTCTTAAAAACATCCAGTGTTGGGACATTCACAAATTCTGGAGGCAGGTTGTTCCACTGATTAACTGTTCTAACTGTCAGGAAATTTGTCCTCAGTTCTAAGTTGATTCTCTCCTTGATTAGTGTCCACTCATTGTTTCTTGTTCTACCCTCAGGTGCCTTGGAGAATAGTTTGACTCCCTCTTCTTTGTGGAGACCTCTGAGATATTGGAACACTGCTATCATGTCTCCCCTAGTCCTTCTTTTCGTTAAACTAGACATACCCAGTTCCTGCAACCGTTCTTCATATGTTTTAGTCTCCAGTCCCCTAATCATCTTTGTTGCTATTCTCTGCACTCTTTCTAGAGTCTCAACATCTTTTCTACATTGTGGTGACCAAAACTGAATGCAGTATTCCAAGTGTTGCCTTACTAAGGCATTATAAAGTGGTATTAACACTTCACATGATCTTGATTCTATCCCTCTGTTTATGCAGCCTAGAACTGTGTTGGCTTTTTTGGCAGCTGCTGCACACTTCTGGCTCATATTTAAATGGTTGTCCTCTAGGACTCCAAGATCCCTCTCACAGTTACTACTATTGAGCAAGGTACTACCTATACTGTACCTGTGCATTCCGTTTTTCTTGCCTAAATGTAGAACCTTACTCTTTTCACCATTGAATTTCATTGTATTAGATAGTGCCCAATGTTCAAGTTTGTCAAGATCTTTCTGTATATCAAGCCTATCTTCTGGAGTGTTGGCTATTCCTGCCAGCTCGGTGTCATCTGTAAATTTGATGAGTTCAGTGTCATCTGTAAATTTGATGAGTTCCCCATTTATTTCCTCATCCAAATCATTGATGAAGATGTTGAAGAGTACTGGCCCTACAAAAGAGCCTTGGGGTACTCCACTGCATACTTCCCTCCATGTAGAGGCAGTTCCATTGAGGACTACACGTTGAGTGCGGTTGGTCAGCCAGTTACGAATCCATCTGGTGGTGATGCTGTCTAACCCACATTCTTTGGTCTACCTTATCAAATGCCTTATTGAAGTCCAAGTAAACTATATCGACTGCATTCCTCTGGTCCACTAATTTTGTCACTTTGTCAAATAATGCAATAAGATAAGTCTGGCATAATCTGTTTTTGATCAACACATGTTTCCTTTTGGCTATTAGTTTACTTCTAGGTGTTCACTAATTCGTTGCTTGATTATCTTTTTCAGAATCTTCCCGGGTATTGAGGTCAGGCTGATAGGTCTATTGTTTCCTAGATCTATTTTTTTTTCCTTTTTTGAAGATGGGAACCACATCAG
Source organism: Natrix helvetica (assembly GCF_964273705.1). NCBI lineage: Eukaryota > Metazoa > Chordata > Lepidosauria > Squamata > Natricidae > Natrix > Natrix helvetica. The sequence continues at coordinate 151,134,865 of NC_138550.1, read as the reverse complement.
CTCTTTTCCAGTCCTCTGGCAGTTCCCCTGTGGTCCAGAATCTTTGAAAGATATAGTTCAGTGGTTCTGAGATCTCATCTGCCAGTTCCATCAGAACCCTGGGGTGTAATCCGTCTGGTCCTGGTGATTTGAACTCGTGTAGAGTAGACAGGTGGTCACTTAACATTTTCTTCCCTATTTCAATTTGCGTCCCTAATCTGATTTTTGTGGTGCTGTTTTTGAAAGGTTGGACTGTTTTATCCCTTTGTGTAAAGACAGATGCAAAACATTACTTAAATAGTTCTGCTTTCTCCCTGTTGCTTGTCACCTTCTTGCCACTTTCTCCCAGCAATGGACCAATTGTTTCCTTAACCTTTTTTCTTGTTTTTAACATGTTGGAAGAAGCTTTTTTGTTATTATTTTTTTTTACTTTTGTGGCAAGCCTTTCTTCATTGTGAGCCTTAGCTTTCCATTTATTGATTTTTTATTGGTTTTTTTAATCCTGCCTTTATTATTTTTACAAATAACTTACGTGGCGAACATACCTAATACTTCTTCCTCCACCTGTTTTGTTCCCCTGAAACAACAAGCCTGGGTTGGACTAAGAAAGAGAAACTGACCCAAAATCACCCAGCCTGCATTTATGCCTAAGGTCAGACTAAAACCTCAGTCTCTCAGCTTCTACCTGCAGGCTGGGAGTTTGACAGCTCTGGCCTAGGGAATGGTCAGAGTCCACAGCTGGGTAGTGAATAAGTAGTATGCAGGATAACAAATTCAGAAGGAATCCTTCCTTGTTTCTAGGGTTGTGAAGAAGAGATAGGAAAATTGTATTTTCAGACTTGCAAGATTGATGGCAGCTTATTCTGTGAGATAGATCAGAGAGAAAACATGGCCAGATAAGCTAATTCTCCTGTATTGTAAAGGTATTTTAATATAATTTTTACCTCTCAGAATTATCTCACTGTTTCCTTTACAGTCTGAAAAATTAGGGTGGTCCTTTCTGAGACTCTTGCCCCACCCACATCCAACTACAGAGTGCAGAAAAAGGCAACAATTAAGGGGCTGGAGGCTCAAACATACGAGAAATGGTTGTCTGAGTTTGTCTATTTTAACGAAGAGAAGTTCTATGGATGTCATGATAGCAACCTTCCAATATTTGAGTGACTGTCACATAAAAGAGTGGGATCTACCTATCCTCTGAAGTAACTGAGAGCAAGGAAAGAAGTAATGGATAGAAATTTATCAAGGAGAGATCCAGCCTAGAACTAAAGAACAATTTTCAGAAGTAAACAGACATTTCCTAACAGTGAGAATTATTAATTAGTGAATGGCTTACCCCTCCAGAAGCTGAGGGTGCTTCAACACTGGCATTTTTCAAGAAGAGATTGGACAGCCATTTGTCCAAAATAGCATAGGCTCTCCTGCTTGACCAGGGGGTTGGTGTAGAAGACCTCCAAAGTCCCTTTCAATTCTGTTACTCTGCATTATTTGACTATTCCCTATGCAGCATCTCTTCACTCCATCTCCCAAGGTCTTTCCTACACACCATTATATCTGGTAACTTTTTGAAACAATTTTCTAGATGCACATTGCATGCTTATAAGAAAATTATCAAGCAGGCTAGATTGGGGTGGTGCTAAGGCTCTAAAAGATAATGTTACAACTAGTCAAAATGTTTTACATGTTGTGTGCTGCTGCTGCTTCATCTTTATATTATGTGAATGCAGACTTTAATTGTAATATGCGATTTAGACATGAGGCTAAACACACAGCGTCTTAGGACAGGGAGTTGTACAAAAGCTAACTTTGACTTGCTGATCTTGCTCCTCCTCCTCAGTTCCTAGTTCTCTTTGATTTCTTGCCTAGATGATGCCATGCTGTTTTGAAAGCCATTCATTCAAGATTCCTTCCATTCCTTGTTGTTTTAGGATTCTATGTAATTGCTTCCTTCAGCAGAAGATGAATTAGATCAGGGGTGTCAAACTCAAGGCCCAGGGGCCAGATCCGGCATGCGGGGTACTTAAATCTGGCCCATGGGGCCACCCTGGAAACAGCAAAGGAACAGCCTATCGTGCTTCAGCCAGCAAAAGCATGGGAGCTGAAAATGGAGCCGAGGAGCCTGTTTTCGCTGGCAGAACGCTAGGGCCACCAAGGCACCTCTGACATGAGTGATGTCGAGATGGCCATGCTCACACTGGCCACGCCCACACTGGTCCCTCAAGGTCAAAAACAACCCTGAAGCAGCCCTCAATGAAATCAAGTTTGATACCCCTGGACTAGACATATTCAGGGTACTTTCCAAATCTTATTATTCTATTCTGCTGCATCTCTAATAAGTAAATCCAATTCCTCAATTTTTAGCAATGATAATATGTGGCTTTGTCTTGTCTGATGCCCATGGTAGCATTTGATATTCTAAAGAGAACCTTGAGAATAATACTTACTGTATTCAGCTCCAAGTGGGAAAAAAAAACATAAAATAGAGCATTTGGAGCATTTTCTCTTGCCTCCAATTTTGTCCTAAACTAAATCAGGATATAGCCTATATAATTACTGTATATCAGTGGGTAAACAACAATATTTGGGACATTATATCAGAATAACAAGAGTTGGAAGGAACCATATAGGTCTTCTATCTACTCTCCTGCCCAAGGTAGAAGTCCTTATACCATTCCAGACAAATGGTTGTCCAATCTCTCCCCAAAGCCTCCTGTGTTGGAGCATAACTTCTGGAGGCAAGCTGTTCCAATGATTAATTGTTCTAACTATCAAGAAATCCTCCTTAGTTCTTGGTTAGTTCTTTCTTTGATGAATTTCCATCCATTGCTTCTTGTCCTACCTTCAGGGGCTTTGGAGAATAGATTGTCCCCTCTTACCGTGTTTCCCCCAAAATAAGACAGGGTCTTATTTTCTTTTGACCCCCGAAATAAGCACCTGGCCTTATTTTCAGGGAGGTCCTATTATTTTTGAGGTGCACGAGGCGGCGAGCATAGTCACCTCCTGGCTGCTGCTGGGTTGCAATATTTTCAGGGAGGGTTTATTTTCAGGGGAGGGCTTATTTTAGAGCATGTGCTCAAAAGCCCGATTAGGCTTATTATCTGGGGAGGTCTTATTTTCGGGGAAACAGGGTGTTTGTGATAGCCCCTTATATATGACTGATATCATGTCACCCCTACTCCTTCTTTTCATTACACTATACCCAATTCCTGAAACCATTCTTCAGATGTTTTAGCCTCCATATCTGTTCATATCTTTCTGTTTGGCAGGAAAGATTTCAAAACAAATCCCCACCCCACTTCTCACAGAACAAATACACTAACAGCTGCATTTGCTGACAATTAGAAATATGTCAAGTTTTCAAGGAATCCCCTTGCCCCAAGAAGTCCTTGTCACAAAAAGAGTTAGTAAGTGGCAGAAGGTACATGAGTTGAGAGAAGAAGAATCAATATGATTCTTTCAAAGCAAATATATGAATATTTGCTTGCAGTATTTCATAATCAAATTCTGGATATATCTCCTGTTTCAGCAGGCTGCATCTTGCTGTATATGTATATTCCAATATAGATAACAATATACAGCAAATATTGAGCAATAAGGAAAAAGAACATGTTATCAGACCAGAACATTGGATCCAAATTAAATAAGATAGAGGTAATCATGCTTCTGCATTAAAATGAGAACATGGTTTTTTGTTTGGGTAGAGGGGCTGCCAGGAAGAGGGGGGAAAAGGAATGTATTAAAGGATATAAAATCTAAGTTTTCACTGTCACTGGATATGAATAACTCAGAAATATGCATTCATACTTTGACACCAGATGTCAAAATGGACACAATCCTTGACCTTTTAAAATGCTTACTTTATTAAGTAATCATTTCTCCTGCCAGATACCTCAGTCACAGAAAAAAAAAAAGTAAATGCCATTGTCTTGTATATGCCATGGACTTAATCTTTTGTGAAACAAAGATTTGACAGAGTTCAAAAGGGCAAGATCGATTTGAATGCAGAATAAGAGAAGACATTGGAGAGTAACAAAAAAGCCGGTGAACATAAGGCATTCTAGTCATACAAAAAAAGTAACTTCTTCAATGAAGAACGATAAACTTCATATTAACAAATAGCTTTTGATAGAAACTGAATAGTTTCAAATATAAACCAAAGCTTCATCTAATTTACTTCAGTTCTAGAAGTGCTGCACACTCATCATTCTCAGTGATAGATATTTCTGAATGGACATGTGCTGTTTTATACATTAAATAAAACTAACCATTTTAATCTAGGCTTTTTAAATGTGTGTAATTCTATAACACTCTACTAGATTAGTTTAGGAATTAGACTTCTAATTCTTGAATTGAGGAGGAAGGGTGCATCTGTATTTTAGCCATTTTCTAATTCAAAATACTCTCTCTCATACAGGTTATTATAAATCATTGGGGGTGGGGGGGGGAAGCAAGCTTGCCTGTCTTAGAATCACAGAATCATAAGGCTGGAAGGGATCTTAGAGATCTTCTAGTCCAACCCCTTTCCCAAGGCAGGAGTCCTTATACTATTCTGGACAAATGGTTGTCAAAACTTTTCTTGAAGTTTTGAGCAATGGAGTACCCACATCTCCAGGTGGCAAGCTGTTCTTTTGATTAATAGTTCTTATATTTATATATAATGTATAGATAACACTGTATATCTTTATATAATTTCCTTTGGAAGAATGTGTTCTGGGCTATATATTTTTGCTCACATTAGTCAATACACAAAATCATATTTCGGTATTCCTTTTTACTATAAGTAGAAATCAAAATGCTTACATTCTTGAGCAAGCAAGAATGTGGTGCAATGGCAAGACATATTGCTTTTCCTTGAAAAAGTTCTGTTCAATCTCTAGCAGCCCTCAACAAGTCTAGAAAGAACTTGCTTGAAACACCATAGAGATGTTTTCATAAAAGTTATCTGGTTGAGACTGCTGGAAACCATATGGTCTAATTCCTTCTCTTCTTTAATTTCTTCCTGAAGAAATTGACAGATCTTCAGAGAAGTGTTACCCCTGATCCCAATCAGAATAGAGCTGAAAGGGACCTTGGAGGTCTTCTAAATCCAACCTCAAGTAGGAGGCTCTAGTCTATACCATTTCAGATAGATGACTCCTCAGTCTTTTCTTAAAAACCTCCAGTGATGAAGCCCCTACAAGGTCTGAAGGCAAGCTGTTCCACTGATTAACTGTCCTCACTGTTAGGAAGTTTCTCCTTAATTCCAAGTTTCTTCTCTCCTTGATTAGTTTCCATCCATTGTTTCTTGTCTAGCCTTCTGGTGCTTTGGAAAATCAGTTGACCCACTCTTCTTTGTGGTAGTGCCTCGGATACTGGAATATTATCATGTCACCCCTAGTCCTTATTTTCTCTAGATTGGCCATACCCAATTCCTGCAAGCATTCTTCATAGATTTTTTCCCCTTCATAGATTTTTTCATAGATTTAATCATCTTAATTGATCTTCTTTGCACTTTTTCCAAAGTCTCAACATATTTTTTGTAATGTGGTGACCAAAAGGGGATACAATATTCCAGTTGTGGACTTATTGGTAGTAATTGGTAGTAATACTTCACGTGATTTTGATTCTATGCCTCTGTTTATACAACCAAGGATTGATTTAAGTTTTTTTGGCTGCTGCGCACACACTGCTGGCTCATGTTTAAATGATTGTCCACTAGGACTCCAAGATCTGTCTCACAGTTACTGTTTTTGAGTCAGGTTTCACCTACTCTGTACCTGTGCTTTTGGTTTTTCCTGTCTAACCATAAAACTTGTTTTTGTCCACATTAAATTTAATGGATAGGGCCCATTGTTCAAGTCTGTCAAGATCTTTTTGGATCCTGCTGGATTCTATCCATCTATATTATCCATTGTTTTCTCCTTCTTCTACTTCCCTCAACAGTGCCTGATAGTTATTTTCCTATAAACCACTGCTCACATGACAATCATTATTGGGTCCAACACCAATTGGTTGATCTTTCCAGTCCACTATACTCTTAGTAACTATCTCCAAATCCATATTTCAGAAGTGTCTGTTTTCCTATTCTCATTCTTCCTCAATATCTAGTTTTCATGGTTATACATTGACACTGCAGAAGCCATTGTTTTAAGTATTCTGAAATTTGCTGTCAGAGAAATAGCATTCCCTGTCAGTTTATCTAAGTTGGCTATGTCCTTCCTCTTAGAATTACCTCCTTCTTCTGCGGCAACTTGACTTAATCTGCAATTGAGCTCAACAGAACCATCTACCCCTTCATTTCTTTATCATCAGCTGTCAGTTCCCTAAGAATGTTGACAATATTAGCTTTTTCTCCTTAATATTTAGTAGAAAACCAGATTTTTGCTTTTCACTTTTATTTTCCTAATGAAGTTTTTCAAATCTTCTTTTTAATTAATGCTAATAAAATGCTGCCATCTGCATTGTTAGCACTTCATTCTGCAATTATGATCCCAGCTGTCATTTTTCAATTCAGCCATTCCTATAAGGTGCTTGCTGTAAAGATTAAACAGAACTGAGGACAACATGCTTCTTGTCCTCTCTCATGATTGTTGACCTATATCTGCACATTTTATCCTAAAATTTAGTAAACATTCAGTTGGTATCACAAATACATTTGTGCTTTTGCCTTTGATAATTCGGTTGTTGTCTTTCCATCCTTTCTTTCTAGTAAAGTCAGTTCCCAAATGCATTCTTCCTTTGCTAATGATTCAATATTCTATTCAATATTTTTCTTTTAGTTTAATCATAGTTTAATCATTTAAACCTCCAGAGGCTTTATAGGAGCCTGGGGAGGGTGAAAAGAGCCCCCGCCCTGAGGCCCTCCAGAGGCTTTATGAGCTTCCGTGAAGCCTCCAGAGTGCAAAAAACTGGCCCTACGGGCAAACCAGAACTTCAGGAACGGACTTCCAGTTTGCTCGGAGGGTCATTTTGACTGTTTGGGAGGCTTCAGGGAAGCCTCCTGAAGCCTTCGGAATACTTAAAATGACCCTCCGAGCAAACCGGAAGTCACTTCCGGTTTGCTCAGAGGGTCATTTTGAGCGCTCTGAAGGCGTCAGGGAAGCCTCCTGATGGTCCCTGAAGCCTCCGGAGGGCGTTGGGGGGGGGAGTCTGTTTTCGCCCTCTCCAAGCCTGGAGCCTCTGGAGCCTGGGGAGGGCGAAAAAAGCATGTAAAAATGGAGGGGAGCACCTGTAGTGTGCGCATGAGCACTGGGGGATCGTGCATTGCATTATGGGTGCAGCACGCCCGCACATGACCCCCCTGCGCTCCCCCCACTTATGGCACACGAGCCAAAAAAGGTTCGCCATCGCTGCTCTATAGTATCTTTTCCTTGGTTCCTTTTGAGCAGGCTTATTTTAGTTGAAAACATTTCCCTCTTTTCTCTGAACTGAATTCTCTGTCCTATGAGGAACATAGCTTATTATCTTCTTCTTCTTCTTCTTCTTCTTCTTCTTCTTCTTCTTCTTCTTCTTCTTCTTCTTCTTCTTCTTCTTCTTCTTCTTCTTCTTCTTCTTTTTTATTTTTTTATTGTCTGTGATGTTCTTTATTATGTTTTGGGTGAAGAATGGAGGTGAGGCCTGAGTGATTTCTAACAGCTCTTTATTCAATACCGCCTGTGAGGCAACCATTGCTCCCTGGCTGACCCAGCTCCTTTTATAGGGAACTGATCAGCCCACAACCAATCAGGAGAGAGTATTTTCCCGCTCCAACAGAGGACCAGACTGACAACTTCAAGTGACAACTATATATAATACATAACATTCTCAACTGAGAAATAATTTTAGGGTTAGGGTTAGGGTTAGGGTTAGGGTGAGAGAGAGAGAGAGAGAGAGAGAGAGAGAGAGAGAGAGAGAGAGAGAGAGAGAGAGAGAGAGAGAGAGAGAGACTTTTAAACTTCTGGCAATTACATTAGATGATAGTCATGCACAGATTGTATCTCACATACATATTTGGAAAGTCCCAAAATCCCTGAAGAACCAAACTAGGTTAGGCCCTCCCCCCCCCCCCCAATCACTCTTCACCTGGCCTGAGAAGGTAAGGGCAATGGAGGGGATGGAAACTCACTCCATATTCCACACTGGGAGCACAAGAGCTGTGTTAGAGTGCCTGGAGGAGGGGGTCATGTGACTGGGTGGGAATGAGGGATATTGAGTTGGCCATGCCCACGCAGGGGGTTCCCGGTGTTTTCTTTTCTGTGGGAAATAGGTCCAAATGGCTCTTTTGAGTGTTTAAGGTTGCAAACTCCTGGATAGATGAATAAGTAATTATTTAAAATGGCATTGCTCTGGTTCAGACACATGAGTCAGTCAAGCAAATCATAGGGAGCCAAGGTCTTACATTAAAGTAAGAGTCTTAGTACTTTTAATTTAACAGCCACAAGTTTTGCCAAAAGTTCTTGTTTGGTAGGTTCATGAATGTTGCATTTGTCTGGTGTGTTTCTTCACTTATTTGTATTACAACCATGCCTATCTCCTGAACTGTCAATTTCCCCCCCTCCTCTAATTCCATGTTACTCTATTTCTCCAACTTTTGCATCCCAATGATATTAGAAATACATCCTTTATAAACAATGATTTTACTAGCAATTGCATTCTGTCCTACCTTTCCCACCTCTTTCAGCGGGATAGAGCAGGTTTTTTATATTATTATTCCTTGTTTCTTAATGTTTCCTTCCCTAGTATAGTAACATATATGTAAATATGTTATCATTTATTCATTTTTATTTATTTATTGTTTTATTGTATTGTGCATAGCCTAGAATTAGTTGGATATTTAGACTACTTAATAGAATGAATTTCTTCTAACATATCTAATTTAGGATACTTCACTTATAGTTTTAGATATTCATAGGGGTTTTTTTTGTTTATTTAAAACATTTACATAGCTGCCCTTATTATTCCCTTCTATCTCTAGATTGATTAATGAAAGGTCATTGTTAATCCCAAGGAGCTATAGGAAAGTCTTCAAAAAGCAATGACATCAACTGACATCCAAATTTGCCAAATGTTTGATCTATGTTCATATAGTTTATTCATCAACAAGCTAAATGCAGATTGCCATTGGCTTCTTCTGTGTTTGACTAATATACAATTTCCAAAGTATGATCCCTCAAGTTCTGTGCTTTAGTTATAATTAAAACTGTTCCTCCCATAAAGCTAACTTTAATTATCAGCTTTATATGTTTGAATTATTAGCAAGATGTTTGAACATAAGCTGGCTGCAGTCTGCATAACACTCACTTTTCCAAATCTTTGCAGCCAAATCTACAATTACAGCTGCATTAGGGCTGTCAGTTTATTTACATCATTTCATGTGGCTGTCAACTGTTTCACTCCAAGCATTTTTTACCATGACAAATCAAAACTGTTTCCCATCATTTTAGCTTAGGACTTTCAAAGCTATTGCTCTAATTTAATCTTCCAGTTGAAAGTGCATTTTAATTAAGGGCCAATAACTTTGGAGACCAGTTTGGAAACAGAATGCTCATTTGACATGCAATTAAATTTTCATTCTTGTAAGTTCAGTGCAACCTGGAAAATAAAGCTTGATGAAATGAGGAAATTTTTTCTACCATTTAAGAAAAAGGAAGGAAGGAAGGAAGGAAGGAAGGAAGGAAGGAAGGAAGGAAGGAAGGAAGGAAGGAAGGAAGGAAGGAAGCTGAAGAAGGAGAGAAAAAGAGATTCTGATATATAATGCCAATAGTTGCAGCAACATTTTATCAAGTCTTAATAGAATTAAAGAAGCCACGGGATGCTACCTGCAATTGGTTTTGGGTGAAACACATTTTACACCTACATCACCTGCACTGGAGAAGTTTACTGAACTCCAGTTTACTCAGTGGTACTGACTCTTAAGTGCAGGTACCCTATTACAGATGCAATTAACACCTCTGTGTTGAATACTGATATCTTTCTATGGTGCTGAACATCAATCATTTCTCCAAGATGAACTTTGGTAACCTCTAACTGCTATAACTCAATGAAAAACTTTGCACAGTAACTGAATGAAACATTATGCCTGCAGAGATTTTGCTTAGGGTAAAAACGGTAAGTCTGAGCAGGTGAAGCTTTCTGGAGAATTGAACAAAACAGAAAACTGTTTTGATGAGGGAAATGTCTGTAGATCTTCTGAGTGATCCAGGTCATAGTTGTCTCAAAGGTGGTTTTTTTTTCCCTTCAAAAGGCAACTGGACTGTTTCTTTCCTTAAGGAAGAAAAAGAAAAAAAATGTTTCTCTTTGCACCCAAGAAGCTTCATTAGTTCTAATGGCGAGTAGATGAAATATAGATAGTGACAATTGAGACTGGAGGGTGGGGAATGGGAGGATAGGTTCTGAGGGGATGGTGGGAGGGAAAGTGGAAGAGGCAGTCGTGGGGTGCAAATTTTTTTACTACTGGTTCAGGTGTCTCTCACTGGTGGTCCGTGAGAAACTTTTGGTGGTTCATAGAAAAAATATTTGCATTTTTTATATTGCACTAAATCAGGAGTCCTCAAACTATCCGGCCAGATACGTGCAATGAATATTTATTGTTGCAGAGAGTCTCTCTCTTTGTGGGCAGAAATTCTGACTTGGGGTTTGCTTCAGCCTCCTGGTGCAGGGCTTTGGGTGAAGGCTGGAGGGAAGTGTTGCTGATGATGAAGAGCCAGAGGACCTTGTTCCAGTGGGATAGCATCATGGCCTGGAACTGGCTGACCATCTCTGCCCACTGAGCCTCCAGGTGCCAGTACCTGGCCTTGCACTCCTGCAGGTCTTCCCTCTGCTTGGAAAGCCTATGGTCGTAGCCCTCAGTGAGGTGCTTCTCCTGAGTTTCCTTCTTGGTCAGATCCAATTTAAACTGAGCCAGCTGTTTTGCCAATTCTTTCTCATGGTGGCTGCTCAGCTCCAACAACTGCTTCCTGTTGGGGCCCTAAGGAGCCCAGGTGGGGAGGTGAGGAGTGGCTGGCAGGGTAGGTATGTCCCTCGACATGAGTGACATCGAGTTGGCCATGCCCACCCAGTCACCTAGCTACACCCAGCCAGCCAGTCATTAGGCAGATCATATTAGTGGTCCGCAGGATTTAAAATTATGAATGTAATGGTCCCTGAGGTCTGAAAGGTTGGTGATCCCTGTTTTACACCTTATCTATCACTAAGAAAAAATGCAGTTGGGAGGAACAATCTGTCTTTCTTTATTGGAGGAAGTCTAAAAAATAAGTAGACTAGAAAGTAGAAAATAGGACAGCAGGTAATCTCTTGGGAGATTTATGGATAAATGGATTTTGTTCCATCAAGTCTAGTGGCCACATTGATAGATTTCTCCATGAACATCAATCCTTAACCTGGTCTTTCAGATACACTGGCTTTTAACTGAGTCAATTCATTTAGTTGCTTTTTATTGTCTTCTCATTCTTTCCAATTTTCCTAGCATTACAGCCTTCTCTGGAGAGCTGAGCCTTTGCATGATGTGCCTGAAGTAGTATAATTTGAACTTGGTCATTGGTATCTTGAATAAGAAGTCTAGGTTGATTTATGCAATGATCCATTAGTTTGTTTTCTTGGCTAGCCACTATATTCTTCGGACTCTTCTCCAACAGAGAAGAGTTCAAAAACATCAATACTGTTCTGATCTTGGTTCTTCAAAGCCTAACTTTCATTTCCCCGAGAGATTTGTACATTTAGCTATTATTTTAACTGTATCTTAAGACAAAAGATCTAGTGTAAAGTACCTGCTGTGTAATTACGCATTAGGTGGTCCTCTTTATCATTAGTAAAAAAAAAAAAAAAACTTTAGATCATCTTCCACAAACATATTGAAAGGGAAACAATTATAGTAGCCTTCCATTGTGTCTGATTGAAAATACCGCTTTAGAAATAGACTTTGAGGTATGAACTCCTACCAGAATTTCCATTGCAAATCAAGGCAATTATTAAGTGAGTTGTGCCTAATTTTATGACCTATTGTGCCATGATTGTTAAGCGGATCACTGCAGTTAAGTGAATCCCATTGCCGTGAGGAAGCTTCAACTTCCCCCATTGACTTTTCTTGTTGGAACCCAGCTAGGATAGTGGCAAATGGGGATCATATAACCCTGAGATGCTGCAACCATCATGAACACATGCTGGTTGCCAAGTGCCTGAATTTTCATCATGTGATCATAGGAGTTGTGTGATGGTTGGTGTGGTCATGAGTGCAAAGACTGATGTAAGTCACTTTTTTCCATTGACTATAGAGTTTCTCAGTCACCCAGGTCATGGTTGTCCCAAAGGTGTTTTTTTTTTTTTCAAGAGGCAACTGGAGTTTCTGGTTTTTCTTTGAAGACATTTTGCTTCTCATCCAAGAAGCTTCTTCAGCACTGACTGGATGGTGGGGAATGGAAGGATTTATGCTCATTGCAGACAGCTGGTCATTTGCATCATTTTAGTGAGTCATTAAGGTCACCTGGAGGTTTATCGGTATCATCAGGGTCACCTGGAGGTGCAAATGGGTGTTGGCAAGAAGGCTGAACATTTGAAGGATGCAACTGAAGAATAGCGATAGCCAAATCTGGCCCTAGGTTCTGCCTTAGTTTACCTTCCCAATAAGCAATCAAGTCAGAAGATCATTTAAAAACAGTGTATTAGGTTACTTTGATAAAATGGGATGTCCCTATAAAAAAGGAGAACCTCGAGCTCCATGTTACATTCCTTTTTATAGTTACACAGCAAAGAAAATGCAAGAGGAAAATTAACTGGACAAGATAAAAATAGCCTCCCCTTTGCCTAGGAAATCAGTTACTTGTAGTCAAGCATGTTGCATATTTGCATCCCATAATATCACACATGGATATTCATATTGCATCTATGGATTCTAAGTTGTTTACGGTACTCTTCGTTGTTTTTGCAAAACTTTATTATTTTTATGTATTTTGTTTCATTAAAAGGAGATGGGGAACGTTTTTACCATAATGTTTTTAGGTATTTTTTTTTTAAACAATAAAAATGGTAGGTGACAGTACACAGCTTTGTAAAATTATGCCCATCTGTGGGAGAGTGGGAAGAGGAGACGATAAAGAGAAACTAAATTAGAGGCTAACAGATCCTATCTTCTTTCTTGGAAAATAAATATTCTCTGACCAGTCATGTTGTTCCAGAAAAATGTTATGTAAACAGGTGTGCTGATTATATTATTTGATCTAGCTCCTTCTAAGGCAAATACTCTAGAAGGTTTAAAATAGGTTCTGGTGAGGAAAACATGGTATTTTGTAGATCACCAGACAGCAGGGACGTGCGGTCAGGGGAGGCAAGGGAGGCAGAGCCTCACCTCTCTTCATGAAATAATAGTATATAATATTATATACACAAGGTTGAGATTGTCTTTGCAACGTTTCGGCAGGATCTCACCTGCCATCTTCAAGCTGTGGGCTTAAAATGTGATCGGAGCTGCCGCCTTTCTGTGACGGAAGCTGTGAGCTGTGAGCTGGTGAGATCCTGCCGAAATGTTGCAAAGACAATCTCAACCTTACACGGGAAAAGACCCGAATACAACAAAACCAGCATACCTACACCCGTGAAAATCTACGAAAACAAATATATATATATATATATATAGAGAGAGAGAGAGAAACACCCCCACAGCATGAACAAACGTGATGATACCTCCCGCCTACCAAACATCTGGAAACCAGCCCTAGCCAACAAACGAACACCACCCACCACCCAAGCCGTTATAATACAAAACAACAATGCACACGCAGCCTGCACCAATCAGCACCAATCTACCAATCATGATACAACCACACAACCAATCATTCCACTTACTGAAACAAAGCCAGCATAATAATATACATAATATTATATACATCCACCCGGCTGCGCCCGGGAGCTGCGGACACAGAAATGTTGTCGGTGCTCCCGGATGACGAAGCCACGAAAGCGACTGGGGGGACGTTCCCCAGTCGCTTTCGTGGCTTCGTCATCCGGGAGAGCCGAAAACATTTCTGCCTCCGCAGCTCCTGGGCGCGGCCGGACGGATGTAGCCAGAGCGAATCCGAGGCGGTCCAGGCGGATGGAAGAGCGAGCGAGCGATGGAGGTCCTCGGTTGCTCGCCCGCCGGACTGCCTTGGCGCCACTCTGGCTACCTCCGTCCATCCGCACCCGCGAGCTGCGGAGGCAGAAATGTTGTCGGCGCTCCCGGATGACGAAGCCACGAAAGCGACTGGGGAATGACGAGAACCTTCCTGCCTCTGCTGGACTTGCGCAAAATCCAGTAGAGGCAGGAAGGTTCTCGTCGTTCCCCAGTCGCTTTCGTGGCTTTGTCATCCAGGAGAGCCGAAAACATTTCTGCCTCCGCAGCTCCCGGGCGCGGCCGGACGGATGTAGCCAGAGCGACACCGAGGCAGTCCGGGCGGACGAAAGAGCGAGTGAGCGAGCAATGGAGGTCCTCGGTTGCTCACCCGCCGGACTGCCTCAGCGCCACTCTGGCTACCTCCGTCCGTCCACGCCCACGAGCTGCGGAGGCAGAAATGTTGTTGGCGCTTCCGGATGACAAAGCCATGAAAGCGACTGGGGAACAACGAGAACCTTCCTGCTTCTACTGGACTGCAAAGTCCAGCAGAGGCAGGAAGGTTCTCGTCGTTCCCCAGTCGCTTTCGAGGACTGCGGAGCGCGAGCCGGCGGAGCACGCTCAGGAAGGCAGGGAATGGGATCACGTGTGCCTCCAGCACACGTGGTCCCATTCCCAGCCTTCCTGATGACGTCACCAGCCTCACCAGCCATAAACCTCACCGCATGTCACTGCCAGACAGATGTCAAAACATTTGATTGCTACAGACAATCATTTTTCTAGAGGGTATTTTTTGGGGGGGCTAAAGCAGAAAACCTGAAGAAATCACATAACAGAACCATCCCTGCTTTAATGCTCCGACTGAGAGATAAAATTTCTACTTGATGTAAGATGTATTTTCTGAACTGCGCAGCATTAGACTGATGATGAAGAATTTTCCTCATCAGTCTTATGTGATTTCAGCAAGGATAGATACATGAAATGTCAGTAAATGCGAACTGTCAGTCTAAGAAGAATCTTGTGTATAGGTTTGAGCTATAAAGCAGCTAATTGAATGCTTCACATCAGTGTGGGTTGCTGCCAGTTCATCCCGGTTCAGGCGAACTGGTAGTGGAATTGAGGCCTGGGTCACAGAACCGGCAGCGACCCAGGCATGCCACGCCCCTGAACCGGTTCCCTTGCTGTGGCTTGGCTGCTGCCATTTTGGATTTTAATGACTGCGCATGTGCAGTTCATTGTAAATTGTTCTGCGCATACATGAATAGCACACGTGTGCAAAGTGTGTAAACTGTGCATGTGCCCAGGTTGCATGTGGGTTGCGAACCGGCAGTAATGCCTGCAACAACTCACCCCTGCTTCACATGTGGGTTTGGTTATTTGCACCTGACAAAATAATCAAGAAATATGCTAACCCTTAAGTTAGCATCTCACAGAAGATTTTTTTTTCCCAAGAAGTGTTTTGAGATTTCTCAATCCCTTGGAAAATGCTTTGTTTTTCAATACATTTTATCTCCTGCCAATTGTCCCATCACACTAAGAGTAACATAACCACAGTACACTGATGAATATATATGAGCTGTGGTGGTGCAGTGGTTAGAGTGCAGTACTGCAGGCTACTTCTGCTGATCGCTGGCTGCCAGGAGTTTGGCAGATCGAATCTTACCAGGCTCAAGATCAAGTTAGCCTTCCATCCTTCTGAGGTGGGTAGAATGAGGACCCAAATTGTTGGGGGCAATATGCTGATTCTGCAAACCACTTAGAGAGTGCTGGAAAACACTGTGAAGCGGTATATAAGTCTAAGTGCTATTGCTAAATGCTATATAAAATGATAGTTAGATCTTTTACATACTGATAGTTGCTACCAATTGCGGTCACAGACAACACCCTCATATCCAATCTATAATGGTTGATAGCAGGTCTACTTCTGATCATACTGAATTAGGCAATTTAGCTATATACCTTAAATAATTTATTTAATCTACAAGCTCTCAAGACATGCTGGCCATCGTTCAGTTATAACGGCTTTTACAAATCCAATCAAGCACAACTGCCAGTATTATTAACCATTATAATTAATTGAATTAATAAAGCATCAAAGTGAAGGCCCTGCCTATGATCTTCAAGAAGCTATAGGGAAACCTTTATAGAGCCTACAGGAATCGTTTGATGATTCACTGAAGGATTTGTATAGAATTGCAGTGGGATTTGTTAATCATTTTTAAATCTCAATTCCATCCTCAGTTCAATCAGTGGAATGTTTTTTCAGGTGTCACTTGGCAGAAAAAAGGCATACACACATACAAACATATTCATCACACTATCCTTTTTCAGAATACGTAACTCATACAGAGGAGAGAACAGGTATAAGAATTACATCAAAGAAATGGAAGACATGAGATAAGAAAAGGAAGGTTTGTATAGCTGTGTAATAAATCTGGTTTATACCAACACTCTTCACTAGATCTCTCTATCTTTTCATCATGCCAAACCATTCTTGCTTCCAATGCATCTTCATTACAATGGAAGCTTATTCATAACACACACAAAAAAGAACAAACAAGCCAGCTTTTTTTATTAAAAAAAAATCTTCAGAGATTTTGCACAGAGATAAGTTAACTTCCTTTTGCTTTGATTGTGGACATATTTCTTCTTGTGTTTATATGCATTTTGCAAGAACATTGTAGAATAATGAGTAGAAATTATCTGGAGTGACAGTTATATTGTCTCTTACGACAGTGTTTTTAATCTCCCTAGGTGCAAAACTTAATGTTGCTTTTATATTTGAATATGATTTTTATTGAAAATTTAAAACAAGAAACTATAAACTATTCCAAACTAATAAAGTAAAGAAGAAGAAGAAATGAAAGAAAAAAGTGCAAAGAAAAAAGGTGAAGAAAAATAGAAACAAAGAAAATGGATGCAAAGAAGGAGACTCCAGTATTTTTCACAGAGTTATATTTAAATCTCTCTGTCTAAAATTCATAATAGTTTTCTTTCTATAATCTATTCTGTGTAGCAGTGGTGGGTTTCAATTTTTTTTAGAACCTCTTCTGTAGGTGTGGCCTGCTTTGTGGGAGTGGCTTGCTGGCCATGTGACCAGGTGGAATTGGCTTGGCAGTCATGTGACTGGGTGGGTGTGGCCAACTTGTAAAATGTGGTGAAACTCACTTAACAACGCTCTTGCTTAGCAACCAAAATGTTGGCTCAGGGACTCTGCATTTGAAGCACACAAGTCTTAAAGCTGTCAAGTTACAAGACCCTTGCACCCCTACCCTTTAGGAAAAAAAACCCCAGGGGTGTTCAAACTGGACAGCTTTAAGATTTGTGGACTTCAACTCCCAGAATTCCTCCTCTCGCTCTTCATCTTGATGATGTGCGGATGGGCGGGGGGAAGGAGCTGGAACCAGTTCTAAACGGCACTGTAGATTTGTGGAACCACTTCTATAGAAGAGCTTAGAACTGGCAGGAACCCACCCCTGCTGGGTAGTCACCAAAGCCATGAATAACAAGCTCTTTTAAAAATGTAGATAGTGTATTTTCTCTAATCAAAGAAATTAATTTATACCTAGCATATAAGCGAGATATGACAATTTCACTAACCATTCCTGCATAGTGGAATCCATTCAAATCCATTCAGGTGCATATAATAAACTTGCTGTAATATATTTCATATGCTGAAATAATCTCCAATGACTTTTTTTCCTGTTCATTCGTTAATCCTAAAAGCAAAAGTTTTGGCTTCCACGGAATGTTGATCTTTAAAATCTTCTGCATCAAAGTATGTATTTGAATTTAAAAATGAATAATTTTTTTTTACATGTCCACCATGCATGATAAAATGTCCTTTCATATGGTTCGCATTTACAACATGCATTTGTACATTCTGCATAATTCCTCTGATATCACAACAATTCATCATTTTCTAAAGAAATGTCTTTAAGATCATAACGTAATCTAAATTTCAACCCCTTTTGCCACATATCTGCCCATTGGTTCATCTGTGTATCAGGGGTGGGGTTCGAAAATATCTGCCCGGTTGCTGGGTGGGCGTGGCTATGTTGGACATGGCCTAGTCAGCCTCCTGCACCATGGCGGGGGTGGGGGATTTTTGCCTTCCCCAGATTCCAGAGGCTTTCCTCAAATCTCTGGGAGGGAAAAAATGCCTCCCCCAGGTTCTGGAGGCCCTTCGGAGGCGAGAAATAGGCCCATTTTCAGCCTTCTGGAACTTCCAGGAGGCCCCCTATCCCCCCTCTCCAAACTTTCACATGGACCCAGCACTTACCTCACACGCACTTACCTGGGGAGGATAGGGCCAGCCAGGGATGGGATTTGCAAAACGTTTAACCCATTTTAGCTTAGAGCTCTTTACAAAACTGAAAGTTTCTGAGCAAAAAAGATTAGCTTTTTTCCCTCAAAAGAGACCACTAGCTCTCCGTCATGCTCGAATATGATGGAACATGCATAGAACTTATGAAGCATTTTTGATCGTTCCCATTTCTCTTCTTTTTTATGTTCACCAAGCCAGTTCAGTATTTCATGCTGACTCTGCATGGCTGTTCCGATTACCCTTTAGATGGTGACTCTAGCAAATTTAGATGAGCAGAAAATGGTAGTGAAGGTCTCAAAACGGATAAAGCTTCTGATGCCAAACTTTATGTTTAGCACATCTATCATGATAATATTTGGCTCTTGAAAAAAAAAGTTTATGATATTTAAGGGAAAAAAAGAATTTTTGGAAGGTTAATGAATTTGAGAATCCAAACTAATATTGATTTTGTATTTATGAAGAATTAAAAATTTCATGAAGTGCTAGGTTAAGTCTCAGCCAAATTAGTGATACATTCCAGATTTCTCAGGTTCTCAGATTTACACACATCTAGAGGACACCATGTGGCTGATAGCTGCTTTACCATTTCAGAATGAAAATTGTTAAGTTGTTCTTTAAATGCACATCCATCTAAATAGCTCATTCAAAATAATAATCTCCCTTCAAACTATATACACTACTATTCATGGATTTATTTGCCATTCATGTTGGATAATTGTCTTGAAGTGCAGAACTTAATTTTATCATTTTAAAGCTTTTTAAGCATATACAAAATGTATTAATGTAGTGTGTTTTCTCATATGGATGATATATATTGATAGTAAGGAATTTGAACACACTTTTTTTCTCTTGTTAGCATCTGAATATACTTATATAGAAAGAAACTATGGGGGAGGGATAAAAGCAGGAAGAAAATCTACTAAAATAGCAAAATTACCTCAATTAAGGCAATTCAACCGTTAAAAAGAGAACATTGACTCATTCAAATTGTACAGGTGGTTCTCAACCTGTGGTCCACAGATCCTTGGCTGGTGGCTGCAATGTCTTCACAGGGTCAATCAAGGCTTGAAGATATGTTATGATTTAAATTGTGAGTTAAATTTTGTGGGTCCATGGCCACAAAAGGTATTTATGGTGAACAAAAGTTGAGCACCACTGAACCAGTGGTGGTAGTCACTTATCTTCCCTACCAGTTTGCAAAGGTGAGTTCAAGCGCCGCACCTGCACATACGCAGGTCACACATTACATTGGGGCGGGTGGGCGGAGCCTCCCACAGCCACTACTACCGGTTTGCCCGAACCGGAGAGAACCGGCTGAATACCACTTCTGCTCTGAACTACATAATATCCTGCATAGTCTTAAATAGTAAACTCCAAAGTTCAATTACCTTAGTCTATCTAATATACAAAATATCACCTCTAAAATATATTACTGTATTATGTTCTACCTGGTGGAGCAATGATTAAACTGCAGTATTGCAGGCAAATTCTGCCCACAGCCTGGAGATTGATCCTGATAGGGTTCAGAGTTAACTTAGCCTTCCATCCTTCTGAAATTGGTAAAATGAGGATTGTTCGGGGCAATATGCTGATATTGTAAACCACCCAGAGTGTGATATAAAACACTATGGAGTGGTATTATAAGTCTAAATAGCTATTGTTAGTGTAAGCTGCTTTTGAAAGATGATCCAACATTTCAAAAGATGCAAATCTACATAATGATATTGGAGTGTCATTATGAAGAATACAAATATCGTATTCTTTCCATTTGTGTTTATTCATATGCATTGTCAAAGGTGGTGATTGATTGATTTTAATTATGTGGTCCAACTCAGAGTGGCATAGGTTGACTTTACTGGTGTTTCTGAAACTTGGCAACTTTATGATGTATGGATTTCAGTTCCTAAAATTCTTCAGCCGGCCATGTTGGTAGTCATCAAACAGAATACAAGTGATCCAAATCAGTGGTGGATTCCTAACTGGTTGACTACCAGTTCACTGGGAGGGCGTTTTGCATTGTTGCGCATGCACAGTTCATTGAAAACTATTCTGTGCATGTGCAGAAACATGCCAGTGATGGCAGAAGAGACTGGGAACTGGTTTGGGAGTGTGGCAGCTGTGGGTTGCTGCCAGTTCCAGGGACCCAGGCCACCATACCACTACCGGTTCGGCTGAACCAGTCTGAACCGGTAGGAACCCCACATGATCCAAATACTGAGAAGAAATTATCATTGCTCTTCTAAAAATACACCCTCCCCCATATTTTTTTATTTTATTTTAGGAAAAAAAAGTTGGCTAGATGTATCTATATACTTTGCTCCATTTCTTTTTGTTTTTTACACTGGTCACTTAGTGAAACATAACTGAAACATAACTGAAAGATGAGTAAGGGAGGCAGAAACCTATGAAGAAATGTTGCAAGAATTGAGCATGCCTAGTCGAATGAAAAGAAGAACTAGAAGTGACACGAGAGCAGTGTTCCAAAATATTTCAAGAGCTTCCATAAACAAGGGAGGAGGCGTCAACCTGTTCTCCAAAGCACCCGAGGACAGGACAATAAGTAATAGCTAGAAATTTAACATAGAGAGATTCAGTCTAGGAGCCATTTCCTGAACTAAGGAGAAATTTGCTGGAAGAAAAAAATAATGGATCAGTGGAATGGTTTGCCTCCAGAAGTTGTGAGTGCTCCATCACTGAAGAATTTTAAGAACAGATTGCAACCATTTTTTTCAAATGGTGTAGGGCAGTGATGGCTAACCTTTTCCCCATCACATGCCAAAAGCAGTGGGGCACAGGTGGGTGTCATGCGTGGGCGTGCCCATACCAATAATCCTGTGAACATGGGCGTGTGACCCCCCACTTTTGGCATGTGATGGACTCATTTTTCACCCTCCCCAGGCTCCAGAGGCTTTCTAGGAACCTGGGGAGGGTGAAAGCGCCCTCCTCCCCCAGAGGGCCTCCGGAGGCTTCAGAAGGCTTCCCTGAAGCCTCCGGAGGGTGAAAAACACCCCAACGCACAAACCTGAAGTCAGTCCCCGAACTTCAGGGAAGTTCCGGAGGGCAAAAAACGCCCAAAAATAAAGGCTGAAGTTAGGCATGCCATAGGTTTGCCATCACGGGTGTAGGGTCTCCTGCTTGAGCAGGGAGTTGGACTAGAAGACCACCAAGGTCCCTTCAAACTCGGTTATTCTGTTCTGCTATTCTGTTAAAATCCTGTTCTATTGACATGGGATTACTCCTCCCACAGCAACCCTATAAGATAAATTTGACTGAAGAACTAGCTCAAAGTTATTAAGTGAGTTTCTGTGGATTGAATCTTGGTCTCAAGTCCTAGCAAGAGAACTATTGTACCATACTGATCTCATATATAAGGTAAGATTTAGGGAATACCTCTGAAGGGAAATATATATATATATATGTATGTATGTATGTATGTATGTATGTATGTATGTATGTATGTATGTATGTATGTATGTATGTCTTTGGTTGTTCGGGTTTTCTCCCGCGTAGAATTGGAAGTATCTTCACGACGTTTCGATGAAGTCTCATTCATCATCTTCAGGCTGGTGCTTCCGGCTTGGTGCTTCCGGCTTGGTGCTTCCAGGAGCAATGTGAGATCTCAGCCGGTTCCTCCTTTTAACTGCCAGTGGGGGTTTGTGCTGATTGGGTGGGAGCTTGGCTGCATTTTGATTGGGTGGAGGTGTATTCTGATTGGTAGGGGGCTTGGCTGTGTTCTGATTGGATGGGAGTTTGGCTGTGCTCTGATTGGATGGGGGCGTGTTCTGTTTGGGTGGGGGCCTGGTTGTGCTTGTGTTAGTCTGAGTTGCAGAGGGATTTGAGCTGGTGAGCTGCTTTACTGTTGTTTGGCTTCGTGTTTGTGGTCGTGCCACATCTCCGTGGTGGGCATCAGTTTGCTTAATGTATGGATCTGAGGGGTTTAAAGTGGCTAATAATGCAGCTGTGGTCTGGCTTCTGGTTTGTGGTCTGGCTTCTGGTTTGTGGTCATTATCGGTGTGGGTTTGGGCTTGCTTTTTGCGTGGATGTGTGATAGTGACATCCTGTGTGGTTTTCGTGAGTGTGGGTCTGGTATCATTCTTTGTGTTAGGGACTCGTTTGTCAGTGAGGGCGGGTTTCCAAATGGCTGGTAGGCGGGAGGTATCATCTCGTTTATTCATGCTGTGTGGTCGTTTTTCTATCTCAATAGCTTCTCTGATTATTCTGTTGTTAAAGTGTTCAATTTTGGCAATAGTTCTGGTCTTTTTAAAGTCTATATCATGTCCTGTGGCTTTGAGGTGTTGGACCAGGGAAGAAGTTGGTTCCTCCTTTTTGACTGAGTTTTTGTGTTCTTCGATGCGTGCCTTTATTCTTCTGTT
Organism: Natrix helvetica; assembly: GCF_964273705.1. Lineage (NCBI taxonomy): Eukaryota > Metazoa > Chordata > Lepidosauria > Squamata > Natricidae > Natrix > Natrix helvetica. The sequence continues at coordinate 151,112,148 of NC_138550.1, read as the reverse complement.
GGTTTGTCCGATGTATGTGGTGGGGCAGGTGGTGCATGGGATTTCATATACTCCTTGATTTTCTAACTCTATTTTGTCTTTGGGGTTTCTTAGGATGGTGGATATTTTTCGGTTTGTGTAGAATGCTGTCTTGATGTTATGTTTGTGGAGGATCTTGCTGATTCTGTCTGTGGTGCCTTTTATGTATGGGAGGAGGGCTTTGCCGTTTTCTTGTTCACTGTCTTGGATTTTAGTGGGGTTTTCTTTTTGGATTAGGTTAGTGATATTGTTTCTTTGGAATCCGTTGGATGTTAGTACGTTGGTGAGAGTGTGTAGTTCGGTTTTGAGGTGTTGTTCGTCAGCTAAGCGTTTTGTTCTGGAGATGAGTTTCTTGGCTACAGAGTTGATCTGTGCTGGGTGGTGGTGTGAGAGTGCGTGCAAATAGCGGTTTGTGTGTGTTTTCTTCTGGTAGATGGTGTGTCCTAGGGATCCATTGGATTTCTTATAGACTAAGACATCCAGGAAGGGGGGTTGGTTATTGGCTTCTGTTTCCATGGTGAACTGTATTTTGGGGTGTAGGCTGTTGAGGTGTGTGAGGAAGTTGTCCAGTTTCCTTGACAGCTATCCAAAACAAATACAACCCCCCCAAACATATCCTAGATCTGACCAACCACTGCCTATCCAACACATACTTCATCTATAACGGACAAAAATACAAACAAATAGAAGGAGCACCCATGGGATCACCCCTCTCACCTGTCATTGCTAACCTCTTCATGGAACACTTTGAAACCCAAGCTCTAGAAAAATCCGATCACAAACCCAAACTCTGGCTCAGATACGTAGACGACACCTTCATAATCTGGCCACACGGGAAAGATAAACTGGACACACCATCTACCAGAAGAAAACACACACAAACCGCTATTTGCACGCACTCTCACACCACCACCCAGCACAGATCAACTCTGTAGCCAAGACACTCATCTCCAGAACAAAACGCTTAGCTGACGAACAACACCTCAAAACCGAACTACACACTCTCACCAACGTACTAACATCCAACGGATTCCAAAGAAACAATATCACTAACCTAATCCAAAAAGAAAACCCCACTAAAATCCAAGACAGTGAACAAGAAAACGGCAAAGCCCTCCTCCCATACATAAAAGGCACCACAGACAGAATCAGCAAGATCCTCCACAAACACAACATCAAGACAGCATTCTACACAAACCGAAAAATATCCACCATCCTAAGAAACCCCAAAGACAAAATAGAGTTAGAAAATCAAGGAGTATATGAAATCCCATGCACCACCTGCCCCACCACATACATCGGACAAACCAACAGAAGAATAAAGGCACGCATCGAAGAACACAAAAACTCAGTCAAAAAGGAGGAACCAACTTCTTCCCTGGTCCAACACCTCAAAGCCACAGGACATGATATAGACTTTAAAAAGACCAGAACTATTGCCAAAATTGAACACTTTAACAACAGAATAATCAGAGAAGCTATTGAGATAGAAAAACGACCACACAGCATGAATAAACGAGATGATACCTCCCGCCTACCAGCCATTTGGAAACCCGCCCTCACTGACAAATGAGTCCCTAACACAAAGAATGATACCAGACCCACACTCACGAAAACCACACAGGATGTCACTATCACACATCCACGCAAAAAGCAAGCCCAAACCCACACCGATAATGACCACAAACCAGAAGCCAGACCACAAACCAGAAGCCAGACCACAAACCAGAAGCCAGACCACAGCTGCATTATTAGCCACTTTAAACCCCTCAGATCCATACATTAAGCAAACTGATGCCCACCACGGAGATGTGGCACGACCACAAACACGAAGCCAAACAACAGTAAAGCAGCTCACCAGCTCAAATCCCTCTGCAACTCAGACTAACACAAGCACAACCAGGCCCCCACCCAAACAGAACACGCCCCCATCCAATCAGAGCACAGCCAAACTCCCATCCAATCAGAACACAGCCAAGCCCCCTACCAATCAGAATACACCTCCACCCAATCAAAATGCAGCCAAGCTCCCACCCAATCAGCACAAACCCCCACTGGCAGTTAAAAGGAGGAACCGGCTGAGATCTCACATTGCTCCTGGAAGCACCAAGCCGGAAGCACCAAGCCGGAAGCACCAGCCTGAAGATGATGAATGAGACTTCATCGAAACGTCGTGAAGATACTTCCAATTCTACGCGGGAGAAAACCCGAACAACCAAAGACATACATACAAACACCCGCGAAAACCTCAAAAATACAATATGCTTAACTCATTAAATTACTGTTTGGCCCAGGAAAAACTTTGTCTCTGATTGCCACATTTCAGCATTTCTTTCTCTTTTAATTTTGAATTATGCCTACTTAATTTCCATTATATCCAGTGTGAATAGAAACTGTTGCAAAGAATGAACATTGCTCTGTATGAACCTGTTCCCAGTCATTGCTAAAATTAAAACAAGTCAGGGGTATTGAAGAAAATGCAGAACAGATCGGAATCTAACTTGTATTGCATTTAACTCATGAAGCAAATCATCTGGAATAATTTTATGACAAAGGAAGTAGTACAGTCATATATTTTTGAGAATACAAGATAGCTTCTCTTGTAGCCACTGTTTACTGCTCTCTATTTCAAATGCACTTGGGAAAGCACAATAAACATCTTTCACAAAGAAGTTTTCTCTCTGACAAATTCATGATAAATTGCAACATGCATACCTAGCATGTGTAGTTATTTGTTTTAATCTATTTATTGTTCATTTACTTGTACATTTTATCCATGTATAAGTAGGAAGAGTGGCATGAATGAGAAGAAAGGTCCTTGTTTATAATGTATATTCTTCACAGCCCAATCTGAAGAGATATGAATACTACATTAAAAAAAAACCTTGGAAGTGCAGATTTGATGTGCTGGAGATTCTCACTTTGTGTGATGGATTGTGTACCTGGAAAAGCAGTGGAGGGGGAACTTGGCAGCACCACAGTTTGCCAGGGAGGTGGTAATATATTCCAGAAACAAATCCAGATTAATAGATGGCACATTCCCAAAATGGATGAGGGGGAGGGAAGAGGTTCAGGGTATAGCTCCACCCTAGAATCTCTCAGGATCTATCTAGTGTATTAGAACATTATAGCTTTAGATTAGCAAGATTCTGTTCCATTAGATATAAAACAAGTAAAGGATTGGACTCAATTTGATTTCACTATGTGCTTTTGGGCTTGGCCTGATATTATGCCCCCTTTGTGATGCTGCATATACCAAAAGGAAAGCAAAGGTCTTCTCTCAGTATTTTACCTTTCAGGTAGGAAAACAACCCAATCATTTTAGGTTAAGATAAATATGTGTTCTGGCACTATTAACATATTAATATTCTATCTTTTGTCCTTTCAAATTAGGATTAGGTTCAAGGTTTACTCAGACTCCAATCCTTCCAAAGACCCAAATTGTTGGAAGCAATATGCTGAGACTATAAACCATTTGGAGAGAGCTGTAAAGCGCTGTAAAGTTGTATATAAGTCTAAGTGCTATTGCTATTGGGGAGCCGTAAAATAGTGGGATATCCTGCCTCTAAAATATTCTAATTCTAGGATAGGTTCTACATTCAAGGGTTTTTTGTTGTTGTTCAGGTACTAAGTATTGTCCGATTCTTCGCGACCCCATGGATCATATCATGCCGGGCTCCCCTGTCCTGCACTCTCCTGGAGTTTGCCCAAATTCATGTTCATTGTATTGATGACCATCTCACTCTCTTCCATCCCCTATTGCCTTCCATCTTTCCCAACACCAGGGTCTTTTCCAAGGAGTCCTTTCTTCTCATTAGGTGACCAAAGTATTTGAGCTTCAGCTTCAGCATTTTTTCATTTATGCAAAATGAAGAAGTGGGATTTCAGTGGCAAAGTCAATGGAGGTTTTTGCTCTGAGTTTTTATTTTTTTTATTTTATAAAAAAACTTAAAATTATTTTTTCCCATGATATAAAAATTTAGAATACCTAAATTCAGTAAAAAAGAAAAGAAAAGATGAATTAAAACAAAAGCTGTAACTGCCATCTTAAAGGCTTTATCTGCATGAAAGAAGATAATTCTATTCCAGGTGGACTCAAAGTAGTCGAGATCAAAACCTGCAGCACAATTATCTTATAGGTTTCAAATATGTAGTACGAGGAGAATGCAGCTGTTAGATCCTATTCAACCAGTGTTTGTAAGGAATAAGTAATTGTGTTTCATAAGATTCCCTAAATTCCATCCTTCAGGCTGAATCTGGAATGATATCAAATAAATCTTGAGTGCAAATTAGGTATGTTAGTTATTGACTAAAATTAATTTTTAACCCAAGCCATTTGGCCGCTCTGACTCTTTAAGATAAATTCCAGCTTTTGGTGGAAATCATTTAATTGTGCCCTAAGGTATTGTGGAGTTTCATCTTATGCATTGATCTTAATGGGTTTTGAAGAGGGCATGCCATTCCTTAAGCAACATGACAGAGAAAATAACCTCAAACTTATTTCAGCCAGAGTCCAGCTTACTTTATCTGAGTGAAAAATAATAGTAATCAGGGTTTGTTTGTTTGCTTGCTTTCAGGTTAACAGGATTTCATCTTCCTCCATCTGTGACGTCCACAAAATCCGTATTTTCATTACGATTAACCAGTGACTTTGCAGTGAGTGCTCATGGATTTAAAGTATATTATGAAGGTAAAGTAATATATTATAAATATGCATGTTAGAACTGTAATAGCTTATGTCAACGTTCAATTTTGGAAAACAAGTCAGTATTTATGAACCATAAGGGCAGATAAAGGAGGGCAAATTATAATAAAGGAAAACAAAGGCAACAATTTATATTTCAGTCATACAACTGATGCTGCACAGTCTGAGATCCTACAATAAAAGCATATTAATTCTATGTATTGCTACTTAGATGTGTCTACGTGATAGCCAGCTGTTTTCTTTTTTTCTTTTTAATTACCCCGTATTAGTCTAGCCCTTGGTGCTTATGTTTCTTCATCTTCCTTATATGAGACACACAGAGATCATACTGTGAATGGGATAATCGTGTTCTGCTGTTTGATCAACCTGATTTACAGCAATTAGGGGCAACCAGGAGTGAAAATCAATGAAACGAATGCAAGGAATGCAACATTATTGTAAAAAGTACTAAAGAAAGAGCATTGTTTGTAACAGGGTGATATACATATACTGTATAATTTTTTTAAAAAAATGTTTAAAAGATGTTGAGACTCTGGAAAGAGTGCAAAGAAGAGCAACAAAGTTGATTAGGTGTCTGGAGGCTAAAACATATGAAGAACAGCTGGGTATGTCAGGGACGTGCGGTGAGGGGAGGCAGGTGAGGCAGAGCCTCACCGCTCTCATCATGAAAATAAAAAAAAGGGAAAAGGGAAAAGGCACTGAGGAGCCTTCTGCACACGTGTTCCGGGAATGAGACCACGTGTGCAGGAGGCTCCTCTAGCCTCAGCCTCCCTGCTGCACACGTGGTCCCATTCCCCGCCTTCCTGAGTCAACATGAAGGGGACCGTGGAGCGTGAGCTGCGGTTCCGCGGAGCGCGCTCCATGGTCCCCTTCATGTTGACTCAGGAGTCAGGAAGGAGGGGAATGGGACCACTTGTGCAGGAGGCTGAGGCAGCTTCAGCCTCCTGTACACATGGTCCCATTCCCTGCCTTCCTGAGTCAACATGAAGGGGACCACGGCTCGCGCTGATGACGTCACCAGCCTCACCAGCCATAAACCTCACCGCACGTCACTGGGGTATGTATAGTCTAGTGCAGGGTGTCCAAACTTGGGAACTTTAAGACTTGTGGACTTCAACTCCCAGAATTCCCCAGCCAGCTGGCTGGGGAATTCTGGGAGTTGAAGTCCACAAGTCTTAAAGTTCCCAAGTTTGGACACCCCTGGTCTAGTGAAAAGAAGGAAACAAAAGTCTAGTCTAGTCTAGTGACATAATAACAGTATTCCAATATTTGAGAGGCTTCCAAAGTGCTAGAAGGCTAGACAAGAAGCAACGGATGGAAACTAACTAAGGAAAGAACCAACCTAGAACTAAGGATGAATCTTCGGACAGTGAGAACGATCAACCAGTGGAACAGTTTGCCTTCAAAAGATATGGGTCACTGGAGGCTTTTAAGAGACCAGTCAGTCATTTTGTCTGAAAAGGTATAGGGCCCTGATGGCGAACCTATGGCACAGGTGGCACGTAGAGCCCTCTCTGTGGGCATGCCACCCATTGCCCTCATCCAGCTCCACCGCACATGTGTGTGCACCTCCCACCGGCAGCTGATCTTTGAGTCTCTGCTGCGCATGTGCAGGGTTCATGTTGGGATGCACGTATGCATGTGCAGAGGGCGGGGTGCATGTGTGGGGGCTCTCACATTGCATTTTGGGCCTTGTGCAGTTCCCCTGCACTCCGTTTTGACTTCCAGGTTGGTGCAGGAGGCCTTCCAGCCCCCAAAAGGGGCACAGGGGGGCTGAAAGGCTTCCTGCACCAACCTGGAATGCCAAAATGGGGTGCAGGAGTACTGCACAAGGCTCCACCGAACCCCATTTTGGGCCTGGAAAGCCTCCTGTACTGACCTGGAAGCCAAAAATGGACCAGGGGGGGAGGGGCACATTCATGGGGGATGGGGGAGTCACATGCACATACACGGGGATTGCACACTCATGCACGTGGGTGGGGAACATGTGTGGGGTCACCCATGTATTGCATTATGGGTGTGGGTGTGCTTTCGGCACGTGACAGCACAAAAGGTTACCCATCACTGGTAGAAGGTCTCCTGCTTGTGTAGTGAGTAGGACTAGAAGACTCCAAGGTCGCTTCCAACTCTAATGATCTTCTTATGTTCTACTTCCTACACAGTGACCTAAGCCTCTCAGATGATACTATAGTGCAGCTTAGACTATTTTAGGATGGAATGATCCCCCACACACACACACTTTGTAATGAAACGAGTATTTCAGCTCATGTCAATCACTGTTTGCTTTACTTGGAGTCAACAATAAGTAAAAAGAGAAGAAGACAAAATATTAGACAATATCTGATGTGGTATCAGTCTGGGTGGTTGAAGTTGTGATGGGCTAGGGAGCTTTCTCGTTCCTTGCAATGTGTTTGTGGCTCATTTATTTCCTTGCAAGTTCTACATTGCCACTTTTTTTTCAATGGAAAATGCTGCTTTATTATCTTTGGTTTCCTTCCATCTCTCTCTGATTATCGTTGAGTTCAGGATTGTACTTGACCCTATTTGAGCATTACGGCATAAGGCTTTGTGCATTTTTTTTTCATCACTGGTGTTTCAGGATCCACTAATATTTGATTAAATTACAGACAGATACTTAAGAGATAATTATACTCCAGAGAAATCAATGTAAATTGGGCCATTTTCCATAGCAGCTTCCAGTTTTGGCATCCTTTTATTGTGACAGCATGTAAGAGTTCTATCAGGATGGCAACAAGAAGCCAGAGTGAATTTTTCTTCCTTTCTTTTCCTAGCCAAGCATGACCCATTAAAAAAAATGATATATAGCTTAAAATAAGCTAAAAAATATTCCATTGAAGGAACAATATTGTAGCTCAGGGTTGACGTGAGGGATCTTTGAACTAAATAACATCATCAGTGCTATTGCTAATGATCAGCTTTAGTGCTGGTGATATTATCTAGTTTGGATAATCCCATATTTTTTAGTATATGAGACACTACTTTTTCTTTAAAATATTCACTTGAAAATTGAGGTGCATCTTATACACAGGAGGCTGAGGAGAAGGCCGCACATGTCAGATGAGTCTCTATATTATATCCAGCTCTATCATTTCTCTCTATTGTAGCTGTTTCATATATCACATTGACGCTCTAGGTTTCATCTTTACTGTTCCTGTGATGCATTTTCTGTTCTTGTGGTATTACTCACTCTAACAAGATGGCTTCTTCACAGCAATGGCTTATAGTGTGCTTACTACAAGAAACTACATGAAACATGGTGGCGTCTTATACATAAGAGCCATAAGAGTACAGTACTGCAGGCTGCTTCTGCTGACTGCTGACTGCCTGCTGCCTGCAATTTGGTAGTTCAAATCTCTTTTGTTGATAATAACTTTGTTGATAATAACTTATTCGAGGTTTGTTGATAATAACTTATTCGAGGTTAGACCTGCTCCGCCTGCGGGAGGCCCCTCTCTCGCAGGTTTGGCCCTTGGCTCTTTCAAGGGCCCGCCTCGAGGACGGGTTCGTGGACCCCGAGAGGTGCAGGAACCGGAAGCTAAGGGGATTTTTATATGTTAAAAGATAAAATGTTTTTTTATCTTTTTTAGGGGGTTCCAGGGTGGGGGGGAGGGCTAATCAGACCGGGAGGAGAGCCAGTGCCGGACAGACAGGTGAGTCCAGGAAGGACGGGGATGCGGTGGAGGGGGGGAATATAAAGGTCACTAGAGCAGAGGGTTGTCCTATCACAACGGTCGTGGGGAGGAGGGGATGCGAGGACAGGATAAGATCCCAAGGTCGGTTGGGAGACCGTGGCTGCTGGTTACGCCCGGTCGCTTGTACGAACCCCTGCAGTCTAGGCGGACAGGTGCTACAGAGCCAGGGCCTGCGGCTGATGCTTTGCAACGCAAGGTCTGTTACCAACAAGGCCCCCCTCATTAATGAGTTGATCTCAGAGGGGGAGCTAGACCTTGCAGGGATAACGGAGACCTGGTTGGGCCACGAGGGTGGTTTACCCCTCGTGGAAATGTGCCCACCAGGCTTCCGGGCATTCCATCAGCCCCGGGCCCTGGGTAAGGGTGGTGGGGTGGCGGTGGTTATGCGGGAATGTTTAGAGCCGAGGGAGTTCACTGTCCCTCAGATACTCGGGTGTGAGTCCCTTGGTGTGAACTGGGGCCCAGGGAGGCAGTGGGGCTTGCTGATTGTATACTTGGCTCCTCGCTATGCATCAGCAGCCCTGCCCGAGCTCCTCGAGCTAATCTCAGCGACGGCAGTTGAGACTCCCAGACTTTTGGTCATGGGGGACTTCAACTTGCCGTCAACGGGAGCGGCTTCTGAGGTGGCTCGGGAGTTCATGGCTTCCATGACGGCCATGGACCTGACCCAATTAGTGCAGGGCCCCACTCACGAAGGGGGCCACACACTGGACCTCATTTTTGTATCTGAACAGTGGACGAGTGATCTGGGAATAGGGGACTTAGTCATCACGCCCCTGTCATGGTCAGACCACTCATCCCTCCGGCTGGACTTCCCTGGCGCTATCCCCCACCGCGAGGAGGCGGAACCAGACTCTACAAGCTGGTACCGCCCCAGGCACCTGATGGAATCGGATAGATTCCAGATGGAGCTTGGGCCAATACCTGTAGCCTTGTCCCGCTCCCGCTCCGAGGACCTAGTGACTGCCTGGAATAGGGCGACGACTGGGGCCTTGGACCGGGTTGTGCCTTTGCGACCTCTCCTGCGGCATCGACCCACCCGGGCTCCTTGGTTCACTGAGGAGCTAAGGGTGATGAAGCACCACAGGAGACGTCTAGAGAGCAGGTGGAGGTCCTCACGCTCCGAATCTGACCGAACACAGGTAAGAGCCTATTTGCGGACTTACCTTGTGGCAATAAGAGCGGCCAAGCGCAGACATTGTGCTGCCCTTATTGCGTCCGCGGATAACCGCCCTGCCGCCCTGTTTCGGGTGACCTGCTCCCTTTTATCGCAGGGGACGCGAGAGACACCCTTACAGGAAAGAGCAGAGGAGTTTGGGGAATATCTTCAGGACAAAATCGATCAGATCCGGAGCGGATGGACCTCCGTCAGTGGACCAGACGAGCCGTCAACAGCGAGTCTTGAGAGACCATTCTGGGAGGAGTTTGACTCTGTTGCCCCCGAGGATTTGGACAGGTTGCGTGGATGGCTACGACCCACCACATGTTCAATGGACCCGTGCCCCTCCTGGCTGGTACTGGCAGCCTGGGAGGTGACACGAGGCTGGCTTCTGGGCCTGGTGAACGCCTCATTGGGTGAGGGTTACTTACCAACCGCCTTGAAAGAGGCGGTGGTGAGACCCTTGCTCAAGAGACCTTCGCTCGACCCAATGGAGCTAGCTAATTACCGTCCAGTCTCCAACCTCCCCTTCTTGGTGAAGGTTGTTGAGAATGTGGTGGCGCAGCAGTTTCCACGACACCTGGACGAATCCGACTATCTAGACCCACGCCAGTCCGGCTTCCGACCCGGGCACAGCACTGAGACAGCCTTGGTCGCGTTGGTTGATGATCTCTGGAGGGCCAGAGATAGGGGTTGTTCCTCTATCCTGGTCCTATTAGACCTCTCGGCGGCTTTTGATACCATCGACCATGGTATCCTATTGCGCCGGTTGGAGGGGATGGGAGTCGGAGGCACCGTTCTGCGGTGGTTCGGCTCCTACCTCTCCGACCGGAAGCAATGTGTGTTGACGGGGGGCAGAGGTCGTCCCTGAGGCCACTCACTTGTGGTGTGCCGCAGGGGTCGGTCCTCTCGCCTCTCCTGTTCAACGCATATGTGAAGCCACTGGGTGAGATCATCTGTGGCTTTGGGGTTGAGTACCACCTGTATGCTGATGACACTCAGCTGTACATTTCAACCCCAAACCACCCCAACGAGGCTGTCGAAGTGATGTCCCAGTGTTTGGAAGCCGTCGGGGTCTGGATGGGGGACAACAGACTCAAACTCAACCCCTCCAAGACCGAGTGGCTATGGGTACCGGCACCTCGGTTCAGCCAGCTGACACCATCGCTGGCCATAGGGGGCGAACAACTGTCCCCTGTGGAGCGGGCGCGCAATTTGGGCGTCCTCCTTGATGCCCAGCTGTCACTGGAGGACCATGTGGCAGCCGTGGCAAGGGGGGCGTTCCACCAGGTTCGCCTGGTGCGCCAATTGCACCCCCTACTGGACCGGAGTGCCCTGCGCACGGTCACTCATGCGCTGGTGACGTCTCGCCTGGACTACTGCAATGCCCTCTACATGGGGCTTCCCTTGGGACGCATCCGGAGACTGCAGCTAGTTCAGAACGCAGCCGCGCAGGTTATCATGGGGAGTACACATTACTCCCACGTAACACCACTCCTGCGCGAGCTGCACTGGCTACCTGTGGCCTTTCGGGTGCGTTTCAAGGTATTGATCACTATCTTTAAAGCGCTCCATGGCATAGGACCTAGATATCTGCAGGATCGCATCCTACCACACACGTCCCTGCGACCTATTCGCTCACACAGGGAGGGACTCCTCCTGGTGCCGTCCGCTAGGCAGTGTCGGCGGGCGACACCTAGGAGTAGGTCCTTCTCTGTGATGGGCCCAACCCTCTGGAATGACCTCCCCCCCGACATTCGAACCACCACCGACCTCCGTTCCTTCCGTCAAAAGTTAAAGACTCACCTATTTCAATCAGCTGGCCTGGCACTTTCTTAGTTTTACCTCCCGGGGATTTATTTTAATTGGGTTTGGGTTTTTAATTGGGGATGTTTTTAGGGTGTTAGAATATATTTATTTCTTGTACAGCCTATCTCCTCCATCCAAATGTATTTAATTGTTTTATGATTGTATTTTTATCTGCATTGACTGTACACCGCCCCGAGTCCCTTTTTGGGAGAGGGGGCGGTCTAGAAATCCAAGAAATAAATAAAATAAAAATAAATTTAGGTTCAAGGTTGACTCAGCCTTCCATCCTTCCAAGATCAGTAAAATGAGGACCCAGATTGCTGGGGGCAATATGCTGACTCAGTAAGCTGCTTAGAGAGTAGTACAGTGTAAAGCACTGTAAAATGGTATATAAGTCTAAGTGTTAATGCTATGGGGGCGCCTTATGGATGGAAAAATATAATAAATGTCTGGAAGAAAGCAACCAATCTCAGAGAACACCAATAACATTCCATTTCTCATTTCCTGTTGCTCTGTTCCTATAACGGGCTCCCTTTCTCCTTATTTATCTCTTGCAAAATAATACCTTCATGATATAACCAGAGAAGCATTAGGCTTGATTTAGAGAACCAAGAAGGCAGACATGTTGCTTGGATGAGAGAAATCCATTTTATTTTTCCAGCCAGCAATGCACAGTGACTGTAAAATGAAAACAGGATGAATTCCACATTGAGCTCCTGGAGAAAATACAATGAAATAAAGAATAAAGAATTATCTTCACTTATAAAAGGGAGATTTTCTGGCTAATAGAAAGACTGGAAATTGAGTAGGCATGGGGGGCTTCGAATATTTAGATTCGGGGTTAAGGAAAGCATCATCAACAGGGTAGCACAAGCTAAAAAAAAGTTTTTCAGCCATTTTAGGGATTCTCCCATACAAAAAGAGGAAAAAGTATCTCTATAACTTTCAAATTATTCTCAGCCAAAACCTCTGGCCCATATCCAAAAGGCATACAGATGGAAATTGTACAAACCAAGTTCATTAGAGCAGTGTTCCAAGCCCCAAAATGTATATCTAATACAATTCTGAGATTTGAAACTGGTCAAATGAGAATTGAGGTCAGGGCATGGTTATTAATCTTTAATTACTTGCTTAAATACCATTACTTTCCAGCTGGGCTGATTCCATCCATTTTTTCCCCCAAATGAATTTGAATCCATTTGAGACTCAAGCAATAGATATAGATCTTCTATCTGGTGGCCTCTTCCTTTACTCTCTATATCTTCTTCATTTCACTTAGTTATTAAAGTCATTAAAGAAAGGCACTTAGACATTGAAGCCCAAAATGAAAGAGGTCTCGTACAAAATGTATCATGTCTCATCTGGACTCCTGCAACTTTACATGGGGCTATCCTTGAAGACCATTTGGAAGCTTCAACTGGCACAGAATGTGGCGGCATGGGCAGGTTTTTTGATCCTTAGGATGGTCAATACTAACACTACTGTTCCATCTGCTGCACTGGATGCCAGTGTGCTTCCAGGTGCAATTCAAGCTATTGGTTATAACCTTTAAAGCCCTACATGCCGAGTTGGGATTCTACTGGTTCGGACCACTTTGGGCGAACCGGTAGCTCTGACCACCAGCTGGGAGCGAACCGGTTCACTCCGATGATCACTGCCTGCCTGCCCCTATGCTTTATTGACCTTTGTCTTCTCAGTTGAGTTGCGTGGCAGAGCAGATTGCCACGCCTCAGCTGTTTTCCTCCCCAGCAGTCAGAAGTGGGTTGCTCTGGTTCAGCCCAGTGGGTTGTTCTGGTTCTATCCTAGTAATAGGATTGACGGAAGCCTCCGCCCACCTGCCTGGACACTTCTGCGCATGCGGAAGCGTGTCCAAACTGGTAGTAAAAAATTAGCAACCCACCACTGCCAGCAGTACTGCAGAAGGTAAGTGTTCTCAAAACTGCACATGCACATGTAGCATGCACCAGGCTCATGCATGAGCGAAGCGATCCCACTGAAGCAATCCCACCACTGCCTTTACTTTTACTTTTTACTTTTATTTAAATTTTTATACCGCCCCCTCTCCCCAAAGGGACTCGGGGCGGTGTACAGTCAAATAAAAACACATCAATAAATAGAAAATACAAACACAAAGAGGAGGCAATAAGAAACTGTACATATCTGAAGTAAAGTAGTTAAAAGCAATATTTAAATACCCTAAAAATACCCAATTAAAATATCTGCCAGGAGGTAGAATAAAACTATAAATGGGCCAGGCCGGCTAAACGGAACAGGTGAGTCTTCAGTTTTTGTCGAAAGAAGTGGAAGTCGGTGGTGGTTCTGATATCGGGGGGGAGGTCATTCCAGAGGGTTGGGCCCATCACAGAGAAGGCTCTACTCCTAGGCGCCGCCCGTTGGCATTGCTTAGTGGACGGCACCTGGAGGAGTCCTTCCCTGTGAGAGCGAATCGGTCGCAGGGAAGTGTGTGGTAGGATGCGATCCCGCAAGTACCTAGGTCCTGAGCCATGGAGCGCTTTAAAGATGGTAATTAACACCTTGAAACGCACTCGAAAGACCACAGGCAGCCAGTGCAGCTCGCGCAGGAGCGGTGTTACATGGGAGTACCTAGTACTCCCCATAATAGCCCGCGCGGCTGCGTTCTGGACTAGCTGCAGTCTTCGAGCGCGTCCCAAGGGAAGCCCCATGTAGAGGGCATTGCAGTAGTCCAGCCGAGATGTCACCAGTGCATGAGTGACCGTGCGTAGGGTATCCCGGTCCAGTAGGGGGCGCAATTGGCGCACCAGGCGAACCTGGTGGAACGTCCCCCCTTGCCACGGCTGCCACATGGTCATCCATTGACAGCCGGGCATCTAGGAGGACGCCCAAATTGCGCTCCCGCTCCACAGGGGGCAATTGCTCGCCCCCTATGGTCAGTGATGGAATCAACTGACTGAACCGGGGTGCCGGTAGCCACAGCCACTCGGTCTTGGAGGGGTTGAGCTTGAGTCTGTTGTCCCCCATCCAGACCCCGACGGCTTCCAAACACCGGGTCATCACCTCGACAGCCTCGTTGGGGTGGTCTGGGGTGGAAATGTACAGCTGCGTATCATCAGCGTACAGATGATACTCCACCCCAAAACCACGGATGATCTCCCCCAGCGGCTTCACATATGCATTGAACAGGAGGGGCGAGAGGACCGACCCCTGAGGCACCCCACAAGTGAGTGACCTCAGGGTCGACCTCTGCCCCCCTGCCAACACACATTGCGTCTGGTCAGAGAGGTAGGAGCCGAACCACCGCAGAACGGTGCCTCTGACTCCCATCCCCCCCAGCCGGCACAATAGGATACCATGGTCGATGGTATCAAAAGCCGCCGAGAGATCTAATAGGACCAGGATAGAGGAACAACCCCTATCTCTGGCCCTCCAGAGATCATCGACCAACGCGACCAAGGCCGTCTCCGTGCTGTGTCCGGGCCGGAAGCCGGACTGGCGTGGGTCTAGATATTCGGATTCCTCAAGGTGTCGTGGAAACTGCTGTGCCACCATATTCTCTACAACCTTCACCAAAAAGGGAAGGTTGGAGACTGGACGATAATTAGCTAGCTCCATCGGGTCAAGGGAAGGCCTCTTGAGTAAGGGCCTCACCACCGCCTCTTTCAAGGCGGCAGGCAAGGACCCCTCGCTCAAAGAGGCGTTCACCAAGCCCAGTAGCCAGCCTCGTGTCACTTCCCAGGATGCCAGTACCAACCAGGAGGGACACGGGTCCATTAAACATGTGGTCGGTCGCAGCCATCCACGCAACCTATCCAAATCCTCGGGGGCAACAGAATCAAACTCCTCCCAGAATGGTCTCACAAGACTCACTGTTGGCGGCTCCTCTGGTCCACTGAAGGGGGCCCACCCGCTCCGGATCTGAGCGATTTTGTCCTGCAGATATTCCCCAAACTCCTCTGCTCTGCCCTGCAAAGGGGCTTCCCGCGTCCTCTGTGATAAGAGAGAGCGGGTCACCCGAAACAGGGCGGCAGGGCGGTTATCGGCGGACGCAATAAGAGTGGCGCAATGTCTGCGTTTGGCCACTCTTAATGCCACAAGGTAAGTCCGTGAATAGGCTCTTACCTGTGTTCGGTCAGATTCGGAGCGTGAGGACCTCCACCTGCCCTCTAGGCATCTCCTATGGCGCTTCATCACCCTCAGGTCCTCGGTAAACCAAGGAGCCCGGGTGGGTCGTCGCCGCAGGAGAGGCCGCAAAGGCGCAACTCGGTCCAGGGCCCCAGCGGCCACCCTATTCCAGGCGGCCACTAGGTTCTCGGAGCGAGAGCGGGTCAGGGCTACAGGGAATGGCCCAAGCTCCGTCTGGAACCTATCCGGTTCCATCAGGCGCCTGGGGCAGTACCAACTTGGACAGTTTGGTTCCGCCTCCTCGCGGTGGGGGGTAGCGCCAGGGAAGTCCAGCGGGAGACATGAGTGATCTGACCATGACAGGGGGGTAATGGTTACATCCCCTCTTCCCAGATCACTCGTCCACTGTTCAGATACCAAAACAAGGTCCAGAATGTGGCCACCTTCGTGTGTGGGGTCCTGCATGGCATGGTTCCAGGTTACGTGAGGAACCATCTCATCCCACTGGGACTGGCCTGCCCTATCCACATGGAAACAGGAGGCATGCTTTAGGCCCTGTTGATTAAGGGAGCCTGGCTCGCGGGGTCCAGGAGAAAGATGTTCTCATCCGCAGCTCCCACACTTAGGAACAGCTTATGCCCTGAAGTGAGATTGGCTTCCACCTTCTGATCTTCCACAGAAGCCTGAAGACCTGGATGGAGATCAAAACTTTAGAGATTGGTCTCCTAAAACAAATAGTAATACTATAAATTATCTACTTGAAAAACATTAAATACTAGACATTTCTAAATGCAGGGAAAAAATCCTAAACTTTGATGTGTGCAATTTCCTAGGGTCCCTAAAGTCCAGATGTTTTGGAAAAGGTTAACTCGCTAAATTTAATATGCCAGGCATGCATTCAATTCAGTTGCTTAACCACAATAAGATTTGAGCAAGAATGCTCCTTGATTTTGCAGCGAAACCAAGCATTAAGAACTGGCTAAGTCTGTACTACAAGATGAATATGAACTTTAGAATCATTAACACACGGGGCTAAAATGTCTGATAGCGCTCGTGAGGTTCCAATATCCACTTCATTAATCTTCACAGAATGGAATATTAATTAGATAGATAATTAGGATTCCCAACTAATGGCTGAGAATTTCAGCAAGAATTTTTGCAGTGCATTGTTCTATATTGCTCAGTGATATTTCGAAACAAAACTGGTCTTTTTTCATTGTTGTTGTTTTAACATAGAAATGTGATGACACACCCACATTTACTTCAAGAGGGGATGAGCAGCAGTGAAACATAGCATCCAGTGTCATCCTCAGTGAGAAAAGTTGTTAAAACCAATGTACAAAATCAGCTTTCCAATATCTTGGAAAGCTAAATAACAGTTTAAAAAATTAAATCAGTGTACAACAATTTACAAGTGTTGGAAGAAAGTGTCCTTCTGGGTTCAGTTCCAAGTGGGGAAAAAGACACTGCAAACATGGAGTGTTAGATTGGGTGAATGGAAGAGGCAGACTCAGGCTAACAGTAACAACAGCTCTTTATTAGTGCAAACTATGTACAATCCAGCAACCTTCTGTTTGGCAGCAGTCCCTTTTATGCTGACAAACTACTTATCCAATCGCCATCTAGTATTTTCCTGCCGGATCAGAGGACCTTGGTGGAACCTACCATACTGACTGTCAGTATGTGACACCCCTCCCCTCTTAGTTGGGCTGATCTAGCTGGTGACATATTAACACAGGTAGGTGGGTTTTCTACAGACTCTCTCTGACCTGTGCAGTTCACTTGGTGCTGGAACTTCGGTCAGGCTGGTCGGACCTTTGCTTCTCTGGCTTCACCTGGTGAAAGCTCCTGGAACTTTCCACAGAGTGTAGCTGGAGTTTCTAAAATTGGTTCGCTTGGAACTCGCTGCGACCCTACAACTTCAGCAGATAAGTACCCCGGTACCTTCGGGCTTGGGTAGTCTGTGGAAGCAGTGAATTTGTGCTCCTTTTGGGTAGGGCTTTGGCTAACTCATGCAGGAGTTATCTCTGGTTGCCTAAGGTTGAATTGGGACAGGTGGCCTTGGAGTTGGTCAATGTGCTGCCTCCAAATTCTACTGTCCTCAAGCTCCAATTTGTAAGAGCGAGGTCCGGTTATTTCTGCAATTGTGGCAGGAATCCAGAGAGCGCCCCCCCCCAACATAGTTGTAAGCATAAAATTGATCCCCTATGCTAAGGATGATCTTAGCCGGCGACCCTCAGAAGCTCGGCGGGGCATCTGCCAGTGGTTGCACTTGGAGTGATGTGCTGGTAAAGAAGGAATTGGTCTACCTGTGTTTGCCAATCGGGCCCATCCTGGATAGGGCTTCTTTTGCAGATCGCACCATTCTCCCCACCTGTCCATTACTGGCCAGATAGAAGGGTGTGACCAGGGCATGTCTGATTCCCTGGGTAGCTAAATAAGTCTCAAACTGGAGGACCGTGAATTGGGACCAGTTGTCCGAGATTAGGATGCCAGGCAAGCAATGGCTGGAGAAAAGTCTCTGTAGCACCTTGATGACCGCCTCTGCCATGGTGATAGCCATGAGGACTACCTCAACCACTTTGAGTAGGTGTCCACAACTACCATAAAGATGTGGCCATGAACTGGGTCAGCAAATCAATGTGCACCCTGGACCAGGGTGACTGAGGCCTTTCCCATTCCTTAGCAGGCGCCTCTGGGGGAGCTGGTCTGGACTCCTGGCAAGGTGTGCAGGTAGCCACCCACTCTTCTATTTTCCCATCCATGTTAGGCCACCACATGTAACTCCTTGCCAAAGATTTCATCCGGACAATTCCTGGATGCCCTATGTGCAAGGCCTCTAATAAAGCAACTCGCAGTTTGGGTGGAACAATCACCCGGTCCCCCAACAGAAGATGACCCCGCAACAGAGATAATTCATCTTTCTTATTTACAAACGATTTGAACTCAGACCCCACTGGCCCCTTGGACCACCCCTTCCACATCCAGTTCAATCCTTGAGAGATGATCTTTTCCCTCACTAAATGGCCGGCAACCTCGCTGGATGACACTGGGCTGGCCTCAAGGCAGTTAATGAGTAAAACCAGGATGTCAGGGGTTGGATCGTCCAAAAGTTCAGCAAGCAGACACCTGCTGAGGGCATCAGCGTGTCCCAAAGTTTTCCCCGGCCTGTGAACAAAGTGGTAGCTTTAGGCCATAGCATGTCATCCATGATGACAGTGATGCCGGAGTCAGTTGGTCCCCAGCCAAGAGCCCCAGTAACGGTTTATGTTCTGTGATGACCATAAAATCACGGCCATGCAAATATTCGTGGAACCTCTTGACCCCAGCTACTGCAACCAGAGCCTCACGGTCCAGTTGGCTGTAGTTGCACTCGGCTGTCCTAGAGTAGTAAATGATGGGGGCTTCAGTTCCATTGGGCATGCAGTGGCTGAGGACCACCCCAACACTGAAAGGAGAGATGGCGCAAGTCAGGATAAGTGTCAGAGTCTGGTTATATTGGACCAGGAACGTGTCCGCCATTTAACAGTGGCAAATGTGGTGGCCTTGGCTCTGCCCCAGGTCCATCTGGCATTCTTGCCAAGGAACCTACGCAAGGGCTCAGTGACAGCTGCTTTCTGCTTGAGGAATAAAAATTGAGAAGTCTGAGGAATGCCTGCACCTTGGTCTGATTGCAAGGTGTGGGGGCGTCCTGGATTGCTTTAAATTTCTTATTTGTTGGGTGAATTCTGGAGCCTTTGATCAAATACTCCCGGAATTCAATCCTTGGTATGTTAATTTGGCATGTTTCTTTTTTGAAGTGGAGACCCTTTTCTCTAATTGTGTCCAAAACTGTTTGTAATCTTTTAAAAAGTTGCTCCTTATTTGCAGCCAATACCAAGATATCATCAAAATAGGGGACGCCTCCTGATATCCCCTGCAAAAGCCATTCCATGATGCTTTGGAACAGTCCAGAGGTGATAATAACTCTGAATTGCAGCCGGGTGCATTTAAATGTACCACTATGGGTCAGAATGGTCTGGGTCTCCACTGTGGTGCTGGACAATGGGCACCAGATTAGTGCTCTGTTGTAGGGCCTTATTGATGGTGCATTTGTAGTCTGTACAGATGCAGACAGACCCGTCAGACTTGATCAGGGTCACTATAGCAGTCTCCCAGTGTGCGTGATCGACTGGCTCCAGAATCCATTGGCCAATTAGCTTGTCTAATTCAAGGTCATTTTTTGGAGTAGAGTGAGAAAGGGATCCTCCGAGGCTTTCATCTAATGGGGGCAACATTGGGGTCCAAATTGAAAATTATTGGGGTCCCTACGCACTTGTCTAGACTGGTGCCGAAGGCATCATCAAACTCCTTCAGTAGTTCCTCGGTGCTATTGTCACGAACAGCGTTCATTCTGGTCACCCCCAAGCCCAGGGATTCAAACCAGTCTAAGCCTATGAGACTCTGCAAGGCTCCGCCAACCACTGTGACAGGAACCAAGCCGTTAAAGTTTTTAAATTGCACGCGGAAGGTTCCCAGACCCAAAACAGGTTCCAAATAGTTGCTGAGGCGGTTTGGAACCCTCAGCTTGTGCTTCCTGATGTTAGGGATGGCGTTCTTAATCGTGGCCCAGGACATGTGGTCAGTGATGAGCCGGTGTTGATCTTCATGCTGCATGGAAATCCTTCAAGTAGGATGGAGATCCGCAGGGGTTCCACGGGGTGCTTGCTTGCCTGATGGTTGTCTGAAATGTGTCGTTGGCGTCTGTTTTCTCTGCTCTCTGCCGCGCCTTCCATGGCTCTTGCCAGGGTGGATGTGGCCTTGTGGTCTGTGCAGCCTGTGGTTTCAGCAGTTGCTGCTTGGAAAGATGGTTTTAATGGTGGACAGGACCACATGGTTTGAGGTCCAAACTATGGGGAAAAGGTGATCACATACTTCCAGATGTTGGGTGAAGAAGAAAAAGGGCCGAGATGTTGAAAGTCCCTGGTTTTATCCCCTCTCTGGCCTTTGATCTTGATCTTGTATTCTGATTGGTTGTCAGACTCCCATGGGGCCATACAGGGGCAACTCTGTAGGCTGTGCTTTGAGTCCAAGTTTGATTGCCTTTCTGGCTGATGTAATTTTCCCAAGTGCCTTGTGGTGAGTTTCTGTGGAAGGCTAATCCTACCTTTGTTATGTAGAATAGACTGTGTCAGGCCTTTTAATGGCCCATTGACAAAGGTGGGGGTGGCTGAGTTTCTTTCGCTCTTGAGTCTCTACTTCTCTTTTTAGGGGAAATATTCTGTCTTTGTAATATTTCCTAAGGTCCTGCCTTAGGCACAAAGGCAGCTAAGCGACTTTGAACCAGTCACTCTCCCTAAGTCCTAGTAAGTAGACAATGGCAAGCAGGGCCTAGTCCAGGCAGTCACCAGGAGTCAAATCTGACTTGAAGTTGTCCACAACCATAGACAATTTTGTAAACCATAGCTCAAAATAATCTTATCAAATAATCTTAACAAAGTAAGTAGAGAAAAAAAACCCTTACAGTATCTGCCCAAGGATGGCTGCATATTTTCTGTTTTTGTTTGTTTGCTTGTTTTGTTTATTTTTAATGATTTACTGACAATTTTGGAGTAATGGAATAGTGAGATTAATAGGATCTATTCTGGGTGTATAGTTGAGTTTCTGTACAACAAAGATAAGAGAACATTCAAATTGTTAAGATTTGGTGGTGGGCACACTCATACAATTGTCACTGGAGACTCAATTATTTAAAATGTGTCAACTTCCATCTAATGTTTGTGCTTCATAGCCATTCAATATCAGCTGCCATGAAATCTAGGGGGCTGGATGGGAAGAGAGGATGCTTCAAGGGAAACGAAATGTCACTGTAATTCTCCGAGATGGGCTTCAAGGTCCAACTGGTTGGGAATGGAATGCAGATGCATACCAAACCAATGCCTGAAATGACTGTCCTAAAACATGGTGTTTGAATTTGATTGGACATGGGGGTTGGGGTGACAGTGATGGGAGGCAAATAACGGGGGGAAACATTAGATTTGGAGAATTTGGCACATGATCTTCAGTTCCGGCTATGCACCAGAGGTGGGTTCCTACCAGTTCTCCCGAGTAAGTAGCAACTTGGCCTGCCAGGCCCCTGAACCAGTTCTATTGGTGGTGGCGCAGGCACCACCATCTTGTTTTTTGCTTCTGCCCATGCGCAGAAGCATTTTTTAACTACTGCGCATATATGCATCAAGCGCCTGTGCGTGACCATGTCCCTGAACGAACCGGCAGTAGTAGAAGCTGGAACCCACCCCTGCTATGCACTCCTGTAATTTGCTTGACTTCTAGTCAACTATGCCTTTCTCAATAAATGGAATTAAGGATTGTTCTAAAGTGATTATGTCTGCCAACAGGTGATTACCATAAGGTACATACTGCTGAAACATGGCAACTAATCTACCTATACTTAGAATTTTAATCAATTATACTTTACTTGTTACAAGCCTATTCCAATATGATTAGTTCTGGAATAATTTCACTTAGGCCTATCTTTTCCAGCTGAAGACCAATTACATATGATGTAGCTTAGTCTGCTGTGCCTGTGCAGAAGAGATACCACCGTTCAGAAGGAAAGTAAAATAATAGCTTTCAGGAAAATAGCAGGATCCTTTCTGAAACTTCCCTGATTTGCATAGGACAATGTTCCTTTCTTCTTACTGAACTTTTAAAAAATGTAATTAAGTAGGTAACCAGCTACTGAAGAGATTTCCATTTCATTAGTATTGAAAAGGAGGTAGGGGAAAAAGTGAGCCAAGGAATAATTATAAATTAGGTACTTGAATTTCACCTCATGTTTTAAATACTGTTTGCAAAACTTGCATTTACTTACAAACAATATTACTGTCCAGTAATATCAACTGTTTACTGTTTTGCAACAGAGATACTTAATTTCCCTCTCCATTTCTGATGTCAAGATTTTGACTTCCCTTGGAAATGTCTTTTATCATCAGAATAGAATCCACCTCAACCTTGCTTTAAATTCTACTTTAGTGACAGTCTAGCTGGTAATAGTTTTGGAAAGAACTACATAGACAATTCAGTGTGCTGTTCACTACCACAAAAGTGATTGATAATTGAGGTGACCCTAAATTCACGTTATGGGTAATAGATCAATCAGAGCACAATAACTTCCATGGTTAGGACACTGGCTTGGAAGTTAGCAAGCCATTGGATAGCCATTTGTCTGAAACGGTATAGGGTTTCCTGCCTAGGCAGGGGGTTGGACTAGAAGACCTCCAAGGTCCCTTCCAACTCTGCTATTGTATTGTATTGTATTGTATTGTAAGCCTGAGTTTGAGACCTGAGTACAGCTATGGAGTGGTCTGAGCTTCTGTGCTTCGCTCCATCCTGCTGGGTGTCAAGGCTCTGACTAATGAACTCCAGCAAATCAGAACCTGGAGTCTTGGCTCCTTCTCATAGGTCTTCTTTAATGAGTACATCACATTGGCACAGCTTCACTGGAAAGCCAAATCTACATCTTTCCCATGGTTTCAGTATAATTAAACTAGGAGATAACCCCATCCCCAAGTGTCACAGGTCATATTTGGTTAATTGGTGGGCTCTTCAGGCACTCCTTTCCCAACCTTATTTGTTGCCACTGGAGATGACCTTAGTTCTCATGAGAAAGCTCTTTGTTGTGTCTAGTAATTCATTCCAAACCCCACCCCCTTCCCTCCTCTCTCTGAGGAGCAAAGAGATGGCTGCGGCCAGGTTCAGTTCAAAGTTCACAATGGGGACATGAAAGGAGTCCCCAACTGGGTACCCCCCAGACAGCAGTGATGTCATTGGCTGTTGTTTTCAATCCAGATCACCTTGGTGCTTCCAGAAGTGCAATCAGATATGATAGGTCTATCCTAAGCAGTAGCCAACAAAACCTATAGCAACTTTTTGATTGCTGGATACTAGAGATAAAATAGGCCATAAACTTCATTCCTTCCTTTTAACCTTCTCGACTACCCCCCAAAACATCTCATGGATAAACAGAATTATTTGCTAAAATGGTAATTCTAGTTAATGTAACGAGAGCAAGTTTGATATAGAGATTAAAAGTGCCAAGCCAGAAATGGGAGACTGTGAGTTCTAATTCCACTTTAGGCTGAAAGTAAGAGGTAGCCTTGAGTCTGATACTGTCTCTCAATCTTAGGAACCACTTCTGCATTTTTTTCTAAGAAAACTTCAAGGACTGGTCCAGGCAATTGCCAGGAATCGACACTGTCAGATTTTGTTGCAGAAAAATCAAATCCAGAAAGCACACACAGATAACTGATTCAGCTGGATTCATTAACTTCTTGATGAGAACAATTTCATCTTAGAGTTCAGAGCAGGCAGAGTATTAGGTTTCTGTTTCAATTCTTTGCACAGACTCAGAAGGTTGCAGACTAAAACACACCCTGGACCCCAGATGTTTCAGCTCCCATTGGCTGACTTAGTTGCTATGCCTATTCATTGGCTGACCTTTTTACCATGTCTCTCCCAGTCATGAATATTCTAATAAACACTGACTTGAAGTTAAAAAAAAGTAAAGTAAAATAAAAAAGCTAAATGAACTTTAATAATTTAATAAATAATTTAATTTAGTTCAGTTTCAACTAATTTAATTTCACTTAACAGTAAATTAATATAACATCACATTTTTTAAAAAAAAAATCCCTAATATGAAAGGTTTGCACATTATGCAAAATAAAAATGATACAGAAAAAAACCCACACATTTTTAAAGAAAAAGGAAACAATCCAGTGACATAATGGTATTCTTTCCCTGATCTTCAAAGGCCTTGAAATAGTTCTGCAGTATTGTTCCTATCTCAAACTGTCATAATTCTAGATGACCACAACAATTCATAGTTGCTTCCAAGAATGCACTCTCACACTTTATTTTAAAAGATTTTAAATCCAACCAAATATTAACAAATGAATTGTCTTCCAGCCTAGGCTGATATATTTTCACATGTTATTTATCTCTAATCTTCATTTTTTTTATCCCAGCTTTAACTCCTGATAGCAATGCAACAGCAAATATCTCATCCAAGAAGGATAGAGATCACATTTAATCTCTGATAGAGCTCATTAATAGATCACAGGTATGAAATCTTAAAAAAAGAAATAAGAACTATCATCAAGTCTCTTGTGATTAAACTCAAGTTTAATGAGGTTTCTTATATCCATTGAGTTAAAAGCTGATAGAAAATAAGCAGGAATGATCCTGTGCAAATTTATCTTAGCAACATGCCAGAAAATTCTATAAAAAATATTTACTAAATATGAGCTACCCATAATGATTTGGAAATCTGCAATGCCATTTATATGGTAGCATTAAGAAAAATCCATAACCGATGTAATGAAGTACTGAAGCATACAGCGATAATGTATTCATATAATTAAAATGTGCCAGCGTATGTTCCCCAGCTGTAATTTTAGTAGCTTGCCGTTAGAAAATATCAGAACAAATGAAATCTGTGAACTATGTTTAAACTACCAGTTAAAATTCAGAATGAAACAGATGGTAAGTCTTGAAACTGAAAGCTAGCTGTGTTTTATCTGGACTGCACAAACGGTTTAATTTTATTGATATTTTTTTTTACAAACAAAGTTGCATATGATAAAAACATTATTTGTATACAGCTTTTCCAACTGTCACACAAACTACATTCTAAGAACATTTAATTAGATATCCCAAAGGTACTTTTTCAAGAGGCAACTAGACTTCCTGGTTTTTCTTTGAAGACATTTCACTTCTCATCCAAGAAGCTTCTTCAGCTCTGGAGCGAAATATCTTCAAACCAAAACTAGAAAGTCCCATTGTCTCTTGGAAAAGCACCTTTGGGACAACCATAATCTACATGATTCGTTAGGCAGTTAATTAGCTATCAATGTTTATCAATAGGGTTATTAGTATCAATATGACAAAGCTGAAACATTTCCAATTGAACTTTCCCTAAATATGCTACTTTAATAAATATATAAAATTAGATATGAAATGATTAAATAAAACTTGGCACATGCACAGATTCAAGTTAGTAAAATTCTTCACATAAACATGTTATATTAGAATAAAAATATATGTTCAGGATTAGGATTGTCATCCAAACTGATTCAATAAGTAGGAACAAATAGAATGGTCTGTGAGAAAGAAAATGAGAAATAATAATATAAAGCACTTTACCATGTGACACGGCAACATTTATTTTCTTTGTATGGCCCAAATGTTATGGAATCTCTGCTAAACTAGAGCAAATTAC
Source organism: Natrix helvetica (assembly GCF_964273705.1). NCBI lineage: Eukaryota > Metazoa > Chordata > Lepidosauria > Squamata > Natricidae > Natrix > Natrix helvetica. Next base: position 151,086,382 of record NC_138550.1, on the reverse strand, counting down.
ATTGAATAAAGACTATGGAATATGGAAACAGATATGGCCTACCAGTTTCCACGGCATCTGGAGCAAAATGATTATCTAGACCCGCGCCAGTCCGGCTTCCGCCCCCGTCACAGCACGGAGACGGCCTTGGTCGCGTTGGTGGATGATCTCTGGAGGGCCAGAGATAGAGGTTGTTCCTCTATCCTGGTCCTATTAGACCTCTCGGCGGCTTTTGATACCATCGACCATGGTATCCTGCTGCGCCGGCTGGAGGGGTTGGGGGTCCGGGGCACCGTTTTGCGGTGGTTCAGCTCCTACCTTTCTGGCCAGACGCAGCATGTGTTGGCAGGGGAGGAGAGGTCGACCCTACGCCCCCTTACTTGTGGGGTGCCACAGGAGTCGGTCCTCTCGCCACTCCTGTTCAACACATATATGAAGCCGCTGGGTGAGATCATCCGTGGTTTCGGGGTGGGATACCATCTGTACGCTGATGATACTCAGCTGTACTTTTCCACCCCGAACCACCCCAACGAGGCCATCGAAGTGATGTCCCGGTGTGTGGAAGCCGTACGGATCTGGATGGATGACAACCGACTCAAACTCAACCCCTCCAAGATGGAGTGGCTGTGGGTACCGGCTCCCCGGTTCAGCCAATTAATTCCATCATTGGCCATCGGGGGCATTCAACTTGCCCCCGTGGAGCGGGCGCGCAATTTGGGCATCCTCCTGGATGCCCGGCTGTCCATGGATGACCATGTGACAGCCGTGGCAAGGGGGGCATTCCACCAGGTTCGCCTGGTGCGCCAATTGCACCCCCTACTGGACCGGGACGCCTTACGCACAGTCACTCATGCGCTGGTGACGTCTCGCTTGGACTACTGTAACGCTCTCTACATGGGGCTTCCCTTGAAATGCACCCAGAGGCTACAGTTGGTCCAGAACACAGCCGCGCGGGTAATTATGGGGAGTACTAGGTACTCCCATGTGACACCGTTCCTGCGCGAGCTGCACTGGCTTCCTGTGGTCTATCGGGTGCGTTTCAAGGTTTTGATAACAATCTTTAAAGCGCTCCATGGCTCAGGACCTAGTTACTTGCGGGATCATATTCTGCCCCATACATCCCTGCGACCAATCTGCTCGCACAGAGAGGGCCTCCTCCAGGTGCCGTCCACCAGACAGTGTCGAGGGGCGGCGCCTAGGAGTAGAGCCTTCTCTGTGGCGGGCCCAGCCCTGTGGAATGACCTCCCTCCGGATATTAGGAATACCTCTGACCTCCACTCCTTTCCTGTAAAGCTCAAGACCCACCTTTTTCAAGTTGCTGGCCTGGCTCAACTTTGATCCAACTATATTGCTCCTGACGGGTTTTTTATTTGGGGTATTTTAATTGCATTCAATTTATTTAGGGGTTTTTAAACATTGTGTTTTTACTTGTTTTTATCTATCACTTCACCTCCTCCTTGTATATGTCGTGTATATGTCTTGGTATATGTTTTGTTATATGTATGTCGATATATTTATTTCCTATGTTTTGTTGTACGCCGCCCCGAGTCCTTCGGGAGAGGGTGCGGCTAAGAAATAAATATTTATATTTATTATTATTATTATTATTATTATTATTATTATTATTATTATTATTATTATTATTATTATTATTATTATTATTATTATTATTATTATTATTTTACCTGTCAGATTCATCCTAGATATATAATATGTATAAAATATGTACAGCCATGAAGTTAACAGAATAACAGAGTTGGAAGGGACCATGGACCTTAAAAAGATTTTCCCGTGCAGAACAAGAATGGAATGTGAAATGAAAAAGTATGCTGGAAATTTTTTTATGAGCAATTTGCCCTTAGAGTTTTATTATTTCATAGTTGAAAGAAGTATGATTTCAACACAAGTGACAAAATAACACAGTTAGAAGGAACTTTGGATGTCTTCTAGTCCAACCTCCTACTCAAGCAGGAAACCGTATACCAGTGGTTCTCAACCTGTGGGTCGGGACCCCTTTTGGGGTCGAACAACCCTGTCACGGGGGTTGCCTAAAAACATCGGAAAACACATATTTTCTATGATCTTAGGGACTAAGACACCAATTTTATGGTTGGGGGTCACCAGAACATGAGGAACTGTATTAAAGGGTTGCGGCATTGGGAAGGTTAAGAACCACTGCCCTACACCATTTCAGACAACTGGTTGTCCAGTATCTTCTTTAAAATCTCCAGTGCTGGAGCACCCAAATTTCTGGTGGCAAGTTGCTCCACTGATTAATTGTTCTAAATGGTATCAGGAAATTTCTCCTGAGTTCTAGGTTGGTTCTTTCCCCCTAATTGGTTTCCATGCATTGCTTTTTGTCCTGCCTTCGGGTGCTTTGGAAAATAAATTGACACCCCTGCCCCCTTTGTTTGTGGCGGCAGCCTCTAAGACATTGGAAAACTGCTACCATGTCACTCCTACTTATTATTTTCATTAAATGTACCCAATTCCTGCAATCATACTTTGTGTGTTTTTTTAAAAAAATTAAATGCAATTGTTATTCAAATACAATTAAAATAAATAATATTTTAATTTTGCTAGACACATACATTGTGTCTTTTAACCTGGAATAGAAAACATATGACATTATCACCTACTGTATACTTTCCCTACAGGCATAAAGGTAAGGGCTAAAATAGCTAATTTGGGAATATACCTTTAGCTCTATTATCAATCATGGAAAATCATTGGTTGAGTTTGGGCCTCTTATTCTCCCTTACTCCAACTATTTTACAGAGTGATTATTGTTGGGACAAAACTGGAAAATTGAAAAAGAGGGCCACCTTGAACTCCTGAAGGAAGACATAGATTAAACAAATGACCAAACCAACAGATTTATTCCATCTGTACAATCTGACCCCAGTTCTAATGCCTAAAGAAAAAGCAACATCCTGGATAGCCTTTGACTTATAACTGCAATTGAGCCCAGATTTACAATCGTTAGTTGGGATAGTTGTTAAGTGAGATAATTTTGACTTTTTTTTTGCAGCACTCTATAAACAAATACGATCGTCATTAAGCAAGTTCTTTGTACCCAATGGGTGTTTTTTGTTAGAATCTGGAAGTAATTACATGACTGTTGGGGTGGTGGTCATTGAAACCTTGAAACCAGATCTTGCATAGTTCTGGGGAAGTCCATCATGACTTTGAATAGTCACTAAGTGACCTGTCGGAAGTCAAGGATTGCCTCTATTCATGATCATAATCAGAGAGGTCTGAGAGATATATGTTTCACTCTTTCCTCTAGAGACTGATGATGCAAGGGAGGATAAGATAGAGTGAGATGCTCCCTGATGCTTGATCTTTGTTCTTTTCCTCTTTCTTCCATTTTTATACAATTATTTGTCATGATAATAAACACTCTGCTTTGGCAATCTATTCCTATAATGCTCTGAATAACAACAACAACAACAACAACAACAACAACAACAACAACAACAACAACAGACAAACCTGAAAAAGTCCCCAGTCTGAAATTTTAGAATTAACTTTTTGAAATGTTCTATATACAGCATCTTCTTTTTTTTAAATCATGTTGTAGAAGCTTTGTCTTCTAGTAACTAATACTGCATCATACTGTGTGACTTTGGAAAGAGTGCAAAGAAGAGCAACAAAGATGATTAGGGGACTGGAGGCTAAAACATATGAAGAACGGTTGCTGCAATTGGATATGTCTAGGACCCGAAGGACCACGAGTGACATGATAGCAGTGTTCCAATATCTAAGGGGCTGCCACAAAGAAGAGGGAGTCAAGCTATTCTTCAAAGCACTGAGAGCAAGACAAGAAGTAATGGGTAGAAACTAATCAAGGAGTGAAGCAACCTAGAACTAAGTAGAAATTTCCTGACAGTTAGAACAATTAATCCCTTCGTGGAGAGAGAGCGGCTAACAAATCTAATAAATTCAATTCAATTCAATTAATCAGTGGAACAACTGGCCTCCAGAAGTTGTGAATTCTGCAACACTGGAAGTTTTTAAGAAGAGATTGGACGATTTGTCTGAAATAGTTTCCTGCCTAAGCAGGAAATTGGACTAGAAGACCAAGATCCCTTCCAACTCTGTTATTCTATTCTATTCTATTCTATTCTATTCTATTCTATTCTATTCTATTCTATTCTATTCTATTCTGTATTGATTGATATAGAATATAGTAAGTTTATTTGCTCCAGGTTTCTGTTCGCTCGATCCATTTTTTATTGGGTCTTTTTCAATTGATTTTTTTCAAGGGAAATGAAACCTATGGATATAGTTATTTCATTTATGAGACACAAAAACTGCAAGGTCAAAATCCTAGCCTTCCTAGCCTTCAAAAAAGAAGACATCACATCAATCTTGTTGCTAATTGTGTAATTAATCTCATAATCACAATGGACAATATAGTGAGGAGTCTTTGCACTTGGTAATGAATAAATGTTGAAATTAAAATATTTCTTCAGTGTTACTTTCTGAAAATAAGTCGTTGGTTTTGGGAAGGTATAGAAGATGTGCAGAATAGTTAAAACTAAATAAAAAAAATGTGTCAGCTTCATTATGGGTGGATTACTAATAGGTTTTAAAAGCATCAATGGCACTTTATGAGGTAGTCCTACAGCAAAGTTACTATTCATGGCATCATATCTGATTGGCACGAGTTGAAGGGAATATTATTAATCTGTGCATTTGGCTGCTTTCCACTAGAATTTTAGGCACTTTGTATTAAATATTTCAGCCAAATATTAACCTAGCTAAGCTACTTATCTGAGATTCTCATGTAGCGGCTAAAATTGCCCAAGTAATATTGATCTTATTTCCAATATTTTCTTCTCTTTCTCACCCCAACAAAAATTAAAGGGTGTTTTCTATCTTTTTAAATTTAGTATCAGTAAGTAAAATTTAACTCAGTAATAGCAACTGGGCTAAGGAATAGCCCAATGAATTAAGTATAGTGAAGCAGATTATCTGTAGGTCTTCCCACTGCAGCAAGGCATTTACCATTGCATAATAAAGTTTATGAAATTAAAATTTCTATTTTGCATTATTAGTACTATTCTCAAGGTACTAAATTACTGACCTAAGAGATAAAGGTAAAAGTTCCCCTTGCACATATGTGCTAGTCATTTCCAACTCTAAGGGGCGATGCTCATCTCTGTTTCAAAGCTGAAGAGCCAGCACTGTCTGAAGACATCTCCGTGGTCATGTGGCTGGCAAGACTAAATGCCGAAGGCACACGGAACGCTGTTACCTTCCCACCAAAGGTGGTTCCTATTTTTCTACGTGCATTTTTACATGCTTTTGAACTGCTAGGTTGGCAGAAGCTGGGACAAGTAACAGGAGCTCACTCTTTTATGCAGTGTTAGGGATTCAAACTGCCGACCTTTCCATCGACAAGCTCAGCGTCTTAGCCATTGAGCCACCATGTCCCTAAATTACTAGTCTAGAGAGCACCAAAGGTCTGTTCACTTGCTCGTTTAACAATGGTTCTATGCAACTATAACTGAGAGACGGTTTAGTTTAGTGTAGCAGTGGTTTGGTAATAGAAATCAGAAGGATTATGTTTAAAATGTTTAGACTTTTCATCCAAGAAACTTCTTCAGTTTTAACTGAGTGAGGATAAGAAGCAAAATGTTTTCAAAGAAAAAAAACAAGAAAGTTGCCTTTTGGAAAAGCAGCTTTGGAACAAGCATAACCTAGATAATTGAAAAAAACTTTATGTATACTAATATTAATTATATATTAATTTACCACATTTAATTTGAATGCATGAGATTGTATGCAGGTGACAGCTTTTTAATATATATTAAAAAGTTTATATATGAAAATCTGAAAATCTCAATTAAAAAATTCCAGGTAATTTTGTGACCCACATAAAAACTGACCAGCATACAATCTCATCCATTGAGTTAATTGTGGTAAATTAATATAACAGCTTATTGCTATATAACTTTTTGGGCTAGTGGTAGGGAATGAGCAGCTTTATCTTTAAATAAAGATTTTCCACACACAATGGCCCAATTGTGATGGAATCACTGGCCAAAGGAGAGGAGGCTGCAAGGGCGGGATCAACAATAAGAACATGCTTTGGCCCATGCATGAAGTTGTTCTGATTCCTTCTGCAGGACCATATTTATTCTCTAAAAATCCCAGTTAAAAAAAAAAATCCTGGATAAATGTGACCCACATAAGAACTTGGAAATCATTGTTAATTAGCAGAGTTAATAGAGAGACAGAAGATTTCAGCTGTTGGTCTGTTGTGGCATTATGCTTGTGTAAATTGCTCTTCCACTCAATTTACTCCTTGTGCATAATACTACAGTTTATGTGACAGGACAGCAGCATAAGATGCTGTTCTTCGAATTATGCTAATCCTCTCTGCACCAGGAGACCAATGGAAGCGGAAAACAAAAGCTTCAGGCAACATTGTGCTTTGGAATATGCAAATTCTGCAATATTGGTGCTACTTTATTCTTTAGTTTTTGGTGGCGTTTCCCCCTCCCCACTTTTGGAAAGGAATTTATCATCAAAGAACGTTCCTTTCTGATATTTCTCATAGTGTTGTCAAGCTCCTTGGTGCTTACTCATGAGATTGTAATACGAAGGTGCTGAGCATCAAAAATCATTATGGAACGTTTTATACTCACTGTGCCTTCTGAAGGATCTGTCTGCAGCAAATACAGATTGTGTTGTCACTTCCCCCTAATGCAATATAACAAATATGTTAATATAACAAAAAACTTTTTTTTAAAAAAATATAGAGACGTAAGACTCTTCTCAAGATTTTTGACATCTGTGTGTATACATTTTTAATTGCAATTTGAGACAAATCTATATAAAATTTGATATTTGAAAAGATAACTCCATCATATTTTATAACTGCCTTCCTCGATACAATTAAAAAAAATGATTGGGACACTTATTACTGAAGTATTTTCCAAATGGGACTTGCTGAACTATGATGTCTTTATACTATTGTTTCAATTGAGTGAATTGGTTACATCCATTAATTCCATACTTGATTTAGTGAGCCCAAATAGCTTGGAAGAAAACTTCACAGTTGATTCTTTAGGAATTTACTTTAACTAACCCTCTAATATTGTCTTTGTATGCATTGTACTGTTTTTGAACTTGAAAGCACTACAGGTAGTATTTGACTTACAATTGGTTTTGTTGTATGGCTGATTTTTGGTAACAACATAGTTGTTGTTTTCTTCAGGAATTGATTTTTAAGTGTCTATTCTAAACTACAATCAGAACAAGGTTTGTCCCTAGACTCCAACGTAACTATGAAAAATCATAATCCTATTCAAACAGCAAAATTATTATAAATAATAGGTGATGATTGAAAAAAAAAACCTGAAGAAATCAACAAGTGAACAATGAGGAACTTATATTGGGAGGTAACTAGAATTGCATGACGTTTCCCTTGCTCTAACACAGGTTTTCTCATTTTAACAGTATATGCTATATTCGCTGGTTGAATTTCATCCAAATCTTAATTCTTAAACACTATTTGAACACATTTGAAACAAAGTATATTAGGGAAATTTTTGAAACAACGTATATTAGGGAAATTTTTGAAACAAAGTATATTAGGGAAATTTTTGAAACAAAGTATATTAGGGAAATTATAGGACAATGGTTATATTGCTGTATTGTTCTGAATAGGGCATTTAAAAAATCAAAATCATTATTTTTCAAGTTAAATTATGTTTCACCTAACTAGATGTATACTTGTGGGCAACTGATCATAATCTTTCAAAAAAAAATTGTCTTTCTTTTGCAAGATTGATGGCAGAATTTGTTAGCTTATCTTCTCATTAGTCAGAAACACTAAATTCTTAGTGTGATATATTTTGTTGCCAACAACCAAATGCTCAAATAATGCATGACCCAGAGAGGGCAAGGCCATTAGACAGAATTTTGAAGCGAATCAAAGAGTCAATTTCATGGCTTAGACCATAATAGTCTCCCGAGCCATTAGTTTATAAATGACAACATAATAGATCTACTGTGTTTGTGGATGTACACAAACAAACAGAATGAAAACCCAATCATCTGTATGCATCTAATGGAAATATACACCTTTAAGCTTTAGATGGAATACTCATTTAATGCAGATCCCATCCTTACAACAGAGTTTGTACTCAGACCATTTAAAGGACAATATTGGTAGGTCAGGATTGAAATGAGGACTCTTTGATGCACTCTGATCTTCTAGTTAAGTAACATCATCAGTGCTAGTCAATCACTGATAATCTGCGCATAACCACTAGAGACGATGATGTTACCTAGTTTGGCTAATGAGACTTCTGGAAGAAAACCAAATTTAGAAAATATCAAGGACTCTCAGACTAGGGTGTCAAACTCAAGACCCACAGGCTGGATCCAGCCTACGGGGCGCTTATATATGGCATGTGGGGCCAACCTGGAAACAACAAAGGACCAGCCTGTGGCGCCCCTGCCAGCAAACACAGGGTTTGGGTGACTGCATGCGGCTCGCCTGCACCCTGTTTTTGGCCATGATGGCCTCCTGCACCTCTCTGCAAGTGAAAACAGCTTGGGGGCTGCACACAGCCTCCCTGGGCTCCTTTTTCACTGGCAGAGGGCTATCAAAACAAACTAAAAAGAAAGCAAAAAGAGAAATGTTTCCCTTTTTGCATTTGAGCAAAAATGCTCAAAAAGATAAAGAAAAAGGAGGGAAGATGGGAAGTGACCAAGGAAGGAAAAATAAGGAAAGAGGGGAAGGAAGAAGAAAGGAAAATGAAGAGGGAAGGAAAAGGAAGGAAGGATGGATATTAATGAGAGTGAGTGAGTGAGGGTCTTAGGGAAATCCTGCTTTTGCACACATGTCCACCACAGGTGCCTCCGACATGAATGACGTTGAGCTGGCCATGCCCAACATGCCCATGTCCCATGTCCCACTGAGGTCAAACACAGCCCTGATGCGGCCCTCAATAAAATCGAAGGCAAATAAATCAGCCATGGCAAATAAAAGTGCAAAGCTCATTTTAGAAAAAAACCTAACACACATTGGTTTAGTCATATATAAAATACCATTCAGCATATGAAAGTTAGTAGGGTTTAACAGTTCAGAATTTCACATCATATGTGTAGTTTAATGCATGGCCCAATTCATAGATTTAGTAGCTTATACACACCCATACATACACATCTAAACACACTTCTTTTATATGTAATTATTGGATTTTGGACACAACTACTCCTTGAGTTAGGAAATCGGGGAGAAGGACAATCCCCCTTTTCAAATAATTTAGTCATTTTGTCTGCTTGTTGCATATTATAATGTGTTAATTATGCATTTTTTAATAACATTGAGATATAAGAATGTATAATTTTCATCTTTTCTAATTTAGCAAAAGTAGTATTTTAGCCATTACATAGGGAAATAAGTGTTTGAAAACAACCCCTTTTTATAGAGTTTTTTTATTTAAAAAACCTTTTCTTTGGCAGCTGCAAAATAGCATCTGTGATTATATCAAAAATTCAAATGACTTTTTAAAGCAAATGCTTACAAAATCAGGCTGGATTCTTTTCAAGATTGTTTCTTCCCTTCCCACACAAACACATAGCATTTTTACAGTCCTCAGTCCTTTTTTGTTTTGGAAAATCTTTAATGTAAGTGTAAGAAAATATTTTCTGAAACTTCAGGTCATATATAGATTTGAAAGCAAGTTTTTGATTGCTTAATTGGTTAGGGTTCTTCATTCAGGGAAAGAGATAGGAGCAGTTGCTACTGTTAACTCAACCAATAATAAATAGAAAACTGCCACAGCATCAGCCCAACCCCAAATCCTTTCATGATAGCCAGAATGTAGAGATAAACTTAAGAATGAAAGATTTAATAAGTCCTCTTCACTGGGACATCTTTTTTGGACCCCAAAGCAACTGCATGTGCTGGAACCCACTTAAACTGGCCCTAACTCTAACTGTCTGTCATAATATTTCAACATAATATACTACATTTCAGGGCTGTCAAAGATGTGTGACATGCTGGCCATGCCCAGTTTAGTGAAGGGGGAGAAGTCACTATATGTCACGTGATGCCACCATGACAACACAAGTTTGACACCCCTGCTACATTTCATTCGTGTATCCAAGACGTCTATGAATGATCGTGATTTGATATAATTAAATGCCAATTCTGCAAATCTAATTAGCATTACAAATGATAATGATATTTGAGATCTGCATTTCTGCTGAATGTGAAGCTGTGATTACAATAGACAAGTATTTGTGACTTGAAGTCAATTACTCTCTTTTCCATCATATCAGTCCACACATATGCCCTTTATTTAAATTCTGGTAAGTTATAAATTAGGAATAGATATGTCTGTTTAATGTAGGTAATATCACCTATGTTAGAAAGAAAATCAAATTAAATTTGATTTAATTGAAACTGAAGCACTGCTTTTCTGAAAATGAAATTATAGTTTCTTGAAACTGATACATTGATTTCCATAATGTACAGGAATACATAACTTATATTTCATGCTGGAATTTAAGATCTCTGCTCCAAGTAATTGAGATTTAATTTATTGCTCTATTTTACAATTCGTACGGAGACTTACATATTACTTCACAGGCATGATCCTATTACATATTTTTCTTATAAACTAAATTAAACCAAACCAAACTGCAAAAAAATAATAATAATCTTCTGAAAAGACCAGATTCCTATTATTTTTTCATAAATCTTCAGTTGAATTGGGTATTAAAATACCTATATGTCAACAGCAGAGCAGGGAAGGAGAACTCAGATTGGCATGTAGTTTTATGCATAAGAAAAATATTCAGTTATTGCATCCATGCTGCCTTCCATTTTCTTTTGTTCGTATTTTCATGGTTAAATGAGGATAAATAAATATACTTCATGACTTTTATTGCACCCTGAGTTTGATATTTAAAAGCATTTACAAATAAGAGGGAGGTTTCACTCCCAGCTCCCTTTTTTAAAATTTCCAGATATAAAAAAGTCAAAGGTCTGGTATCTGGAAGCAACATGATGGTTGCTCATTTCATTTCATTTCATTTCAATTCAATTCAATGTATGTGTGTGTGTGTGTGTGTGTTTGTTTACTTACTTACTTACTTACTTACTTACTTACTTACTTACTTACTTACTTACTTACTTACTTACTACATTTATGTGGCCACCCGTCTTACCTGAAATGATTCTGAGCAGCATGCAGTAAAAAATATTTTTGGATCAGAGGCGGTCTCTGAGCTTGGTTGTTACCCAACTAAGTAACATCATCAGGGTTAGAAAGGAGTGGGGTTTTGTTCTCTATTTATATACTAGTGGCTTGCCAGTGTTGATGGGAGTGTTCTTGCTGGCTCCTTGATTAGGCTGTTGTTTATAGCTTGAGGTGGTAGTTCCTCGATTGGGACATTGTTTACTGCTTGATTGTTGACCAAGTATTAATCTTGGTACAATATTTTGCAAACCCACTAAAATCTTTTTCTGGATACAGAATGCTTAAATATTTACTCTGAAAGTCATCATATAAAAAAAAAAACTATTCAGATTCTTGGTATATATATTAGAAGAATGGAATGGAATGAAATAATAGAATAGAATAGAATAGAATAGAATAGAATTTGTTGGATAGAAATATGGAATTTGAAAAATCCACAAAACTAACACTACAGAATTACTAACTAATAGCTAAGATTTTCTAAAGGCAAATAAAAAAAATATTGTGATTTTAATTGTGAATCATTAAATCCTAGTGCTGCAGAATCATTTCATTTTTTTTCATCCAAGTCTACACTTAATAACAAAAGTACAGGAGACGTATATTTTCACCACATCTAATTTAGCACGTAGACAGCTCAGTACACCCACTTTCAAAGATATAATAATCATTAATTGCAATATTGTATGGTTGATAAACAAAACAGAAACTAAAGTATGAAAAATATGTGATTATATAATGTACCACCAGATGGCATTTTTTTTTTTAAAAAAAGATCTGGTTAAGTTAATTCATGGATGTTTCAAAAGCTCCTGTCATGTTTCCTAATTGTTTGCATTATAATTTAGTCATTGTTTTGATACCCAGCTTACAGAACTACTTTGATTTTGAACACTCTATTTTCACACTTCAATTATTATATAGCCAAGATGATAATGATTATATAGCCACAATGATAAAACAGAAAGGAACAATAGATCCTAAATCTTTCTAGAAATTCAGGGTCAATAGAGGGTTTAAAGCAGTGATGGCAAATCTTTTTCTTACGGTGTGCCAAAATTGTGCATGTGCATGCCCCTTCAATCTCCCCACCCCAACTGTGCATGCACACGGAACCCTCCACATGCATGTGTGACCTATCCCCAGGCTCTGGAGGCTTTCTTGAAGCCTTGGGAGGGCGAAAACTCCCCCCCGGCCCCCCAGAGGCCCTCCGGAAGCTGGAAATGGATAATTTCCAAACTTCCGGTTGGCCCGTTGGGGCCATTTTTCCCTCCCCTGCCTCCGGAGGCTTTCCTGAAGCCTGGGGAGGGTGAAAATGGCCTCCCCTGGCACTCCTGAAATGTGAAAAATCAGCTAGCATATGAAAGCCAGAGCTGATGGCTGGCGTGCCACCGAATATGGCTCTGCGTGCCACCTGTGGCATGCGTGCCATAGGTTCCCCATCATGGGTTTAAAGGATGCTTGGAAATTCAAGTTGTTTCCTTTCTTCTTACATGTTAGCAGTTTGTGTTTTTGCCTTTCTGCCATATGTCTTCCTCTTAATTCCTTTATTTTTAATTCTTTTCCTATTTCTGTGTTTCGCTACTTTTCTTGCTTTTTGTTTCCTCCCCTCCTTGCCCCCCTTTTTGAGGTTGTGAATAGCACGTGGAGAAAAAAAATTAGCAATAGCAATAGCACTTAGACTTATATACCACTTCACAGTGCTTTTATAGCCCTCTCTAAGCAGTTTATAGAGTCAGCATATCACCTCCAAAAATCTGGTTCCTCATTTTACCCACCTCGGAAGGATGGAATGTTGAGCTTAGTTTTTGCCCAGCTACTCACTGGGCAAACTCACTGGGCAAACTACTCATTTCATTGTTGTACAGAAGGAACATTAAGTGAGGTAGCAAGGCAGGGGAAAAAATATCTTCCTGCATTAACCACATTGTACATGGATAAAAGGAAGTTCTTTGCTTTATATGTAGCAGAAAGAAAAGTGAACTAACCATAAAGGAAGAAAGCTTACTAACATAAGAGATAACTTGTAGCTCTGAGTTGCACTGCGGAATTCTTGATGGACACTGAGCATGGTTGTTTCCTTGTAGATGTTTCATTATCTTAGTAGGGCAATGTAACATCTGCAAGAAAACAAAAGCTCAAAGAGCATCAAGGATTTCATAGAAAACTTAACTTTTTGCGTAAACTCACCTGAGTCACCTTTCTGCATTTCATGTAGTTCCCACAAATTATTTTTTTTCCTCTTATCTGATGTGATTATCCAGTCCATAGGAAGGTTTTTCTTTCCCTGATGGAGAAACCCAAGAAGAAAAGATAGGCTTAAGAAGATGAATCTGGACCAAATGGAAAGACTCAGAACCCCTTAGAATAAAAATATTTTCTCCTACTGAATGGCTAACTTTTTTCATGCAATAGCTCCTCTTCCTCATTTTTACACTGCTGTAAATAAGAATTAAGGTACCTTGCAGGTTATTTTTGCAGACAAAGAATTATATGGAGATGAATAGAACTATTAGAACCAAAGTAGTAATAAAACCCACTTTTGCCACAGTTAGCAATATGTGATTATGCTTGTGCCGGAATTCCAGTATCTGCCAAAAAAGAACAAGAAAAAATAAATAAAGAGACTGCTACCTTCTTACCCAGAATAGTGAAATACTGAATTCACCTTGATGAGTCTTTAATATACTAATTGAAATGATGATGCTCTAAGAGGCATTCATGGTAAATGTTTGAAGATAAACACTTAAAAGCAACATCTATCAACACAAAAAAGAAGTACCCATGTAATCAACTTTTCATGTTTATTGATGCATTGCCTAGATTTATTGTGCAGGTTATATTTGCTACAGCCATTGTTTACTGTTTCATAGTACTCTTTCTACAAACATAGTTAAGTATTCACTGTATTTGCTCAATGCTAATGAGGATTAGATTGCTTATCTGTAGGCTATGAAACTGAAAATTCAAAAATCTCATGTTTGCATTAATTACTGGTATCTTTACTTAGCCCAAGCAAATAGAACTTCTGAAACCAGCTCGTGTGAAAATTCAGAGGTTTATTTTTCTCCTGAAAACGCAAACATAATATATTCACCATGTGAGATAAGCCACAAGGAAGATAATTTCCAACACCTTCCAAAGCACACAATACATCTGGCTTTCTGCCTAAGGCAGGACTAGAAGTCATGGTCTCTTGGTTCTAGCCCATATATAATGAAAAATACTTCAATAAGCAGAAAGATGAACCACGAAGTGTAGGGACCAATACATCAAAGGGTTCAATTTTCTCAGGACAAACAATAATGTAGATGAAAAAAAGTATCCTGCTTAAACAATGAGAACAAATGATTTTATTTGTTAATTTCATTTTAAGTATTTATTATAAAATGATGCTGTGGGAATTGAATTACAAACAGCAATAAAATCTTAAGCGGAAAATGAAGAAGCTTTGGACACAAATAATTCTGTTCTCCACCTCCCACTAATGCTCGCAACAGAATACCTTATGCCACCAGACTTGAAATTTTGGGCTCAGACAACTTAGAACTAGTCCGCCTTCGGTCTGACCTAAGCGTAGTACAGAAAATTATTTACTACAATGTTCTACCTGTCAATGACTACTTCAGCTTCAACCACAACAATACACAAACACACAATAGATACAAAATTAAGGTAAACCGCTCCAAACTCGATTGCAGAAAATACAACTTCAGCAACAGAGTGGTCAACTTAGTGGTTTCTTCCCCACCCCCCACAACTTTAACCTTAGACTGTCTACGGTTGACCTCATCCCATTCCTAAGAGGTGTGTAAGGGGTGTGCATAAGCACACCAACATGCCTACCGTCCCTGTTCTAACAACCCCATTTATTCATATCCATTTTATGTATTAATAATCTTGTATATACTTATATATATTATCTTATACACACTTGATAAAACAAATAAATAAATAAATGTTTAAGTTATGGAAATGGAATCATTAACATACATTGGGATTTCTGCATTCCCCTCGGAATCTATGCATTCATGTGACTTTGACTAATTATTGACTCCTGGTGACTACCTGGACAACTTCATGTAGTTTTCTTAACAATACTTTTTGGAAGTTGCTTGCCATTTCTTTCTTCTAAGCTCTGAAAGAGAATGACTGGCTCAAAGTCATTCGGCTGTCTTTGGACCTTAGGCAATGTTTCCTGTTTTCTAGCCCTGTGCCTTTAAATACTGCCCCAAAATGACTCTCAGATTATTGCTTATACCTGGAATATAAGGGACTTTTAAATATGGATGAGCTTTATTTCACAAATATATGATAAAAAGCTTTTGAAAGGGAGAGTGATATAGAGTCATAGTCTTTCTGGGAAAATGATTGATAATGAAGAAAATATAATACACAAAAGTGTACTAAAATACCATCAACACATGGTAGTAAGGAGACAATAAACCATGATATCTCCAACATCTGTAGAACCAAAAGAAGGATCTAGACATTTTAATACAGAAAAGCAGAATATCTGACTAGTCATATGGATGGGATTAGAATTAGAAACCGAATGTAGAATTCAAAGAATATTGATGGTTAAAATGAAATTAAAGTAGAAAAAGGAGAGGCAGAGAAGTTTATATATAAAATGGCATACACCCATGAAGAAATTCCTGGAAGACTTGCTGAAAGTGTCAAATTATTTCAGTGCACCACAAAAGTAATACTATCATGAAAATATACTGTTACCTACTTGTTTAGGTAGAAACTGTGAACAGTGGCTTAATCCATTCACTAAATTCTCTATAGGGCAGGCTAATCTCTGCTTGAAAAACCAATCCTACTAGGTATGGAGAATTCAACAATTTTTTGATTTAACTCGTTGGAGAAGCAAGGGCAAGAGCAGCAGTCTTGGATTTAATACCAATCCTCAAAGGGAGTTGGCCAATGGATTAAGACACCTTGAGAATAAGTGATAGCGTCATGATGTCAATATAATTAGCAATAGCAATAGCAGTTAGATTTATTTACAGCTTTACAGTGCTTTACAGACCTTTCTAAGTGGTTTACAGAGTCAGCATATTGCCCCCAACAATTTGGGTCCTCATTTTACCTATCTCGGAGGGAAGAAGGCTTAGTCAACCTTGAGCCTGGTGAGATTTGAATTGCAAAATTGCAGTCAGTCAGCAGAAGTAGCCTGCAGTACTGCACTCTAACCACTGTGCCACCACAGCCACACTTGTCAAAGGAGGAAAAGCTGAAAGAAGTCAAGAAATGGAAGGCATATTAATATAATATAAGGATATGCCTGAAATGAATATCTACATCTATGATCTGTAAGAGAAGGAAGACAAATTACAGGGTTAATTTTTTAAAAATAGAAAAATCATTTGGTTTGATTCTCTTGGACAAATAGAGAATTTGCAAAGAGCAGAAAGATCTCAATTTAAAACTTCTTGTAGACATCTATTTGTCTTTCAGTTCTCATCTTGAGTTATGTTTGGGTTATGTGAAAATATAAAAAAGAGAACCATGTTTTCTATAGGGATATACAGCACTTAAATTCAGTCTCTTGATTTTTCAAAATCACTGCTTCAAGGAACAACCTGAAGGACCTCTCTACATCCATTGTGGCTTCCAAGACTTGTGACTCAGAGCTACACAGTTTATTGTTTTGCACTGAAGGCTACAAAGGCTGATGATTTACAAAGATTACTCTTCTTACATGAAGAGGTATGGCTTGGGGAATGAGATGTTTTCTTTATAGCCTCAATTCAAGATAGGAAATGGGTTTCTTTTGCTTCCTCCACTAGATAAACTTAGTTCTATATAAACTGAATGCGATGAGTGGTTTTAGTTAATGTCATTTATACAGTATATTTCTTATTTGATATTCCCTGCTGTGACTTTCTTTTCTGGTCACGAGAACATTGCAAATATGGGGGTTGTTATCAGTCATACTTGTTCAATAAAAGACTTTGCTATTATAGTCAACTGGTGGACTCGGTTTAGATAATTCGAACAATTATCAATACTTGATGTTTGCATATAATGGAGCCTTATTAAAATAAATCTGTATAGTTTTCATCTGATACGGAGACTTTTCTTTTTTATATGTTAAACTATTTCTGTCTTTTTTTTTTTTTTTTTGCTCTTGTATTTGAAACTAAATACATTTCACTTGTTTGGTCTTTATATTTAACAGCTTGAAAAATGGCAAGCCATGTAAAGGTTTATTACCCGTCTTTTTCGGAATATAAGATGCACCTTTATCCCTCAAAAAAGAGGTTGAAAATCTGGGTATGTCTTATATACTGAAGACAACATTTTTTGCCTCCTGAAACCATGTCTTCTTCACCAAAACGGCCATGCATAGCCTTTAGGAACCTTGCAGAATGCTCCTGGGGGCTGGGGAGGGCAGAAATGAGTAAAAAAACAGGCCTTTTTTGCTCAATTTTTTGACAAAAAATAGGCCTGTTTTCACGAAAAACGGGCCGTTTTTGGGAGGTCTGCAGAGTGCAAAAACTTTCTTTATTTGCCTCTTCAAAACCTTGGTGCGTCTTATACTCAGGTGTGTCTGATCTGGTACATCACCATTTATGCTCACACTTATTATGTACTTGTAAAAGTTGATGTTTTGCTATTTATAGCTAAATTAGCTATAAATATATTGGCTATTATACTTTGTAGATAAATATTTTCCATATTTTCTTTGTTAGCATTTATATATTTCATTTTTTGAATCATTTTTTTTTTACATCTATTGTTGGAATATGTAGGACTCATTACGCTTACATTTACAGTATGTGACTAGTCTTTTCTTTGGAAAGAAATATTTGTTAACAATGAAAGGTAATTAAAGGTACTAGGTTGCTTTATAATCAATATTCTTGAACTCTCACCTTCTACTACTGTGTCATATGATGAGCTGAAAATAAATTATGTCCATAAGAAAAGATCATTTACAATGCAGAACTCCCAAATGCCTTATCTTTCAAAAGTTAAGTGTATGTGCTTCCTTTCAACCTTATATTTAATGTTTTTAATCAGCCCTCTAAATATATTTAGTAGTAAGAATGTTCATGGGAAGACTTGAAATTCTCTCATGCCAGAGATATTTCCTGAAAAGTGACAGAAAATCAGACAAAAGGATATCTTCTGTGGTCTGTTTAAAGAAAGCATTAGACAGCTTTTAGTATAAAAATATTTTTTTATAGCTAGTCCTTGATTTATAGCCATTTGTTTGGTGGCTGTTGAAAGTTACAGCAGCACTGATAGAAATGACTTGTGGCTGTTCCTTGCACTTATGACCAGGGGTTGGTTGCTATCAGCATTACTGTCGGTTCAGTGCACAAATCTTTTTGCTCCGCGCATGTGCACATTTGCACCTAAAAAGGTCTGCGCACACACACAACGTTAGAAAAGGGGAAATATTTTTTTTACAATGAAGATTGTTCTGCACAGGCACAGAACTGAAAATCAAGATGGTACGACAACAATAGAACCAGTTCAGGGGTGTGGCAGGACGAGGTACTGCCTACTCTGCCGAACAGGTCCAAACCAGTAGGAACCAACCTCTGCTTACGACCATTGCAACATCCCCATGTTCACATGATCAAAATTCAGATTCATCTAACGCAACATCTCGAGGTCATGTGATTGCCATTTGTGACTTTCCCTGTCCGTTTCTGATAAAACACGTCAATGGGAGAAGCCAAACCCAGATTGTTGGGGAAAATATGCTGACTCTGTAAACCACTTAGAGATGGCTGCAAAGCACTGTGAAGCGATAGATGAGTCTTAGTGCCAGGCCTGCAGCCATATTCCTTTTGGATCTTTGACCTGCCACACTTTCTATTATTCTACTGTGCCATTTCTATT
The DNA here is from genome assembly GCF_964273705.1 of Natrix helvetica. Lineage (NCBI taxonomy): Eukaryota > Metazoa > Chordata > Lepidosauria > Squamata > Natricidae > Natrix > Natrix helvetica. The sequence goes on along the minus strand of NC_138550.1, from coordinate 151,067,303 downwards.
GTGGGAAAATGGGAGGGGGGAATGGTATGGAGTTAAATGCTATGTAGACAAAATAAAGAGACTAAATGGAGACTAAAACATATGAAGAACAGTTGCAGGAACTGGGTATGTTTAGCTTAAGAGAAAGAAGGACTAGGGGAGACATGATAGCAGTGTTCCAATATCTCAGGGGTTGCCACAAAGAAGAGGGAGTCAAACTATTCTCCAAGGCACCTGAGTGTAGAACAAGAAGCAATGGGTGGAAACTAATCAAGGAGAGAAGCAATTTAGAACTGAGGAGAAATTTCCTGACAGTTAGAACAATTAATCAGTGGAACAACCTGCCTCCAGAAGTTGTGAATGCCCCCCAACACTGGATGTTTTTAAGAAGATGTTGGATAGCCATTTGTCTGAAATGTGAATGCCCCAACACTGGGGGCAAGTCTTTAAGAAGATGTTGGATAGCTATTTGTCTGAAACGGTATAGGGTTTCCTGCCTAGGCAGTGGGTTGGACTAGAAGACCTCCAAGGTCCCTTCCAACTCTACTATTGTATTGTATTGTATTGTATTAAAATTCCTTTCTAGAATCCAAAGTCATCCTTTGTCTCTACACCTCTGCACCTGACCGGAAGTGGATGGGTGAAACTGCCAGCATGGCAGTGGATGATTGGACCATGTGATAGACTTGTGGGTTTGGGGGCAAAGTTAAGAACTTTTAACTGGGTGGGGAAAACCAGGAAGCTTTCAGATTCGGGTTTTCCCAGATGTGCCAACATGGATCTCTTAAAAAATTGGAACTTTGCCTTGAACTCTGATTTAATTTTGGATGCTATTTGGAACCCTGACATTTAGTGCTATTGATATTGCTAAAAGAAAAGGGTTAAAATAAAATGAAAATATTCCCAAACCAACATTTTTCACTTGTTAGAATTTTTTTTTTAAGAAACACTGGCCTGGAGTCATAAATGGTTAGTATTGCTTATGCAATGAAGTTTGGAAAGAATCTAAAACATCCTCAGTCAATTCCCTTCTATATAACTGGAAATAAGGGAGATGGATGGACATTTGGTATATAAAGCAGAATAACAGTTTGCTACTGAACCATGGCTTGTTCTTTGATACTTCACATTTACACAATAGGAAAGTTCCTTTCCTTCTCTCTAAATCATTACCTGAGAATTGGAGAGTCAATTTAAATTTATTGTTAGGAACTGAAGAGGTTTTTAGAATGCCTAACATGGGGGAAATTTTTTTGTCTTTTCTATTTCTTGTCTTTTATCTCACCTTTTTCATGTTGGCTCTTTTTTTTTTCCTGGAAGAAAACCAAGGAACCTGTGTGTGTCTGATCCGATGTTTTTGTGTATGAAAGAGATATTGGCGGTACCTTTTTCATACACAAAAACCTCTGAATCAGTGATCATAATTGATCTCTGAATCAATTCCGAATCCCATGGAAAGAAATATTTAATTTGTTTGATGGAGAATTTCAGGAAATACAGGAGGCTTCAGAATTGTGAACGGGTCACAATAGGGCAATTTGAGCTTTTATATTGCAGGGAAGGTTTCTCTAACATCTCTCTCCTAGCACTGGCTGAACTGCTTCTAGACTGACCATTTTGAGATTAACCACAATGTGGGTCAAAGCTGTCCACTGAAAAATTCACACAATCCAGAGCCATGTAGTATAAACAACCTTTAGCCAGTGCTGGAAAGGTTTCTGTCAGCTTTCTCTTGTCACAAGAAATATAGAGGAGATGCTGAGATGCTGTCCAAAACTGAGTGAGGCAATGAGTCAGGTGAAGGTTGGATAGTTGAAAGTTCATCAGAGGAATTCATTTGAACAGCCCTAACAAATAGGATATTTTACCTTGCACTATATTTTAACTCTAGGGTTCCAGTGCTCAGTGGCTAAGACACTGAGCTTGCAATCAGAAAGGTCGGCAGTTCAATGGTTCAAATCCTTAACACCGCGTAATGAAGTAACCTCCCATTACTTGTCCCAGCTTCTGCCAACCTAGCAGTTCGAAAGCATGTAAAAATGCAAGTAGAAAAATAGGGATCACTTTGGTGGGAAGGTAACAGCATTCTGTGCGCTTTCGGCATTTAGTCATGCCGGCCACATGACCATGGAGACGTTTTCGGATATCACTGGCTCTTTGGCTTTGAAACGGAGATGAGCACCGCCCCCTAGAGTTGGGAATGACTAGCACATATGTGCGAGGGGACCTTTACCTTTACCTTATATTTTAACTCAAAGTTATTGATTCAGCCATATCTATGTCTTACATGGCTCTGTCCATTTTTGTGGATTGTGGCTTTTGTCAAAGAAGGCTCTGACCCTATGTAGACACACAGAGAGGGACTTCTCCGGGTGCCATCCACTAGACTGTGCCGGCGGGCGGCACCCAGAGGAAGGGCCTTCTCTGTGGCGGGCCCGAGCCTCTGCAATGACCTTCCCCCTGACATTAGAATGACCACGGACCTCCACTCCTTCCGCCAGAAACTCAAAACCCACTTGTTTCATCTAGCCGGCCTGGCCTAACTCTAGCTTTCCCACCTCAGTTTGTATTTGTAATTTTGTGATTGGGTTTTAAGGTTAGTTTTATTTTTATAAATTTGTACAGGGGTGTATTTAACTTGAATTTAGTTATATGTATTTTGATTGTATGACTTTAATTTGTACCTGTACACCGCCCTGAGTCCCTTTGGGGAGATGGGGCGGTCTAGAAGTCCAATAAATATTATTATTATTATTATTATTATTATTATTATTATTATTATTATTATTATTATTATTATTATGCAAATTATTACATGTATTTATTGGGCAAGAAAAAAAAGAAATTACAAGATTAGTTTTAATTGGAGTTGGCAAATTTAGGTTCACATAGAATCCCAATTGTCTTTTTATATTTATTATTATTACTATTATTATTGTATCCCTTGTTTCTCATTTTAAAATTTTGGGCCATCTTCTTTGTTGGTAAACAAGATTTGTCATCTAAGCTTGGTCCTTGACCAATTTAATCCATAAGTGAACTATAATTTATTGCACAGTTTAAGCTCTGAATGATGTGCTGATAATTAGTAATAAATGTTCATGAAATGTTCACTTCTGATGGTTGCTAACTTTGTCTTGCTTTTGTCTTACTTTGTACTCATTGATTTGCCCAAAACTCAATTTTTGGCAAATTTTGAAAACATATATGACAGGTTCAATCACATCAGAGGTGTATATAATTGTGTGTCTATGTATATATAATTTATACAGTTGCCCATCTCAACAAAAGTGACTCTGGGCCATGCACAACAATCAGATAAAAATATAATGTAATGTTTTGCTATTAGCTTACAAAAGATTGTAAGAGGAGAGCTGTTATTGTATGTAGCTAAATATCAGGATTCTCATGGCACTTTTGCTAACAACTAGCAAATTTAGTGAAAGCCATAGACTTCTATGAGTTCATTCCATCAGGTGCATGGAATGGCTAAAGAATGCAAGGCAGTTTACATTAACATGAAAAGAACTTCCTTCAAACATTTTACTTGCTTTAATGGGTTATTGATAAAATGTGGTGCAGAATAATGTGCTTATTCTTTCAATGTTGTCTTCCTATCTGAGGAAGACGTTATCACCTATAGTTTAACAGATTACAATTCTCCAGATTTTTACTAATAAATAAACCCCTAAGTTATTATTTCTGAGTACATACCTTTAGGATGGTACTGCCAGTAGATAATTGTTTGTCTATGTATCCATTTCTCTCCTCCCTTCTAGCTAACTTTCTTATTGATTATGCCTGGTCTTTCTCATTTAGGATAGTGATCTATGAATAGTTAAGTACAAAATGAGCAGCGTCTAGTTACTTAAGTTTCACCATGCACAAGGGAGACATAGGGACTTTATAATTAAAACAGAAGCATTGTCAGTAGTTAAGTTCAATTAAAAAGCAAATATAATTTTAATAGCTTAAAGTAAATGGCAATAATGGATGAAGATCTATAAAGGATATTGTTTCATTCATTATTTAAATAATGATTCCTTCTAAAAAGTGGAGAAAAGCTAGTAAGGTTACTGGATACTTTGGTCCTTAAAATGAGTTGGGATTTAGTAGCATCTATGTAAGTATATAGAAACAAAAAAGAGAAGGAAAAATAAACAGAGATTTATAGGGCAAATCAATGCTGAGCGGTGTGGTGGCCTGTCAGGGTTCTGAATAATGCATCCTCTAAAAACAAAACTCAGAGGCAGGTACATTACCCAAAGAACATGTTTATTGGATGCATCATATCAGCACAGCTAGTGAACACCAACTCTAAAAGTTCCCATGGTTTTCTCCCTAATTAAAAGAGCAAATATTTCCATCCCCAGATATCACCGGTCACATTGTCCAATGAAAGTAGCTGGGACTCCTCTCAGTCCTCTCCTCCTTCTCTTGTCACCCGTTGGGTTGACCTTGGTTCCCACAAGAAAACTTTTTTGTTTTGACTGGTAGTCAGTCTATCTATTTCCCCCCCCTCCCTTCCCCCATTCAAAGTTTGTGGCAGGAAAAGATGGTGTCAATAGGTTCGCTTCAGAGTTGACAGAGATAGAGCTCTCGCCTCACAATCAGGAGGTCACAATCAGGATCCTACTTAGCGGCAGATATTTCTCTCTCTGGGCACAAAGAGAAAATATCTGCTGTGAATTGTGCATAGGCATCGGAAAGGGCATCCAGCCAGTAAACGCTCACCTCCTTCCATTCTGCCACCCTGACTCCACCCCAATGCAAGCGATTACAGGGCCATTAAAACAAAAATAGGGCAAATAAATGCTGATTTGAATTATGCTATATGATATAAATTCTGGATTATTAACTTTGTGGGAACTATTTTATACATTTGTATAGTAGTATGAACAATTTTATAGATAAATAATTCATTCTCAAGGTAATGTAAATGTAAATGTAAAAACCTCTGTAATGCTATACAATGGAAATCTACTATAAAGAATTCCAGTTCTTTAGGAAAAACCTGAACAGTTAGCGTGGGTGATGTTCAAACTTCTTTAATGCTGAAGCTGGCATTTCAGCAGGGAGCATAAGGCATTATTTTCATTCTATAAATAAAGTCGCTACATATTTTGCAAACACAGAAGGACAATATAACCATTATAATCCTGTTCTCTAAAATAAAAGTGTCAGCAATGTGAAGCTGTGGAATTATTTTAATGTAGTAAACCTACTTAAAAGAAATCTTCCTTTTTTTTTTCTTACTCACAAGCATCCACGAACAGCCATACACCTAATTCCCTAGGGTATTTGTCTGAAATGACATCTTGGTTATTTCTTTAGAGATCAGAAGGGGGATGTAGGAGACACATTATAGAGGGGAAAATATTATAGCCAACCATACATGCTTAAACTATATGTACTATGGAATACCAGCAATCAGTAAATAATTCTCTGTTTAGTTCTTTTTCCCCCCATCTGATTATTATTAATGGAAAGTATATAAAAATTGTTCTGATCAATATTGTTCATAATTTAACCCCCTATCAATGTATCCTGATTTTAGTAAGTATATTTCTACAGTATCTGATTTTAGCTTGTATATAAAAGCATCAGCATAGCATCTGCTTGATTGCTCAAAGGTACATTTTTAGACAGATTTTTCCACCCTCACAGTGGCAATAGATGTCTTATAATCAGGAAGTAGAGACTACTGTTGTTCCAAATTATGCATACTTTGTTGCAGAGGTGGTATTCAGCAGAGGTGGTATTCAGCAGAGGTGGTATTCAGAGGGTGGAAGTTCTGGAGAAATGGTAGCAGAAATTTTGAGTATTTCGGATAACTGGTAAATACCACCTCTGACTGGCCCCGCTCCCATCTATTCTCTGCCTCCCGAGTCCCAGCTGATCAGGAGAGAATGGGGATTTTGCAGTAACCTTACCGTGGAGTGGGGAAGGATTGGGGACTTTACAGTATCTTTCTCCTGCCACGCCCACAGAACCAGTAGTAAAAAAAAAATTGAATCCCACCATTGCTTTGTTGTCTTCCATGTTTACAGGACTATTTTTGAACTATTGTAAGATTCAGTACTGTTTTATTTCTGATACTATTTTTTTTTTCATATAAAGAAGAGAAAGTTGCTGTCCACATATACGTTTTCCATTCGTAACAATAAAATATTTACTTGGGTCAGATTTTTAATCAAAAATGTCCCAAAGTAAAAAAAAAAATATTCCTCTTCATAGGCTGTTTCTATCAAAATATTATGAATTGTGAGAAGTTTAATTTGAATGGTTTTAATTAATACTTACAAATAGTGGAATTTTGTTAATTAAATAGTCTCAAAACATTTCCCATTTCTGCTAAGGAGAACTCTCCAGAGCATATTTTTCTCTAAGTTTTAGTGCACAAAACTCCTATTAACATTAGAAAGGTTTTTCCATGCAGAACAAGAATGGAATATGAAATGAAAAAAGCTTGCTGGAAATATTTTATGAGCAATTTGCCCTTAGAGTTTTATTACTTCATAGTTGATTTCAGAAGTATGATTTCAACATAAATAACAAAATAACGGAGATAGAAGGGACCTTGGAGGTCTTTCTGCCCAACCTCTTACTCAAGCAGGAGACCCAATACCATTCCAGACAATTGGCTGTCCAGTCTCTTCTTAAAAGCCTCCCGTGATGGAGTACCCACAACTTCTGAAGGCAAGGTGTTCCACTGGCTAATTGTTCTCACTGTTAGGAAGTTTCTCCTTAGTTCTAGGTTGCTTCTCTTGTTGATTAGTTTCCATCCATTGTTTCTTGTCTTGCCTTGTCTTGCCATTCTTGACTTTATTTGAAATGATAAGGGGATCCTGTTCTAATCCAGATTAAAACATAATTATGGGGAATCTTCTCATTTTAAGAGAATTAAAGAGAATCAGTCTTCAGATTTAAGTGATCAATTTTCAAATCAACCTCTTATAAAAAGTAGTTTGAAAGACACAAAGCCTCAGCCACATCTGGAGAAAACCAGGAAACTCATTGAACTGACCTCACTCAAAAATAAGCACATGGTACTGTAAATGAAATTTATTTTTATATAGGTAAAAAAGTAAAGTTAAAGGTTCCCCTCGGACATATGTGCTAGTTGTTCCCAACTCAAGGGGGCAGTGCTCATCTCTGTTTCAAAGCCAAAGAGCCAGCACTGTCTGAAGATGTCTTGATGGTCATTTGGGCGGCATGACTAAACACCAAATGCTGTTACCTTCCCAACAAAGGTGGTTCCTATTTTTCTACTTGCAATTTTACATGCTTTCGAACTGCTAGTTTTGCAGAAGCTGGGACAAGTAATGGGCGCTTACTCCGTTATGCGGTGCTAGGGATTCGAACCGCTTAACTGACGAACTGCCGACCTTTCTTATTGACAAGTTCAGCGTCTTAGCCACTGAGTCACTGCATCCCCTTATTTTTATATGGTATTTCTTAAATAAATATTGCAGTCTCTAGGAAAACTGCTTCGAACATTATTGTGAGAATGGCTCTTAACCTGAAAAAACCCCTTCAGTTCGTGATAGAACTTTTAATCTATGTTCCAAAATTCCAATAAATTCCTAGGGAAAACTTTAGATTTCATGCTTCTTTTTTTAAAGTGTGAAAGAGGAAAATGAAATATCTTCCTGTTTTAAAGTTTCCCAGCACATCAAAGTTAAAGATCTTAGTAAAATAATGTTTAAAAGATTATTTATTTCTGGTGAAATGAATATAACTGACTGTCACTTTTTTTTTTTAAAAAAAAGAACATACTGATAAAATATTAACAGCCATAAATATTTATGATTCCTGAAAAAGAACATAACCCTTGTTTGTAGACTTCCTCCAGCACATGCGTTTTAAAATGAGGTATACATTATATTTGGTCATCACAATATAAAACAGATGTTGAGACTCTGGAAAGAGTGCGGAAAAGAGCAACAAAAATGATTAGGGGGCTGGAGGTTAAAACACAGGAAAAATAGTTGCTGGAAATGAGTATGTCTAGTTTAATGAAAAGAAGGATTGGGGGTGACATGGTAGCAGTGTTCTAATATTTGAGGGGCAGCCACAAAGATGAGGGACAAAACTTTTTTTTCAAAGCACCAGAAGGTAAGAGAAGAAATAATGTATGAAAGCTATTCACAGAGTGAAGGAATGGGAGGTAAGGCTACGTAAAGACATGCATAGGAAGCTACCATGATCTCAGTAGCTGGTTATCTTGGATACCTACAAGCTCACCTAATTAGCAGAACCAGATGTGGGAATAAAGGAAAGGTTACGCACAGCCGGTTATCTTTTAGCCCACTATCTCACCGAGTAAAGGCAGGAGTCAACCTTGGGCTGAATAGCATTCTGGATTCACTAGGGAAGAAATGGGGGAGTAAACCAAAACAATATGTTGTTGCTCTGTGCTTTGCTTGTAAAAACTATATAAAAGCCAAATAAACTCTGCGAAGGCAGACAGATATTTTGGACACAAACTGCCGTGATTTTGGACACAAACTGCCGTGATTGATTTCTGAAACCTACAACAGAGAGAAGCAACCTTGAACTAAGGAGAAACTTTCTAACAATGAGAACCATTAACTAGTGGAACAGCTTGCCTTTAGAAGCTATGGGTGCTCCCTCACTGCAGGTTTTTAAGAAGAGATTGTATAGCTGAATTGAGATGGGGTTGGACTAGAACAGTGGTTCTCAGCCTGTGGGTGGAGACCCCTTTGGGAGTCAAATGATCCTTTCACAGGGGTCGCCTAAGACCATTGGAAAACACATATTTTCAATGGTCTTAGAAACCAAGACACCAATTTTATGGTTGGGGGTCACCACAACATGAGGAACTGTATTAAAGGGTCACGGCATTGGGAAGGTTGACACCCACTGGACTAGAACTCCAGCATCCCTTCCAACTCTATTATTTTATTAGGTTATTTGATGATAACAACAAAATCCTTACTATTGAAAAGGAAAATAATATTTCTGGATGACATTAAAATGTTGGATGATACTTAGAGAATCTGTGCATTGACAAAATTTCCATCTGTCAATTGCAAAAGGCCATATTGCTTGGATATTCTGTACATATACTATGCCAATACATTGCGATAGCTTCATTTTTTGGAAAGAACTTGATATGCATAAAGGCCCCCACCAGCTACAACAGGCAACTGTGATTTCATAGTGTTGGGCATATAATAATAATTCAGCAGCTTAAATGAAAACACTTAGGAGTTTATTTGCATTATACACAATTTGGACTGCCCTGCAGATTTTCCTAAAGGAAAGCTTTTCTGCAGCATTTATTAAAAGGTAAATATTTATTTACTGGAAGGAACAAAAATTATTCTTTCAAAGGTTAGTCATGCTTTAACTGCTCATAGTGTCTAATGAAGTAAAAGGATGGATTGATGAGTTTGGGTGGGATAAACTACTACAATTGCTAGATGCAATTACAATTTATAGTACGTTCAAAGTCTCTTGGCAAATAGCTTTAATTAATGGATTGGGTCTAATTATTTGTGCCTGTGGCCTAGAATTGCATCTCAGGTGAAAAATAATTGGTTGAAAGTATAAATCTGGTTAATGTTCTTCATGGTAATTAGTTGTGGGAATTCATATTTTAAGAACAAACACAGTTGCTTAAGCAAGATAATTTTTTGTATAGTTGGGTCAGTTTAACACTTATCTAATTCAGCTCCATGTTCTCCTTTGTCATGTTATCAATGGACGTGTAAATTAATAAAACATGGGAAAAATCTGTTTTGAACTGTACTCAGAAATCTGCATAAAACATATTTTCTTCACAAAAAAGACTCTTGAGTAGTAATAAATACATTCATGTAAAGTTTTTTCTTTTAAATGAATTTAAGTTTTAGATCTTAAAGGAAAAATATACCTAGGTATGACTTTCTCTTTTTTTTAGGATTTAGGAATTGTGTTAATCATTGTGCATTTATTTCTGTACTCTACACCATTTCCCATCAAAGTTAATATCGCTAACATTTTGGCTGGCCTTAGCTGACTTGATCTTTGACTAAATAGCATGCACTCCATTTTTAAAAAGAAGTGTAAATTTTAATATGGTAGCTTGTCTTATTCATATGTTAATCCACCCTTCACATTTTTGGAACAGCCTTATTATAACTATATACTATAGAATTGACTATTCCTGGTATTCGTGATGATTTTTAAACTGCTTTTCATTAAGAGGGGGAAAAAAGCATCATTCACAATGGCAAGACTGGGTAATAAGCTTAAATATTCAAATACTATGTAATATATTGCTCTTGTTGTTGAACATACAAATCTGATATCGCCTCTGGAATCATTTTCTACTCTTCCAAGTTTTAAAACAGAGATGTTAACTTAAAAGATTAATGAATTAAAAGGAGAGTTTATGAGAAGAACTTTAAATCAATAAGACCATGAGCTAAATATCAGGCTTTGCACAAATGATTTATTTTTACTGGAGAAAAATGAGAGAGCTGTAAGAGGAAGTATTGTGTAGTGGGCTTCCTTCCGTAGGCAGGAACCAGACCAACATAGCTGCATCAGCTTTTATTGACTCAAAAATGGAACTGAGGAACTGCAGGCAAATGCCTGTGATTTATATTCTAGGCCCTGATGGCGAACCTATGACACACGTGCCACAGGTGACACATGGAGCCCTCTCTGTGGGCACGTAAGCCATTGCCCAGCTCAGCTCCAACATGCATGTGTGCATGCCTCCCATCTGCCTGCTCATTTTCTGGTCTTTGCCGCATATGCAGGGCGTTGCACATCCATGCATATGGGGTGGGGGAAGCAAGGGGGCTGCAGTGTGCCCCTCTGCACCCCATTTTTTGTTTCAGGAGGCTCCATGGAGGCCTGCTAAACCCCAAATAGGGTGTGGGGTCATGCACATGCACAAGGGGGAGCATGAGGGGCACATGCATGTGCAGGGAGTTGAGGATCCTGGGGGGTCATGTGCACATGCAAAGGAGGGCAGGGCACATTGCTTTATGGATATGGGCACACATATGCTGTCATGCACATGCACATGTGTGCAATTTGGGCATGCGAGGAGAAAAGGTTAGCCTTCATTGCCCTAGGCCCACAGGGCCTTAACCAATCATGGAAATAGAAAAAGAGCGCCCAAATATAAATGTTCTATATTTCCCTCCAAAACAGTTGGGGTCATCTAAAAGTTAGTTTCACTTTAGCACAGTTAGCAGTTAGGGTCATCTAAAGGTTAGTTTCACTTTAGCAGAGTTAACACAACTATATCCATTCAATACATAACAGAAGGAATATAGGGTCTCCTGCTTGAGCTAGAGATTGGGCTAGTACTCTATGTAATGTTCTACACAATTCTCAAGAGTATTCCAATGACTGTTGTATTTCTAGAGGGCAAATTCAATAGTGTGTCTGAAATTCTTTTTCCAGTCACAATTTCATGTAAGAATATGTACTTTTTTTAAAAAAAAAAGTGTACATCTGTTAAAGCTGAATACTGAATAAAATATACTGAATACAATATACACTGTAAACAAGGAAAAAAATCAGTTTATAATTTTAGAAAATTACTGATAATGAAATACATAATTATAAAAAAATAAATTGTTTTTTTATAACTAAATATAAATAAATTTGGTTCTTTAAGGAAACACAAACTGCAGCACCATAAGGAATGCAAGCTAATGGAAACACAGCAGAAAGGAATAGTATGTAATATCTTGAAAAAGAGATAATTGGTGGTACATACGAGCACTTTAAACAGCAGTCTAATTTGTGAACTATGAGCTCTTGTAATTCTTTCCTTTCTTTCTTTCTTTCTTTTTGTTTCATAGAATTACAGAGCAGTTCTTGTGGAAATCCTGGAACTCCATCCAAAGGCATTTTATCTGGAACACGTTTTGATGTTGGCGACAAAATCCGATATAACTGTGTGACAGGCTACATACTGGATGGTCATCCCCAACTTACCTGTTTAGCCAGTTCAGTAAATACAGCATCCTGGGACTTTCCAGTTCCTATCTGTAGAGGTAAGTTGAACATCCAATGAAAACTAATATAAAACCAAAATTGACTATAAAAATACTGATATTACATGTTTTAAATTTTAATTTGTGAAACTTTTTATTAGAACTACCCTGTTTCCTCAAAAATAAGACCCGTCTGGGCATTTGCGTGCTTGCACTAAAATAAACCCTCCCCTGAAAACAAACCCTACCAAAAATATTGCAACCCAGCCAGCAACCATGAGGTGACCACACTCAATGCCTCCTGCGCCTCAAAAATAATAAGACCTCCCAGAAAATAAGGCCAACTACTTATTTCAGGGGTCAAAAGAAAATAAGACCCTGTTTTATTTTCAGGGAAACACGGTAGGAAGGTGGGCTTTACGGTACTGGGTATTTATTAAAGATGCAGCTGCTGATATGACTGTAATGCATGTTTGATTTATAACCTGGATGACAAATAACATAGAGCTGAATTAAGGTAAATATGTTATTTCTAAAATCATAATCTTGAAGGAAGTGACAGCTCTTTCCATTCTGGAAGGGAATACTCTTCTAAATATATCTCCCAAAGGGAGCTCTAATATTAAGCCTATCTAAAAGATTTAGATTCAAGTTGTCTGAAATATATTTTTCTGGATAATTCTTCTCTTTCAAGATTTAAGTTGTTTGGGGAGATTCATCTACAAATGCAACAATCTCGTAATAATTCTGAGCAATAGCTCAGAATTAAAATTCTTCTAGGGCTATCATGATTTCTAGAAGGTACAAATTAAAAAAGGAAACTTTTTCCCCTTTGGCATTTAGTTGGATGATTTTTGCTGAGAGTAAGCCACACTATACGGGAAGGAATTATTATTATTAAGTAGACACACATTATATTGTATGGTTAATCATTGCTATATCATTAGATCTCGCATAGATATGCTAGTGCATTAATTATGCAAAAGATAAACTGGAAACTAAATTGCAAAAAAAGAGATGATATTTGGGGAAAGAAAAAGACATACCATTGGGAGGTATAATACTTTAAAAAAACATCCTAATATGAACTCCTCATAGAGGAAGAAAGATGAAGAATATTGATTAGCAAATTCTGAGTTACATAACCACTGCATGTAAGAGATTATGTAACTCTTCCTGTTAGGTTTTATAGTTCTATTTGTTGCTTTTGAAACTATGTCCTGCATTGGTTTTCCCAGGAAAAGAGTCCTGAACACATAATATATCTTAAATAATGCATAGAAAAAGCTTTGGCTACAAGCAATATATTTATGTTATTTTAAATACTGGTGAAATAGTGGTTGCCCTTGAAGTGTCTTCTTGCAGCCACATTTTATTGTGCAATTCCAAGTTTCCTTTACATGGCAACCTGTGGGAAAACAGTGCCTCTTCAGAGTATCCAAGTGAAGCAGTGAAAGCTGCTACAGACCTATGTATGAAACAAAGTTTAGTTCAAAGTACTGCAGAGTTTTGTTTGAAGTACAATACCAAGAGGTTTTTTCTTCTTCAGTATTTGGTATTATTCTTTACTGGGGAATTGATTTTCTTGAACAAAGGGGGAGACAGAAGGGACAGTAAGAGTTTACACTGATGGGAATCCAATGAAAGGAAGCTAGAGTCTAAAAATTATTCTCATTGCCTGGTCACATGTAAAATGTACTGTATTAATATTTCCTGCTTACATTCATGTGCAATAAAAGAAAAGCATCCAATGGTGGAATTCAATGGTGGGATTCAATTTTTTTTACTGCTGGTTCTGTGGGCGTGGCTTGATGGGCATGGCAGGGGAAGAATACTGTAAAATCTCCATTCCCACCCCACTCCAGGGAAAGGTTCCTGCAAAATCCCCACTTGCTCCCGATCAGCTGGGACTCAGGAGGCAGAGAATAGATGAGGGCAGGGGGCCAGTCAGAGGAGGTATTTACCAGTTCTCTGAACTATTCAAAACTTCCACTAACGGTTCTCCAGAATTGGTCAGAACCCGCTGAATACCACTTCTGATTTAATTGTCTTAAATTCAATTATCATCAGAAATAAAATTTTCTGTGAAATTGAACTTTAAGGGCTGGATTTGAGGGCCTAACAGCTTCTGCAGTGCAATCACGCTACCCGAATACACACATGTCTACCATAGATACCAAATTCCTCTTCCGATTAAGATCTGTAAAGAAAACAAAACCTTGAATCATAGATGCACAAAACCTCAGAAGTTAGCTTTTTTTTCTTTTCCCAATATTTTTCCTGAGATTGCACTTTGTGAAAAGGTAGGCACAATCCAACCAATTCATTTAAATCTTGATATAATGCTGTAAACATAAAACCTTAGTTTAAGTCTATGAGATGTTCTTGTCTAGTCCAGCTTGATGTATTCTGCTTTCCTACTGAAACTTATGCTGGATTAATTTGTCATTTGTTGTGATTAACATGGAAGCTATGTTTTGTGGGCGTGGCTTGGTAGGCACGGTACGGCTTGGTGGGCATGGAAGGGGAAGGATACTGCAAAATCTCCATTCCCACCCCACTCCAGGGGAAGGTTACTGCAAAATCCCCATTTCTTCCCGATCAGCTGGGACTCAGGAGGCAGAGAATAGATGGGGGCAGGGCCAATCAGAGGTGATATTTACCGGTTCTCCAAACTACTCAAAATTTCTGCTACTGGTTTTCCAGAACTGGTCAGAACATGCTGAATACCACCTCTGAAACTATGAGTTCCATTCCAGAAGTGTAGAACAAATTGCAGGAGTGAGGATGGGGGATGTTCCTGAACTACATTTACACCAGTGGTGAAATTCACAATTTTTACTATCAGTTCTGCAGGCATGGCAGGGGATGGATACTGCAAAATCCCCATTGCCATCCCACTCTGGGGCCAGCCAGAGGTGGTATTTGTCAGTTCTCCAAACTACTCAAAATTTCTGTTACCGGTTCTCCCAAACCTGTCATTACCTGCTAAATTTCATCCCTGATTTACACCGTCTTCTGGCATTAACAAAAAAAAAAGCAGCATTATTGGGAAACCTTCCAGTTTTTTTCTCCCCTTTGCTGCAGAGACCAAGCAGAAACTTTCCATTCAATTTTGCTATCATACTGTTTATTGAGGAATGGGATTCTGAATTGCCTTGTACTTTCCAACATTGAAATGTCTGCTGCATTTTGATCATTCTGTGACTCTTTTAAGCAACCAAGATTCAGAGATAAAAAAAAAAAAAAAAAACATTTGTTGCCATAAAGCCTTCCTGGACAAACAGTCTATTGTAGATACTTGACAGACCTGGATGATTTTTTAAAAATAAGTTTGCTGTGACTGTCAGCAATCATGTAGAATATCTGGCCAATGAGTGGGACAAAAATAATAATAACATAGTTACGTGATACTATTATTCTTAAGTGCCTTCTTCCACGTAGTAGAGCTCAAACTGTTTATGAGAACACTGAGAGCAACAGAAGATAAGTAGTGGTTTGGAGTGTGATTGGAGAACTTTTGCAATGAATCAGATTGAACACAGAATGGGCCCTTTGTCCAATCCATTTGTAGCCCCACTACACAGCAGTAAATGCAGTTGTTTGTGCAGAATGAACCAATGATATTTTTCCATACTGTGTGACATCTGTTCCATATGCAATGTTGTGGGAACATAGCTGGAACAATTGTAAGCTTGCTGTGAACAATTGGTATCATCCTTTACAGGCAAGGTCAATTGGATTCAATTATTTCTGGGTATCACTGTTGGGACAGGTCATAGGGAGATGACCTTGGCAACAGCTTGACAGGTTCCTGGCTATTGTTTTTAGCTTTTAGGTCTCAAAGACATAGATAAGGTATGTCAAGAGATGATGCCGTCAGTGACTTGTGTTATTCTTTCCATTTCTCTCTGACAAAATTGACCAGGTTGGGCTAAGCTCACAAGTGAAGCAGGTGAGCAGTGCTTTCTTGAGTTTAAGTTGAGTTACTTCCCGCGGATTTTTAAAATTATAACTCACTTTCGGATACAGGTACTCCTCGACTTATAACCACAATGGAGCCCATTGTGTAACTTTGAGTAACTTTGAGCAGTCACTAAATGAACTGTGGTAAGTCGAGGACTACTTTTACTCAATTCTTGGGTAGCATGACTAAGAATGACTTAAATTTCAGTTGAATATTTTTTCTTCAGATAAGTAGAAAAATCAGTGGTGAAAACTTGGAACAAATAATAAAAGAGAATGTAATCAATTTATCTAGTTATCAAACCACTAGTAAATCTGTGTTTCAGTACTGTTGTCCTGGGCAGGGTGGGAGATAATAATGAACATAATGACAAATAAATCACTACTTTATATTATTATTGTCTATATCCAAAGCCATATGTTTAGTCACCATTAATAGGTGATACATCATTTATAGTCAATATAGATAGCAAACTGATATAGATATCTAGCATCAATGTCCATTTAAATTCTTCCAGTCTGAACTCATGAGAAATGCAGATAAAGGTAGTCCTTGTTTAACTGCTACCTCATTTAACAAACATTTGCAGTTGTGAGTAAATTTATAACCAGTCCCTGCATTTATGACCTTTGCAGGAGAGAAAATAGGAAATGAGAACATCAGCACAATCGGGATTTGCTTAGCAATTGTGTTGCATAACAACTGAGTAGCTGTTCTCAATTGTGGTTACTAAATAGGTACTACCTGTACCAGACAGGCAAAGTTTAAATGGAGATAGGGCAATTTTGATTTATTGTATTATGAAGTGTCAATTACTGTGTGCATAGCCCATGACCAGTTTTTAAATTAATTCCCCCCTCTGCCGACATATTAATTTTGATTGGGGCATTTTAAATGATGAAACCTGACAATAGTCTCATCCCATCACCTTCTACTTTTCAGACAGGGTAGGAATTATAGACTGCCACGTATTGTGGATTGGTGAGAATGATTCACCAAAGGCTAATAAATAAGGTCATGGTTAAATATAATATAGTCACTCTGTAAAGGTTATATTAATTAGGAGGTTTGATAATCAGGGATAATATCTGTTATATTTTTGAAAGGTTGTTCTATTTATAGGTAAAAGTCACAACCAGCTTATAACACTTGTTGCCTCTTTTAGAGTTGTGGTTTAACTGTTGCATATTGAAAGGAACTATTTTTATTTCATTTTATTGCTTTGATATGTCAGACAATATATATATATATATATATATATATATATATATATATATATATATATATATGTGTGTGTGTGTGTGTGTGTGTGTGTGTGTGTGTGTGTGTGTGTGTGTGTGTGTGTGTGTGTGTGTTGTATTTGTACTGATAAATAAATAAAGGGAGACTAGTATAGATCTATTTCGAGCTAATTAGCTCTCATCAGCTAGCCATACCTAATACCTAATAGCTAATTAGCTCGAAATAGATCTATACTAGTCTCCCTTTATTTATTTATCAGTACAAATACAACACAAATATAAAAGGCAACATTAAAAATAAAAATATGGTTTTCTGCCTGCATGGTCTTCTGTGATGAAGCCGAAGGACAGAAAGAGGGAGTGTGACCTTCCTCCCATATTTAGGCATACCAGGGGTTGTAACACAAATATATATATATATATATAGCAGAAAAGGTGAAAAAAATTAAATAAAACACAACCTTCAATCACAGGTAGTCCTCAACTTATTATAACAATTTACATTTTTAAGCAATTTAGTTGTTAAGTGAGTTGCATCCAATTTTGTGATCCTTTTTGCCCTTGTTGTGAAGCGAATCACTGCAGTTGTTAAATGAATTTTAAGCAAATCTGTTCTTCCCCATTAACTTTGATTGTCAGAAGCCAACTGGGAAAATACAAATGGTGATCACATGACCCCCGGATATGGTAACCATCATAAATACATCCAGTTGCCAAGCACACAAATTTTGATCACATGACTGTGGGGATGCTTTAACGGTTGTGTTAGGACCTCTTCTAAGTTACTTTTCACAGTGTTGTTGTAACTTTGAACGGTCACTAAACAGATCATTGTAAGTCGAGGGCTCCCTGTATATGTATTTATAAAAGCACAGGTAGTCCTTGACTTACAACAGTTTGTTTAGTGACCATTCAAAGTTGCAACGGCACTGAAAAAAAAAGATTTATGGCCATTTTTCACACTTAAGACTGTTGCAGCATCTCTTTAGTTATGGGATTTACATTCGGATGGCTGACAACTGATTCATATTTATGACAGTTGCAAAGTCCTGTGGTCATGTGATCACACACACACACACACACGTGTGTGTGTGTGTATGTGTGTGTGTGTTGTATTTGTGCTGATAAATAAATAAAGGGAGACTAGTATAGATCTATGTATATATATATGTATTTGTGTTACAACTCCTGGTATGCCCAAATATGTGCTGATAAATAAATAAAGGGAGACTAGCATAGATCTATTTCAACCTATTTAGGTCTCATCAGCTAGCCATACCCTTACTGGGAGTTGAACCAGGGCTGTATTGCATATTAGGCCAATGTAATTGCCACTAAGCCACAGGCTCTCTTCCTTATCAGATATGTGTGTGTGTGTGTGTGTGTGTGTGTGTGTTGTATTTGTGCTGATAAATAAATGAAGGGAGACTAGTATAGATGTATGTATGTATGTATGTATGTATGTATGTATGTATGTGTATGTATGTATATATATGTGTGTGTGTGTGTGTGTGTGTGTGTGTGTATTTGTGTTACAACTCCTGGTATGCCCAAATATGTGCTGATAAATAAATGAAGGGAGAGTAGTATAGATTTATTTCAACCTATTTAGGTCTCATCAGCTAGCCATACCCTTACTGGGAGTTGAACCAGGGCTGTATTGCATATTAGGCCAATGTAATAGCCACTAAGCCACAGGCTCTCTTCCTTATCAGGTGTGTGTGTGTGTGTGTGTGTGTGTGTGTGTGTCCTGAGTGTTAATGTTAAGTTACTGACTCTCTGAAATTGAAAGGTAGATAACCAATCCTTTCTAAACAACTGCTAATGACTCCAGGTGTTTGAAAAATAAGCTTATTTAAGATCAGCAGAAACATTTTTAATTTTAAAAAAAAACACTTAAGATCACTAATTTGGGAAATCCAGTTCTATGTTCCAACTTTTTAAATGTAATTTATATTCATTTTTATAAAGCTCTTCAGGATGGTTGGAATAGTTAAATGAGTTGATTTTAGTTTCTAAAAATCTCTGTTCAGCAAATTAAAATCATTGGAGTTGTGGAAGACACCAATCAGTCAATTCCAAGTAGAAAACTTGTTTTAATTGCCTTGATTGCCATTCACTGCATTAAAGCAATTTATGCTCTCTCTGTAACCCCTTAAAACTCTTAAAAATATCATTAACAAAATAACAAAACTTGTCTAGGGTATTAAAAACATTTTCAGCCTAACTTTTCCTGAAAAAGTATTGAGACAACATTTTTAAATAGGGATTATTCCAAAGAGCTAATCTCTCATGAGAATAAGAGTCAAATTCTCATTTCTTTCCCAATAGCATCCAAATATGTCTGGCTGCCTTGAATATGGGAAATAATATGAGGTTATGACTATAATTGGGACTGAGTGCTTGCCAAGAAATTCTTTGTTTCTAAAATAAATAAAGAGTTGAGCTTTTTAATAAAAAACATTGCCCATATCAGTATGTATTTTTACAGTACTTAACAATCGTTAAGCTTGTTCACCCATACAATACATATATGAACATACATACTGTATATGGGGAAAATAAGTGGTGGGATTCATTTTTTTTACTACTGGTTTTGTAGGCGTGGTTTTGTATGTGTGGCATGGGTTGGTGGGCGTGGCAGGGGAAGGATATTGTAAAATTTCCATTCCCACCCCACTCCAGGGGAAGGTTACTGCAAAATCCTCATTCCCTCTCGATCACGTGGGACTTGGGAGGCAGAGAATAGATGGAGGCAGGGCCAATCAGAGATGGTATTTACCAGTTCTCCAAACTACTCAAAATTTCTGCTACCAGTTCTCCAGAACTGGTCAGAACCTGCTGAATACCACCTCTGTGGGGAAATGTATTTTGTATGTAGCCAATCAAATTTATTTATCGACCAAAATTAGGCTGGGGGTGGTGGTTTAAAAGCACAATGACTATATGTTTATACTTTTCTGTTATACCATTTTGTTTACTAAAACGGAGAAACATTAAATATGTATATTTGAAAAGAATTATAAATACCATCAACATAAAATGGAGCTTGCTCAGAAACTGAAATACATCAAGTAAATGAAGTGAAGAGTGGGAAGTAGAGAAGAAAGGTAAGGGAAGAAGAGAGGGATAGGAGAGAGGGCAGGAGGGGAAGAGGAGGAGAGAAATGAGGAGTGATAAGGGGAGGGAGGAGAAGGAGAGAGGAAGGGGAAGTTGAGAAGGAAGGATAACAGAGGGAAGAAAGGAGGTAGGGAGGGAGAGAAGGTAGAGAGTGAAGAAAGTGATGGATAAAGTACAAATATGGTGTATGGAGAGCAGAAGAGCCAATAAGTTTGTTGGTAAGATGAACTGATGTAAACATTTAATAATACATTATGATGTTGGTTATGTAATAGTATACATGTGATTATATGTTATGAAAATGAAAAAAATAAATAAAAACTTTAATCAAAAAAATATGTGGCAATTTCCATCATATGTGTACTGATAATTGTTTTGCAAAAAAACCCAGATGAGTTAAGTTACATCATTTGTGTGATGATGTCAGTGTCCAAATGATAAAAAGTCCTGCAGTGCCGAGATGTTTGATCCAGTGAAATTCTTTTCATAATGTCTTGTCATTCCCTCAGTTAGTCTATTAAAATGAAGTTTCTTTCTATACCTTAAGAGAGATCCTCTGCAAAGCAGTGACGTGCGGTGAGGTTTAAGGCTGGTGAGGCTGGTTATGTCATCAGGAAGGCGGGGAATTCTTAACCAGCTGCCAGCCATGACTTGGTTTCCAGGGTCCTTTTGCGAGTGAGCTGGCAGGGAAACGGTAGCCGATGGTCCGAAAAGTCCGTCGCACTTTCTGCTTTCACAAGCAACTTCCCGTAAACCTGCCGTTGCTCAGTGCGAGGAAGGGAGCCGCTCGTGCATGCGCATTCGCCCTGGAACATGAGCTCTGGCGTCAGAACCCGACAGAAGGCGGGGAATGGGACCATGTGTGCAGGAGGGAGGCTGAGGCTAGAGGAGCCTCCTGCACCTCCCTCTGTCCTGCACACATGGTCCCATCCCCACCTTCCTGAGTCAACATGAAGGGGACCGCGGCTCACGCAGTCCCATTCCCCGAGGCTCCTCAGCGCCTTTTCCCTTTTTTTTCATGATGAGAGCGGTGAGGCTCTGCCTCCCCTGCCTCCCCTGACCGCACGTCCCTGCTGCAAAGCATGTTAGGACCAACGTCTCTTGAAGCATAAAAGCAGCCATATCATTTGTGAATGTTGTGAAAGTTGCATGACTACAGTGAAATGTTTTCTTTGTTGAGTGCAGAGCTACTTCAGTATTCTGACAGTCCCAACAGCAGGAGTAATTGTCGTGAGAGAAGTGCATAACGACTTCTTGGTCCACCTGCCATAAGTTCTTCTTGTTGGGTGACCAGCCCATTTCCATTTCAATTCTTTTACTCTCTTAATGATATCTTATGGGTTTTTTTTTTGTTCTCCAATCCGTGTGCAGCTTTTTCTATCTTGTCTTGTAATGCTAAAAGCATGCAGCTTTCCATGGCTTCTTTGCACCACTCGTAGCTTTTGTATTGATTGTGAGGTTAGTGCCTATGTTCCCCCCACCCCCAGCCAAGGCAGTCATAGAATGGATCCAGTGGTGGGTTCCAGACCCTGTCACAACTGGTACACTGTGACAGGACCAGGCATCCTCGTCTGGCACTCGCGCATGCACATGCCACCACCCAGTGACACTCAGCTGCTTGGTGGAGGTTGTGCAGGCACCACACTCTCTCTCTCTCTCTCTGTGTGTGTGTGTGTGACCACAATTGGCCCATTTGTATCAAAAAGTGGTAAGGAATGTGGGTAGGCTGGTGGGTCAAACGAGCCACTGTTCTGGTATGGTGGGACCAATTGGCAAAAGAAGGCTCAGGATTGTATTTGTTGGAAATATGTAGAAGAGGCCTTCATCCTGCAGGAGATAAATAGACAATGGCTAAGATGATGATGATGATGATGATGATGATGATGATGATGATGATGATGATGATGATGATGATGATGATGATCATCATCATCATCATCGTTATCAGCAGCAGCAGCATATTTTAGTCAGGTACTGTCTCCTTAGTGCTACCACTTTATCTCATGACTGCATTTAGTTTTTAGTCTTTCTTTTCAAGCTGGGTAGAAATCTGTCATAGCTCATTAAAATAGTTGCATTCCAGTTTGCAAATGACGGACAATTGTATTCTTACTAGGATATCCTATAGTTAATCTTCTCATCCACTGAGATACTTCTTTGAGGCTTAGATCTGACCTCTAGATCTGCAAGTTGGAATCACTGGCCATGCATCTTATCCTGCCTAGTTTCAGACAGATGACAGCAACTGGAAATTCATCATACTTCTCATCAGCTCTTAGATTTGGATATAATTCTTAGGCTTCAAATAAATCAAAGGATTTGTGGTCTGGCGTGGTTATTTATAAGGGGGTAAGAGGTTATGCAAGAGGTTATCTAACTGAGTTTCATCAACCTTTGATTCAGGTGTTGATCAAAAATTTAATATAGTACAAGGAGCATACTCCAACTTTTGATAAATATCAATATTGTTATACTTTGGGTTATCTCCAAATGTTATCAATCCAAAAGATTATTTTAAAAAACACTGGAAGTTTTTAAGAAGAGATTGGATAACCCTTTGTCTGAAGTGGTGTAGGGTTTCCTGCCTAAGCAGGGGGTTGGACTAGAAGACCTCCAATGTCCCTTCTAACTCTGTTATTCTATTCTATTCTATTCTATTCTAGATCTGCATTTAAATTATTTTCTTTTTACTCACAAGTTGTCTTAAAAATCCCTACCCAAATTACTTTGTTTCCATCAATGAGAAACATTTTCTTTATGAGGCATACTTTCCTGGCAATGTATTATTTAATATCTGGGGATTAATTTATTTTTCATGGAACTGCATGTACGTGCACACACACACAAAGAATATTTACTTGCTGTTTATGTGACTGACATTTTAAAACTATAATACAATGAGTTTTAAATCAGTCAACCAAGCTAGCACACACACAAAAAACAACAACAACAACCCTATATTCGCCTTCTTGCTTTTCTTATCCCAGAAAGGCATATAATTGTCAGGCACAATCTTCACATGTACAGGTTCAAATAACTGTTTTATTGTTAAAAGCCTATGCACAGGAATCTTCTCAACTAATGTCCAGCACCTGCTTAGAGTTAGAGTCAATGACACTCAAGTTGAGTTGGACTTAGTTTGCTTGTGGCTATGAAGGGAGTCACTGATTGTTTCCAGTCATTTCTTTCTGCCAATGTAAGAATAGATTATCTCCAATGGTGACATTGGCAGTCTCTTGTCTTGGAATACCCAAGATTTCTCAAAAGGTTTTTAGGCATATCTAGAAAACCTGAAAAATATGTAAATATGATAAGGGGAATTTCCAATGTGTGAAAAAAATCTAACCTAGATATTAGATATTGCCAACAGATGTTACCCAATTATTTTTAACTCTATTTCCAGTAATATTTAAGAACTAGGGCACTGAATGTGGGATGCGGTAATTATGACCTCTGCTTGAACATTAAATATTCATCTCTTTTGAAGCTTTTTTTCATTTGACATTTTATTCTTGTATGAAATTATCTATCATCTGTCTGTCAGTCCATTCTCTATCCTCTATCAACAACCTAGACATATACAGTATGTCTTACAAACTTTTCTCTCTTTCTTGCCTAATCTATTGGTGATAGAATCTTCTTTAATAACCCTATTAGATTTGATAAGCAGGTGTTTTTTAATGTTTAATGTCAATTTTTCTTTAAAAAAAATTCCAATTGATTATAGATTCCTTTGAGCTCAACAAGGTCAAAAGGGTGTAAATTACATTTGCAAATTTGAATTTTAACTTATTTCAGTCATTAGAATTGGATGATGATAAGAGAGAGTTCAAAATCATCGCAGCTGTGGGGTCAGACCCTTTTTCTCCCTCTCATTTTTGAAATTGCTCTGTTCTGGGCTTTCTGTTGCCATAACTATAGTATATCAGAGTGAGTTCATTTTTAATATTTTAATGCTTTTTAGTACTTGGATATTTCTGACCTCATGATTCTTCTGATCCATTTTAGTAAAATCCGACATTGTAATGCAAAATCCAACCATTTGATAATTTCCCCTAATTACATTCAATTATATCTCTCTGTCCTTCTATTAGAAATAACAGCAGGATTATGTACATTAGTTGGCTGAGCACCAAGGGAAGCAAAGCATTTCTCTTAATTTCACAAGAAGAAGCCAGCATGAAGGTTAGCTGCCACCTCCCATTTTGGCCCACATCCATCTGGAGCTGACTTTCAAAATAATCTGGTCCATCAGAAGTGTTTGTCCTTAGTTTGCCATATGTCAGCTTAGTTCCATTTAACTTTCCATCTTCTGATGCGCTCTTTCTCAGAACATAAACAGCATTGTCAAAGTAAATAATGCCTGTCAAATCTTTCTTTTTGGAAAGTTTTTGCTTTGGAGTAAAAGTCATCTAGTGTTGGTCCATTGATTGAAGGTTTTGCTAATGAAACTGAAAGTGGAATCATTATATTTGTCTTTTGCTTCCCTCTCTAAATTTGTCTAGAGAGGAATCATTGAAATCTGATTTGGAAGAAGCACAGGGAGTTGTCAGGAGAATAAAATTTCCATTAAGCAAGGAAACTAAACAAGGTGGATGGATTCAGTTACATTAGTGATGAGTGCACCACTGGAAGACTTGAAAAGTAAAGTTAGGAACAAGTTGTTATGGGAAAAATCTATGTATGTCGTGGTTAAGAGTCAACTCTGACTTCAAGGCACATAACCAATCAACTTAATAAAAAGGAAATTAGGTTTGGTTGCATTTTATTCCCACTATCTTGATCTGGAATTAATTTTAAACAAAGTAAAGGTACAAATAAAATTGTGGAGAGCAAACACAGATAGTTTTTCCCCCCAATTGGGTGAGAGAAAGGGCTAAACTCAATGTGATTTGAGGGGGGGGGGGTTTGAAAAAAATTAAGTTCAATAACAGCAATTGGACCAGAAAGTCAGAGGCAAAAAGGTAATCCAATACAGGCAAGAAACAAAGACAGCAAAAGCCAAAAGTGAAATATTCTGTGCAAGGGTATCTTCCCCATTGGTCTTAATGAGTTGGAGGCTGGTGGAAAATGGAATCAAACAATATGAGAAGGGCTGCAACTTTCCTATTATACCTTTAATACAGATAGTCTTTGGCATAGGAACACAATTGTTCCTTCTGTTGCTAAGTGGTGTGGTCATTAAGTGAGTCGTGCCTAATTTTACATCCTTTTCTGCCAAATCAGGTAGCTGTTAAGAAAACCTGGCTTCTCCCATTCTTTTTTGCTTTTTGGAAGCCCCCCTCTCCTGGAAAGATCACAAATGACAATCATGTGACCTTAGATGCAGTAACTGTCATAAGTACATGCCAGTTGCCAAGCACTTGAATTTTGATCATGTGACCATGGGGATGCTACAGTGGCCATAAGCACAAGGACCAGTTGTAAGTCACTTTTGCCAACACCGTCATAGATTCAAATAATCATTAAATGAATGGTTGTAAGTGAAGTACTCCTACAATACACATTCCATGGTAGGAACATGTTGTCTGTTTAGAAGGGACTTTAGGGGACTGGAGACTAAAACATATGAAGAACGGTTGCAGGAACTGGGTATGTTTAGCTTAAGAGAAAGAAGGACTAGGGGAGACATGATAGCAGTGTTCCAATATCTCGGGGGTTGCCACAAAGAAGAGGGAGTCAAACTATTCTCCAAGGCACCTGAGGGTAGGACAGGTAGCAATGGGTGGAAACTAATCAAGGAGAGAAGCAACTTAGAACTGAGGAGAAATTCCCTGACAGTTAGAACAATTAATCAGTGGAACAGCACGCCTCCAGAAGTTGTGAATGCCCCAACACTGGAAGTCTTTAAGAAGATAATAATAATAATAATAATAATAATAATAATAATAATAATAATAATAATAATAATAATAATAATAATAATAATAATATATTTATTTCTTAGCCGCACCCTCTCCCGAAGGACTCGGGGCGGCATACAATGAAACATACGAAATAAATATGTGAACAAAACAAACATATAACAAAGACATAAACTGAAACATACATAAGGAGGAGGTCGGCTGATAAAAAACAATTAAAATACAGTATTTAAAACCCCCTAGAAATTAAATATAATTAAAATACCCAGTTAAAAACCCGTCAGGAGCGATATGGTAGATCAAAGTTGAGCCAGGCCAGCTGCTTGGAATAGGTGGGTCTTAAGCTTAATACGGAAGGAGCGGAGGTCAGAGGTATTCCTAATATCCGGAGGGAGGTCATTCCACAGGGCTGGGCCCGCCACAGAGAAGGCTCTACTCCTAGGCGCCGCCCCACGACATTGTCTAGCGGACGGCACCTGGAGGAGCCCCTCTCTGTGCAAGCGAATTGGTCGCAGGGATGTATGGGGCAGAATACGATCCCGCAAGTAACTAGGTCCTAAGCCATGGAGCGCTTTAAAGATAGTTATCAAAACCTTGAAACGCACCCGATAGACCACAGGAAGCCAGTGCAGCTCGCGCAGGAACGGTGTCACATGGGAGTACCTAGTACTCCCCATAATTACCCGCGCGGCTGCGTTCTGGACCAACTGTAGCCTCCGGGTGCATTTCAAGGGAAGCCCCATGTAGAGAGCGTTACAGTAGTCCAAGCGAGACGTCACCAGCGCATGAGTGACTGTGCGCAAGGCATCCCGGTCCAGTAGGGGGCGCAATTGGCGCACCAGGCGAACCTGGTGGAACACCCCCCTTTGCCAAGGCTGTCACATGGTCATCCATGGACAGCCGGGCATCCAGGAGGATGCCCAAATTGCGCGCCCGCTCCACGGGGGCAAGATGAATGCCCCCAATGGCCAATGATGGAATTAATTGGCTGAACCGGGGGGCTGGTACCCACAGCCACTCCGTCTTGGAAGGGTTGAGCTTGAGTCGGTTGTCATCCATCCAGATCCGTACGGCTTCCACACACCGGGACATCACTTCGATGGCCTCATTGGGGTGGTTCGGGGTGGAAAAGTACAGCTGAGTATCATCAGCGTACAGATGGTATCCCACCCCGAAACCACTGATGATCTCACCCAGCGGCTTCATATATGTGTTGAACAGGAGTGGCGAGAGGACCGACCCCTGTGGCACCCCACAAGTAAGGGGGTGTAGGGTCGACCTCTCTTCTCCTGTCAACACACGCTGCGTCCGGTCAGAAAGGTAGGAGCTGAACTACCGCAAGACGGTGCCCCGGACCCCCAACCCCTCCAGCCGGCGCAGCAGGATACCATGGTCGATGGTATCAAAAGCCGCCGAGAGGTCTAATAGGACCAGGATAGAGGAACAACCTCTATCTCTGGCCCTCCAGAGATCATCCACCAACGCGACCAAGGCCGTCTCCGTGCTGTGACCGGGGCGGAAGCCGGACTGGCGCGGGTCTAGATAATCATTTTCCTCCAGATGTCATGGGAACTGGTGGGCCACCACACTCTCTACAACCTTCGCCAAAAAGGGAAGGTTGGAGACAGGACGATAATTGGCCAGCTCCAAAGGGTCCAGGGAAGGCTTCTTGAGCAGGGGTCTCACCACCGCCTCTTTCAAGGCGGCCGGGAGAGACCCCTCGCCCAACGAAGCATTCACTAGGCCCAGGAACCAGTCTCGTGTAACCTCCCAGGATGCCAGTACAAGCCAGGAGGGACACGGGTCCAATAAACATGTGGTGGGTCGCAGTCGTCCACGCAATCTGTCCAAATCCTCGATGGCAACCAAGTCAAACTCCTCCCAGATCGAAACCTCAAGACTCGCCATGGGCGTCTCCACTGGATCACTGACAGGAACCCAGTCTCTCCGGATTTGAGCGATTTTATCCTGCAGATATTTACCAAATTCCTCTGCCCTGCCCTGTAGAGGGGCCTCCCGCGGCCTCTGAAACAAGAGGGAGCGGGACACCCGAAACAGGGCGGCAGGGCGGTTCTCCGCGGATGCAATGAGAGTGGCACAATATTGGCGTTTGGCCACTCTCAATGCCACAAGGTACGTCCTTAAATGGGCTCGTACCTGTGTTCGATCAAATTCGGAGCGAGAGGATCTCCAACGACTCTCTAGACGTCTCTTGCGGCATTTCATCACCCTCAGCTCCTCGGTAAACCAAGGGGCTAGGGTGGATCGTTGCCGCCGGAGAGGCCGCAAAGGCGCCACCCGGTTCAAGGCCCCGGTAGTTGCATTATTCCACGCAACCACCAGGTCCCCTACCCGGGGGCGGGTCAAGGTTACAGGAGGTGGCCCAAGCTCCGTCTGGAACCTATCAGGTTCCATCAGGCACCTGGGGCGGAACCATCTGGCACTTTCCGGTTCCGCCTCCCCGCAGCGGGAGGTAGCACAAGGGAAGTCAAGACGAAGGAGTGAGTGATCTGACCATGACAGGGGAGTGATGGTTAGGTCCCCTCCTCCCAGATCACTCAGCCACTGGCCAGAGACAAAAACAAGGTCCAGAGTGTGTCCTCCCTCGTGTGTTGGGCCCTGAATCATTTGAGTCAGGTCCATGGCTGTCATGGAAGCCATGAACTCCCGAACCCCCTCTGATGCTTCTCCCACCGACGGCAGGTTAAAATCCCCCATCACTAAAAGTTTGGGGGTCTCCACCGCCACCGATGCGATCAGCTCGAGGAGTTCAGGCAGGGCCGCTGATGTATACCGAGGAGCCAGGTATACTATCAGCAGGCCCAACTGTCTCCCAGGCCCCCATTTCACAACAAGGGCTTCACATCCGGACGTCTGTGGCACAGTAGACTCCCTCGGCTCTAAGTCCTCCCGAATAATTGCTGCCACCCCGCCGCCCCTTCCCTGGGCCCGGGGCTGGTGAAATGCTCGGTATCCTGGTGGGCACATTTCCACGAGGGGAAGACCTCCCTCGTGGCCCAACCAGGTCTCCGTTATTCCCGCGAGGTCCGGCTCCCCCTCTAAAATTAGATCGTGAATGAGGGGGGCCTTGTTAACAACGGACCTCGCATTGCATAACAACAGCCTCAGGCCTTGGGTCTGTAACTCTTGACCACCTAGAACGCGGGGGTTGGTACAAGCGACCGGGTGTAACCAGCAACCACGGTCTCCCAACCGACTGTAAGTTCTTAAACTGTCCTCGTATCTGCCCCTCCCTGCGACTGTTGGAATTAAAGAGCCCTGTATAGGAATGGTGTCCTCCACCTCCTCCTCCCTTCCGCCCCTTCTGCTCGCGACCACACCTGGGGGCCCGGCTCTCACATCGCTCCTGATCTGACCCACCCGCCCCACAACCCCTGAAACCCCACCCCTACAAATGTTTAAAAAGCAACTAACTAAAAACCCCCTGAGTCTCCGCTTCCTCCATGGTGGATAGCCATTTGTCTGGAATGGTATAGGGTTTCCTCCCTAGGCAGGGGGTTGGACTAGAAGACCTCCAAGGTCCCTTCCAACTCTACTATTGTATTGTATTGTATTGTATATGTGGATCAACTATCCAATGAATTTCTATTCACTTTCCCTCATGCTAAATGGCACCTATTGCAAAATAATCATAGTCAGCCTAACATTTCCTGATGCCTGAGAACTGGCCACAAAGCAAAAATGTTGTGGCCCAGCAGCGACCAACGGAGCTGGCAGCAGAGTCGGACAGTGAGGAGATTGGGGAGAAATATGGGCCAGTCCTGGGGGTTGAGGAAAGCTCAGACGATGGCTCTATGTCAGAAGCAGAGAGGGAGCTAGGCAGCAGTGAGGCAGAGAACCAGTTGGAGCCTGTTCCCAGTGTGTGCATGCACAAAGCTGCCAGAAGACAAGAACAACTGAGAAAGCAGGGTCGACTTAGGAGTAAAGCCACACCTTGGAGATGATTGGGCCCTTGCAATCGGAAACAAAAGAGGAGCAAATGGGGAGTGGGCTTTCCAGGAAACAATTAATTTATTCGGTCATTTCAAGAGTGGAAAGTTTCGTTTGTGATTATAAGAGACACTCTGTCAAGTTTTGCCTTGCCCTGCATTTGGAAACTAGTTGTCTGGCAGCTCTCCAAATGAGATAAGGTTCGTTTTGATGAATATTCCTCTGAAAGGAAGTCACAGTCATTTTGCCAGGAGCAAGACTCTGCTTCTTGCTTTTTAAAGGAAGCCTGGGTCAGAACAAAAGGGCTTTGGATTCTTGTCATCTGACATAATTGTTTTATAAGCTATCAGAAATGTTCTACAGGCATGGGATGAATCTTATTTCAACACAGGTCGCCTGCATATGATTTTTATTTTTTTTACTGCCTCTTTTTTTACACTGTGAGCAGGCAAGAAGGGCTGTATCTTTTTATTGATTTATAATTCACACTAATTTATAAGAGGTATTGGCTGAAGTGTAGAGTGCAAATATATTAAATAATAAATAATAGAATGGTGGGCGAAAGGAGATATTAGTTCCAACCAGCAATCTGTATCAATTTATAGTATTCTGGAACTAGACTGGTTCCTCCCAAGTACAATTTGTGCCAATTTAAGGTATTTTGGGCTGTAAGAACTAATATTTTGTCCTTTGCTTTTTAAGGTTTCCAAACTAAGCATCTGGAACAGCTATCTCTCCCACACACACAAGTGTAGGCAAATATGTGTATCCCAGAATAATTTTGCAGAATCCAATGTGAGTGGGTCACCAGGACCAGAGTTTTAATCTTCCATGCTTTTGGACTCATGCTGGAAGTTCTTTCTCTCCAGGCTGTTCCTCAGAAAGAGAAATGCGTTCCCTGAGGATGGGCTCCTGCACAAGTCTGAAAATTTGGAACTCTGGTCGTAGTGACCAATTCAGATTGCATCCATCCCTTTCTCTCTCCCTCCCCTCCCTCTTCTTCTCTCTTCTCCCTTCTTCACATCCCTTTCCACCATTCCCCTAGTTACCATATGCATGTGTGTGTATGTGTATACAGTGTGTGTGTGTGTGTGTGTATAAACCCTCGGTGTGTGTGTGTTCTGTTAACATACAGCATGTTGCGCCTTACAATGGCTTCCACTGTACTGCCATAAAATGGCTTCTACTGTGCAGCGCAGTGGAGTTACAGTACCTCAGGCTTCACAGTACTCCAAAAGGGGGTTCCCTCCGGTAAGGGGGGAAATCCAACATTAGAAATTAAGTTTGGTCTGGACATTTTTCCCCTATAAATAAATAAAAACCCAGGCAATGCTGGGTTATCAGCTAGTTCATGTTAAATAAGAAAAAAATCTATTTCATTCAAATCTAATCAAACCCAGATCCAAAGTCATGTTATCTTCAATACCATATGAAAAATAGAAAGAAAAATATATTAACAATTATAACACTACATTAATGGTCTTTCAAATGACTGATAAATGTTAAAGTCACATCTTTTGATGTTAGCTGTTCAAAAGTCGGGGGGGGGGGATTCATTTTTTTTATAACTCTGCTAGCCAAATGGCAGTGAGCTTACATCTTTATTACTGTTGTTACATTTGTGACAGGATTTTCTTTAGAATATATTATCAGAAATAAGGCCAGGAGACAGAGACAGCAATATTTGTAGCCATGCTAGTAAGTGAGACACAATGAAAATAAGCTAATATCAGGAGGCAGTGACAAAATAATTATAAAAGAGTTGATTTTGGAGTAGAAGACATTCTTGTACAGTCAAAACCTTGTTCTGTGTGATCACAGATATTAAATAATGACATACTAATGACAAACAGCTGGCATCTTAGCTAAAATAGTTATCTCTGCAGCTTTCAAAGATTTTATGTGCTGAGTTAACCTTTTAGCTCAACAAAGAAAAAAAATCTTCAACAGATGAAGACAAATGAAGCGATTAAAGTCACAGCTGCTTCCAGTAGGTAACAAAAGAGATAAATATTAACCTTCACAGTTTCACAATATACCTCTGAAGAGCTTGTATGACTTTAATGTCACTTAAAAAAGGGGGACAAATTGAACATTAATGCTCCAGCATTAATTAATTAATTCAGACAGTCCATCCTTTAAACCTGACACACTAATTATAATAATTATAATTCCTATTCAGTCTAGAAGCTATTTCAACTATGTCAAAAAACAACAACATTGACAACAGAGGAATCATAAAAGAAGACACAAAACCACTGATGTTGTACTTCAGCTAGAAGGGAAAAGAAGACATTGATTCAGAGCTGACTTAGGCTAAATGCTTTGGTTGCTGTTGTTGCTTCTTCTGTGTTTGAAAAAAAATCTGAAATTTGAAACTATGCTTATCCTTTAATAATAATGACATGTGGTTTACATGTCAGTTCTCTGATACAACAGCTTTTTCTGCAGCCATTTGCCACTCAGATACAAGATATGGCACTTGATTGTTAATTCATCTTTTTAGCTGTCTCCATCCTTCAACTTTGAAGGATGCTTCCATCCTTCTGCAAGATTTCAAGATAGTATTCTGCTGCCAAAGCTCTGATAATCATAGTCTATGATTTTTTTTTTAAAAAAAAACATGCTGATGCTCTTTTTTTAAATAATGAAATCTGAACAATTCCATATCCTACGGAAATGGCCAAGTGGTGGAATTCATTATTTTTTTACTAATGGTTTTGTGGGTTTGGCTTTGTGGGCATGAAAGGGGAAGGATACTGCAAAATTCCCATTCCCTCTCCTCTCCTGGGGGAAGGTTACTGCAAAAATCCCCATTTCCTCCCCACCCCACTAACCTGCTTTCCAGCTCAGTTCTCCTGTTCAGGGCAACAAAAGAAGATCATCTGGGAGGCAGCAGGGGCGGGGCAAGCCTATTTGCCAATTCTCCAAACTACTCAAAATTTTGGCTACCGGTTCTCCAGAATCTGTGAGAACTGACTGAATACCACTTCTGAAATGGCAATTCTTTATACTTGAGCTCAGCTGAAAACCAAAATAATGATTTTCTTTTCAAGTTTTTTTTCTGTAGAGCCTCTGTTTAAGTATTGCTCCTCTCCATATGCTAGAAAATCCTACCTTGTGTGCATTTTAACATCACAGTCATTCAAATCATGCCTCAATTCAAATTCCTAGGTCTAGAATATCTAAAATCAAATGTTGGCCTTTGCCAGATGGCCTGTAGGATGCAATTCTCTGCTCCCTCCTCCTGGGAGCAGACCTTCTATTTCTTAATAGAAAGTATAGGCCAATGTTCAAACAGCAAAATAGTACTGGTCGGATCCATATTGCAGTGTTTTGTAAGAATGGACATTTTGTAAGAATAGAGAAAACATTTCAGATCTTCACTGGCAATTAATTAGCTTCTCGGGGATATCTACAAGCAGCTCTCGAGACTCTAAAATAATCCCAGCTCTATAGCGGATGGACTTTGGCATCATTGATATATAAAGCACATGTTCTACAAGTGAACTTCAGAAAACCAACTGTGAAAATGTGTTGTATATCAAAAGAAATGTGTTATTCTCTAAAGCACACTTATTGACTTACCCTTTTTAAGGTCATTTGTTCATCTTCAGTGGGACCATGATTTTTTGTTAAAAGGGAGGGAGGGATCAGCAATCAGGGAGTGACTGATACATTTTAATAGGAATGATACACCATGCATTGTTCAACTGTAGATTATGAATAAGCCGTCAATTGATTACATTCATACCATGGTTAGATTCACATAATACCCCAACCCTAAACATATATTCATTATACACAGAAAGTAACATAAATTCCACACCTTAAGATGAATTCCAACTTTCCTTCTGTAATTTGACAAACACTTTCAGGATGATTTGTGCACAGATGATTGCCATTTTTGTGTGGCATTTGTGCATAGAAGAGAATATCAATTTTGATTCATGCAATTAAAACCCTTTCATAGCATCTAGAGGGGATTCATTTCAATCCATTTTTCAAGGTACTAAAATAGATATGCAAACCTGGGGCACTGCAGTTTTCTGTAGTGTGCAGTTTGCATTTATTAGTATAACATTATTTTACTTGTGGGAAAAATGGAACAACTGCAAAAAGAAGGACACCAAGTACCAATTTTCCATATTTCAACTGCATCTGCAGAGTTCTCTGTCTTGGCTACTGTGGTATGAAGAGCTGCAATAGTGTCAGGTCCCCAAAGACAGATTTTTCAAAAGAGACAAGAGGGGGAAAAAATCTAGCTGCATGGAACAGACAATTCTTCCCGAACACTTAATATTGGATTTTGATAAACTATGGATAATGTTGTTTCCTTTAATTCCTTAATGTTTGCAGTCCTGGCTGGGGAATTCTGGGCATTGGAGAGTCCACACATCTTAGTGATGTTAACATTGATAAATGTTGATTTAGAGCAGGAGTGTCAAACTCAATTTCATTGAGGGAACATCAGGTTTGTGTTTGACTTCAGGGGAATGGAATGGACATGACCAGCTATCAGCCTGTGGCACTGCTGAGGTGTTATGGAAGACCAGGATGCTTCAATAGTGGCCTTCAGCTCTTCTGCATTGTTCAGTCTCATGTCTCTCATCTTTCTCTTGGCAATGCCCCATAGATTCTCTATGGGGTTCACATTAGGCGAGTTTGCTGGCCAATCAAGCACAGTAATCCCATGGTCATTGAACCAGGTTTTGGTGCTTTTGGCAGTGTGGGCAGGTGCCAAGTCCTGCTGGAAAATGAAGTCAGCATCCCCATAAAGCTTGTCTGCAGAAGGAAGTATGAAGTGCTCCAAAATTTCCTGGTTAGACAGCTGTGTTGACCCTGGACTTAATGAAGCACAGTGGACCAACACCAGCAGATGACATGGTTCCCCAAATCAACACAGACTATGGAAACTTCACACTGGACTTCAAGCATCTTGCAGTGTGTGCCTCTCCATTCTTTCTCAATACTCTGGGTCCTTGGTTTCCAATGAGATGCAAAAGTTGCTGTCATCAGGAAAGAAGACTTTGGACCACTGAGCAACAGACCAGGTCTGTTTTTCTGTAGCCCAGGTAAGATGCTTCTGACATTGTTTGTTGTTCAGGAGTGGCTTAACAAGAGGAATACGACATTTGAAGCCCATGTCCAGGATCCATCTGTGTGTGGTGGCTCTTGATGCACTGATTCCAGCCTCTGTCTGCTCCTTGTGAAAGTCCCCAACACTTTTGAATGGCCTTTTCCTGACAATCCTCTTAAGGCTGCAGTCATCCCTGCTGCTTGTGCACCTTTTTCTTCCACACTTGTCCCTTCCATACAACTTTCTATTAATGTGCTTTGATACAGAACTTTGGGAACATCTAACTTTTTTTGCAATTACCTTTTGAGACTTTCCCTCCTTATGGAGGGTGTGAATTATGGTTGTCTGCACAACTGTCAGGTCAGCAGTCTTTCCCATGATTGTGATTCCTACTGAACCAGACTGAGAGACCATTTAAAGGCTCAGGAACCCTTTGCAGGTGTTATGGCTTAATTAGCTGATTAGAGTGGGACACTTTGAGCCTAGAATATTCCACCTTTTCACAATATTCTAATTTTCTGAGATTGTGGATTTGGGGTTTTCATGAGCTGTAAGCCATAATCATCACAATTATGACAAATCACAGCTTGAAGTATCTTGCTTTGCATGTAATGAGTCTATGTCATATATTAGTTTCTCCTTTTAAGTTGCATTATTGAAATAAATGAACTTTTGCACGATATTCATTTTTTTCTAGTTTCACCTGTACATACACCTATGCCTACTCTTCTAGATAGCATATCCACCTTTTTCTGTTTCTCATAATTGCCTACATTCATTCATTTTGGCAAAGGAGATTTCTTCCTTTGTAAATTCTGATGTATTTCACTCACTCCCTTATTTCTAAATTGTCAGTATAGTAAAGAATCCATATTTTTTTTAAATGAAAAAGCTTCCCACAATGTTATTATTAGTAGCTGGCATAGAAAGAATGTGAAAGATAAGCTAGCTTACTACGAATGGAAATTTGTCATTTTAGGAACTCTTTTCATTTTTGAGAAATGTTTTGCCTAGCTCTGATTTCATTATGTGCCCTTTAAAATCACTGTCAGAAATTACATTTTTTCATTAATTACCAAGTGTGGACTGCTATGGGTTCGACTGGGTTTGGGAGAATCCATAGATAACATTATGGTCATTTTGCAGAACCTCCAAATTCCACCCCTGGCTGGCCCCACCCACCCCTCCCCTCCTCTCCCAGGAGTCTCTATGTGGCCCATTTTGGATGCGAGGTAAGTGCAGGGCCCGTGCGGAGGCTCAGGGAGGGGAATAAACAGGCTTCCCTGAAATTCTGGAAGGCCAGAAATGGGCCCATTTCTGGCCTCTGGAGCCCAGGGGAAGAGGTTTTTGCCCTACCAGAGGCTTAAGGAAAGCCTCCGGAGTCTGGGGAAGGTGAAAATAGCACTCCACCATGGGCAGGAGGCCAACTAGGCCATGTCCACCATGATCACGGCCACCCACCAACCAGGCAGAGAACCCGTTGGTGAAATTTTGAAACTCACCCCTGTTAATTACCAAATCTAACTTTCAGCAATGAATCATTACAACAGTTTAATGAATCTGTATATACATACATACATACATACATACATACATACATACATACATACATACATACGTAATACAGCCCAGGTTCAAATCCCAGTAAGGGTATGGCTAGCTAATGAGAGCTAAATAGCTTGAAATAGATCTATACTAGTCTTCCTTTATTTATTTATCAGCACAAATACAACACACACACACACACACACACACACACACACACATACACACACATAGTGCTTTACACCCTCTCTATGTATTTTACGGAGTCAGTATATTGCCTCCAACAATTTGGATCATCATTTTAGCGAACTGGGAAGGATGGAAAACTGAGTCGATTTTGAACTGGTCAGGATTGAACTGCTGGCAGTGACCAGAGTTATCCTGATGCTTGTAGACACCAGTTTAAAATGGTGACTCAATGCAGCAACCATGGCAATGTTTCCTTGGAGTCTGCCAGATCTCCTGATTCATTTGATTTGCGTTTTCTAAAGGGTCATTCCCTTATTTGTTTTTAGTTGTAGAATTCTATAAAACGTTCAACTTCATTTATTATTGATTGTTATCAATAACAGATACCAATAAATGAGAGGAAGTAACTATAATGGTACATGAGAATGACCTTGGGAGATAGGAGGAATGCCCCCATCCTGGTCAATTGTCTGGTAAAAGGCAGCTTGCTTTACAGGTGGGAAAACATATTTTGGTCACCACGATGTAAAAAAGATGTGGAGACCCTAGAAAGAGTGCAGAGAAGAGCAATAAAGATGATTAGAGGACTGGAAGCTAAAACATATGAAGAACGGCTGCAGGAACTGGGTATGTCTAGTTTAATGAAAAGAAGGACTAGGTGAGACATGATGTCAGTGTTCCAATATCTCAGGGGTTGCCACAAAGAAGAAGTAATCAAACTATTCTCCAAAGCACCTGAGGGTAGAAGCAATGGGTGGAAACTAATCAAGGTGAGAAGCAACTTAGAACTGAGGAGAAATTTTCTGACAGTTAGAACAATTAATCAGTGGAACAACTTTCCTCCAGAAGTTGTGAATGCCCCAACACTGGAAGTCTTTAAGAAGATGTTGGATAACCATTTGTCTGAAGTGTTGTAGAGTTTCCTGCCTAGGCAGGGGGTTGGACTAGAAGACCTCCAAGGTCCCTTCCAGCTCTGTTATTCTATTCTATTCTATGTATCTGCCCTGTCTCAGTCAAGGTCATCTTCCTTACTTGGTAGGCTACCAAGCATAAACTATCATTTATGGTAGTCAGATTCTTGCAAATTTTCAGATCATAGGCATTCAAATCAAATTAAAAGTTGATTCTCTGGGTCCAGGCATAGGTAGACTGGAAAAAAAGAGTCTAGCCATGTATTCCCAAAGAGTTGACACTGATGTGATAGTCCTTGCTCAATCAATCAGTGTATACATTAATGGTGGCAATTCATTTATCTTCCCAGTTTGGGAAAGCTTAATTGTAGGTTGTTCCATTTATCAGTTTCATGCTGTTCAATCTTAAGGGAAATGAAACCTTTGTATAAAACGGGGGCTGCTGGAGTCAGCCTTCTCTGAGCAGACTAACAATGTCTTGCCCAGGAAGAAGCACTATAAAGACTGATGTTCATCCTTGACAACAACAATAAACATACCTGCCTTTTAGGTCAGAATTTCTTTGTTGCATCTGTCAATGGCAAAGGAAACTAAGCTCCTGCCAAAGTTAAACTTGGCAGTTTCATAAAGTGGCCTCATATAATTATTTTTCTATGCTTTCATATGAAATACCTTTTCAAAATACTGTTGGTGGAAATGCGAATGTTGCATTAGCATATACATCAGTGACATAAAGGTAAAGGTTCCCCTCGCACATACGTGCTAGTCATTTCCGACTCTATGGGGCAGTGCTCATCTCCGTTTCAAAGCCAAGGAGCCAGTGCTGTCCAAAGACATCTCTGTGGTTATGTGGCCGATATTACTAAATGCCAAAGGCATACAGAATGCTGTTACTTTCCCACCAAAGGTGGTTCCTATTTTTCTACTTGCATTTTTTATATGCTTTTGAACTGTTAGGTTGGCAGAAGCTGGGACAAATAATGGGAGCTCACTCTTTTATGCGGTGCTAGGGATTCAAACCACCAAACTGTCGACTTTTCTGAGCAACAAACTCAGCGTCTTTGCCACTGAGCCACCGTGTCAGTGACACAGTAAATGAGAATTCTATATTAATATATGGATTAATACAGGGGTGTCCAAACTTGGGAACACTAAGACTTGTGGACTTCAACACTCAGAATTCCCCAGCCAGCTATGCTGACTGGGGAATTCTGGGAGTTGAAGTCCACAAGTCTTAGTGTTCCCAAGTTTGGACACCCCTGGATTAATAGCATTGCATGCATTAGTATTTTGGTCCATTAAACTGCAGATTTCATCCCTCCCATGATTAAGACTTTTATGGTTTGGTTTATGGTTTATTTAATTTATAGACCGCCCCCTCTCCCCGTAGGGACTCGGGGCGGTGTACAGACCATTCATAATCAAAACAACAGAGAATAACATATGTCATAGAACAGAAACAACACACACACACTGTCTGTATATAAAACCCCAAAACCAATTTAAATAATTATAAAACAATTTTAAAACCCGTTTAAAACCCCAATATAAAATTTAAAAAGCCATCCAGGAAAGTTAGTAATAGATGTTAAATACAGTTAGGATTATAATTATAATTAGGCCAGACCAGCTACTCGAAACAGGTGGGTCTTGAGTTTCTTGCGGAAGGAGCGGAGATCAGAGGTGGTTCTAATATCAGGGGGGAGGTCGTTCCAGAGGGTTGGGCCCATCACAGAGAAGGCCCTACTCCTAGGCACCGCCCGCCCGCACTGTTTAGCGGAAGGTACCCGGAGGAGGCCCTCACTTTAAAAATTAAAGTGTCCTAAATTCCAGGAGATCCCCAAATATCAGCTTTTACTAATTTTGTCAAGGTCTCTGTTTATATGAGTGTATCAAAATATTGTATGAAGACTTTCACTGGATTTCAAATAAGTTCCTCACAAGTCATGTTTTGCTTTTTGGGGAAAAGGTGAAACATGTACAGTGACCAATCTCTGAATCCGAGGCATTTTCTTACTTACTTGGGAGATTCATCAGCCATATTAAGAATATAAGACACTCTGAAATCGACGAAAAGGAAGCTGGAAAAGTTATGCAACCTGCTGATTTTCTATGTAGATTGTCTTTGTGATTTATTCATTTACACTTATGAACCTTTGTATTTATAAACCAAGATTTATTGCAGCTCTGTTCTTAGGGATTCTATGACTGATAGAGTGGGGGGACTCAATATGCCCACATTTATCCACTAAGACGAATATGTATATGAAGTGATGGATGCTTATTCTTGCATAGAAGGACTTTTAAAATTCTTTTTCTGTAATACATTAATCTGGACCATGGGAAGAGCTCACACAAGTTATGAATATATGAATGTTTAATGTATTCAGTAATAGAGTAATTATTTGAAGTGTTAAACTCAAATTATTAGAGTGACCAAAATTGTAAAACCTTGTCTCTGCTCAAATTTGGGTTTATATGTATAATCTGCAAATGACAGATTATAATTGCTCTTAGTGATTAAAACTTTAAAGCTTTATACAGCCTGGGAGAGGTGATTTGAAAGCTTTAATTGCACAAAATTATTTCTTTCTTTGCATTGCAAACAACTTTTGGTTTTACATTTATATCAGCACAGTCCAGAGTATTTAATAGTGCTTTGGTGTTGATTCCCCCATCCTGTATTTTATAAGTAAAATAATTTTGACATGAGATGTACAAGAAGGCTATTAGTTTCATATGGTGCTTTCTCTGATATGCAGATGGTGCGGTCATCTATTCAGTCATATCAGGATTGTTTTTGCAGGTGCAAAATCCTATTAATAAATTGTAATGAAGATTTTATGGTAGGTTGATAGAAACACACAGGGATGCATTAATAATCAAGAAGAAAACTTTGAAAGAACTAAGAGCTGTAAGGAAATGAGAATGCACTGTGATCTTGAGAAAGGACAGAAATAATAATTTGAAAAGGCTGCAGATTAATCCAAAAAGACAGAGGCGTTGTGTTTTAAGAAACTGTAGCCTTCTTCTAAAAAAATTATAAACATTGAGGAAATTTTGGGGTGTATATTGAAACTGTATGATATGGACATTGGTTTCCCACATGTCCTAGTGATATTATATTGTTCCCAAAGAATTAGGTTTGTAGTTTATAGTCTTCTTGAACTTTGTATTACTGTAGAACATGGACATTTCAGTGGTGATGGTGGTGGTGGCTTTGTATTTTTTTTCAGTTGAGGCTAGGAACGAAGTACATCTGTTACTACTGTAAATGGAATAGACCTGGCCTTTGTTAGCCATATAGTATGGACACTTGTCTAAACAATTCCTGTTCTGTTCTGCTTCGCTCTGTTCAATTCCATTCCGTTCTACTCTACTAGCAATAGCAATAGCACTTAGACTTATATACCACTTCATAGTGCTTTTACAGCCCTCTCTAAGCAGTTTATAGAGTATTACAGCATATTGTCCCCAACAGTCTGGGTTCTCATTTTACCCACCTTGGAAGGATGGAAGGCTGAGTCAATCTTGAGCCGGTGAGATTTGAACTGCCGAACTGCAGCTAGCAGTCAGCTAAAGTAGCTTGCAGTGCTGCACTCTAACCACTGTGCCACCTTGACTCGCTACTCCACTCCACTCCATTTCATTTCATTCCATTCTGTTTAGAATTGCTTAAGGGCTGCAAAATAGACTGATACAAAACGTAACTAAAGTACTGTTGCTGGAAGCAAAGTTTTTCAGTAAGTTTACTTGAGTTGTACTGATTGCTGTTGGATTTGGGATCAAACTCCTTATGTTCTGAGATATCCAGAAAGTTCACTACGAGATTGGATATGTGATGAACATGAGAAGTAGGCTTTTCACAAAGAAAGAAAGAAAGAAAATAACTTCCTTTATATGACTTCCTTCTTTTGAACGAAATTTCTTTTCATCAGCTTTGATTGTATGTTATATAGGGGGAAAAAAATCTTTTCTCTCTTACATACTTTCTACTTTTCATTCTCAATTTGCTTTGCTGTTAATTCTCTCACAGGAAAATGTATCCTGGCTGCTAAATATTGGCAGAACATAGAGAGATAGGTGGGGGGAGTCTTACTAAGCAACGTCTATAATTTAGCTGAAGGTCTGTTCAGAATAGGTCAAGTCCTAGTTGTAATTTCTGAGAAAAGTGATAGTGAGAAGTCAAATTCCGAAGGGCTGAATTTTAAGTTCTTTGCATAATTATGCTTTCACAAAAATTAAAGGAGACTAGATCCTTGAAAGCATTTTGTTATGTGAGATAGACACTGTTCTGAGATAAAAGTGGAAGTTTTTTTAAACATGCATTTCTAGCCATTATGGGGTTAAAAAGAAGCCTGCATGCTGCTGCTATACTCTATTATATTTTCATGTCATGTACAAGGTATATTTCAACTAATTCAGAGCCTCAGCAGTCTTCTAAGAGTGTAGCCATTACCACTGTAATTGAGTCAATCCATGTCGCTGCTGGTCATCCTTTTCTTTTTCTTTCCATCTTTTCCAGTATTATGGAAATTGGGTCTTCACATAATGGTCCCAAATAGAACCACTTGAGCCTTGTCATGTGTATCATGACTGAAATATTTGGATTCATTCGTTCTAACATCAGTTTAATATCCTGGTTATCAGTGTTCTTCTTGACATTTCCCCAACACCGGTGTTCAGAAGGGTCAATATTCTTTCTATCTTGCTTCTTCAAAATCTACTTTCATTTCCACAGTGTCACGGGAAAAATCATTGCCATAGATTCGAATGTGGTGTCTCTCAATGTTGTTTCAGCATATGCAGTATATATGGAATAGGAATATACCTCTTGCTACACTTTTTTGATGGATGTAGAAGCATACTGTTTTGAAAATTTAAATTGTCAAAGAAAGTTCAAATTGCCCAAAGAGCTGCTCATTCTGTTCTGCAGATGAATTATTGAGTCTGGTTTGGCTCTGCAACCAAAGAAGACAGACACAGACTTCAACGGATAATTAGATCTGTGGAAAAACAATTGCTACCAACCTGCCTTCCATTGAGGACCTGTATCCTGCACACATCAAAAAGAGGACTGTGAAAATATCTACAGACCCCTCACATCCTGGACATAAATTATTTCACCTTCTACCCTCAAAACAATGCTATAGGGCAGGGATCAGCAACCTGTGGCTCTGGAGCCACATGTGGCTCTTTTATCCCTCTGCTGCGGCTCCCTGTTGCTGGTAGGTTCCACAATTGATAGGGCTTTTGGTTAGGACAGGTAGAGGAGAAAGGACGCCCCACTAGGAGGAGACTCTATGGTGGGGGGAACCGGACTTCCGGTTGGCTCCACAATTGATAGGGCTTTCGGTTAGGACAGGTAGAGGAAAAAGGACGCCCCTCTAGGAGGAGACTCTATGGTGGGGGAACCGGACTTCCGGTTGGCTCCACAATTGATAGGGCTTTCAGTTAGGACAGGTAGAGGAGAAAGGACACCCCACTAGGAGGAGACTCTATGGTGGGGGAACCAGACTTCCGGTCGGCTCCACAATTGATAGGGCTTTCGGTTAGGACAGGTAGAGGAGAAAGGACGCCCCACTAGGAGGAGACTCTATGGTGGGGGAACCAGACTTCCGGTCGGCTCCTCAATTGATAGGGCTTTTGGTTAGGACAGGTAGAGGAGAAAGGACGCCCCACTAGGAGGAGACTCTATGGTGGGGGAACCAGACTTCCGGTCGGCTCCACAATTGATAGGGCTTTCGGTTAGGACAGGTAGAGGAGAAAGGACACCCCACTAGGAGGAGACTCTATGGTGGGGAAACCAGACTTCCGGTCGGCTCCACAATTGATAGGGCTTTCGGTTAGGACAGGTAGAGGAGAAAGGACGCCCCACTAGGAGGAGACTCTATGGTGGGGGAACCAGACTTCCGGTCGGCTCCTCAATTGATAGGGGTTTCGGTTAGGACAGGTAGAGGAGAAAGGATGCCCCACTAGGAGGAGACTCTATGGTGGGGGAACCGGACTTCCGGTCGGCTCCAGAATTGAACTGGGGGCTTCCGGTTAGGACCTTTGTGGCTCTTTGAGTGTTTAAGGTTGCCGACCCCTGCTATAGGGCAATGCACACCAGAACAACTAGACACAAGGACAGGTTTTTTCCTGAATGCCATCACTCTGCTAAACAACTAATTCCCACAACATTGTCAAATTATTTACTAAGTCTATATTACTATTATACTTCTCATCCTTCGTAGTACCTATTTCTTCCCACTTATGCCTATAACCATGTTGCTTGTATCTTTACATTTATATTGTTTTATTTGTTTACTACTAGGATTTGATTGCTTATTAGTAACCTATGACTATCACTGTCAGTGTTGTATCTTATGATTCTTGTGAATGTATTCTATTTTATTTTTCTTTATTTACACTGAGAGCATATGCACCAAAGACAAATTCCTTGTGTGTCCAATCATATTTGGCCAATAAAGAATTCTATTCCATTCTATGCTATTTTGCCACGTTCTGACTGTGATGTGGCTTTTTGTTCTGTGTATGGATTTCACATAAGAATAACGAAATGTTCTGAAATTCCCTTTTTCGCAAGGATGTTCCATTAGTTAACATAGTCAACACAATCTGAGTGTTTTCTTTTCCAGTTTGCTGGCATAGCTTAGTTATAAATCTTCCTCTATTATAAATCAACATAACAAATCTGCCAGATCTTGTGGGGCTGGTGACAAGAC
This sequence comes from Natrix helvetica, assembly GCF_964273705.1. NCBI lineage: Eukaryota > Metazoa > Chordata > Lepidosauria > Squamata > Natricidae > Natrix > Natrix helvetica. The sequence continues at coordinate 151,022,759 of NC_138550.1, read as the reverse complement.
ATATATGACACTACCTACTGCCACCAGTAGCCTCCCACCGTCCAGTGCGATCCCACAGAGTTGGCCTTCTCAGGGTGCCGTCGGCCAAACAGTGTCTGCTAGCGACCCCCAGGGGGAGAGCCTTCTCTGTGGGAGCGCCTTCCCTCTGGAATGAGCTGCCCCCGGAGCTTCGCATAATCCCCGACCTCTGGTCCTTCCGACGTGCCCTAAAAAGTTGGCTTTTCCAGCAAGCTGGCCTGTCCTGAACAGAATAAAATAAATGATTAATTTAATTGTTAATTTTAATCTAATTTTTAAAATTTTATTGTTAATATTAATTGGGTTTGTTTTTGGATGCTTTATTTAATTTCTTTTTTAGCTTTTGTAATATGTGGTTGGTTGGTTTGTTTGTTTATGTTGTACGCTGCCCTGAGTCCTTTGGGAGAAGGGCAGCATATAAATCCAATAAACAAACAAACAAACAAACATATACCTCAGCCAAGATCTCTTTTAACAAATTAGTAGACAACCCTTCTTTGCCATTTACTTGAATCAGCAGATAATGGCGCAGCTGAAATTAAACAACCTGCTGGTTGTTTGGATCTAGTTGTCAGTTGCCAATTGCTATGCCAAGATTATTAATAGGCAACAGACATATCCTTGTCCTACATATTAACAATATACTATTTGGAAGGTAGGAAAGCGTCCCAGAGGGAGACCACAGCTGCGATACAAGGATATCTGCAAGAGAGATCTAAAGGCCTTGGGAATGGACATTAACATCTGGGAAACCTTGACCTCTGATCGTTCAGCTTGGAGGCTAAAGATGCAGCATGGCCTTCTCCAATTCGAAGAAACACTTGTTCGGCAGGCTGAGGCAAAGAGGCAGTTCCGGAACCAGCGAAATCGGGGGGCAGGGCAGGGGGCAGAATGTATCTGCCCTCAATGTGGAAGGGATTGCCACTCTCAAATTGGCCTTTTTAGCCACACCAGGTGCTGTTTTAGGACGTCTTCCCAGAGTACGATACCATAGACTTTTGAGCCTGAAGGATGCCAATAAAAAAAAAAAATCTGGAAGGTAAATGGTGACCCTTCCTATTAATCTTCCTAATAGTAATCAGGGAAAAACTTTAATCTGTTGCCTGTATATTTGGGCATTCAAATCAATCCACACAATATGCACAAGTATGGGTTTTTTTATTTTGTTTTTGCTCAATTTAACATAGTTATCATTTGGAGGAGAGGGCACAGAATTGGGAACATCACTATCTCACTTTTCATCACATGTTGACTAAATGCTTAAAAGGCAAAATTATGGAATAAGGCATATTAAATTCAGTGAGGCTTCATTCAATAAAATCAAGCTTGGAAATGTACTGATAAGCATAGGCCTGGGATGTGTTTGTTGATATCAGACCAATTAAATTAGAAGATTAGAGCCGAAGTAGTTCCACTGAAAGTAACATTGTGACTAACATTGAATGCAAATGTTGAAGAACCACTTAGGGATTAACCTTGCCAAATAATAGATGGATTCTATATACATTCATCATCATACTTCAATAATGTGTTCTGAATAACAAGTTGAAATCTCTGCTGCCAGCTGTAAAACAACTGTTCCATGAGCCAAAGATTACCAGACCATATTTGCTATGTTCAATTCAGCCTAATATTAAGACTTTTTACTTTTGCCCCATTGAGATGAATTTATTTTACTTTGACTCTGGGAACAAGATTAATAAAATGTCTTACATATAGTTAACAAAAAATAGTCTTATTTTATAACACACACAGATGTATGTATGTATGTATGTATGTATGTATGTATGTATGTATGTATGTGGGGACGTAATGGCTCAGTGGCTAGGACGCTGAGCTTGTCGATCAGAAAGGTCGGAAGTTCAGCTGTTTGAATCCCTAGTGCCGTATAATGGAGTGAGCTCCTATTACTTGTCCCAGCTTCTGTCAACCTAGCCGTTTGAAAGGACATAAAAATGCAAGTAGAAAAATAGGAACCACTTTTGGTGGGAAAGCAATAATGTTCCGTGCGCATTCAGTATTTAGTCATGCTGGCGACATGACCATGGAGACGTCTTCGGACAGTGCTGGCTCTTTGGCTTTGAAACGGAGATAAGAACTGCTCCCTAGAGTCGGGAACTACTAGCACATATGTGCAAGGGGAATCTTTACCTTTACGCATGTATGCATGCATGCATGCATGTATGTATGTATGTATGTATGTATGTATGTATGTATGTATGTATGTATGTATTTTAATGATCCTGTAATCCTTTTCATCGGGGTGGAGTCGGGTCAACTGAATGGAATTGAGTGTTTACTAGCTGGATGCCCTTCCTGTTTTTAATGCAGGGTTCACACCTGATATTTACTCATAGTGCCCCGAGAGAGAAATACCTGCCATTATCTAGGATCGAAGTCACAGCCTCCTGATTTTGAGGCAAGAGCTCCACTTCTAGGCCACTGCACCATTCTTATATGACTTGAATATGACTGTCTAAAATATCTGGCACAAAATAATGGAATCAAGAGGAAAATAAGCAACATTAGACTTCAGTTCTTAAGACGATAAGCAAGAAGAGAAGCAGTTGAGAGGGGAATAAGTGTCTGTTGCATTTTGTCTTGCTACTCACTTTTTTGCATGTTATAAAATAGCTGTAAAATAATGCTGGGGTGGGAGGAGGATGCTAACAAAGCTGATTCTTAGACAGGTTGATGAAGTTAGCCTGATTTATATTACTCTCTTCTTCCTGCAATTCTTAAGTTATGCACCAAAGACAAATTCATTGTGTGTCCAATCACACTTGGCCGATAAAGAATTCTATTCTGTTCTGTTCTGTTCTGTTCTGTTCTGTTCTGTTCTGTTCTGTTCTATTCTATTCTATTCTATTCTATTCTATTCTATTCTATTCTATTCTATGTTAAGTACATTGTCATATGCTACCAAATACCTGTTTCCATTTACTTTCTTCTGATGGATACTTTTCATTTGTTCTCTTTGATAGCGGAAGATGCATGCGGAGGAACAATGAGGGGATCCAGTGGTGTCGTCTCTAGTCCTAATTTTCCAAATGAGTACCACAATAATGCAGACTGTACGTGGACAATTGTGGCAGAACCTGGAGACACTATCTCACTCATCTTTACAGATTTTCATATGGAAGAGAAATATGATTACCTGGAAATAGAAGGTTCTGAACCACCCACAATATGGTAAGTGAGAACATTTGTATTAAAAACGGCAGCAAATTCCTTCTGGAAAATAGCACAAATGTGTATGATTTCCCCTCCACCCCCCATGGTTTCATGTAAACATCCTATAGATTTCATCCGAACAAGATTTTAGTGAGCTTAGGTAAAACAATATAGGTAGTCCTCAAATTATGACCACAATTGGAATCAGAATTTCCATTGTTAAGTAAGGTAGTTGCTAAATGAGTTGTGTTAAATTTTACAACATTTATGTGATGGTTGTTAATCACAACAGTTGTTAAGTGAACTAAACAGTCATTAAGCAAATTTGACTTCCCTCATTGGCATAGCTTGTGGGAAAGCCAAGATGACAAATAGCAATCATATAATCCTAAAATGCTACAGCCATTTTAAATACATTGGTTGACAAGTGCCCAGGTTTTGCTCATATGACCATGGGGATGATGTGATAGTCATAAGTGTGAAGATCAATCACTTCTTTTTTCAGTGCTGTTAATACTTCAAACTGTTGCCAAACAAATTATTGCAAATCAAGGACCACCCATAGTTGTAGTTGTATAACTGAATCCTACTTGAAGCTGTTTGTTGAAGTTTAGTGATGTCGTTTTAACTTTGCTTCAGTTTACTGAAGATTATTTGGACTGGATATGCTTTTATAAATTTATTTTAGAGTTCACTAAAAAAATTGCTTCTTTTTTACTTCTTTGGGTGAACTGTGATTTAAATTTAATTATTATTTGTAACGTCTTCCTAAATGGCTCTATCTAATTCAGACTGTGTGTGTGTATAGTGTGTAAGTATGTATGTATAAAAATCTAGATGCATAGCATAGCATAGCAGCCATATTTTGGGGAGGGGGTCACCATTGCTAGTATGAATGATGTGTTCAGTGAGAGGTGCTACTAATGTTGGACTATTCTGAAAATCTGTGATCAGTTTTAATTCTGTGGGTGAGCTGAGATTCTGACCACCAACTTAATCAACTCAATTATACTGTATAAAAAATTTAGGCATATGTTAGATAAATATTCCAGCTGTTGTCTAAAAGATAATTAATTGCTACTAATTAGATTGACTTTGCATAGTTTAATGCTTCTCCAAGATAACAAATGCATATACTTTTTTAAAAAAATGAAATTAATAATGATCAAGGAAAAGTAGTAGGGTTATTTCCTATAACTCTTGTGTACTTTATGCTTGATATACACCATAGATATGCTAATCGTTTCTTGTCTACTAGCCTAGGAATTTGGAAATCAGTTTCAATTTGACAAGTATTGATATTGATTGGGTTTGTGTAATTTTGCAAAATTCAAATCTCCCCAATTGTGTATGATATGAATCAGTTACATTTTATTATTTTGCCTGTTTTAGCTACTCATTAACAGGATATAATGTTGTTACCATTAAAATATAAACTATATATTTACTATATTTTTCATATTAGAGAGATAACAAAGACTTTGTTTTGGTTTTTTTTTACTTTCTAAAACATTAGAAATTTATAGTTATTATGATCTGATTGCCATTGTTTTTACTTTTCAATTCATGTGAAATCTGATGTTATCAGTTATTTGTGCTATACTTATTAATCTCTAATGTGCCAAATATAGAAGAATAGGAATTGATGGTCCTGGCATCACAAATGTACAATTTGCTTTTCAAAGTACCCTATCTTGGTGAATTTTTAATTAGATTTTAATTGTATAACAAAAATAACATACATTGAACTAGTTATCCAATCAATATTTATTGCAATATATTAGTATATAATAAAATTATTGTTATGAAGAATTTCATTTAAATTTTGTAAAGGCACAAAATCAGTATAAAATGACATTTGGAAGGAATATGTTTATGTACTCCTTTTGGGAAACTCCATAATATTATAACATGCTTTTATTGTCAGGAATATTCTTACTATTTCAAATAAGGCCATACTGCACTATTAATTTGCAAGTAGATATTATTCTGTGGTATAGAATTAAGATACTTAAGTTCTGTGGAACAGTGGTATAACTAAAATTGACTGACTAGTGAAATGGAAGTAAAAACAACGTATTGTTGATTAATGAATTGAATTATTTAATGAATGTAGGACATGTTTCTTTCATCTTATTTGTTCAGTTGTTATGTATACTATATAATATCCTAAATTCAAAATCTTGGAAGTCTCATTCAATAGGAGCCACATTTTGCAAGAGATTGCAAAAAGCCTAACTATCTAATGGAAAACATAATGAAATTTAAATGTACTAGTAGTTACTAATCAGAACTACAAAATCCTTCATGCATGTTAAACCTCCATTTTAGTCTTCATAAGAAAATGTTTTTTAGGAATCTAGTAATGGGGTGCAATGACACAGCAGTTTTAATGGTCGGCATTGGTTGATTGTGAGAACAATCAACCAATGGAACAGCTGCCTTCAGAAGTTGTGGGACCTTCATCACTGGAGGCTTTCAAGAAGAGATTGGGCTGCCATTTGTCAGAAATGATGTAGGATGTCCTGCTTGGGTGAGGTGTTGAACTACATGAGCTACAAGGTCCCTTCCAATTCTGTAAATCTGAATCAGTCTCGGGCCCCAGATAGTTGACACTCTGGTAGTTGAAGCCCATGGCACCACGTTACAGAGTGAGCTCCATCATTTTACCCTAACTCCTCCCCACTTAGCAGTTCAAAAGTATATAAAAATGCCAATAGATAAACAGATTAGTTAGAAAAAGATAGCTCTCTCTCTCTCTCTCTCTCTCTCTCTCTCTCTCTCTCTCTCTCTCTCTCTCTCTCTCTCTCTCTCTCTCTCTCTCTCTCTCTCTCTCTCGATTTGCCTGGTTGTGTACGTCATATGCTAAAACAAAATAAATGAATAAATTAGGTATCTAGCACTAAACTGTGAGCTACTTGGCTTTGCTTGTCATTTTGACAAAATCAATTGCACAGATCAAATCTTTTCTCTCAAAGGACCAGCTGAAGTGGGTAATATTAGGCCAGGCAAAGCATGGATGAGATAGCTTTCTTATTTCTCAAAATGTAATGAATTTCTGGGCATTCTTTCTAATGGAAATATTGCATTGAAAGCGAGGACAAGTACAGTTTAGGTCAGAAGAATTAACCCAACCCCAAAGTGACAACATTAGGAATAAAGTATTTCAACAAGATCTGCCTTAAACAACTCGCCATGAGTCTGACTGGGGATTTACACTTATCCTTTTCAGGGTTATGTTTTTACCTCAGGCTGGCATTAAAGGTGCCTTTCTGAAACTTGTATGTTTCTTGCTTCTTTGGTTTGGGAGCTACATGGAGTTTGACAGTGAGATGATGTCAGGTGTTACTAACACTTCATCTGTATTTTTTTTTTAATTTGCACTGCTATACAGTGAATATGCATTTATGAAAGCATGTTTGAAAACAGTAAGCTAAAATAAATTGAAGACACTCATCATAAAGTCAGTTAGATTCGACTCGAAACAATTCCACTGCCATGGATTACTTAGATGGGGAAAGGAAGTTTATTTGTGCTTTTATGGTTTTAATTGCCATATTGCTTGCTGCTCCAGAGGCAATATTAGACTGAGATGGGCAACTACAGAACTTGAATAAAGTAATTAAATAAAAACTACAGTCCTCCATCTGGATTTGGGATTCCAGTTATTGCCACAGTCAGTAGTCTGGGATGACAACCTCAAATAATATTTGAAAGGCCACGGATGCTTCAGTTTCTCCTCAGATCCAAGGTGCTATGCATACTTTCAGTTTTAATGACTGCTGTAGCAAGATTATTCACATCACCACTTAAGTGAGTCAATTATCCATGGTGAAAAGATTCAGATTTGTCAATGATTTCTCACACAATTACACTGTTTAGACATATCTGTAGCCTAATTATTTTAAAAGCCTAATTTACTCCAGTCATTAGTGGGATTAAAAAAATAATAATATACATCATTTGTCTTTTGTACAGCAATTTGGTGACTTTATCCTTGAAAAAAACATGTTGTTGTTGTTGTTTTTTTCATTTTTGTAAGGATGGAAGATGTTTAGATAAGTGAGATGGTTAAATATACACAGATCAAAACATTTTTGTTTCCCAAGTACCTTCTATAAATTATAACCCAGCATTAAAATGCTAATTCAGTAATGGTTAATTTGCAGATTGAAGGAGTATTCTATCCTAAGCTTGTCATTCATATTGTGGGATGAGAGCAACATATTTTGTTATTCAAAAGCACCTCACCATATGTTAGGGAAAAAATAAATCTACAAAATTTAATTAGCTCAGATTTCTTAATTAGATGTATTATGTTAATATTTTTTATCCCTTTAGAGTAGTATTGAAATCCAACTCCTAATTGCTTAGATATGCAAATAATACTCTGTCAATGAAAGCTTATGTGTTGTTGTATTTTAGATAGAACTGATCTGGTAAAAACCCTATTAAAACTAAATGCAGGGTTACAAAGTTTGTTTAGGTGATATAGTATTTTGAAGAGCTACTCTGTCCCGATATATATATATATATATATATATATATATATATATATATATATATATATATATATATATATATATATATACATACATACATATATATATATATATATATATATATATATATATATATATATATATATATATATATATAAATCTTTAATGACATTTTCAGACTACTAAATAATAAAAGCTTTCTTTCTTGGGTAGTTTGGATAAAAGATTGTGTAAGAACTATAAAACAAAGCTTGCTATTTATCCTGACCTCATCTTTGGAATTGTTCCTAGATTTACAATTTTATTGTCAATCTAAACTGAAAATTCTGCCAGACTGGACTATTCAAATGAGATGTTAACAATACAGGATATAATTTTATATAATAACATTGAAATTATGTCAGAAACATATACAATGGGAGGGTCATAACTGGGAGTAGCCACTTTTTTATCTGAATTGCCCTAATCACAGTCAGCTGCATGTTAACTGAATTCATCAGATGACAAACAATATCTTTATTAAAACCAGTATTCTAAATATTCAAATCAGTCCACCGTATAGTGCTTTGTATACTATATGAGAATATCCCAAAATAATATTAAGCTATCTTTTTTTGTTTGGTGAGCACCTTTTGAAACCTTCAAAAGAACCAATATTCTTCATTGCTTCTTTGTTGTCTCACCTTTGCTTCCATAGAGTATTACAAGCTATACCATTCCTTCCACTATTTTGATCTTTGTAGATATAGACACATTACGGCGTCTGAATACCTCTTCTAAGGCTTTCATAACTACTATACTCATGATGGCAAACCTATGGCACACATGCCAGAGGTGGCACACAGAGCCCCCTCTGTGGGCACACATGCCATCACTAGCTGCTCTTCTGCACTGAGTGCCCAAACCGGAACACATATACATGCTGGAGCCCCAGAAGCTTGAAGACCAGCTGGCTAGTGCAGATGCATGCACCGGCCACCTGGTCTTCAGGTTTCCGGCATTCTGGCATATGCAAAGACCAGCTGGCTGGTGTGTATGTGTGCACCAAAAACCAGAATACCAGCTGGCTGGCATGCACATGCGCACTGGTCAGCTGGTCTTTGAGCTTCCGAGGCTCCAGCACACACATACATGTACATTTGTGGTCCAGTTTGGGCACTCGGTGCCGAAAAGGTTCACCAGTACTATACCAAGTGCTAGTCTGCAGTCCATGTCTTGGTTTATTCTGAAATCTAGTTTTTCTTCTTCCATTTCTCCATATTTGGCAGTCACTTTTCCCATTTATCCTCAATGACTTCTTTAAGTCCATTTCAAAGTTCTTCTGGTTCTCTACCATAAAATTTATTTTGCATTAGCGCTTAGAGTAAAAACTGATGAGCACAAGATTACGCAATTGATGTTATTCAGTAATTAATTGCACTGCAACCAAGCATTGTTCTTGCTGTACTTTTCCTAGCAATAGGAATAGCTCTTAGACTTATATACTGCTTCATAGTGCTTTGCAGCCCTCTCTAAACGGTTTACAGTGTCACCGTGTTGCCCCCAAGAATCTGAGTTCTCAGTTTACTGACCTCAGAAGAATCTGCTTCATAGTGCTTTGCAGCCCTCTCTAAACGGTTTACAGTGTCACCGTGTTGCCCCCAAGAATCTGAGTTCTCAGTTTACTGACCTCAGAAGAATGGAAGGCTGAGTCAACCTTGAGCTTGTAAGACTCAAACTGCCATCAGTTGGCAGTCAAAAGAATTAGCCTGCAATACTGCATTCTACCACTGAGCCATCCTAGCTCTATATAGGAAACTATCTATATAAATAAAAATGTAATGCTTGCTTGTTCAAAATCTCAAATCTCCGAAAGTTCTTCACCAATTGCTTTGAAAGTTTGACACAATGTTGCATTCGACTATGCACATGTTTTTATAAATATATATTATATAGATGTCACACCTGTGACAGGTAAAAACATGCTTTTTGTAAAAACATGTTTTTTTTGAAAACCAGCGCCATCTGCTGGATGTAAAAGCAACACACGCTATACCACAGCATTCATTTCTTGAGTATACTATATTCAAAGCAGTTCGGCCTCTCTCCAGCTTTGTCCCGACGGTCCCTTTATATATGTGGCTGGGCTGCGGCTGCACCCTTTCCCCTTTCCGCCCCTCCTCCAACGAGCTTCACCATTTCCACCAAGGGGAGCCAAAGCCTTTCGGCCTCCCCCTCCCCTCTCTCCCCTCCCCTCCCGCCAGGCCTTTGCTGTCTGCGGCAGGGCAGCGCCTGCCCCAACCCTCGGCCACCTCCTCCCACCCTTAAGCCGGCCTCCCCCTGCCCAGCCCAGTGGAGCTCCAGAGGAGGTGGAGGCGGAGCGTCTCCTCAGCCCAGCTGGCTGCATGCGCTCTCCATCCCCCTCACAGGGAGCCAGCTACAGCCTCGCCAAGGTGGCTCCGATGGGGTGGTGTCAGCCTGAGGTGCAACGGGGCAGGGGCGGCTACTCAGTGCCCTGTGAGGCAGCGACTGCAGCAGCGACAGTGTCTCTGGATGGGGCCACGGCCAGCGGGGGCTGCCTCGCGTCCACGTCGCCAGGGGTGGCTCCTTCCTCCTCCTCCTCCTCCTGCTCCTCAGGGGAAGCCGGCTGCCTCCTCTAGCTGCCACCGCTGAGGGAAGCCGGGTCAGGGGCGGTGGCCTCCTCCTCCTCCTCTCTTCCTCAGCTCAGCCAGGCCGAGGCCTGTGGGAGCGTCCTCCATGGCAGCTCTTGTAGGGGCCACCGTGGCTCATCTCCATGCGGGGGCTGCCTCTGCCGGGGGACTTGCACTTTCTCTTTTCTTTCTTTTCCATTTAACCAGACTGGGCCACAGCAACGTGTGGCCGGGTACAGCTAGGTATAATTGCATAAAACTAGTTTCATTTATTCTTTGTTTTTCATATTCTGAGTTATTAACAGGGTAATCTAACTGAAAATATTCTTTTTTATTTTTATCCATCTCCTTCATCCAAGCTGCAAATATATTCCCAGTTCCTCCACTTCCTTACCCAATGCCATTTAGTATTCAGATATTCTTCTAGGTTCTCTTCTGGCTATAATATTCATCTCCACCTGAACTAAGTATAATTTATGGTCAGTTTTGGTAATCTCTTTGTGAGGTCCTGAAAGGCCATACGTATCCTGCCTGCAAGGTCTTATTGAGACTGCACACAGATGCTTCAGTACCCTTCAGCAGGGTATCATTTACCATCATGTCACAGCTGTTCTTTCTTAAGATGCTTCTTGGATTTCTGCAAGGTCTATCACAGTGTCAGAGCAAGTTTCACTTAGCCAGCTATTAATTGTCTTTGGAGAAGGAGAGAAAGACTAATTCTTGTTTCTAAATTCTGCTGTCACCATGTCTTTTAATTGCTCTGTTTTTAATGGATCACTTACTTCCATGCATTGTCCTTAAAGAGAACCTTGTTTTTCTTTTTCTCTAGTATTCTCTTCTGTACCTTTGGAGAACTTCAGCTGCCCTCTCCAAGAAATTCCCATTTTCCTTGATTCATTGCAATGCACACACTCCTAAAATTATTTCACTTTGCCTTCCACTAAGGACCTACAGTATGTTTGCAAATGTTGCATTATAATTCCAAAGGCAGGAAGACAAACATTGTGCATCCTTACTTCCAACATTGTCTACCCAGTCATTTTCTATAGACAAAATTCCACACAAAACATATTTGCTATGAGTTTTCTGAGGTCGCTTGTCTATAAGGACTAGTCTGAACAGTGGGTCAATGGGTGGGGATTGAGTTGGGGAATGGGAAAGATATATTCAGTAATTCTTTGCATCTGTCAAGCAATTTGAAGTTTCAGAGCTGAAGCCAATCTAGGAACTTGCTGCTCATGCTGCTATCAAGATCGGAGAACAGTGAATATTCATCAGTATTCCTATGTGGGAAGAAAGAATTAAAGCAGCACAAGTTTTAAACAACAGAATAGAATGCATAATTTGCAGTGATGCATATAGCCAAAGTGTGCCTATCACTTAAAAAAACAACCAAGAATGATAGAAGATAATGACTATGTACTAATTTCATCTGTTTTGTTGCTGTCAAATATGATATGCTAGTAAAAACTGTTTTAAAGTTAGCTTACATTTTATTTCAACTCAATTGTAAATAATTCTGCCCATTTATTTGTGAAAGTGTAAAAATATTTCTCTGGTTTTAGAGAAAATATGACATTCTGTTTGTGCTTTTTAGCACTGCATAGCAGTCACAGATTTTAAGTTTTTAATGTCAATCCGTATGATCTATACAAAAATATCCTTCTGACTCAAGAAACATTAAAACAACATATTTAATACTCTATTGAATCTACAACATGCCGTAGGAAAAAGAAAATATACATATGGAGTGGTGTAAGGCCAAAGCCATGATTATTAATATTCAAAGATGAGAAAGTAGAGATCCTGAATTATGTAGCAAAGGAGTTTAGAACTCTGGGGATATTAAAATTAAGTTGTGATATATTTGGTGATTTGCTAGTCAAAGAGAAAAAAACCCAATCCAAACACATCTTCGGCTTACCTAACGTAATTCACACACTATGTACGAGAGGTTTGCAGCCCTTCCAGGCACACTGAGAAAATATATGCCACAAAAATATATTCTGTGATGGCTTGGGCACATAAAATAATATCAACTTATCAAAGTGGAAACCAGTTAGATTGCTTCACAGCAATCTCCCAGGATGGTCTTTGTTATCCTAAATTTTCTCCCAACCTTCTAATCTTCGTGTTTTGGAAGCTGTAATGATGGACCTGTCTATTCTTACCATGGTTTTCTCTGTAACACTCAATGTAACTGAAAATCAGGATATAACGAGTATGAATGCTTTGGAAAAGGGATGCAGTGACTCAGTGGCTAAGATGCTCAGCTTGTCGATCAAAAGGTCAGCAGTTTGGCGATTTGAATCCCTAGCGCCGCCTAAAAGAGTGAGCTTCCGTTACTTGTCCCAGCTTCTGTCAACCTAGAAGTTCGAAAACACATAAAAAATGCAAGTAGAAAACTAAGAATCACCTTTGGTGGGAAGGTAACAATGAAGGCATTCCGTACACCTTTGGCATTTAGTCATGCCAGCCACATGACTAGGGAGATGTCTTCAGATAGTGCTGGCTCTTTGGCTTTGAAACAAAGATGAACACTACCCCCTAGAGTTGGGAACAACTACCACATATGTGCGAGGGGAACCATTACCTTTACCTTAATGCTTTAAAATGTTGGAGACATGTCTGAGAATACCATAAACAGCCAAGAAAAGAAACAGTGGGTCATTAAACAATCCAGAGATCTCCTCAAGGCTCAAATTATCCCACTTTGGACACATCGTGCAAAAACCTAGAAGCCTTCAGAAAAAAATGAAAGGAAAGAGGAGGAAAGAATGAAAAGTAGCAAGATGAATGGACTAAATTACAATGACAATGGGTCCATAGTTGGAAGTCATGGAGCATCAGGCTGGGATCAGATCATCATGAAAAATATTGTGATCTCAAAGAGTTAACTCTGACTTGATTACACATAATCAATCAACCAAGGAGCCTAAAGAAACTTCTAGATGATGATAGAAGCTAGTGTATTTGCTTTGTAATTATGCTTATTTCCTTTCTGTCTCTTCTCCCTCTGCATTTAAGAATCTTAGGAAATTAAAGATACAGATTAAAAAAAGAGAGGGAAAGATATTATATTATCACATTATATTACATTTATTAGATGTATTATTTATATTAGTATATTACAGTGATTTTGAGCTAAATGGATAGATGTGGACAGTATATCACAATATTTTATGTTTATATAAATATTCCATGAGTGAGTTTCTTGGCACTTATAACAGAAATGTTTCCAACTAAGTCATCATAAATTATATTTGGCAATACATGAAATAATAGAGGAAGGAAAGGAATAAATTTGTGCACATAAATAGAGATTTATTCCCGATTTAATATTAGCAGTTCTGTCATTTCTTTTCTTCTGGTGGTAACTTAGAAGAAATTTTCATACCTTAATATTCTGTTTATCATTGTAAATGACAGTTTATTTTTACAAAATATAAAGAGAAGCAACAACATTACAGAGCCAATTTCTCTTTCTCTCCGTCTCTCCCTCCCTCCTTCCGCTTTCCTTTTGGTATTATTTCCTCTTTTTAAAAGGATGCTAGTCTTTGAATCTATGCTTTAAATGTGAATAGCAAACAATAAAATAAAATATATGCCAGATTCATAGAAGAAGCATCCCTGTATCAGATACTATACTGTAGTTACTATAAAATGATTTCATTTGAAAATCCTTATTTTTGTATACTATAAATACTATCCAGATATATGAATTTACAGTTAAAATCTCAACATTGGAATTAACTTAATTCATGCAATGTCTCCCCTCCCCTTCAGTACAAGGTGATAGACCCTGGTCTGCTTCCACCCCTCCCCCCCAATGGCAGCCACATTTCCAAAACCAAATCCCTCCCGACCAGTGACAAAAATTTCCCATTATCCTTAAGGTAAAGTTAAGGTAAAGGTTCTACCGCAAATGCGTGCTAGTCATTTCCGGCTCTAGGGGCAGTACTCATCTCTGTTTCTAAGCTGAAGAGCCTGCATTGTCTGAAGACTTCTCCGTGGAAATGTGGCTGGCATGACTAAGTGCCAAAGGCACACGGAACACTATTACCTTTCCACCAAAGTGACCCCTATTTTTTCTACTTGCATTTTTTACATGGTTTCAAACTTCTAGGTTGGCAGCAGCTGGGACAAGTAACGGGAGCTCACTATGTTGTATGGTGCTAGGGATTCGAACTGCTGAACTGCTGACCATCTGATCGACAAGCTCAGCATCTTAGCCACTGAGCCATTGCATTACTATTGTCCCTACTAAACATCAATGGGAGGTAGACTGGGCATCCTGGGACACTATAGTGTCACCAGATCCCAGCTAAGAGCTCCTCCATGCATTCATACAAACAAACTACAAGATACATTACTGGAGTATCCCTCATTCATATTCACAACCTTACTCATTGTTGGTCACCCAGTTACAGGTACCCTACTCTGCCATTCCCACTAGCCACTAGAGGACTTTCTACCCAGCCTGATTCCTCCTCCTTCTCTCATCCCAAAGCAATGAACTGCAATAGCAATTCAGAAAAGATTCCGCTTCTTTCTTTGTTCCTCAGTCTTATTAGACAATAATCATACTGTCTTTACTATTTGTAGTGCTACCTGAGAATTATCATTCTCAGAGGATGTTTGCCATGCATGTGGCTTGGGTATTGTAGTTTTAAAACTCAAGGCAATTCTTTTTCTATTTTTTTTTAAAGTGTTATATGGATATGTCAAGAGAAACATAAAAGTGAGTTGAATTGGAGTTACTTAAGAAGAAGTGGACTATAAAACATGATAAGGTTAAGAATGAGTAAGTGTTGAATGAATGTGGATTGAATTTAGAAAGTGAAGAAGCATGTGAATGAGAGAAAAAAAGAATGATGAACAAATAGTAAAATAAATATCGAGAAGAATGACCGTGTCAAGAAAAAAAAAATTGAGAGAGTCATAACTGGATAACTTGATGAGATCCTTGAAAAGGATGAAGTAGGAAGTTTAAATAGCAAAAGGCAATTTTGCTTTTGTCTGTGTGTGTGTCTGTGTGTGCATGTGTGTGTGTGTAGAGAGAGAGAGAGAGAGAGAGAGAGAGAGAGCAAGAGAGAAATAGAAATAGAAAACACATATATTTGAAAACAAAAAAAATATAGCGAATGATACTGTAGTTAATGAAGCTCCTATAAATAAAGGCCAGAAATGAAACCATTTTGAGACTAGTTTGCTAAGAGAACAGCTGGAAGCCAGGAGAATGTGAGTTCTAGTACCACTTTAGGCATGAAAGTCAGCTGGGTGACTTTGGATCAATCCCATTCTCTCAGCCCAAGTGACCTAACGGGTTGTTATTGTGTGAAAAAATAGGAGGAGAAGGTGGAGAGGAAGTATTGTGTGACGTCACTGCCTTGGGTTATTTATTCAAATAATAAAAATAAAATAATAATAAAAAGGGAGGTATAAAATGAATTAATACATTAAAAGGTGTATATTTTTTGCTTTAAATTCATCAAATTCATTTATTATTTTTTATCCCTTTTCTATGTTTTGCCTAAAGATACCAAGCTAAAAAAATAATAATCAGGAGACCGTGAGTTCTAGTCCTCTCTTAGGCACAAAGCCACTGGATGATCTTGAGCCCATTCCGGTCTCTCTCAGCCTGCTTACATTATTCAGGTTTTTTTTTTTGGTGGTGGTGGTTGCATTTTAATGAAAAATAATGTTGGGTGTTTCTAATTTTTAAAAATGTAATAGTTTTACATGTGCCATTCCATAATGAGCACTTAAAAACAGAACTATATGTCTGAACCTCTCCAAACTATTTTTTTTTAAAAATTATATCTTTCCCGGATAGGCACTTCATTAAGTAAGTTCTTCAGTAGAGATCGAGATGCTAGCATATTCCATTTTTACTCCTATTTTGGGGTTCTGAAATCCTTCCTTTTAGCACTGTGGATCAATTATCTCTCCTGAAATCTCTCTTCCCTCTCTGTATACTGTATATCCCAGTTCCTTTAAAGTTTTATTTATTTTATTTTATTTAGTTTGTCAAACATGTACAAGATAACAAGTATAAGTACAAACATGGACATGAACAAAGGAAATGAGTACAAATAAATGGGGGCAGTAGGACAGGGACAGTAGGCACATTAGTGCGCTTATGCAAGCCCCCTTTACGGACCGTTAGGAATAGAATGAGGTCCATGATAGACAGTTAAAGGTTAAAGTTATGAGGGTTACAGGATGTAACAATGGCGTCAGGTACAGCATTCCAGGTGTTGACCACTCTGTTGCTGAAGTTATATTTTCTGCAAACGAGTTTGGAGCGGTTAACCTTGAGTTTGTATTGCTTGTTTGCCCATGCATTATTGAGGTTGAAGCTGAAGTAGTAGTTGACAGGTAGGACTTTGTAGCAGACAATTTTGTGTACTATGCTTAGAATCAGATAGTTGGTGGCGTAGTTCCAGGTTGTCCAAGCCCAAAATTTCGAGCCTGGTGGCATAAGGGATTCTATTGCGAGCAGAGGAGTGGAGTACTCTTCTCATGAAATACCTCTGGACCTGCTCAATTGTATTAATGTTCAATATACAGTGTGGATTTCAGGCAGATGAGCTGTATTCGAGAATTGGTCTGGCAAAATTGAAGGATCTAGGAATTGTATTCCACCGTAGAAAGATGGAGAATATTTGTAGCTCAGGGTTGAAATTTGGGAGGTCCTTGGCTGTTTGTTTGTTTGTTTGTTTTTTGCTGATATTTCATTACCCAGCTAGGTAATATCATCCGTGCAGAAGTAAATTGCTTTGCAGAGAGCAAACCTCACTCCCTTACCCCACTCCCATCTGGCATGTATATTATTACATAGTTAGGTAATCAAATGTTTGCAAGAAAACAACCAAGTTCAGAGAGCACTAAGGACCCCACTTTTTATAGGATAACCTCACTTTTTTTCTTCTGAACCTTTCTCAATTTTCTTAAAATGCACATAGAATTGATACCATGTTCTGTGTGGCAGCTGACAATGCTGAATAAATAATGTATAGTGATTGTTTCCCCTTATTTTGGAAACCTTTGTTCTATTAATGTATTTTAACAAATGTTTAGCACAATATTGTACAAATAAGCCTTTTTCACATTATAGCTGTCTACAGTTTGGGATTT
The DNA here is from genome assembly GCF_964273705.1 of Natrix helvetica. NCBI lineage: Eukaryota > Metazoa > Chordata > Lepidosauria > Squamata > Natricidae > Natrix > Natrix helvetica. The sequence continues at coordinate 151,005,295 of NC_138550.1, read as the reverse complement.
ATTTATTTTTTTTGTAGGGGCAGGGGCTGATTATTTATGTACTCTTTTTGTTTATTTAAGGCTTAATTTGCCTTTAATGAATTGCACTAAATACAATTTTAAATATGTACTCGGTTTTTAAACACGACTACTGATGGTCCACATAGCTTACTCCCAAGTAGATCAATATGAGCATCTTGAGAGTATCTATTTCAGAAGTGGGATTCAGTGACCTTCCCTACCAGTTCGCAAATGTGAATCCGCCCTTCTGCGCATGTGCAGTGCTCACACATTACATCAGGGTGAGTGGATGGAGCCTCCCACAGCAGCCACTGCTGGTTCGCCTGAACCAGAGAGAACCAGCTGAATACCACGTCTGGTCTCCTTGTTCTGATTCATTACTGCATTATTTTCTTCTTTCACGAGACAAATAGCAATGTCCATTCAATACTTAAGTCCCAAGTTTTATTTTACGTGTCCTCCTAGATTTTGGTTGCCTTAAAATATGTCCCCTCTAGAATTAAGGCATATTAGATCAGCAAATAATCTACCAGGAGAGAGAGATATATCATTCCTCTTTTCCAGTAATTGTGTAATCAAATAAAAGCTTCTCAGAACTTCTCAGGAACAAATGAAACTTTTGAGTGGATTGGATAATGCAGTTAACTAAAAGCAGATATATGTTCATTCCAAGATTTCAGCCGAGATGGATGAAATCAAAACATTCAGGCTTCTTTCTGCCCTGGCTCCCCGGAGTGTGTTTAAATAGATTAATTTGCAGATCAGATGTTTTGGATTTAATCTAAGCTATTCAATGCTGATTTGATTTAAATAAAGCTTTCTCTAGAGAGATTAACTCATCCTAAGATTGATCTCTATTAGATACATGCTTATGACATGAAAGTGAGGCCTGAGTTTGAAAACTGGAGGGGAATCCGTGCTCACAATGATAAAAGTGTAGCGTTTGGCAAAGGAAAACTTGCTGCGTGCATGCACACCCGGGCTTGGTTCCTGCTAGTTCTAACCTCTTCTATAGAAGAAGTTCCACAAATCTACAGTGCCATTTAGAACCAGTTCCAGCTCTCTCCCCCGGCCCATCCGCACATCATCAAGATGAAGAGCGAGAGGAGGAATTCTGGGAGTTGAACTCCACAAGTCTTAAAGCTTTCAAGTTTGAGCACCCCTGGATTTTTTTCTAAAGGGTTAGGGGTGCAAGGGTCTTGTAACTTGACAGCTTTAAGACTTGCATACTTCCATGCCAGAGTTCCTGAGCCAACATGACTGGAGGAGGAATTCTGGGAGTTGAAGTCTACAAGTCTTAAAGCTGTCAAGTTTGAACACCTCTGGGGGTTTTTTTCTAAAGGGTTAGGGGTGCAAGGGTCTTGTAACTTGACAGCTTTAAGACTTGTGTGCTTCAAATGCCAGAGTTTCTGAGCCAACATTTTGGTTGCTAAGCAAGAACATTGTTAAGTGAATTTCACCACATTTTATAAGTTGGCCACGCCCACCCAGTCACATGGCCGGCAAGCCACTCCCACCCAGTCACATGGCTGGCAAGCCACTCCCACCCAGTCACATGGCCAGCAAGCCACTCCCACCCAGTCACATGGCTAGCAAGCCACTTCTACAAAGTAGGCCACACCTACAGAAGATGTTCTAAAAAAATTTGAAACCCACCACTGATGTACACCCACACAAACACCCACTCATACACAGATATTGTACACTTATACATATACATGTGCATGTGCGCACACATAAAATATACATATGTACACGCACACACACGTCTGAGACAGAATGACTTGTCAGTTATTATAAGAGGAAGTTTATTGTTTCATAGTGTTTTGCTATTTAAAACAGTGGCAGTCTTCTTTTTCCTCCCCCCGTTTGTTTCTGGTATATTGCTTCTGAACTACACTGGCAGGCTGATAAATCAGATCACCAACCATACATAATTTAGTTCAGTAGGTAGCTGGCTTGCTGCATTGAATACAAATATGCTTCCAACAACATTTTCTTCTTCTTCTTTTACCTGCCTATTGTTGGAGGAAGTGATTTTTATGTTGCTGGAAAATGGGAATCAGACCTGAATCGGACTAGTGAAACAGGTTTTGGTCATTTAACTGCAAGAGACTTGCTTGTAGGGGAGGGAGAAGGTTATAGGTAATACTTGAGGTGAAAGAAATTGTATGCCAAGATAAAGCAGGGAGAAAGAAGAAATTGATCAGCAGTCTCAAAAACAGGGAAACGGTTGAGGAGGACATAAAAAGGGAACACTAGGAGAATTTCTAACTCTTCTTCTGTATTCAGCTGCCCCTTGGTGTCAAAGGTGACGAGGTGTTGACCTGCTCTGCAGCAAAAGCATACTGGACCAGATTTTAAATGTGTCCAGTATGAAATATTTGCCTCAGTTTTTCCTATAGTCCAGTAAGCTATGAGGTGATATGCCATCATTTAACTTTATGAATATCATTTGAATGTGTGTGCTAAATGAAAATATTGCTGAAAGATAGTTTCCTGGATTTCTATATTTATTTGGGCTGACAGAACATTTCCAGGATTAGGTGACTATTAAAATGTGCATTGAATGAAGATGCTGTAAGAACAATAGACAAATGAATGTAGAGAATCATATGTAGGAATTTATCCATATTCCACAGAGCTTGTGGGAGTTATTTGAGATGTTCAAATATTAATAGAATTGCAAGAGAAAATTGATACACAGAGAACACATTAAGCACCTTTGCCTGTTTATTGTTTTTCTTCATCAGTCTGGACATTATATGAAATATGAATTATTAATACAGATTTATTTTAAAAATTAGGATAACATTGTCTCTTCAAAGAATACTTGACATGCTTCTATGGCTGTACTGCAAATGTATTTTAATAATACGCAACAGCTTCTTAATTTGTTTGGAAAATAAATTGACTTGAAAAGAAAACATAAGTATATAATTGGAATAAACAAATATTTCATGCCAGAAATCTTTGTAAATCCTGTCACTTTGCAATATCACTTCAGTAGAAATAATCTCAAAGAAATCAACTATAGAAATCAGAAGTCTTACTGTTTAGACCAATATTATTATGTGCTAAAGGAGGATAATTTGCATTACTACCCAATCTATCACATTAAAAAAAAATGTCCTGATGGGCAGACTAAGATATAAACGAGTATTAAGAATGAAATTGTTCTACCCATGCTTGCACCTCTGTTCCACCCCATCTAGGGTTAACTGAATGTCTTTGTGTAGTAATATTTCATTTGGTATAAAATAAATTTCCTACTTAATGTTTATATTGCATCATTTTGAGATTAAAGATAAAATTTCAAGATAAGAAACATTTCAGACAAAGCTTTTTCTATATCTTTTTTGCTTTTAATTTTGAGTGCAAAGAGATTGAATGGGTTTCAACACACATAAGCCAGAGATGCTTAACAGCACCATTCTATTAGCATTTACTTAAAAGAAAGCCTCAATGAATTCTGTAAGACTATTTATTTAATAAATATGGGTAAAATGAGTAAAAGTTCAGTTGGAAGAAATAAATGTCTTTGTAGAGCTTTCAAAATATCCAAGCTTTTGAATAATGGAACTACTATGCTTTCTTCAATAATTATGGCAATCTCTCCTATGAGTGATAACAATGGCATAAAAAAAGAATACCAATTCATGTTACATGACATGGGATGAATAGTTGACAGTTGATTCTATTTCTTTTTTTTTAAAAAAAAATTCCATTGTATTATTATTTTAATATTTAATCGTATGAGTTATTTAATACTGTATGTTCAAAGAAATATGGGGATTAACTGAGGAAAATTAGGCATATTGGTGGCTAGTTCAAGTCATAAAGAGAGCTATATTCAGTTAGTATATTCTCCAAAGCACCTGAGGACAGGACAAGAAGCAATGGATGGAAACTAATCAAGGAGAGAATCAACCTAGAACTAAGAAGAAATTTCCTGTTACTTAGAACGGTTGACCAGTGGAACAACTTGCCTCCAGCAGTTGTGAATGGTCCAACACTGGCAGTTTTAAAGAAAAGATTGGACACCATTTGTCTGAAATGGTATATCCCTTAAATAGGGGGTTGGACTAGAAGACCTCCAAGGTCCCTTCCAACTCTATTATTCTATTCTATTCTATTCTATTCTATTCTATTCTATTCTATTCTATTCTATTCTATTCTATTCTATTCTATTCTATTCCATTCCATTCCATTCCATTCCATTCATTCCATTCCATTCATTCCATTCCAATCTATTCTATTCCATTCTACTCCACTCCACTCTACTCTACTCTACTCTACTCTACTCTACTCTACTCTACTCTACTCTACTCTACTCTACTCTATTCCTATAAAATAATGTAATGTGCCTTTTAGAAAAATTGACAATCAGAACAGTTTGATAGTGGAAACAATTATTCAGCAGAGAAGGTAGGTAGGCTTCCACTCATTGCATGCATTCAAGCAGATGCTACAGAATCATGTTGGTAGAGTATTTCACTTTGGATTCATGCTCTGAAAGAGGGCTGGACTCAATGGTTAAAATAGCCCTTTCCAACTGTATGAACCTTTGATGTGCCTGATTAATACTTTAATAACTAACAAAGGATTAATTAATATTGTATGTAAATACAATATTGTATTTACATACAATAATGAATACAATTCATAATGTTATAAGTATAAGTATAATCTTTATTATCATTGTACTTAAATGCAATGAAATTGGTACTGTACATTCAAATGATCAGCATGCATCAGCTCCAGAAATTATGAAGAACTGTGTATTCACATCAAATTTAATCTCTTCTATAGGAAATTTCATTGTGTATCTATTCCTTTTGAGCCTAAAATACTACATTCTAATATCAACATTTGATCCCATTCTTGGTCTACTATTTACAGTTAATTAATAGGGACTTCTTCTTCTTAAGACCTGGACACGTGTTTTGACATATTTCGATTTCTCTTTCGTATTAAGAAAAATCTAGAAGTTTTGCGCTCATTCTAAGCTAGTCTGCTTTTTAAAAGAAAATATTTTAGTTTTGTTTACTAAATTAAGGAGAAATGATATTCCCATTCCAGAATCATGTGCCATCAAGTCAAATCAGGTCTTGACTATAACAAGGCCAAGAGGACATGTGGCCAGATTTTGCTTAAAAATGTGGGATTGTTGTTGTTTTTTGGGGGGAAATTTTGCATGGGTAGTGTAGAAGCTGGCTAACTATGGGACATCACTGCTGCTATTATCAAAGAACCTTATTTTTGCAATATGAATAAACTTTTGATAGACAGTGATAATATATGTATCCAACAACTAATCAAGGAGAGTAGGAAATTAATCAAGGAGAGGAGCAACCTAGAACTAAGAATACATTTTCTGATAGTTAGAACAGTTAATCAGTGGGATGACTTGCCTCCCGAAGTTTTGAATGCTTCAAAACTGAAAGTTTTTAAGAAACAGTTGGACAACCATTAGTCTGAAATTCTATAACCCCTAAGCAGGAGGTTAGCCTGGAAGATCTCCAAGGTCCCTTCCAACTCTGTTATTCTCTTCTCTTCTCTTCTCTTCTCTTCTACTCTACTCTACTCTACTCTACTCTATTCTATTCAATTACATTGTTATACTATGCTATGCTATGCTATGCTATGCTATGCTATGCTATGCTATGCTATGCTATACTATACTATACTATACTATACTATACTATACTATACTATCTCCATTTGGCATAAGATCCAGAAAGAGTCTGATAGAAAACATAGCTACCTAATAGTTATTAACTATTAATGTAGCTACCGTTCTTAATTTGGTCTCATGCAATTTTAAAGCCATGGAGGCTACTCATCCTAAAAAATATGCTGCTGTGCATTATGCTCAGTGAATTACTGCTTTGTCAACATCTGATAAATAGTAGATTTATTGGATGAATCTTAGTTCTAGTATTGTTGCAGAAAGGGACATACAAATCTTTTCCTACTGTTCAGCATTTTATTTATTAAATAGGCTTTGATCACCTGGCATCTTATTTTCTATCGCTATTCTGATACCACTGTAGAGATACTCATGGAATCGACAGCCTTTCATTTAGAAACCATTTGAAGTCACAACATCACTGAAAAAATGACTTATGACCAGTCCTTGCATTTATGACCATTGAAGCATCTTCATGGTCATGTGATTAAAATTTGGGTGCTTGACAACCAGCATGCATTTACAACAATTGCATCCTGATATTGTGTGATTTCACTTGCGACTTTCCCACCGGTTTCTGATGAGCAAAGTCATTGGGGGAAGTGTTTCACTTAATAATGATGGTAATTTGCTTAACAATTATACAAATTGTATAATTGAGAATTATAGAAATAATAAAAAAGTTGGATATTTAGAAAAGACAATCAACTTCATGACACAGATCTGCAGTTACTTTGGTGTCTTGGAAAAATGATTGCTGAGATCCCACAACTTTCAGATTTTATGAAGGCCCATTTCCCTTTCTCCCAAAAGCTTACAATCAGGATATTTGAATACCAAATCTCTACTATTTGATTGATTATATGGTTTAGGTTTAGGTTTATTTGGATTTATATGCCGCCCTTCTCCAAAAGGACTCAGGGCGGATTATATCCTTTCATTTCTTTAAAAATTCAGGAAAGGGTATATGTGGATATATCCTGACCCCTATATGACACATGGGGAATCTTGAATTATGATAAATAAATAAATGAGGAAAGAAAGAAAGAAAGAAAGAAAGAAAGAAAGAAAGAAAGAAAGAAAGAAAGAAAGAAAGAAAGAAAGTTTTCATGGCAGAGAATAAACTTGAACTTGAACCAAAGGTGCTTTTTTCAAGAGGCAACTGGACTTTCTGGTTTTCCTTTGAAGATGTTTCACTTCTCATCCAAGAACCTTCTAAAGCTCTGACTGGATGGTGGAGAATGGAAGGATTTCTATTCCTTGCAGACAGCTGGTAATTTGCATCCATTTAGAGGGTCGTTGAAACACTTGGAGGTTAATCTGTGTCCTCTGGGTCACCTGAGTAGTGCTTCTGGTTCGTGAAGTCTGCAATTTCTTTTCCCCTTTGGAAATCCATTCCTGGAGAATTAAGAATATTCCTGGATGAGAAGCGAAAACATCTTCAAAGAAAAACCAGAAAGTCCAGTTGCCTCTTGAAATAAGCACCTTTGGGACAACCATGACCTGGATGACTGAGAATCTCCATAGACAACAAATATAGGCTTAACTATTCTTCTGACCTCTATACAAAACAGCCAGCTCATAAGAAGTCTAAGTGTTTGGTTGAATTTGGGCAGTTATGTGTGTTGTAGCAGGGTTTGTGTGAATATTCAGAAAAGACTCAGTTCTTGACTTCTGCTATCCAGAGCTTGTACATCCTGACAGATCTGATAAGTAGAAATAATTGGAGAAAAGGGGTCTCTAGTAATTTCCAAACATCACACTGAGAATCTCCAGACACTTGAACTTCTTACACTCCAGGTCCGACTTCCTAACTGTTGTGCAATGGTGGCTATCATGCTTTTTTTGCTATTGTCCCCTGCACCTGATCTTGATAGTCAATTTAGTACTGATGTTAGGGAAATCTTATAGAGAGACATTGTGTTGTACTGATCAAACCAATCCCTGGATCTGGAAAGTCAGTGAGTAACTTTCTTTCAGTCTCTCTCTCTCTTTTTTTTTGGGGGGGGGGGTGGAGTTCCTCGTGCTCTGTAAACTTGATTGTTTGCTTTTAGACATTCCATTACTCAACTTGGAACCATAATCAGTTGTGATGTAAACTGGATGTTAACCTTTGCAAGCAAACAATCAAGCTCAGAGAGCATCAATGACTCCATAGTTCAACTCTGAGGTACACATTTTCTCTTCTATTGAAGGGGTGTTTTTGTGAAGAGAAAATTGGAGCACTGTGTATAGTGCCTTAAGCACCTGGATGAAAATCGAATAAATAAATCTAATACTTAAATAGTCATCATGTTTTGTAGCTATTAATAGACTTTTTCTCCCTCCAAGTCAGACTTGAATAAATCCATGCATGCACTTTTAATTTATCCAGCCTTTTAAATGCAAATTACATATCTCTACTATGTAAAGTCCCTCTATTTCTGTGTCCCGATGAATTCTGAAAGTTCTGAGCAAAGATAATGAATATGATGAAGATGACACATTATAATTTTATAAAGCTTTATCTCAATATTGGGAGTCGATTTACAATTCTTTAGCATAAGTCCTTTATTTAACACTTCTTTCCTAAAGAATAGAAAAGGCCCATCTTGTCATTCTTTCTCACCATTCCAATTTAGAGAAGTGCAAAATTATGCAAAATAATGCACAATAGTTTCCTATTTTGTTTTTATGGGAAAAAAGTCTTTTCTGGAGCCTTTTGAAGGAGTTAGTGGCCTTGGTGACTAACTAGGGATTTCTGATCCCGTTAAAAATGTTTGTCTTATTTGTCTTTTTCTCATTCAGGTTATCTGGAATGAATATCCCACCTCCAGTTATCAGCAACAAAAACTGGCTAAGACTTCATTTTGTAACAGACAGCAACCACCGATATCGTGGATTTAGCGCCCCTTATCAAGGTATATTTAATGAAAACCATTTTTCCTCCTTCTCTCAGACTTAAAAATGAAAGTGGGGGTTGGGGTTGGGGTGCAAACAAATATACCACTCATTAAAAAAAAGGAGAAAAAACTTCCTTATCTGTAAGTTCAGAGATGCAGAAACTGGCATTCTCTATGAGCAGACAAAAACTGCATTCAATGCTAAGGTTTACTTGCCCTGCAAATACCACATATTTAAGAGCGACTTGGATCCGAAATATGCAGTTTATTCTGTGCTATACTTTTAAGCATAGTTATCCTGCTATGGTCAATGCTTATTTGTGTACAGCTAGTCCTTGACTTACAACAGTTCATTTAGTGACTATTCAAAGTTACAGCTGCACTGAAAAAAGTGACTTACGACAGTTTTTTGCAGTTACAATCTTGGCACAATCAAAATTCAGATGCATGGCGACTGGCTCGCATTTATTGACCGTTGCTGTGTCCCAAGATCATGTGATCCCTTTTTGCGACCTTCTGATGAGAAAAGTCGATGAGGAATCTAGATTTATTTAACAACTAGGTTACAAAATTTAACAACTGCGGTGATTCACTGAACAACTGAAGCAAGAAAGGTCACTTAACAAATTGTCTCACTTCACAACAGAAATGTTGGGCTCAGTTGTGGTTGTAAGTCAAGGGCTACCTGTAATTGCAGCATTATTAAGTAGAGCTCTTTTGTTGAATAGAATACATTTCATTGCCCACAGTAGCTTTTTACTTGTTTACTAACCAGTTTTTTTTTAATTTATTTATTATCTTCTATTAAATATGAATAAATTTGCATGAAAAGAAAAAAAAATGTTTAAAGGCTGCCACAACAATTTTGCCAGGTTTTTTTTTTGTTTGTTTGTTTTGTTTTTTGGAGGTTGAAACACATCAAAATATTTGAAATAGCCTTATCCGGATGCAAAAAAGCCTGTTCAGATGTGAAAGGATTAAAAAGAAAATCCATTTTAGGCTTCAATGGGAATTAGCTTGAATTCAAACAGTCGGACTACCCCCAGGGAGTATATCAAGCAGTGTTATTTCTTTTTTCCCCTAAGTTTCCTACCCCATTATTTTTACTTGTTTAAAAAAATTGGTAAATTACAAATTTAGGTTTTGTAAAGCATGCACTTGAGAAAAAGTTACTATTTTCTGATGGAATGTAATGACGAGGCTTTACATCTGTTCAAAACTTCAAAATAGCTGTAGCTTTATATGAGGATAAGTCACCTTCACAAGTACTTTGCAGAATCCCCTAACCAACTTGAATTTTAAACTACCTATAAAAGTAACTTCTCATATGGTATTGGATATCTGCAAAATAAAACCATAGAGAAATACAAGTTCCAATAAATATACGTGATTGCCGTCATTTGTCCCTTGATAGCATTTGCAATTGAAGTGGAAAAGTTAACAACATAAATTATGACTTTATTGTATATTTGTGTTTAAGTTGCATTCCCTACTAAATGCATTTTAAAATGACAGTTGTATACATGCTTAATTCGACTGAACTCAGAATTACTGTTAAATCTGTAAAAAAATATTATTAAAGTAATGTGGCCAACATCACCAAAAGGATTCCTGCTTAGTGGGACTTTGCTTTCTTAATTCCTGCAAATTCCAGAATCTGCTGTGCAATAGTTCAACAACTTTTCAGAGCAGTATTGAGGTGTTCAATATGAGGTGATTTTTAAAAAAAAACATTTCTAATGGATCCATCACAACTTCCACAGAGTTATAGCATTAATATGAAGTAAATAAAAGACTATATTAATTAACGAGCCCGAACAGAAACAGGGATATGATGAATTTTGTTGTAAGGTATTCATCAACTTACAATTGAACCCAAAATGTCTGTTGGTTAAGCAAGACAGTTGTTAAGTGAGTCCCACCCCCCCATTTTCTTGCCACAGTTGTTAAGTGAATCACTGCAGTTGTTTAGTTAAGTAACATGGTTGCTAAGTGAATCTGGCTTCCCCATTGAGTTTCCTTGTCAGAAGGTTGCAAAAGGGGATCACATCACCCAGGGACACTGCAACCTTTGTAAATACATGCCAGTTGCCAAGCATCCAAATTTTGATTGTGTGACCATGGGGAATGCTGCAATTATTGTAAGTGTGAAAAACCTTCCTAGGTTCCTTTTTTCAGTGTGATTTTAACTTTGAACAGTCACCAAATGGTTGTAAGTCAAGGACTTTACATAAGGTTGTTGATTTGTCACCTCATATGAAAATTGAAGACCTTTTTTTCCCCTCAGTTGGCAAGCTGATGATTGCAAGTCTTTATTTTCAATATAAAGTTATAATATATATAAAAAAACAATATGAATGTATTTTTATTTCAGTGGACACGTTCTTTTGTACTTCAGGATGAGACAATAGTCAGCAATGCAACTCCTAGTATAAATTAGTTTAATTAGTAGAATCATTACTCGTGCCCTAGCTAACTGATCAGTAGAAGAATAACCTAAATTATTGGAATTCAAAATTAACATTTTATAGTTGCTTTAGTATTATACTGAATGAAAATATAACAGTCCTGCTAATTATAGAAGCATTCTAACTATTCTTCCAAGTTTTCTAAATAGTATATAGAAATACTATAAGTTTAAAATATACCAATTAATGATTTTAGAAATAATTAAGTTCTCTATATAAAGTGACCCATTTATATATAAAACATTAATAATATTTTTATTATTACATAATGTAATCAGCTACTGAGTATCCCATCCATAAATAGCTTTACTATTACGTATACATTAACCCTTGTACAACATTCATCTTTTCTGAAATATTTTAGAGTTTAGATGATCGGGGCTAATGTTATGTATTCTTTCCTGTATTTGCACACTTTATGGGCAAATATTTTGTATTTACCTAGCCATAGCCAGCTATACCATTGATTTCACCTATTATTCAATTTCTTCTTTATTTACTCACTTTCATGACCCTCTGCTTAGAGAATGCTTCCATGTATGGGGAGAAGCATTTGCAGAAACTGAAAATAAGCCAGTTATTGTTCTAGATTATACATCTATTCTACATTCATTCTCTCATGTTGTCTCTGTTGGGGGGAAACGGTTACTTTATTTTTTTAAGCAAAATAAAATTACATTATAAAACAAAAGGAAAACAACTTACTGTAAATGAAACTCTGTGGAAAACATGTAAAATGCACAGATGAAAGAGCAAATAAAATCCTTATAACTTAGGATCAAAGATCAAAGAAAGCAAAATAACATTGATTTCAGAGTTTACAAAATGATCATGTCCTGGAGCTAAAATATTTCAAATCATACAAAACAGATATTTTAAAATAGTTTAAGTAGGATTTAGCAATACTGAACTTAGTTACAGCACATTTGTTAATGTATGTATGGTATTTTTTCCCCACGAAGAAGAATAGTGAGTCTATTATGGCATCTTAAATCTTCAATCTCCCCTTAGTGTATTTCAGTAAGACCATATGAAAGGGCATGGCATTTCAAGGATTTTCCCATCCAGATTTTTTTTCCCTTTATTATTTCGGTAATGTTATAATAAACTATATTAGGCATATTCTGCTGTGTTGGATATTTTCTGAAACAAAATGTGGTTATTGCAGCATCTTCTCTGCAGCTTTGTTGGTAGACTTCATATTTGGCTTTATTCCCTTTCCACCATGAAGGTTAATTCACCAGCTGGGAGTGAGATTATGAATAATCCACATTTGCTTGGGAAATCAAAGTCTTGCCACATGTCATTCTGCTGTTTAAATCCATGTTATTTTTATTTATTTATTTTACTCTCTCTACCTTCTTTTTTATCCTTAAGACAATGAGTTTCTGTTAGCTTCTGCTTTCTCATAAATTTTCTATCTCCTGCCTCTCTGTTGTATCACAATGTTGCTACCTTCTTACTGAATAATTGTGTCTTATGAATTAGAGAGAGTATGAATTTAGCTTCACAGTAAACATCATGTTGGGTGGGACTACAATGAAGATGTAAGAAGAAGGGAAACAAAAATATGTGTGCAAGTTGAAGAACTGGCATTTTCTGTTTTCCCTTGGCAAGCACAAACCAGTAAATAGTCCCTATAATGGTGATGAAAGGCCATACAATGTAAGGAACTAAAATATGAATTGCTGCCTTTTTACACTGAGGCCCTGATATCTGTAAAATAGGAAAGAAATAATTCATTCACAGTAGCTTTTTTCTTGTTATAAGACTATTTTTCTTCTTGCTATATTACTTTAACATCTAAAGACAGACCACTATCTATACCAAAAAAAGATATCTCCCAGAATTCAAATACTGTTTCCTTAGATTACAAAAATTGACTCTTTTAAATTATTAAAATAATAGGAAAGGACATAATATCATCTCATAAATTAGTGCTATCTATGAATGAAATATTAAGTTACAGGCAATAGGATCCAATGAAACAAGATGACAGAATTTCTATTCTGGATGGATGGATGGATGGATGGATGGACGGACAGAGGGATAGATGGATGGATGGGTGGGTGGGTGGGTGGGTGGGTGGATGATTGAATGGGTGGATTGGTGGACAGATAATATTTATTTATTTTTCCCTATATATGCACACATACACACACACACAGAGTATGTGTGTATGTGTGTGTGTTTAATCTGTAGATATCTATCCATAGATCTATAAGATTAAACAAACTGACCATGGAAGTAATATATTTGGTTGCAGAACTAAAATGCATTGGTAGGGCCTACTGGTTCATGTAGATGTATACCAAAATGTATGTCTAAATAAATAGATAGTATCCAAATATTATTGGGAGTATTATTTCAGAATTTGAACAAGCTTTAAAAGAAGAGAAATTCAAAAGAGGTGTGAGAGCCTATTGGTTAGTGAGCAAGTTAAGGATATGGCATTCCAAATAGACAGTCCATCACTGCAATAACTGGGTAGAAGGAGGTAGTGATAGGGAAAAAGGAAAAAAAAAACTAACCCACTGACTCTTCCTTCAGTTCTTATTTGGATCTAAAAGGGTGAGTCTTAAAATGGAACAGCTGCTTCCCATCCTCTACCTTTACATGTCAAGGACTGGGGTAGTATTTAATTAGTTATATCATACAACCTGCACTAAAACCTACTACACATTTTTTTGTAAGGATGGGCTGTTCACACTGCAGATTTCTCTAGGTCACGAGTGTCAAACTCGAGGGTCTCAAAATTGGCTGCCTAAGGCAACCTTTTCACTGTAACCAGTTGAGTAAAACATGCTTTGAAATCTATGGGAATTGTGTCTACGTGGACACTCTCAATTTGGAATCATACATTTTCTTACCTTGTGTTCAGTATCAAATCAATGTATCCAATAGAAGAAAATATACGTAGCTCAGGGTTGAATTGTGGAGTCCTTGGTGCTTTCGGAGCTTGGTTATTTGCTTGCAGACTTTAATTACCCAACAAGGTAACATCATCAATGCTAGTGGGCAAACAGGGAGAAAACTCCGTACTCATTAGCAGTGATAATATTACCTACTCAGTTAATGAAATATCCGCAACCAAAGAATCAAGGTCAGGGAGCATCAAGGTCTCCATAATCAATATATGTTGAAAAATTATGGCATTAAGATTACCCTTAATATAATTATCCTTAGCAAGCAAGCAAGCAATCAGCAACGCACCATGCCTGTCATATAATTATAAGATTAAAGCAGTTGTCTTACTTTTTTTTATTACCTGTTAATGAAACTGGGGAGGTAAAGACTATTTTTTTATAAGTCCCCCTCAAAAAAAAAAGTATGGATATGACAACAATACCCACAATGAAAAACAGAATTGAAAAACTGAAACAAATAACTGATTAAAGAGTTATTTGGTGGTGCTTGAGTTTCAGTAGGCAAGATTATTGGCCATAATTCGGATGGGGTAGAAATTTGTTCTGTTGGCAGTTTGGACAATTCCAACTATCATTCTGACAGAGTTGAACACTTTTATTACTGCAGTTGATAACTTTCTACTGCAGAAGACTCCAAGCAGCTTATAAATAATACAAAAAGGAAGTAAAATCAAACAATAATAAAAAAAGTTATAGCACAAACCAGACTAATAATAATAATTCTGTCTGCACGTGACCAAGCCTTAAGAACAAAGGGATATAAATCCAGAACTTGAAGAGAGAAGCAGGCAGCATCTGTTTGCCATCTCTGCAAAGAAGCTGAAGAAACGTCTACCTGGTCTACCTGGTTAGTTGCTACAAGAAGATCACACAGACTGACTATAAACACCGACATGATAAAGCAGCAACAAAATGCAGTGGAATATTTGCAAGATATATCACTTGCCTGCAAGCAAGAATGAATGAGTCCACAAAATAGACAAAGTAATAGAAAGTAAAGGGGTCAAAGTGTTCTGGGACTATTGAAAAGAGAAGCAATTGCCACAGTATGCCTCAAGACTTATCGGCTGTTGTTAAGAAAGGCAAAAAAGTTTGGATAGTGGATTTGGAATACTGCTCCAGAAAGAGCTGATTCCCTCTTCTCATTTGGTGGCCAAAGTCTTTGAATTTTGTCTTTAATATCTATCATTCCAAAGAACAGACATGGTTGATTTCCTTTAAGAATATAGGCATATACCTGTGTATAATATATGTAACTAATCATAGAATAATGTAATATGCACCATATGCAGAAATCATTTATACATTATACCATTACTTTCATTATGAGCTCTGAGAGATTAACAAAAACAATTACCATGTTTCCCCCAAAATAAGACAGGGTCTTATTTTTTTTGAAGCTTGAAATAAGCATGTGGCCTTATTTTAGGGGAGGTCTTATTATTTTTGAGGTGCAGGAGGTGATGAGCATGGTCACCTCATGGCTGCTGCTGTGTTGCAATATTTTTGGGGAGGGCTTATTTTGGGGGGAGGCTTATTTTAGCACATACGTTCAAAAGCCCGATTGGGCTTATTATCTGAGGAGGTGTTATTTTCGGGAAAACAGGGTAAACATATACATTTTTCCCTAAGTTGTATGGTAGTTCCTCCCTTCCTCTTTGTAAATATGTACATTCTTCATCAGAAGGAAGCAAAAGTGTCTAGGAAATGGGATAATGCAAGAAGTGATAATTTTGTAATTCTGGTGTGGTCTTCCAAAAATATTCTTTCCTTTATCATTGCCAACTTGAGCTTATTTAATGCTTTTAGTATTTAAAAGCATTTAAAAGCAAATCATTGCCATAACTTGCAGGTCTGTAAAAAAAGTATACAGTCTTCTATGCAAAATATTGACGGTCAAATTTGCTTCCTTGAACTTTTGAAAGTCACTGCTAAACTCAGGTAATGAACTAATGCAGAAAGTAGATTCATATTTTTCTGAGCTACCTAAGAGATCAATTTCAATCCACAAGGAAGCTTAAGGAGGTTTTGCCATGGTTAATGCTTGTTACAGCAAGGAATGCTAGTAAATGTTGAATGGCAATTTGTGTGTACAATGGAGTAAGCATGTTATTATCTATATCAATAGGAAGCCTATTTGAAAGTCCATCTGCATTCTGGTACAGGCATTCATATGCTAATAGATGGGAAAAAAATAGTGACCAAAGCTGTACAATGAATAAAAAAGCTTCCAGTTTTGTATATTAATAATTATAACAATCCATATTTCTCCATTAAGCCATTAAGGAATGACTTAATTTCAATTAAGATTCATTATCATATTCACTAGAGGTTCTCCTGTATCACTCCATTAAGTGCTTCTGGATATATGCATTTCTTGCCTTGCATTGTTGTAGAAGTGATGGTAACCAGCTGTGGTCTTGGTTACAATTCTTCATTATAGGTTGAGGTACCAATATTTGATTTACTTATTTGATTTATATCCCACCTTTCAATTCAATTTGAGGACTCATGGATGATGAATTGTAGGAGATGACCAGGCTGACGGAGGGGTCAAGCGTGTCATCAATCTTGAGTCTCTTCATGCCCATAAAAGATCTAAGTCCAACCCACTTTGAATTCCATTAACTCTTATCTTTTATCCAATCTATTTTGATTGTTAGTAATTCAGATTCTTATCGAGAGTAATTAGCAAGCAATAAATCTGTATTTATTTGAACCACCTTGCTTCCTGATTTCTTGCACCTGATATGAATAATAAAAGTCATAATAGAGAATAAAAAAAAAATAGTCAAAATAAATGAAAACAATTGCATAAAATGAACATTTCAGAGACTGGCAGAAAAGATACAGATCTTTGAAAAGATGCAAAGTGCACAATTCTTTGGAAAGCACATCCAACTATTTGGATATAACACCTGAGTTCTACTAAAATAAGATTTTGACAGGCATGGAAAAAGAGAATCAGGTCAAAGGTGTCCATTTTTCTGATGTAATTTTGTCCAACCCACTATTCGATTAGGTTTACTGAATTGAAATTTACAGGCCATATACATCAAATTTTGTGGTAAAAATCATTTGTTAATGTTGAGACTGTAGAAAGAGTGCAGAGAAGAGCAACAAAGATGATAAGGGGACTGGCAGCTAAAACATATGAAGAACGGTTGCAGGAACTGGGTAGGTCTAGTTTAATGAAAAGAAGGACTAGGGGAGACATGATAATAGTGTTCTGATATCTCAGGGGTTGCTACAAAGAAGAGGCAGTCAAACTATTATCCAAAGCATCTGAGGGCAGAACAAGAAGCAATGGGTGGAAACTAATCAAAGAGAGAAGCAAGAACTAAGGAGAAATCTCCTGAAAGTTGGAACAATTAATCAGTGGAACTTGTCTGTAGAAGTTGTAAATGCTCCAACACTGAAAGTTTTTAAGAAGATGTTGGATAACCATTTGTCTGAAGTGGTGTAGGGTTTCCTGCATAAGCAGGGAGTTGGACTAGAACACCTCCAAGGTCCCTTCCAACTCTGTTATTCTATTCTATTTTATTTCTTCAACTTGATAAGAAAGAAATTGTGTTCATTTTCTTTTTCAAAGGAGAACAAAAACAAAGGATTTTAATGGTGCCGTCAATTTATGTAAGTCATGAACAGTTTAGGATTGTGCATGTATGCCCCTGGATTTTCATGCCTCATATAAATCCATGTGGACACACACCATAAAGGAGGCTATAAGGGAGATGTAGGAGGTGATTTTATATTAGTAAATTCATCTACCTTATGATGATAACAAGTTGGAAAATACTACAAGAATGAATAGATAGATAGATAGATAGATAGATAGATAGATAGATAGATAGATAGATAGATAGATAGATAGATAGATAGATGATAGATAGATAGATATAGATTAGATAATACAATACAATACAATAGTAGAGTTGGAAGGGACCTTGGAGGTCTTCTAGTCCAACCCCCTGCCTAGGCAGGAAACCCTATACCGTTTCAGACAAATAGCTATCCAACATCTTCTTAAAGACTTCCAGTGTTTGGGCATTCACAACTTCTGGAGGCAAGCTGTTCCACTGATTAATTGTTCTCACTGTCAGGAAATTTCTCCTCAGTTCTAAGTTGCTTCTCTCCTTGAATAGTTTCCACCCATTGCTTCTTGTTCTACCCTCAGATGCTTTGGAGAATAGTTTGACTCCCTCTTCTTTGTGGCAACCTCAGATATTGGAACAATGCTATCATGTCTCCCCTAGTCCTTCTTTCTCTTAAGCTAAACATACCCAGATATAGATATAAATATAGATATAGATATAGATATAGATATAGATTACATCTGGTTCATAGAGAAAGAAACATTTTGAGAAACTAAACTAACAATTTGGATACTGAATAGGTACGAATCTATCTATCTATCTATCTATCTATCTATCTATCTATCTATCTATCTATCTATCCATCCATCCATCCATCCATCCACCCATCCATCCATCATCCAAACCCCTAAATTCTCTGCAAGTTTTATCACTGCAGAACAAAAGGTTAAAATAAGAAATAGTCATTGCTCTTCTGCCCTTTTTGTTTGTTGTTTTTTCAGCTAATTAATATTTTAAATATTAAAATCCTGCTATAATGAAATAAAGTAGTAGATAATGAACTGTTAGATCTAAATCCAAGAATGAACATGGAAGTTACTATTCCAAGTTCTTTATGGTTTCACACTCATAGAAAAATCTTGCCAGCCTGAGGACCCTAATATCTGTGTCAACAATATGCTCTATGAATGACTAGGGAGAGTCTTCACCCTCTTTCTCTTATACATAACCTCTGGACTAAGTTGCTCTTGCTCCTCTGGAATCCACTTTCTTTCTCCTGGAAATCCATCTCCTCACTGCATTCCATCCCATAAATATTTGAATGGCATCTACAACTCTTCCTTGATAATTCCTTGGATCTATGTATTTCAGTCTCTTACTGTATTCCAAAGTCTTCTTTCTTTAATTTGAAATACAGTTTACTCTATATGCTATTTAATACTAATGAACAAAAGTAAACTACAAACCAGTGTCATGTGCCAAGATTGTATTATATCAGTATTGAAAGACCTGTTTAATTTTCATCAATTATTCCCCAGTTTCACTTCAATAATTTAAGATAACCTTTCTGGCTTGACGTACCAATGGAGGAGACAGCAGGGGAAGAGGGGATGCTTTTGTAAATGCATCATCATGCACAACATACACACATGCTTGATCACCACTTCCATGACCCAGTTGCAAACAGGCTGCAAGTCAACACTGGGCTGCGGGCTGCGGGCTGCGGGAGTTGTGGACCCCTGGTTTAAGATCATCTAATTGCATTGATTATTTAGAATTTGAGATGTCATTTTCAGACCACGGATGCTAGTAGAAGCTTTCGTGCTATACATATGAAATGGAATTTTCCATTCTGCTTCATACAATGAAATATTGTTTCTGTAGATCTGTAGTTGTCCACAATCTCAATTTTTAGAATGGTGGCTAAGACATATCTTTTTAACTTTAACAACATTTTAGGGCTTTCATGATTTTAGGGTTGGATTTTTTTAAAATATATTGTCTTGGTGGATGTTTGCACAAAGCAAACATATATTGAGGAATAAACATGGCACACGTTTCTGGAGTTTGCTTTATCCATTTTATAAGAGGAAGCAATGATGGATGCTGTATAATCTTATGACAGTACAGATCAGGATAGTTGACAGAGGATGCCTTGAGAAAAGGATCCTACTTTTCTATAGCTACTTTAAAGAGCTCCAGACAGGAAAGACATTGAAGGTTTCCACTGCCTAGAATAGAACCAACATCCTTTTAAATAATCATGGTTAGTTAAATTAAGAAAGGGATAATAAGCAAAGCAGAACTATTTCAACAAGAGAAGCTTGGTGGGATTTTGGAGACAAACCTAAACATGTGGCCTTGCAACTAAAATGTGTCCCTGTGCATTTATTTTTTACATCATGCTTGCATGAAGAAAAGGGAGTGTACAATCCAATTATAGGAATACATCACTTTAACTTTCATGTAATCAGAACAAAGTCTTTGAGGTCAGGAAAAGTATACAGTTCAGATCTAGGAGTCTTCCAAAGGGCTTTTAATTCTTCAATGTGGCAGTATTTATTGTCCTTTATTGTTGTAGTCATCTTTGATAGGACTGGGAAGCTGTGATAGATATATACCTCTCAACTCCAAGACCTCAGATAGAGGGTAATGGGGACAAGAAAAAGCTGTTTGTATATTGAGGTGGTCTGACAGCTCAAATATTATCTCTTGATGGGGCTGTAGTTCCCTTTGGGTAGAAGATCTGTAATTTTGGATTCTTCCTGGACTACAGCTTCTGCTGAATGGGAAGAGACATCATGTCCAAGAGATCCCCTTTAATGAAGTAATTGGACTGAAAGGACATTATGAGGGTGATTCATGTCTGAAGATTGATTTGGACTACTGCAAGGAAAACTCCGTGGTAGTGTCTTGAAACCCCTTGGAAGCTATTATTGGTCCAGAATGCAGTAACCTGACTGTTGGCTGATGCATATTGGCAGAATCATATGGACTCATGCTTCAGCACTTGCATTGGCTTCCTGCCGGCCTCTGGCTGCAATTTGATTTTATCGATTTTGTCCTACAGAACATTTATGATTTAGTAGAGGTTTAGCACTAAGGTTTTCAACAGTCTCCTCCAACCCAATTCTTATTCAGCTCACCTTATTCTCTCATCCCAGAAGAAACTGCTACCAAAGTCCCCATTTCGATAAAATGGACACTATGGATCCTGTTTATTTGTAAGGACTCCTGTATTATAAAAAGCCTCCCTCTGGAAATCAGATGAGTCCTTACATTGACAATTTTCCATATATATATTTTAAATGAACTTTTTTTTTCCGGCTTATGGAAAATGGAATGAAGTTGTTATTATTTAGTTTTTATTTTGTTGTAGTTACAATACAATGCAATACAATATAATAGCAGAGTTGGAAGGGACCTTGGAGGTCTTCTAATGCAACCCCCTGCCTAGGCAGGAAACCCTATACCGTTTCAGACCAATAGCTATCCAACATCTTCTTAAAGACTTCCAGTGTTGGGGCATTCACAACTTCTGGAGGCAAGCTGTTCCACTGATTAATTGTTCTAACTGTCAGGAAATTTCTCCTCAGTTCTAAGTTGCTTCTCTCCTTGGTTAGTTTCCACCCATTGTTTCTTGTTCTACTGATGTTGTCAGTTTTCCATTTTTTTACTGTTGTAAATGTGTTACTGAATTGCTCATACCTTTTCTGAAGAAAGAGAAGAAGAAAAAAATCATGGTTGGCTGTATTCTGTATGAGTAATGCAGAATAATACAGAACACAAAATATATTGTTAGCCCTTTGTGGCAGACCGGACTAGGATGATATATTTATGACTACTAATGCTACTTATTATAAGATTTACAGTGCCAAAATTTTGCAAGTCTGCCTGTGCTTTCCTCTCCCTCTCTTTAGCTTTCTCACATTACATTTCTGCCCCACATTCAAATTTCTTTTATCAGGCTATTGTCCTAGTTTGCATCTTTTCCTCCTGCTCCTCAAGGTTATTCCTATTGGCAATACACACTCACACACACACTCACACACTCACACACACTCACAAGCTTTGTGTTCACAAAGAAGAAAGAATTGAAAACATTAAAGCCATTCCATTCAAGGATGCCAGTCTAAAATGGTTCTGCAAATCTATACTAGCCTAGGTTTTCTTGAGGGGGAAAAAAAAAACGGTGCAGATTAGATAATGCAGAAAATTGTTCTGTGAAATAGAATGAAATGAGGCGCACAGAAATAGCAGATGTTATGGGATGATTAGAACATGATGGAACACAACATTTGGTGTGTGCCATTGTTTTCCTCCCATATCAAGCTTGTAGTCATCAGTACTGTATATCCTGCGGCCAGTTAAAAGGACAGTCAGTTTCTCAGCAGGATGTTGTTTTCATGCAGGAAAACATCTTCTTCAGCAGATTGTAAGGATGTTTTTTTTTTAAAAAAAAAAGGTGTTCGTGGTAATCCTTTAACATATCACAAGGTACGTTTATGAAGATTAATCATATGGTAATATGGAGTTTCTTAGCCTTAAACAAATTTAAGGTGTGTGGATTTCAACTTCTGGAATACCCCAGCCAGCAAGTATCTTTTTATGCCATAAGCCACCCACAGTCACTTCAAAATGAGATGGGAGGCAAATACATTTAATAAATAAATAAATAGTTGCTAAGGTTGAAAAACATCACTCTAATACCACATTTCAATGTTTATTAGTAGTGGGAAAACTCTTTTTTTTCCCACTTCCCATTATTCATTTGTTTCCAGAAGGGGGTAAGTGAGGAGTAGTTACTGAAATTTGCTTCAAGATGAAAACTCACCAAATACCATTGTGACACAATCAGCACAGGTTTGTATTGTAATGTCATATCACACTTTTTTGTCATTTTGATGTCCTGGTTAGATACAGACACCTAAGACTATGAAATGGGAAAAAAATTGTTGAGGCTTATTTAAACCGAAGTGCTCTAGAAACTTTAGCTTAAACCAGGGGTGTCCAAACTTGGCAACTTTAAGACTTGTGGACTGGGGAATTCTGGGAGTTGAAGTCCACAAATCTTAAAGTTGCCAAGTTTGGACACCCCTGGCTTAAACTCTTACTCTGTTTATCATCATCTCCTTTTAATGACCCCATTATCCCTTGCTGGGATGGAATCAGGGCATTTGAATGGAGCTGAGTGTTTACTGGCCAGATGCCCTTCCTGTTGCCAGTGCAGAGTTTTGTTTAGCAGATATATTCTCATTTTGCCCAGAGAGAGAGGCAGAACTCACAGCCTCCTGATTGTGAGGCAAAAGCTCCACCTCTAGGCTACCACACCAAACTCTTTCTCTGTTTCTCATACTGTCAAATTCAAATACTTCCTAGCTATTTATTAACTTTATATTTGCCTACGCTTCATGTATTCCTCCTGTTTCTTTTTGCTAAGAGCTCAGAAACTTAAAATAGACCTATGAAGTAGGTTAGCTTACATGAGTATGGTTTCCTCAAACATCTCGCTTTGACTACATGAATTTTGTTAAAACACTATTTCTGATCTGGAGAGTGCAAAAGGTTAGCCATTTTTAATCTCTCGAAGTGCTTGCAATTTTTCTGCCGTCATTTTTAAGTTTAAATATATTCTTTCAAAACTCTCTATAAACATCCATATTTTCCATCACCCCAGTTAACCATTCTTTCTCTGATTCTGCAGTATTTCTTATCTTTTGATTTCTGATGCAATGAAGTCCAAAAGTTCTGATCCAAAAGACAGCCACCCTTTAGATAGTTATCAGTGCCGTAGCAGGCATGGATTCCTGCTACTGTATAAATAGTCCTCGACTAACAACCTCTCTTGCTCAATGATATGGTCATTAAGTAAGTTGTGCTCAGTTTTAAAATCTTTTTTTTTTTTTTGCCAAAATCATTAAGCAAATCCAGCTTTCCCATTGATTTTGCTTTTTCAAATCATCTGTGAAATGGCAAACAAATGGCCCTAAAACTATCATAAATTCATGCCTATTGCCTATTTGACCATGTGACACTGGACATTCTGTGATATTCATAAGTGGGGACAGACCATGGCTTTTTTCAGTCATTAAATGAATGAACATAAGTCAAAGATGGTTTACAGGAATATTGCTCCCAATAATCTGGGTCATCACTTTAGTGACTTCCAAAGGATGGAAGGCAGAGTCAACTTTGAGCTGGTCAGGATCGAACTCCTGGCAATGGGCAGAGTTGGCCTGCAATCGTGCCACAATGACGGGTATGTAGGTTATGCCAATTTTTGTGCTTTCAATTCCTCTATCTCACTCTCCAAAAGAGAACAAAGGAAGCATCTAACTGTTGATTTGCATCTATTGTCAGGCCTGCTACTACTGGGTAAAAAGAGAAATTATTGTTTGAATCTTATGAAATTTTCCACAAAGTAAGATTCAATAAGATTAGCAAATATACTTTTTGAGCAAAAATGTATAGAATCCTATGCATTTATTAGACATGATTAAGAATTACCAGCAGATGTAAAGTGCAACATAGGTTCGGAAAGATTTGGGATTTGTTTTTTAACTTCCCTAATAAAAATCTTTTTTACCAATTATTTTGGTTTCTGATTTTATTTTGCTTTCTGTTTAGCCTTCAGCTAGAGAGAATATTATAAGAAACATTAAAAGCTTCCTCTTTGGGAAACAGAGTTTCTGTTGGCAAATATATATCTTCCTAGCATCATTAGACTAAGAAAGCATACTGACATTACCAAAGTCATTCAAAATATGATTTGACAATACAGTGTCTTGACTTATTTCTTCTTGCCAGTGATTATACTTTTAGAATAAGAGGCTCAAACTCCTCATACAGAGATGCAATCTGATGCATTTTTTGACAATATTTTTTTCCCCTGAGCACAAACTTCAGTGTATTTAGATTCTTTCTAGTATTAACAGGCAACATTTATATTTATTTCTATAATTAGTTTGCGTACTTGCTGATAAAAACAACAACACCTATTCGAAAATCCAGTGGTTCAAGCAGGTGTGCAATCATTCAATAATTTGGTCTTCTTTTGTACATTTGGTTTCAGTTTTAGCTAATTTGAATTAATTTGAACAAGTATTTTCTCCTTTACTTTTGTCCTTTTGTTGGTTAGTTTGTTTCTGTTTGCATGCCCACACCCAAAACAGTGTAATTTAAACCTTTTATAAGTAGTCCTTAACTTACAAGTACCTGCTTAGCAAACTTTTGAAGTTACAACAGTCTTCCAAGGGGTAGTTGGGTTCAGAAGTTCCAATTGCCACCCAGTCCCCTATAGTCAGGGTTAGGGTTTTGGATGCTTAACAAATGACCTGCATTTATGGCCAATTCCAGGGTCCCACAGTCACATGACTGTGTTTTATGACATTTTCGCCAAACTGGTACTTACTTTCAGTTTTCGGCAAAACCAGTCCATAGCAAACAATCAATTCGCTTAATGATTGTAGTGGTAGCCTAACAACAACTGCAAAAAAGGTCAGTGACTGTGTGTTTGTATGTTCCAACACAACTCTGGAATGCCTCGAGCAATTTCAACAAAGCTTGGTACACAGATGACTTACTCTCTGGAAACAAATATTGTGAGGGTAAGACACCACTAAATCCCCTTGGGGTATGTGTTCTGTTAAGATGCAGCCTGTTGTGCCTTAAATGGATTCTACTGTACTGCCATAAAATGGCTTCTATTGTGCAGCACAGAGGAGTTGCCATGGTAATGGCTTCACAGTCCTCCACTAGGGAGCTCCCTCTGGTAAGGGGGAAAATCCAACATTAGAAATTATGTTTTTTTACGGCCATTTTCCCGCTATAAATAAATACCGGGTTATTGGCAACACCGGGTTATTGGCTAGTGACAAATAAATGTATGCCAGTCATCCTTAAAATTTCAAGTTAATCATGTATTCCTATTTATTGTCTAAAAATAAACATATAGGCTGTGAGAAAACCCCAAAAAACTATGAACAGCACTTTTAAATTAAAAATGAGTTTGTTCCATCTAATTGTTGATTGGAAAGGGTGCATAAACCTACATCCACGCTTCATCATAACTTTTTGAAGAACTCCAAACCAGTAACTGGTATTTTCTGTATTCTGCACACACAAACTCATTCCGTACCTCAAGGACGTTATTCTGAGCATAAGGGCCCATCTAGGCTCCATTCAGTACTTGGTCTAAGATTTTAGCTTGAAACTGTTTCAAAGCAGCTGGTATTAATTCGCCTCCTTTCATAAAATAGAACCATTTAATTGCATTTGCAGGTCTTAATGCTGTCCAGGACACACAATAATCTCAGACAGCATATCACAATCATGTTCCCTTGAAGTGAAAAAAAAATGTCTGCCAGGTGTTAGAAGGTGTGAACATCTTCAGTTGGGTTCTGCCTCTATGAATTTTAACTTTTGGGGAGAAGAATGACGTTGGCGTTTTGGAACTTTAGGACCCATCTATTTTCCTTGCACTATTGAACTGTAGCATCCGTTGCCTTTTTGAAGGAGGAAGAAGGACTGTGTTGCCTTTTTGAAGGAGGAAGAAGGACTGTGTTGCCGCATAAAACAATATTGAAATGTTGTGACCTACAAAACTCACACCCAATCCAATTATATGTGCAAAGGAGGCAATCTTGTTATTGGCTCCTTACTGCTAGTTTAATTTGGGATGCAATTATGTATAGAAAATCTCCCGCTTTTCTGGGTATAAGAAACATGAAATCCAAGTGCAGTTCAGGGGTGGGTTCCTGCCAGTTCTAACCTGTTCTATAGAAGAGGTTCCACCAATCTACAGTGCCATTTAGAACCGGTTCCAGCTCCCTCCCCCCACCCGTACACACATCATCAAGATGAAGAGCGAGAGGAGCTGGGAGTTGAAGTCCACAAGTCTTAAAGCTGTCAAGTTTGAACACCCCTGGGGCTTTTTTTTCTAAAGGGTTAGGGGTGCAAGGGTCTTGTAACTTGACAGCTTTAAGACTTTCACACTTTAATGCCAGAGTTCCTGACCCAACATGACTGGAGGAGGAATTCTGGGAGTTGAAGTCCACAAGTCTTAAAGCTGTCAAGTTT
Organism: Natrix helvetica; assembly: GCF_964273705.1. NCBI lineage: Eukaryota > Metazoa > Chordata > Lepidosauria > Squamata > Natricidae > Natrix > Natrix helvetica. Next base: position 150,978,652 of record NC_138550.1, on the reverse strand, counting down.
GAACACCCCGGGGTTATTTTTTTCTAAAGGGTTAGAGGTGCAAAGGTCTTGTAACTTGACAGCTTTAAGACTTGCGTGCTTCAAATGCCAGAGTTTCTGAGCCATCATTTTGTTGCTAAGTAAGAGAGTTGTTAAGTGAGTTTAACCACATTTTACAAGTTGGCCACACCCACCCAGTCACATGGCTGGCAAGCCACTCCCACCCAGTCACATGGCCGGCAAGCCACTCACACCTGGTCACATGGCTGGCAAGCCACTGCCACAAAGCAGGCCACACCTACAGAAGAGGTTCTAAAAACATTTGAAACCCACCACTGGCGCAGTTGCTCAGCCACCTCTCAAACCAGCAATAGCCAGCAACCGAATCCTGAAGTCAGTTATCATCTGCCTCAAATTGTTGAACACAATTGTAATTACCCAGCTCCAATTGCAGTTAGGATTTTGGTTTGACTTGCTTTGCTCTGCTTTTTTATGAAACGAGTCTCCAAAAGCTTCAATTACTTCAGGCAGTATAATGACTTTTTTTGTTTGCAATGAATATTAAAGTCACATACCGAGATTATATTTCATCTTTCTCTGCTCTGTTATGCAGCCAGAGTTTTTCAATCGGCATCAGGGATTTCCATGGAGAAGCTTCTAGCATTATCCAGTTGTAATTGGGTCCTATTCAGTACTCCTGATTGAAAAGATCTTTGGAGGGTTTTTTATCACCACTGATCCCCAGAAATGCCAGATGAAAAAGATTTCACATACCAACCAGACAGGGGACACAATTTATTATCTATTAGAATACAGAATTGGAAGGGACCTTGGAATTCTTTTAGTCCAATCCTGGTAAAGTAGAAGACCCTATACCTGTGATGGTGAACCTATGGCATGGGTAACACAGGTGGCATACAGAGCCTTATCTGAGGGTACACAAGCTTAGCTCCACCGCACATGTACGCGCACCTCCTGTCGGCCACCTGATTTTTGGGTCTCTGCTGCACATGCGCAGGTGGGTGGGGCACATGTAGGAGATGTGTATGTGTGTGCAGGGGGTGGCAGGGATGGAGGTTACGCCCCCCTCAACCTAAAAGCCATTTTTGGCCCCAGGAGGCTTCAGGGAGGCACACTAGGCCCAAAATGGGGGTGCAGGGGGTTACTGCGCATGCATGGTGGGAAGGGTAAGCATGGGGGGTCACGTGTGCATGTGTAGGAGTATGGGGCAGGATGCATGTGTTGCACACACTGTGAAGGTTCCAAGAGTTGCCCTAATTAATTTACGAGCCCAGGGATGAAATTCAAAGTAAAACCATTCATTTATTAGGACTAACATCTTAGCACGGACTTCTGTGTAGCTGAAACCAAATCACATTTAATGGCGTCTGACCTTTACCCCTGTGCCCCCTCCCCTCTGGCTGAGGTCATTAATCACATTCTCTAACGGGATGTTAAAGCAGGGTTCTAGACATGCGCATTCACATCCCAGTACAGAAATATAAGACTTTTACTCTGGCCAAAACTATGCATGGAATTTCCCTCCCCTTCTCAAGGTGATAGTAGTCATGGAAACGCCTTAGGCATTGACACGCACATTGCATTATGGGTGTGGGCAAGCATGTACACACTTTTGGCACGTGACAACAAAAAGGTTAGCCATCACTGCCTATACCAATACCATTCCAGACAACAGCTGTCTGGTCTCTTTTTTAAAAAAATAAAGCGATGGAGCATTTGCAACATCTGGAGATAAATCATTTGCAATTTTCTGGAGGAAATTGTTTGCAATTTCAGGTGAAATAAGGGGTACAGTCATTAAATACTAATTTACCTCAAAGATCGACCTTAGATGAATAAAATGTATTCTTAGGGGAAGATGAATAATTAAAATAGTATATAATTTTATTACATCTCTAAACTATTTAAAAGACAAGGTATCCAGAGCAGTAGGAGGCAACACTATTGTTTAATAAAGTAAGAAACAAGAACCCAATCAAGGGACCAATAATGAAGAAACTATACTTCAACCAAGATTGGGTATATGTAGGTCACACTATTATGTATAAACCCCACACTCTCTTACACTATAATAGTATGTAGTCTGGTAATGAAACATGTACAAGAAAATAGCCAAGAATATGCAAAATGCAACAAAATGCAAGCAAAAACAATAACTCATACAACACTGGAGACCTCAAAAGAATATTCTGTACTATGTAAAGTGATTCAGGATTGGAAAAAAATGTTGTTACTAACATACAGGAATTATATATGTGTACACACACACACACACACACACACATATACACGTGGTCGGAGCTTCTGTCTTTCTATAAATCTTGGTGTGTGTGTGGAGTGCTGGCTTTGTTTCAATAAGTGGAATGATTGGTTGTGTGATTGTATCATGATCGGTAGATTGATGCTGATTGGTGCCTGGCTGTGTGTCCGTTGTTGTTTCGTGTTGTAACGGCCTGGGTCGTGGGTGGGGCTCGTTTGTTGATTAGGGCTGGTTTCCAGATGTCTGGTAGGCGGGAGGTATCATTATGTTCATTCATGTTGTGGGGGTGTTTCTATATTTCGATAGCTTCCATAATTATTCTCTTGTTGAAGTGTTCAGTTTTGGAGATTAACCTGGTTCCTTCAAAATTGATTTCATGTCTTGTAGCTTTAAGGTGCTGGAAAAGGGAGGAAGTTTTTTCTTTTTTTCTTATTGCATTCTTGTGTTCTGCAATGCGTGCATTTATTCTCCTGTTCGTTTGTCCTATGTATGTTGTAGGGCAGATTTTGCATGGTATTTCGTAGACTCCTTGGTTTTCTAGTTGGATTTTGTCTTTTGGGTTTCTTAAGATGTTGGCTCTTTTTTGGTCAGTGTTGAAGGCTGTCTTCATATTGTGTTTGTGGATAATTTTGCTGATTTTATCTGTGGTGCCTTTGATGTAAGAGAGGAGGGCGATGGCATTGTCCTGTTCTGTGTCTCGGTTTTTGCAGGGAGTCTCCCTCTGGATTAGGTTGGTAATTGTTTTTCTTTGGAATCCGTTGGAGATTAATATGTTTGTGTGAGTGTGTAATTCAGTTTTCAGGTGGTCTTTGTCAGCTAGGCGTTTGGTTCTGGAGATGAGTGTCTTGGCTACAGAGTTGATTTGTGCAGGGTGGTGATGGGATTGTGCGTTTAAGTAGCGGTTGGTGTGTGTTTTTTTCCGGTAGATGGTGTGTCCTAGGGAGCCATTGGGTTTTTTGTAGATTAGGACATCCAGAAAGGGAAGTTGGTTGTTTGCTTCTATTTCCATGGTGAATTGTATTTTGGGGTTTAGGCTGCTGAGATGTGTGAGGAAGTTGTCCAGTTTTTCTTTCCCGTGTGGCCAAATCACAAAAGTGTTATCAACATATCTCTTCGTGCACCTCTCCTTCACAATTCTCTCTAATGTGGTATGATAAGAACAGCACCCTTCATTGGGTTTTAACTTGGTGTTATAGATCCCAGGAAAGATAGTTGCATAATTGAAACAAAAACAAACAAAAGGATACTTATAGGCATTCAGTGATTTCCTTCTAAAAGAATGGAATATCCTATTAGGGATACATCATGCTGAAGAATGGCACACTCAATGGAAACTGCAGGAAAGTAACTTCAGGTTAGATATTATAACAGTGGTCCTCAACCGTCCCAATGCCGCAACCCTTTAATACAGTTCACCATGTTGTGGTAACTCCCAACCATAAAATTGGTGTCTCAGTTCCTAAGACCATCAAAAATATGTGTTTACCAATGGTCTTAGGCAACCCTTGTGAAAGGGTCATTCGACCCGCAAAGGGGTCCTGACCCACAGGTTGAGAACCACTGTATTAGAAGTTTTTTTCTGATGTTAAGAGTTATCAATCAATTACATTATAGTGTGGTATGTTCCCTTCACTGCAAGTTGTCAATCAGAGGATGGATAGCCATCTGTCTGGAATTATGCAGGACATACTGCAGAAACCATAGTGTTACTTTGTTTTTGTTTATATATATAACATATAACCACATGTATACTATTACATAGCCAACATCATATTGTATTATTAAATGTTTACATCAATTCATCTTACCATCAACTCCCAAAAACAATTATCGGCTCTTCTGCTCTCCATACACAATATTTGTACCTTATCCATCACTTTCTTCTCCCTTTCTCCTCCTCCCTACCTCCTTTCTTCCCTCTGTCATCCTTCTCTTCTCTACTTCCCTTCCTCTCTCCTTCTCCTCTCTCCCCTTTCCACTCCTTCTTTCTCTCCTCCCACCCCCTGCCCTCTCTCCTATCCCTCTCTTCTTCTCTTACCTCTCTACTCTACTTCACACTCTTCATCTAATTTACTTGGTGTATTTCAGCTACTATATATTACTATAAATGTATACTTTTTTCCTTTCTTTTTTTAAAAAGGAGGAAGATATATGTTAACTTTAAAATTAAATATGTATATTGAAAAGGAATTATAAATACCATCAACATAAAATGGAGCTTTCTCAGAAGTGTTGCTTTGCTATATGACCAATTAATATTACCAATTAGTTTTCTCTATATTGAATGTAAAAATGTGGAAGGGAAAGGAATAGAAGTATTTATCTCTGAGGAAGTTGAGAGGATAAGAAATATGAAGTATAAATAAATGAATGTATTGCATCATTAACTGGATATTCCTCATGGCGAGCAGGCAATGAGATAAGGAATGCATTAGAACAATGGCATTTAGAAGTATAAGCACATATTAAGTAGGCCCAGTAGAGCATTTAGCAATGGTTTTGAATCAATGCCAGAAATGATGTTGATCTAGGTGGTTATTGGTCGATGTTAAGTATTAATGATAAATTCCAGAATACATAAACAGGATAGAAAGATGAACAGTTAATGAAGTAAATGAAGACTTTCTTCCTTAAAAACACAGCAAGAAATAGGGAAAAAATTAGGAAAATAATATGTCAAAGGAGAATGAGCCAATAATGATGAACTGATGTGAGACTGACTTGACATTTATGCCATTTTTTTCAACCTCTGTGGTATTTCACAGAGTGCAACTGCAGGCAACATTTGCCCTATGTGTTGTTCTCACACACAACCAAATCAAAACTATTCTTATACTATGATGATAGCAGGAAGTCTACTGATAAAAACATGGGAAGAAAGTATGGTGTGCACAGTAAGTATGCATAAATTCTCATACTTATTTCCATTCCTTGAACAGCAGAGGTTTAGGTGAAGAGTGGTTTCAAAAAGGCAAGAAATTGCATAGAGGAATAGAGAGAAGAATATTTTGTGATGAGTTTCATGTTCTGAAATAGCAACTGGCAACAGATTACAAATTTCTTAAAATTTTGCCATTTGTCCCCAATGAAGAAAAACCTAGATACCAATTGGCAGTAACAAAAGAAAAACAGGCACAAAGAAAAAAGACAAGATGAAAATATTGTGATGTGGCATTTATTCTTTGGATGAGAATTCAAAGACTAATGGTGATGAAGATAACGTCAGCTATTGTAAAATTGCTATTTATGCTCATTTAAGCTTATGCAAAGATGATAGATAGATCGATCGATAGATAGATGATTGATAGATGATAGATAGATAGATAGATAGATGATAGATAGATAGATAGATAGATAGATAGATAGATAGATAGATAGATAGATAGACAATAGACTATAGATAGATAGATAGATAGATAGATAGATAGATAGATAGATAGATAGATAGATAGATGATAGATAGATAGATGATAGATAGTTAGATAGATAGATGATAGATGATAGATAGATAGATAGATAGATAGATAGATAGATAGATTGATAGATAGATAGATAGATAGATAGATAGATAGATAGATAGATAGATGATAGATAGACAAATAGATGATTGATAGATGATAGATAGATAGATAGATAGATAGATAGATAGATAGATAGATAGATAGATAGATAAGGCAGGCAGACAGATAAAGATAAAGAGGATAAAGATAAAGATGATAAAGATAAAGATAAAGATGATAAAGATAAAGATAAAGATGATAAAGATAAAGGCTCTAGTTGTAGGATGCCTGTCAGTATTCACACTGTAAGAATCAGTGGTCCTAAGAGGACAATGTGATGGTCCTAAAATCTCTGTTAATTCCACAGTAGCTATTTAAATGAAAAGCAAATTTAGGCAAATAGCATAGACATGGCATCTTAAATTAACATCTAAGAGACAAAGTAATAAAAACATGCCGTAGATACTCAAATTTCACATTTCACATCTTCTTTTGCATCCTAATTTACAACCTGTATAATATTGTTCTATTTCAAGGAATAGAGGGAAACACTAATTGATAAAATTAATTAGGGAGCAGCAGACTATCTCTCAAAGTGACTGGTGATCAGCCACATTCTTATCCTGACTCATTTTTCATCGGGGACACAAATTCTTGCATCCTCATTGATTCATTAAATGTTCCTCTTTATTGTATTGCATAACATCCTTTTGTAATTGTTGCATTGAATGTTCCTTAGTTTCTTTTATTTTCACAGTCATGTTCTGGTTGAACATGTTCTCAGTTGTGCAACCATTAAAATGTTCAACTCTGTATGCATTAAGTAAACATGTTCAATATAGTGAAATATTTACGGGTAAATTTTTCCTCAGTCCTCAACATGTACACACTTGCATATTTAATGCTTTGTCTCTGGATGATAGGTTATATTTTATGTACATAACTTAACAGTAGACTACATAATTCTTCAGCACATTTTTAAAAGAGAGTATATTTTCCTATCCTCCTCCTTTTTGGCCTTATTCCTGAAGCTGTTGGAACATTCCTCTTATTTCAGATTTAATGCATAATACATTATGAATACATACTAGATACAAAAAGTGGATAATAAGACTAAAACTTGTGCAAGACCTTAATTCTTTATAATAGAAAAAATCCTTTATTTTCTTTCCTTCCTTCCTTCCATCTATCCTTCTTCCTTCCTTCCTCCCACCAAGGGACACTCAAATATAAATCATATTTTTAGCAGACAAAAATAGTACCTTTCATGTGCCCATCACATATTTTTATGATCATAACCAAACAGAAGGGATAATTTTACTACTTAGGTCATGAAAGCAGTTCTTCAACAATCTGATTTTTCTGGCTAGAACAAGGCAAAGTGCTTTTTGTAACATTTGCAAGGGCTTCGGTAGCACAGTTGCTAAATCAGAATCCAGTTTTCTGAATAAATTAGGCAGTTGGAATTGTAGTTTCATTAATTATACAGCACTCTGACATTGTTCAGGTATCATTGCTTTGTGAATGAAAGAGATGCTAGAATCTGCATGATGATTCTTAAAATTTCCCCCTTCCTTCCAAGGGTGTGTGTTTGTGTGTGTGTGTGTGTGTGTGTGTGTGTGTGTGTGTGTGTGTGTGAGAGAGAGAGAGAGAGAGAGAGAGAGAGAGAGAGAGAGAGAGAGAGAGAGAGAAGGTGTGTGAATATTGTAAAACCCTGTAACATTTTACCTTTCTACTTTTTGAGCTTAAGGGAAGATGACTTTTCTATGACATTATGATAGAGTTTTGATGGAACTGTGACTTTTCTTGTTTTATTAGTGTGTGATTTTTTTTAAAAAAAATGTTCTACCATCCTTTTTATTACTACTTTAATTTGTCATCATGTTATGCATCACATTTCTGGTGTTTCCCTTTCGTCTCTTCTCTTCCCACAATTTTGTTGTCATACAGCATATGATAATTGTAACTGAATGCATATAGTTTACTGATGGAACATTGAAACTATGAACTTTTACAATTTGAAGTGTCTACCATTAAGAAGGTCATATAACAGCTTCTCCTGTTAAACTATTGTCAGCCTAAATACGCATTGCATAGTTCCAAGTGGGGAGAGGAAACTCTTTGACCAAGAATAATACGATTGTATAATTATGGCCTTCCATATCATTGACAATCTACTCATTTTTGCAGTGCCAGAGTGACAAGCTGCATTCAGCTTGAGAAATGCAGATTAAAGAGATATTGGATGATGGTTTATTAAATGCTATACTTAAAGCTTTTTGTGGAACGTTGTGTACTTGCTGTAAAGTTGAAAATATCTTTTTAGGGAACGGTTTGAATAAACTGTATATTTTTAATGAGAGAAATGTCTAATTTTTATATTTTATGACACAATGGAAAATTAAAGTAGATGTATTACTTCATATATGTTATGTTATTGAACTATCATTAGGGAAATTAGTTTTTCTATGTTGTTTTATCTGTAGCACATAGTAATAGTTATTTAGTAGTAGTAGTAGTAGTAGTAGTAGTAGTAGTAGTAATTTAATAATAATTTTTAAAAAGTGTTTTACTCCATTCAAAATATTTGAAGCGTAGCAGAGAAAGGGAACTTTTTAGGCTCGGTAGTTATTGGAATAAGGCTAAAAGTGTAAGGCTAAAGGGAAATTGGATTCCTGCTGGATATTTATATCATGTGAAATATTTCTGTAAGCATTTTTGATAAAACATAAGAATTTGCCATTTGAGCATAAAGAAAATTGCAATTCTCCATGTGTGATTTGTTATAAATTCTGAATACATCCTAAAATGTTATATATGGAGGAAAGGAAAGGAAGGGAAGGGAAAGGAAGGGAAAGGAAGGGAAAGGAAGGGAAAGGAAGGGAAAGGAAGGGAAAGGAAAATATAGAAATATAGTAACCAGCAATAATACAATACAGTACAATACAATACAGTACAATACAATACAATACAATACAATACAATAGTAGAGTTGGAAGGGTTGGAAGCAATCTTAGAATATCAGATTTCATGGAATGCTACTATATTTTGAATATAGAAGTGTATTTATTTTCTCATCTCTGGCCCGAATAGTAGCAATGACATGAGGTCCCAAGATGGGGATCAATATCTCAATACCATTTGCCATTTGTGTATATTGAAGTTTTGACATCCCTCAGCCATACTTGTCTATACTTCCAAATCAGGCAGACAGAAATACAGGCAGTTTAAACAAAGAATCTAAAATCAAAGTGTAGGATATCAGCCACACATTCAGTATTTCAAGACAGAATGGAAGCTAACAAGGCTAGTGTCACCAATGTCTACATAGTATGTTTATTGGAAAAGAAGGTGAGTTTTTTTTCCCTCCAAACATTTATGTTTTTTTAAAAAAAAATAGAGAGTAGATTTAGATTGGATAACAATACAGTAAAGGAAACTCTTGTTTTACAGCAGAAGATTGAGAGATAAGAGATGAGAGATGATGAATGGGAAGACAGATGGATGGATATTCCATCTACATTTTCAATACATGTTGGGCTACTGAAATGTATGAATTATCATAATTTTGATAAAGAGAATGGTAGAAGAAGACCGCTTAGACTTCTTTCAAATAATGACATATAATACTTCTCAACCTTTAACAGACTAAAATCTGTATGGCATTATTAATATCTTAGATAACTTTCAGAAAGATTTCTATTTTCTTTTTCAGGGTTTACCTTTCCCCCCCTGAACCTATTGTACTTCTTAAAGTTCTATTTTCACAAGTGAGTGATGCTAATAGTAATTTAATTTAGTTGAAGGCGACTTCTGAAGGTGATGCTAAAATATTGATAGGACAGATTCCTGCTGATAGCTTCTGAAGCTTAATATTCCCTTTCACACTTTCATTGTGCAAATATTGTAAGAAGGGCTGGATATTTCTTAGATCTATTCCTTGCCTAAATATATATTATACATGTAATGTCTATTTGATTTAAGTGCCTCCTTTTACTTTTCTACCTAATAGTTTGAAGCAGAGGTGAACTCCGTTAAAACCAATTGCTTAAAACAAGCAAATAGCTTTTGCCTCATGGAAAGAACATTTCAGTTAAGATTCTGTTTCCTCTTCTCTCACATACAAGTTTTAAAATTTGTACACGTATAAGTAGCCCTCTGATTGCCCTTGTACAACATCTAGGCATGCACAGCTGATAGGGAAAAGATAAATGACACATTCTTATGCCTTATAAACTCTATGTAATTGCAGGAAGATTCCCCCCCCCCAAAAAAAAAATAGTTTTTAGATATCCTTTGTCAGATATTTGGGGTGTAAGAACAATTCTGCTAAAGTATTGCATGGTGGATGTTTGATGACATGTGGTACCACTTTGCTGACCATAGATATTCTTGGAAAAGTTAAGCAGCATGAGAACTAAAACTAGGTCAGTGGATTTGGTAGGTAACATCTTTTGAGAGATACCAGTATAAAACTACTTCTATATTATTGTCATGGACATGTTTGTGTATGGTCATGAACATTGATGTACCAGGGTATGAGCTCAATTCAAAGACTTTATTTTTATTCTTTATTTGCTTTGTCTGATTTCTCCACTTTTTCACACAACCTATGCAGAAACCTTAACAAGTAAGACTGGCCTAAAGTCAACTACAGAGCTTTGTAATTGATGATGGACATAGCAGCTCTCCCCATTTCTAATCCACCATTTTAACCATTGCACCATCCAGAGATCCCCGGTGCAATAGTTTAAATGATATTGAAATGCTGCCATTGTGGTGAATTATTTCTGGTCTCTACATGTCACATGGCTTTTTTCCCTGTCTATTGCACACGTTTTCAGTAAAACATGCCATCCTCAGATAGTCTCATCAGTGAATAATAACAGAAAGAAAGAGAGAAATCAACTTATTTCCAACCTTCTAATACTGCTACTCAGTTATGCATTGTGAATTATTGACCCTTTTTCCACTTGGCTTATCTTTGGAATGCTATGATCATAGGTACTTGATGTTTGTTGATATGTTGCACATATGTTCTCCGAGTATGGCAGATTTTATTTTAAACTGAGTTGCTAAGTTATGGTAAATGTTGTAGAGACAGGGCAATTTTATTTGATTAACTTGATCAAGAGAAATTTAAAAAAAAAAGAAAACAATATATACACCATTCCAAAGAAAAAAAAGTTAGCATCTAGTGCTACTATGTATCCCACAGGTTCTTCTTCCACTTTGACCCAAACTGACTTCACTGGTGAGTTAAAGGAACATATTGCGGCTACCGGTGGTGATAATACCTTTGCTAGCACATCTGCTGATGTTACTGTATCCAGTCTTACTACTATCACCAGCCATAGAGTTTCCGAAGAGCAGCGAGGGCAAGCCGTGAATCTCAGAAACTCAGATCTGGAGCTCACCACTTTCAAGGACTCGCCCTCCCTTCAATCAGCAAATGCGCAAATTACAAGAAGACGGCCAAGAAATGCTGAGCAGATAGAAAGAACTAAATTGCTTGCAGTTGTTACACATAGAGGTATTGGACGTTATTTTACTTGTGCCCATTTAGTCATCAGCAACAGGGGGTGCCGACTGACGCTATATATTTATATATTTACATATATATTTCCTGATTCCATTAATGAGAGGGCAGGAGAGGGTCAGTTGGAAAGTAAATGGGTGGGGAGAAGATCACTGTTACAATTTGTGTGGGATATGCAAGGCTTTATCTTAGAAATGACTGATTCACCATGTTTAGCCCCAGAATTCAGCAAGTGTGGCATACTTGTGTCTTGAGCAAACTAAGATTAATAGCATTTAGCAACAGCGTTTAGACTTATACTCCGCCCCATAAGTGCTTTACAGGTAGTCCTCGCCTTATGTCCACAATTGCGCCCCAAATTTCAGTTGTTAAGTCAGACCTTTGTTAAGTGAGTTTTGCCCCATTTTACAACTTTTCTTGACACAGTTGTTAAGTGAATCACTGCAACGGATAAGTTAATAACCTTATTGTTAAATGAATCTGGCTTCCCCATTTACTTTGCTTGTTAGAAGTTTGCAAAAAGGGATCACATGACCCTGGGACACAACAAAGGTCATAACTTTGAATCAAGCATCTGCATTTTGATCACATGATCATGGGGATGCGGCAAAGGTCATAACTATGAAAAAATGTCCATAAATCATATTTTCAGTCCCATTGAATGGTCGCTAAATGAACTGTTGTAAGTCGAGGACTACCTGTACAGCAGTTTACTATGTAAATATCATTACCAACAAACCTAGTCCTCATTTTAGTGACCTCAGAAGGATTGAAGGCTGAGTTAGCCAAATGCAGATTAATATGCATCTTGGTCATGAATAGGAAATATAGACATATAAATTATATGGCCCGTCTCATAGTTCGAGGGCAACTGAAACATTTCTATCTATATGACATCAATGACCTGTTTCCATTCTTTTTCTTTCCCAACCATGAGAATCAATTCACTTCCTGCATGGTTCGTTTTCAAGTGATTCTCACTTACTCCCATTTTCATTAAATAATGGTCTCCTCCCACATAACATGCTACAGTTATGTATAAGCATCAGCAGAATAATTTTATTGCTGTTGTTGTTATATAATACATAATGGTAACAATCAAAGGGCGCAGTTGCTCAGTGGCTAAGACGCTGAGCTTCTCGATCAGAAAGGTCGGCAGTTCGGCAGTTCAAATCCCTAGCGCCACGTAACGGAATGAGCTCCCGTTCCTTGTCCCAGCTTCTGCCAACCTAGCAGTTCGAAAGCATGGAAAAATGCAAGTAGAAAAAATAGGAACCATCTTTGGTGGGAAGGTAATAGCGTTCCATGAACTTTAATCATGCTGGCCACATTACCATGGAGACCTTTTTGGACAGCGCTGGCTCTTTGGCTTTGGAACAGAGATGAGCACTGCCCCTAGAGTCGGGAACGACTAGCGCATATGTGCCAGGGAACCTTTACTTTTTATCTTTAATAGTAACAATAATTCAAAAAATAACAAATTGTCCTGTGGAAGTTTACAACTATAGCATTAATCATTGCATACTGAAGTAAGCAAAGGACAGGTAATCAATGAGAGGTTTTAAAATGAAAAAGTTGTTCAAAACAGTAATGTTCTTTATTCTATTATTTTTGCATCATGCAATCCAAATTTAGCATATGAAATAACTTTGGTAAAATATACTGAAATCTGAACCAAAAAAAAAGGTTCAATGTGATCTAAGATTACACATACATACATATGTGTCTGCATGCACAAATTACATATACATGTGTGTGTATTTGTACAATATTGTAACATGTTATTTAAAGCTGTAAGATTCCCTAATTGAAAACAGGAACTAATTATATCTTATTTAGCTTGTAGCTAAGTATATTAATGTAAAATATATTTGTTTCAACTTATTACTTATTCATTACAGAGATTTTAATAGTTGCTCTTAATGGAAACTCAAACTGCAGTAACAATTAAAATAAATAGGGTGGCATTTAAAAAATGAACAGCTTACAATCACTAGTAAAATAAAAATAGATCCAATTAGAATGTAATGGAAAATGTAGGCCTCTTTTTCAGACAGTTCAAAATAGCTGCTTTATGACTAGGTAACTGTGCTGGGAGACATCATGTCTAAGAAGAACACCTTTATATTCTCATAATTGTGAAATGAAAATAGGTACAATTCCACTTATGAAAAAGAAAAATGGGAATACTGTTTGCATCTTTTTGGCTTAAGTTTAATATTGGAATATAAGATTGGTCAACCAATAAGGATAGTTTGAAAACATAGCGCATGTTAATTACTGTACTATGGAAGGCATTTGTTAGTTTGCAGTTTTCTAGCTTATAGTTTGACTTACCCAAATGCATCAATGTGCAAGGCAAGAAATACTGTATATTAATTATAATAAAGCATTGGTCAAATATGTTACACAGTTTTGCTGCAGGATTGAAATTGCCTCTAACTTGTTTCAACAAACCGAGACTTAATGTCACTTCTGGAATTAATGGTATGATTTTATGAAATAAATAAAATGGATTAATTGCTTCCCCTATGTACAAATTTGTTTATGGTACCATAGGTTAGCTCAAAGATAGGATGGGAAGCAAAATAGTCTATTTCTTTCTTATTGATCTGGTCTTACTGCTAATGGATTGACTGATTTGCTTCTACTGACATATATGTATACCTTTTTTAATATACTTTTAATATCAGAAATCATTATATGGCTTCAATATTAGATGGTAATGGAAAGGAAGAACTCATTTTTTAAAGATAGGCTACCTCGGTAAATTATGTCTGTGAAGCATTTTAAAATTGTTCCAACTCTTTTCTAGTTCTGATATTATTGCAACAGAAATAAATGGGGAATTTTTTTTTTTCATTTATCTGAAGGTCTATGTTGTTGCTTTTTAAAATTGTGCTTCTGATTATCTTGGTTGAGCTATTTCTATTCTTTACCCTAATTTTTCTTGATCTTCTTTCTCACAAACCCGTTTCTTTCTTGTGGTGTCATGACATAGCCCAACATGGCTAAATCATGGACAATCCTTTATTGACTACATTGCATTATTGACAAAATCATGAACAGCTTGTAACTTTAAATCTCACCAGTATGTTAAAAAAAATATGAACATGCTCACAGCTGTGATCTAAATGGCATATTATTTAAATATGGGGGAACACAGTGGTAAGGCAATACGGATGATTATTGTGTGTATGTGTGTGTTTGTGCTTTTGTGGGACATGAAAGGCTGCAGAATTCATAACTATGGCAGCGGCAAGTGATATTTTTCCCCAGATGCAATAAAACTGGAATATTTTTCCAAGGTTTTTTAAATTTAAAAAATGCAAATTCAACACACCTCTTTTTTTTTCCCATTGAAATTTGGAAATAAACCATACCACCAATATCCATTCACATTTGGATGATAGCTCCTTAAAAGAGCTAAGATATTAAAGAAAACAAAATAGGTTTGGGGGATGTGCTCCTGCAGTCTATGAGTTGTTCAGCCCTATTTCACATCTAAGGAAAAATACCACCTTAGATGTGCTGGAATGTAGGTGTGATCTTGGGGAATGAGAGGAAGAGCTGTCTAAGAAACAATTGGAGAAGTTTCCAATCAAACAATCAAAATAGAGCTTGAAGGGACATTCAAGGTCTTTTAGTCCAAGCCCCTGCTCAAGCCATTAGGCAAGTGGCTGTCCAGTCTTTTCTTCAAACCCTATAATGATGAAACACCCACAACTTCTGATGGCAAACTGTTCCACTGCTTAATTGATCTCACTGTTAGGACGTTTCTCCTTAATTCCAGGTTGCTTCTCTCCTTGATTAGTTTCCATTCATTGTTTCTTGTCCTGCTTAATGGTCAGAGAAAAAAAAAAGGAAATCAGTGTTAAAATCAAGCAGTTAAAAATTGTGGCAGAAAGTTTTGTACTTTCTAGATTGCAAGATTCTGTTAATATAGCTTTACAATAAAGTGGATTTAATACAGTTCATTTTGTTTCCTATCTGACTTATGTGGGAGACTGACACAATTTATCTATAAGTAGAATTATGAACTGAAGGAATATTAGGAGTAATATATGAATTTGAACTGAGTAGAATATATTTTGGGGTTTGTAGAATGCATGACAAACTTGTGACCTTGAGTTGGATCATGAGACACGATGGCACAGTGGTTAGAGTGCAGTACTGCAGGCTACTTCTGCTGACTGCCGCCTGACTGCAATTTGGCAGATCGAATCTCACCAGGCTCACGGTTGACTCAGCCTTCCATCCTTCCGAGGTGGGCAAAATGAGCACCCAAATGGTTGGGGGCAATATGCTGCTCTGTAAACCACTTAGATGCTAAATGCTATTGCTATCATCCTTTGAGACCAAGTCTGATTTGAAGTTGATCATGTTATTTATTTCTTCATCACTAAATTTATTTACTGCCCATCTGACAATTTGAGGCAACTCTTTTGACCCCAATGCTGGATGATCCAATGATCATCTCTGGAACATCTTGCCTCCAAATGTGAGGTTGGCCCCAAGCTGCCTGTCTTTTCAGAAGAGCCCAAAGATGTGGCTGTGCCAGTCGGTTTGGAGCCCAGATGGGGATCACTGCAATGAAGGTGGTTGATTGAGTAAAAGAGATACCATCTCCCCTCTGCTCCATGCCCACTCTCCCCAAGTGTCTTTGTTTTAAGCTTTCATATTTATTTCAATATTTTTGTTTTAATTAAGATGTAACTGTAAGTTTCACAGAGGTACCCCATTGTAAAATGGCCAACCAATTATGTTTGTGTGTGTGTCTGTGTGTCTGTGTGTGTGTGTGTAAACAAAAAACAAATAATATCTAAGAAAAGTGTGTATCTTAAAAAAAATGTAGTGGCAAATGAACTTTGATACTAATTTAATATATACTTACCTAATAAGGTAAATAGAAAGACCATGGGTAGACAGAAAAAAGTAGAACAGGGAACTGATTTCCTGCTGGTTTCCCCATTGATTTTGCTTGTGGGAAGCTGGCAAGTAGGGTCAAAAATCACAACCACATAACTTTGCAAATAAAGCTGCTCTGAACATGAAAATTTCAATTTCACAGATGCAATGGGTATTTTTTTACATGTTCTTTAAGTTAGCGGATTTTAGGGTTGTTGGTTCTAAAATAGTTTTAGTATAATGCATTCTTTGGGCTAACTTGGTACAAATAGACAATGGTTAAACACAATGAGTTTAATAATTTATAGATATTCAGTAAATTGACTTTCAATAGATTGTCTAATTTCAGCATTTCACCAGGATTCTGGGAAAAACATAAGTGCTTAAATAAATTTGGGAAAACCATAAGTTATAAGTATCTCCCAACAGAATTGTATTGTTAAAATTGTTTTTTTAATTTTAAAAAATATTATCAAAAGTCCTTATTCACCTAATTTTGGTGAAGAAAGGCTGCAAGTCTTTATTTGGGTACCTGTTTGGTTATGGTTTAAAAGAAAGCATGTATGAATGTATGTATATATGTGTATATATATATTTTCTACATGACACAAAAGAAAATACTAGCCTGAGAATGGCGAGTGAGACCTCGCTGAAACATTGCCAAGACAATCTCAATCTTACATGAGAAAAGACCTGAATACAACAAGACCAGCATATACATACATACATACATACAATAAAAGTGCATTCTTATTCCCTTAAAATGAAAATGGTTCAAATTGTATACATTTTGTGTGTCATTAACATTAATATATGCTTATATTCCATAAATTTGTGGCTTCATAAACATTCTCACAACTGTCCATATTGGGAAATGAGTATTAAATGATGAACTTGCAATGCAAAAATCATTCTGTATTTCCAACTTGAGGATGAGAATCAAAGTCATTGCGTTGTGACATTGTGACTCAAGTTTTATCTGTTTTGTTGTTGCTTCTTTTGTACTTTGGATCAGATGCTTACAAATATACACTTTTCAGAAATGAATGTATTACTAAGATGGAAATTTTACCAGATATGTGCCACATTGATTTCTAAATTTAAATGCACGTCTAACCCCCATACTGTTTATTAATTCCTGTCTATTAAAAGATAGCCCAATTAAATATAGCTATAATCTGACTCATCATGTAGAAAGTAATATAAATAGCTTTAAAGTAATTATTCAGAAATTGTTATTCAACCAAAAAGGCAAAAGTCTTAAGTCTTGGAAAGGAATTGATATTAGTAAGGCTGGTACTTTCTGACTTATTGGGGTATAATAGGGAGAATTGAAAGATTTCGTTAATGCAGCATACTTCAATAAAGTATAATCTGAGTCTTCCTGTAGAGTTGGTTCTTAATCTGGTTTACTGTTTAGGGCTAAAACATCAAATTATTTTCAAGGTAAATTGAGTTTAAACCTTATACGTTAGAAAAATACTCAAGATACCAATAAGCACTATGAAAAAAATGGATAAATTAAAGACACAATAAAACACCAACAAATAAAGCTGTCCAATCTTTTAATTCGCCCACAGATGGAAAGAACCATTCACTAAAAGGAATAAATTAAATATATTGAAAATGGAAACCACTTTTCATTGGCATGTAAATTGGGTTTCAAACAGGGTTAGAATTGCAATAAACATATTTTAAGGCTTTATGGTTCTTTGAAGGCCTTGAAACTCTACATTTACTCTGCAATTTCATTGTTGGAAGTTACACTGAATACCACGAAGAAGTAGACTAGAGCATAAATTTGAGCGAGGAAACTAACAAATACGCTCGTAGCAGTAGATGACAAAGATTTATGGGGAGGGCATTCCCGACTTTCAGTGCAACAATGAGAAAGGTGCAATTCCTTGCGAAAGAAAAAAAGGCTCTTGCAGAATGCCTCTCAATTATCTGTGTGGTGAAATTTGTGTAGAAATAGAGATGTATGACCATTATTATATGGTTGGTCAGCCAGCCAGCCTGAGATTTAGGTTGGATTTTGTATTTTTATCTACCTATCTGATCCTTCCCAAGGACCCAGGATAGGCAGATGTTCCTTTGTAATATTAAAGGTATTGCCATGGGATGTAAGTTGCTCCAAATAAAGCTGCCTTTTGCAATTGATTGAATGTGATTTTGTCAATGCCAATGGTGTTCAAGTGGTGCTCCAGGTTTACTTTGGGAATTGCTCCCAAGGTGCATATTGTTATTGGTACTATTCTTGCTTTCTTTTGCCAGTTGTTTTATTTTTATTTGCAAGTGTTTGTATTCTGTGCTTTTCTCCAATATTTTATATTCTATTCTGTTATCTTCCAGTACTGCCATATCCATTCTCCAGATTTTTTTCCCTTGTATCTTATTGACAATTGTTAAATCTCAGGTCTTATGGTAGCATTTGTCTGTTAGAATTCTAAGGTCCCAGGGCAATTCGGCATCTTCATTTTCTATTATTTTGTCTATTTGGCAGTCCAACCAGGTTTTGTTTGCAGACAAATGGTATTACTTGCAAATCTTACAGTGCACTATTCTACTTTTTCATGATATTTTTTGTAATTGATCTGTTTGATCTTCTTGCAGCAACTAACTAGGTGGTCCACTGTTTTTTTCACCTTCTTTCAGAAATAACATTTGCTGTCTGTTGCTGTCTTTTTTAGTTATGGCTTTGTATATATTAGCTCTTAAGGCTTGGTCTTGTCCAATCAGGAATGATAATATTAAGGATGATGATGATGATAATGATAATAAAATTACTAAAAATGCAAAACGAATAAAAACAAATTTAAATATGATGTAATAGATGTCTTAGGTCTAGCCCCAAACATTAGAGCACCACTTGAACACCATAGACATTGACAAATTTGCCATCAGTCAATTTCAGAAGACAGCCTTTACTTGGAACTGCTTCCATCCTGTGACAATATCTGTAACACCATCAGAAATCCAGATTTGCCTATCCCAGGTCCTTGGTAAGGACTCCATAAGTAGGCAAAATTGCCAAACCCAGTTTGGTTGTTGTGTGATAATTAATAATAATAAAGTCTTCAACTTGATTCACGGTCTGGGAGTTGAAAATTTTTAACAGTTCAATTCCTAACCAAAGATCTAAGAATTGTTAAAGTAATGTCTGAATATAAAGGCAGCGCCAGGTAAGTTTTTTTTTTCAAAGTTAAAATATTCAAGTCTGATATGTTCATAACTTCCATGTATGTAGGCAACCCTTTGGGTATTGCTCCAAGGGATCCTATTACTTTTGGTACAACCATTAATTTCTTCCTCCATCATCACTCAACTTCAATTTACAGATTACAGTATTTCATTATATTTTCCTAGTTGCTTCTTTTCAAATCGTGCATCATCTGGTATTGCAATATCAATGAACCAGACTTTTTCTTTTCTTTTCCACAATAGTGATGTCGGGGTGTTGTGAGCCAAAATGTCTGTCTGTCTGCCTGTTGTTGTTAGTCCAGTTTATGCTATAAGTTTTCATTATTGTTTTTTAGTTACTTTCTTTTTGTATTTATTTATGATGAAGGATCAAATGTGAAGTCATAAAAAACCAAGAGTTAGGTGCAATTTTTAGTCCCCTTATTTCTAAACTGAAACATGTGTGAATAATGTTATATTTATTAGTCATCTCTTATTTTCCCAATTATTTTCTACACCCAAAGAAATCAGATCACTTTCTTCCCAATTCTGCTTTTCACGCCTGTTCCCCCTGCAAAACAATAATGAAAAAAAAATATTTTCCAAGGTTTCTTAAGAGCTTTAGCATAAGGCTCAAATATCCATAAAATCTTTTTAGCATGGCTGCTCAATTCTCCATTCATATACCTCTGATATTGGAGAAGTGCCCAAGAACAGTTCCATATTATAGTTACTGCTCAGACACATTGGACTAAAGAAAATGACATTTTTTTAAAGAAAAAAAAACACCCAAAGTTTCTGTTTGCATTGTTGTCGGTTGGGTGGATCTATGACTATATTGCTATTTTGGAATATTCTTTCAAATTTCATAAGTCAGAAGTACATATTCAATTTAATTTCATGAACTATAGCTTGCATTGAATTCAAAAAGTTAACTATTATTCACTCTCCAGAGTAGAGGATATATCTTTCTATATTGGGTTGCCTATCTTTTGCCAATAAATTGTAAAATTCAACCATTTCCTTTCATTTCATTACCAATCCCAGTTCCCCCCCCCACTTACTTTGACATCTGTTTACCTAACAACTGTGCCTTCTTATATCTGTCAATGACAACTTAGAAAGTTGGAGAGAAATCTAATTCCTCTTTGTACAAAGCCTTCTCTTGAATTTTTGAGATATCTCCATGATCCATCAATAGCCTGAGATAGAGAAGAAGAATAGAATATCTTTTCCATCTTTGTAGACACTTTCACCACTATCCCTGTCAATTCAGCAGACACATCCCTGACAAATTATTACGTTACTTGGAAAAAATGAATTGTTATGGGTTGAGTAATTATTGCTCTCAGTGCTAGAATTATGCTTAAATCACAACACTTCAAGTCTGGTTTAATTAAGATAGTTATGTTTTATTCCGGCATTACTTAGACTTCAAAAAAATAATAATCACCAAATGCTTGTGTTTAAATAATAGAAGGGACATTGTAGATTGGATTTTCATTGAAATTATTCTTTTCTTACATAGGATATGTAAGAAAATGTACATCCTTCCAGGGGTGGGCTTCAAAAAATTTAGCAATAGTTGCTAAACTCTGCCCAGTTGCTGGGTGGGCATGGCCATGGTGGGTATGGCCTAGTCAGCTGCCTGCACAATGGAAGGGGAGTAGGCATTTTTGCCCACCTTGGGTTCCGGAGGCTTTCCTTGAGCCTCTGGGATGGTGAAAACAGCCTCCCCTGGGCTCCGGAGGCCCTCTGGAGGACAGAAACAAGCCATTTCCAGCCTTCTGGAACTTCTGGGAAGTCAGTTTTTATCCTCCTTGAGCATCCATGTGGGCCCTGTACTTACCTGGCATCCCAAACAGGCAACATGGGGACTCCTGGGAGGAGTGGGGTTGGAAGTGTGGGGCAGGGTGAGTGGGACCAGACAAGGGTGGGATTTGTAGGTTCTCTGAACTGAGAAGATTCTTAGCTAGAGATTCTCCTGAATAGGTGCAAATCCGCAGCAGTCCATCCTAGCATCCTTCCAAAGAAAACAACAATATCGCCTGTTGTTTAAAAAAAACTAACTAAATAAATCATTATTTACGTAAAAAGTTAGTTGTTGCATACCACCTCAGGAATAGTGATTTTTTAATGCACTTCTAGTTGCCATGCAGGATTGCAGGCAAAGATGCCAATTAAACATACTGAGTTATTTTAATCAATGAAAACGTAGCACTTTTTTCCGAACAGGACATATATTATTACTGAAAAAAGATCAGTAATAAGATGAATCAGATTTTTTTTTAAAAAAAATTAACTGCATAGTCTTAAATACTGAAATTTGTTATAATGATTTTCTTGTTACCTAATCAAAAAGACCATTTCATATTATTTGTTTCATGTAATAAAGGTTTCCAACTTTCTATGAATAAGGTATGTATTAGTTCACATTATACTTTTTTCATCGACATTTTGTGATGCAGAAGATGAGATGGTGTGGAGTACTTTCTCTCTAATAAACTAAGACTTGCTTTTCCTTTCTTCCCTCTTTTTATAACTTTATTGTGTCCACATAATACACATAATACATATAAAATATATATTCTCATAAGAATTAATCTATTTATATAAAAATGGCTGTGTGTATGCATGTGTATGTTCCAACATAACTCTGGAATGCCTTGAACAATTTCAACCAAACTGGGTACACAGATGACTTACTCTCTGGAAACAAATATTGTGGGGATAAGACACCCCTAAAGTCCCTCGGGTGTGTGTTTTGTTAAGATACAACCTGTTGTGCCTTAAAATGGCTTCTACTGTACAGTGCAGTGGAGTTGCCATGGTAATGGCTTCACAGTACTCCACAAGGGGGATCCTTCTGGTAATGGGGGAAAATCCAACATTAGAAATTACTTTTGGTACAGACATTTTCCCCCTATAAATAAATACCTGGGCAAGGCCGGGTTATCGGCTAGTACAATATAAAAAATGAAACTTTAAAAAAAATAAGTAATTGGATATCATTAAATGGAAATTAAGGAAAACATGGCCAGATATGTAAAAAACTCTTCTATTGGTCTCTCTTTAAAATATATTTTTTATCCTACCTATATTATTTTTATAAATAACTTAAGGTAGTGAGCATACCTAATGTTCTCTCTTCCTCCTATTTTCTCCACAACAACAGCCTTGAGAGGTCCATTGAGCTGAGAGTTGAGTTTGGGTTGACTGGCCCAAGGTCACCAAGCCAGACTTCATGCCTAAGGTGAAAGTAGAACTTAATGCAGGCTTAAGGCAGTACTAGATTTCGCAGACTTCTGGTTTCTAGGCTAGCATCTTGACCATGTATATTGTGAAGAATAGTTGTCCATCTGGAACATCCTTAAATCAGTGCCACTGGAGAAGGCTTCTTCTCAACGTTTTCTTGCTGAAAGAAATTTCTCTAGTGTTCTGCCATTATCTGGGCTTGAAGGAGAAGACTGAGTTGTGCTCAAAATCAAAGATATTATAAAGGGACTAGATTGCTTTGAGAAGCAGCCTTCAGGGGCATATTAGCCGAACTTTTTTCAAAGGGAAACAAGCCCTCAAAACTTCACAATATGAATTTAGTAAATAGATTGATATATATATTTACACATATGACATTTGGCATACATTTGGTAGAAAAATAGGGATGCCAGAAACCATAAAATTGGACACTTTGGGCTTTGAAATGGAAAACAAAATCAAAACCCTTGAATAGAAAAATTTGTTACAAATTATTTGATGGTGTTTTTCTTTTTTCCTGGAATCATATTCCAGTTTTATGGATAGGTTTACTGACAGTAGTAAATATAGTTAATTCTCACAAGTAGACAAAAGTAGTCACTCTGCCCCCCATACGTTTCTTACTATCATGTAAGAAACCTTATATTTCATTGATTTAATATTCCTCCCATATTGTTTTCTCCAGAAGTGATGCAAAAATGAGTCCTTACGCCATGTCATTTTAATGAGTTTCTGTTTAATATGAAGTGTATTCCATTCTAAATATTTCAGACAAGAAGACTTGATAATTTATTCTTAGTTGATAGGCTACTTTATCTCTCTGTCTCTGTCTCTCCCTCCCTCTCTCCCTCCTTCTCTCCCACTACCTCCCTCCCTCCCTTCCCCCATATCTGTAAAATATAGTATTTTACCAGTACAGGATTACAGTTAAATTCCAGAGAAGCTCAAATCGCATCAATGTGACTTTTCAAAGACCGATTTATTATCGGGTCACAATGTACACACCACTTATTCTTATTTGCTCTTTTTAGCACATAATATTATTTTGGCTGAGCTACCTGCAGAAACATCCATAAGGAAGGGAACTAGGAAATAGACTGACAAAATCAGCATTGTAGCATAACAATGCACACTTGCTTACCCTTTTGTCTGTTGCATGATGACATTGCACTCATATAACAAAAGGGACAGTCTTCTTCTGCAAGACCAAAATATGACTTTAAACATTTTGACAAAAGCGGTAAAGTCCTATGGATGCCCATAGCTATCCATTCATGAACTGTGGGATCTTGCTACTTTGTAAGAACTGTTGTACTTATAAATAAACAAAATTTTTGCTAAGTAAACCAAATCTAGTCTCAAATTCATGGCACAGAGTTGGCATTGACTGCACTTGGTGGTGACTTCTGGCAGAGACAGGTCTGAGGTGATGTGACTGTCCTCGGTCTTCTTGATTTGTCAGTAACTTTTGAAACCTTCAGTTATGATGTTTTAAATGAGACTGAAATGTAGATTGGGACCAGAAGACATGGTGTTGTGGTCTTTCTCTCCTTTCTCCATGCCAATGGTTGGCTCTTCATCATTCTTCCAACGCCATGTATTTTCCATCTCTAGCTCTGAATTAGGTGGCACACTGATTAGAATGTTGTATTGCAGGCTAACTCCCTGATCACTGCCATGAATTTGATGCTCACCAGCTCAAACTTGACTCAGCCTGCCATCCTTCTGCAGTTGGTTCAATGAGAACCCAGACTGTTGGGGAAATATGCTGATTTTGTAAATCACTTGGAGAGGGCTATAAAGAACTTTGAAGCAGTATATAAGTCTAAGTGTTGCTATTGCTGTTGCTACTAGTTTATTGCCCCAGTCAGAATTGGGGTACTATTTAGGCAACTTTCAAGATTTATAGCTCCTGCTCCAAGAGCTAGTAGCAGCTGTGACTAGAAGGACCTTTACCCACATTCATCTACGCAAGCTTTATCTTGTCCTGGAACAGGAGTCCCTTATCACAGTCAATCATGCCAGTGGGGTGGGATTCAAAAATTTTTATTACTGGTTCTGTGGGCATGGCTTTGTGAGTGTGGTGTGGCTTTGTGAGTGTGGCTTTGTGGGCGTGGCAGGGAAAGGATACTGCAAAATCCCCATTCCTTCCCCATTCCTGGGAGAAGGATACTGCAAAATCCCCATTCCCTTCCCACCCCACTAACCTGCTTTCCAGCTCCATTGTTCTGTTCAGGGCAACAAAAGAAGATCAGCTGGGAGGCTGGGAGGCAGTGGGACAGGGCCAGTCTATTTGCTGGTTCTCTAAACTACTCAAAATTTCTGCTACCGGTTCTCCAGAACTGTTAGAACTGGCTGAATATCACCTCTGAATCATGCTTTAATCACCTTGCAGATGGACTATTGCTAAACACAAAACATAGATTTCTTAAAATTATTCAGGTGGTATAGAAAGTGATGGAAAAGACAGTTGTGGTTATGTTTTTGGTACATGTTACACCTCTGCTGTGCCAGTTGTACTAATTGCCAGTAGGTTTTAAGTACACTTCAAGGCATTGGTTTTTTCCCCCCATTTGTGAAACCTTCATAGTCAAAAGCCTAGCTTAGAATGAATGTGTTCCATATCCCATCCTCCCATCATGCCACCTGATGAAGTCATTGTATTATTAATACGAGTTAAGAAACCTGGGACATTTTTTTACTATCTCTTGATTGGTTTTGTTCATTCTCCCCTTTTAATCATGATTGGATATGTGTGTGTGATTTCTTACATTCAATGTTTGTCTTTAGCCCTAATATAATAATTATATCAGTACAAATTTAAAAAAAAAACAGAAGAGGCTTTCCCTCCTTAATATCAAAATTCCAGAAAATAATAGATTTGTGCCTACTTTATAGGTGCTTTGATGTGTTCATTTTTGATTGTTTGGTTCTGCTTTGAAAACAAATACTATCCTACAGTGCAATTATCAGTTTATTCTACCATGTCCACTCCATGTCCCAGTCACTACTGGTAAATGAAATCTTTTATTTGTTGTGTAATATAATTGGATATCATCTCATTGGAGATGTGCCATTTGTATAATAAGAGAAGAAATATTTGTAATCAGGACTTGAAAGACAATCTAACCAATTATTTAAAAAGCCACTATGACTTTAATATATGAGATATTGTATGTAGCCAGATTCAATGTACTGGAAGTGGCATGAAATCTTGCAGGGGTTTATATCTAAATAAGAGTGTCTATCACCACAATCTAAGTCAGATATTAATGATTTTCTTGAAAGTAGGGGTAGTTATTCAACTTTTATTGCAAAAGTTTTTAGCTAAAATCTTTTAAAAAAAGAATTGGTTTGTTGTTTTAAGACACCATTACCATTTTCTTTATTTCAGATAATTGATTATCTAACTTGTAACATGCAGGTATGAGAAAGAAAAATGAGCAGAGTGGGCAGATGGAATAAATCCCATAAATAAATTTCCAAAATAGCCAATGATCATTTAACAGCCAAGAAAATGTTGATTGAATGAGAGTGGTGAATACTGAACATTATGTAAGAGATGGGGGGGGGGGAGCAGAATAAGAATTGCTGGAAATATGCAGAGAAATCACACTTAGCATTTTTATCCACATATCAAGTCCTTTCGGCAGATGTTGTTTTTTTAAATAATATTAAAAGTATCATTGAAGGATGTAAGCTGTTCCAAGTAAAGCTGCCTTTTGCAATTGACTGATGGTGATTTAATCAATGTTGATGGTGTTCACGCAGTTCTCTAGTTGTTTTAGGACTGCATCGAAGATGCCTATTACTACTGATTCTATTATGCTTTCTTTTGCTATAGTTATTCTACTTCTATTAATATTATTTAATTATCACGCAGCCAACTAGATTTTAGACTTGATTTGGCATTTTTATCCACCTATTGAGTCTGTCCCAGGGACCTGGGATAAGCAGATGTTGTTGTTGAACAGTGATTATTATAAACTTTATTCATTAAACATGAAACTCAGCCAACTGAATATTCAAAAATGCATCAGAAATACCGGTGACTGGTGCTAATGGTTGATACGGTTTGCTGCCAGCGTCCTAGGTATCAACCAAGTACCTTCTTAAAATATAAGATGTTCTGAGCAGCACAGTTTTTTGTAGTTCCACTGGTGTTATTGCAGGAAGCTGCAATTTGTTGATGTATCTTGTAAAATTCTTGGACATGGTGCCAGGTGCCCCGATGACAATGGGTATCACTGTTACATGCTTCATCCATAGCCCTGTAGTTTCGATGGCCAGGTCGCGATATTTCATTATTTTTTCTAGTTCATTTTCTTTGATTCTGGCATCTCCAGGAACAGCGATATCAATAAACTGTAAATGACGATCCATTTGTACTCAAAATTCCCACAAGATCTTCACCTTCTCATTTTCGATAACTTTTTCCACTTTATATTCCAATGACTTTCTGGATATGGGTAAATCATATTTTTTTAACATAATGACCAGTGGATTAATTTAGCAACTCGGTTGTGTCTAGCTTTGTAATCAGTTTGTGCAATTTTGCTGCATTCACATATTAAATGTGAAACAGTTTCAACTTTGTTATTGCAAAGTCGGCAATTTGGGTTGTCAGTGGATTTTTGTATCTTCACTTTCATGGCATTAGGTTGTAGTGCTTGTTCTTGAGCAGCCAGTATTAAACCTTCCGTTTCTTTCTTGATAGTTCCCATCTTAAGCCATGTCCATGTCAAGTTGTTATCACATTTTCCTTCGAGGTTTTTCAAGTGCTGTCCATGCAAAGCTTTGGTTTTCCATTTATTTAACCTGTCATTGAGCTGTTTTTCCTTATAGTCTGCCTTTGTTTCTGTTGTTTTTATGCAGTTCTCCGTTTTCACAGCCTGCAGCAATTTTTCTGTACTTTAGTTCACATAATCATTCAAACTTCATTTTTCTTCTTTTACAGTTTGATGGATTTGCAATAACCCCCTGCCCCTTATTTTCTTGGCAGATACAACCTGTCAATGTTACTTCATGGATGTAAAGTGTGGTACATATTCAAAAGTTTGCGTGTTTTCCGATCCAGATTTTCCAGTTCAGCCAGAGTCCAGTTGACGATTCCAGCTGAGTAGCGTATTACTGGAATTGCCCATGTATTAATGGCTTTAATTATGTTTCCAGCATTCAGCTTTGATTTTAATATTTTGCTGACCCTCCTGGTGTATTCCTTTTGCATTCTCTTTGACTTTTCCATTCAAGATGTTATCTGCTTCCAATATGCCTAGGTACTTGTAACCATCATCCTTTGCTAATGCTTTCACTATATTTCCATTTCCCAGTTCTATTCTTTCTGTTTTTTCCCCATTTTTCTTGCTGCATGGATAATATAGCACATTTTTCAAGTCCAAAGTTCATTTTGATGTCACTGCTGAACAGTTGAACTGTGTTGAGTATTGATTTAAGTTCAGTGGAGCTTTTTGCATATATTTTTAAGTCATCCATGTATAGTAGATGGTTTATCTTGCCCTGTTGGATTGAGAATTGGTATCCCAGTTTTGTATTTCGTAGGATTATTGTCAGTGGAATTAATGCAATGTTGAACAGTAGTAGTGAAAGTTTATCCCCTTGGAAGATTCCTCGTCTGATGTTGACTTCACCAATGTCCTCCCCATTTGTTGTTAGAACTGTTTTCCATTTTTGCATATTTGCTTTCAGAAATAATTCAAAAATTATTATTATTATTATTATTATTATTATTATTATTATTATTATTATTATTAGTAGTAGTAGTAGTAGTAGTAGTAGTAGTAGTAGTAGTCATATTGCTACTATGTTTAGGTAATCTACTGTTAGATTCACAGTCTAAGACTGGTGGAATCTTAATAATTCAAGTACTAATAAAGGTCCTATGTATTATTAAAATAAAGGTAAAGGAAAAAGTTCCCCGCCTCCAGTCAAGGCCAAGTCTAGTGGGCTGTTCTCATCTCCATTTCTTAGCCAAGGGACCAACATTGTCCAAAGATCCTTTCCATAGTCATTGGGCCAGCATGACTATATGTCAAGTCACACAGAACACTGTTACCATACTACCAAAGTGCATGTGAGTAAATAAATAGGTACCACTTGGTGGTATGCATGCTTTCAAACTGCTAGGTGGCCAGGAGCTGAGATAAATAATGGGAGCTCATCCAATCAAGGGGCACTCAGATCTTGAACCCAGGCTTCCGGTTTTTCAGTTGACAAGCTCATTGTCTTTCATTGCTGAGCCATTGCTTCTCCTATTATTAAGATAACATCTAACAATATAGGCAGTTCCAAGCAGGGTACTTTTTTGTAAAATTAGAATGCTCAAATCTGACAAATTCAATATTTCCAGATTTTGAGGAAGTCCTTTAGGCATTGTTCCAATGTCCCCAATCAAGATTGGTGTAACCCTTTTTTAAATATAAATATTCAACTTGGACCTGCATGTCCTTATACAGCATTTCATATTTTCCCATTGTTTTTTCTCAATCCTAAAATCATTCTGAATAGCAACTAAATTTTCTTCTTTTAAATCACTGTATTATCAGGCATGTTATACAATACAATAGCAGAGTTGGAAGGGACCTTGGAGGTCTTCTAGTCCAACCCCCTGCCTAGGCAGGAAACCCTATACCATTTCAGACAAATGGCTTTCCAACATCTTCTTAAAGACTTCCAGTGTTGGGACATTCACAACTTCTGGAGGCAAGCTGTTCCACTGATTAACTATTCTAACTGTCAGGAAATTTCTCCTCAGTTCTAAGTTGCTTCTCTCCTTGATTAGTTTCCACCCATTGCTTCTTGATCTACCCTCATGTGCCTTGGAGAACAGTTTGATTCCTTCTTCTTTGTGGCAACCCTTGAGATATTGGAACACTGCTATCATTTCTCCCCTAGTCCTTCTTTCTATTAAACTAGACAAACCCTGTTCCTGCAACCGTTCTTCATATGTTTTAGACTCCAGTCCCCTAATCATCTTTATTGCTCTTCTCTGCACTCCTTATAGAGTCTCCACATCTTTTCTACATCGTGGCGGCCAAAACTGAATGCAGTATTCCAAGTGTGTGCTTACCAAGGCATTATAAAGTGGTATTAACACTCTATCCCTCTGTTGATGCAGCCTAGAACTGTATTGGCTTTTTTGACAGCTGCTGAACACTGCTGGCTCATATTTAAATGGTTGTCCACTAGGACTCCAAATTTACTACTATTGAGCAAGGTACCACCTATACTGTACCTGTGCATTTCGTTTTTGTTGCCTAAATGTAGAACCTTACTCTTTTCACCATTGAATTTGCCTGTCTATCTGCATCTTAAAGTTTATAAGACCTTAACCCACTCATTTTACAAAATCTACTCAATTTGATGGTTCCAGTAGTTTTTACTACATTCAAATTCAAACTTCTGGCAAAGTTACACGTTAATAATTTTTTACAACTCAGTTGTGACTGCTTGTAGTCGGTTTGTGAAATTTTGCTGCAGCCACTGATCAATTGTTTCATCCTTTTTATTAGAAAGGCAACATCTGCTGTTGTTAGTTACAGTAAGATTTTTGCCTTCATGCAATTAGTTGTCAAAGTTTGTTCCTGAGCCACTAAAATAAAGACTTCGATTGCTTTAATCCTGATCTTAACCAACTCCATGTGGGTTTTTTAATCAGCTTTTTAAATCCGTCAAGTATTAACCATGCAGCAGCTTGTTCTTCTAATTAACAAATTTGTTTTCAATTATTTCTTTTCTGTATTCAGCCTTCATCTTTGTTGTTTTCAAGAGCTTTTCTTGATTGACATCCTTAGCAAGAGTTCTTGGCTCTTCTTAATATGGTTATTAAAGCCATGCTTCTCTTCCTTTACCTGTAGAAGTCCTCTATCCCTTTCAGCTCTTGGCAAATACTGCCAAAGAAATCACTTTTTGGGTGGTGGTGGTTGTTGTTGTTAGTATGTGGTTAATCTTTGATGAGATTCACAGCCTTTGGGGCTGGTTGATAGCTCAACAGCTTGAGTCCTAACCAAGGACCTAGGAACTGTTAAGGTAATGTCGGAGGATATAAGCTGTTCCAAGTAAGGTGTTTTTTTGTAGAATCAGAATGTTGAAGTCTGATAAATTTAGAATTTCCAAATAGTGAGGTAGCCCTTTAGGTATTACTCCAAGGGCTCCAATTACAATCAGAACAATACATGATTTATTTTTCCACAGTCACTCAACTTTAGAAGTCCCAGTACTTTGTGATTTTTTCTTGCTGCTTATCTTCCATTCGCGCATCTCCAGGTATTGCAATATCAATGAACCAAACTTTTTTTTTTCTTTTCAACTATTGTTATGACAGGTGTATTGTAGGCCAAGTTCCTGTCGGTCTGAATTCTGAAATCCCACAAGATCTTGATTTTTCATTCTCTAGAACCTTCTCAACCTGATGTTCCCAGTAGTTTTTGCTGTACTCAAATCCAAACTTCTGGCACAATTTCCAGTGAATGATCTTAGCAACTCGGTCATAGCATTGTAGGTAGTCAGTTTGTGAAATTTTGCTGCACCCACTGATCAAATGGTTGACTGTTTCGTCTTTCTCATTACAGTGGCGACATTTGCTATTGGTGGTAACATGCTGATTTTTTGCCTTCGTGTAATTTATGGCTAAGGCTTATTATTATCTAGGAATACTAGATGCTTAAGTGATCATGGATCATGATTTGGGTAGTTGGTGGAGAAGAAAAATGTGAAGAAATAAAATTGTTTTCTGAAGTCAAAGATCCTGAAAAACTGCCCCTTGTTTCCAACTTCCATCTCTCTCTTTTATTCACATTCAAACATTTGTCTTTTACCTTTTATTGTATGTTCACTATTGTATCTCAAGTAGTACTCTAAAATATAATAATAATAACAATAAAAAAGAACAGAATTTCATTATTTGCAAAAATGCAGCATAAATATGTACAGCAAATGATCTGAAAGCAGGTAGCTAAGTAATATATATTTTGCAATCATTTAAATAATGGAATGAAGAACCATGTTTCCAACATGATTATTAAATTATATAATACATATAATGTCTATACTCCAAAATCCATCTTAAGACACTTTATTGGCAAACTCACATGGGAAATAATTATGGAAAATTCAATGGCTAGGTATTTTTTGCCAGAAAAGAGGCTGTAAAAAGGAGGGATAGTGGTAAAAAAAATGGTGAGAAACTATGATAGAGTTGTATATTTTGCTTGGTAAGAGTCTAGATGAAACCTGGAATTGATATGGGCATAAAATTACTCAGTATCTTGGACTGAAATATTTAGGATATATCTAGGATTTGTTCTAGGACAGCTGGGGAAATAAGCAAGTGGTTATGATTTTCCCCCTTTTTGAAGGATATAGAACTGATCCATCTGTAAAATATTTTTTATATCAAAATGAAACACAACTCTTTGAGAGATGGGAACAAAATAATAAATTTAGAAATACTTTGTGTGAATGTGCTAGCTACAGTTGAAGACGGGCAGTAAACATTCTTTCTGAAGCATTCATTGTGGGGTGGGGGGAATGTCAGATTTCTGGATCTTTAATATTTGTGTAGAAGCAGGAGTTCCAGCTGGAGAAATCAAATGGATGTTATACTAAGGATGAATGGACTGTTACAAGCAGAAAACTATGGTTCATAAATTAGAAATCATTTTATCTGATTAGTTATAAACTTCAAATATTGTAATCATGCACTCAGAGGGTTTTTCATTCTAAGTTCAATTTTCCATATTTGGTTAATTTGCATTTATGATTATGTTATAACACCATCGTTTATCAAACAATATTATTTAATTTTATCATTGATCTCTTTCACTTGGTTAAAATCTCAGTTTAACTATCCTGGTGATTGAATTCCTTGGTACTGAATAGAGTGGTTGTTTGTGTATTGATAGATTGGTAGAAGGTTATTTATTGATCACAAATGTGGGCACTGTTTAATGCTGTAATTTTCTTTTCTTAGACATGTTAAAATTACTTTAAAAATGATAGTCAAATAAAAGTGAAAAAAAATCTATAAAATTCTTTCTTATTGAGTATGATTCCTTTCTTGAACTGTTGTTGGAAAATAATTTGATGATAATTCAAGGTCTTCCCATATATCCTCATGAGTAGAATGTGAAATTGTCCATGTTAAATTGTGCTACAGGATGGGTGAAGTATCAACTTCGTGTTTTAAAATGCCATAATAGATATAAAATGTCACAGTAAAGTTCTTGGAAAAATAAGATAAAATGTTCTTCCCCATTAATAAGGGAAATAAACACACATTAAATAAGAAAAGGATTGGCAAGTGTATTGTGCCCCATAATTAAATTCAGTTTTCCAAGTTCCATAACTGCACCGTGAAATTGCACAAATCCAGTTATGGCACCTGGGAAAATATTTACATTAATTTTAATATTTTGCATAAAAGGCACAATATACATTCATTTCAATAAAAATATATGTTTCCCCTTTGCTATACATATGCCTTTATAGTTAATGTATAAATATTTGCCTTTTGTGGAAAAATATATATTCTTTTCAAGTCTTTTGGGACCATGATGCTGTTGGAAAGAAATTACTTTTAATTTTCACTTCCGTGAGTAAAAAAGAATTGTCAATTGAAATGAAGTCTTTTTAGATTGCTTTATCTGATATGTGTTTTTGTTTGTTTTCCTAACTAGTGAAAAAGGCCATAGATTTTAAATCTAGAGGATTTAAATTGTTTCCAGGGAAAGACAACAGCAACAAGTTTTCTATCTGTGAGTGTACTTCTTTTTGTTACTTTTTTAGTGCAAGAGTGAAGTTTGTGCTGTTTGTGTTGTTTGTGTGTTGTACTGTTTCACATATATCTTAGCATTTACGTGTATGAAATCTTTATGCTCGAGTCTGCATGATGAATATGTAAAGTATAGATGTGCTGTGAAGAGTGACTCTATATAACATTGGCATCACCAGAATATGTTTCTTTCACTGTTAATCTTCCAATTTAAATTAAGAATTATAATAATTTTAAATATATATATATATATATAGGAGCCGTAGTGTTGCAGTGGTTAGAATGGAGGCTAACTCGCTGTTCACTGCCAGGAGTTTGATCCTGTCTGGCTCAAGATTAACTCATCTTTCTAACCTTCTGAGGTTGGTAAAATAAGGACCCACATTGTTGGGGGCAATAGGCTGACTCTGTAAACTGCTTAGAGAGGGCTGTAAAGCACTATGAAGCGGTGTTTAAGTCTAACTGCTTTTGCTATTTTCCTCTTCTCCTTTTGCTGGAAATTACATTAATGTAAGTAACTGTGCATTATTTTTATGTCTTCATAAGAGGAATTGAAAGAAACATATTTTTCAATTAATATATAGGATGATGACCTTTCAGATTTGATTGAACATCAATGCATAAAAGGAAATAACATCTTCATTATGTATAATAAACAGATTTTTTCTGCAGCAGTAGAGAGTTTGCTTTGTATTATTTTTCTATTAGACAATTATTTAGCAATGCACAAAGGATTGAAATGTCAAGCTTTATTAATCATTTTTATGGGTTAGCAGAAAGTAATAGAAAAAATATTTTGAACAGGATGTCATATGATCTCTCGCCCCCATCCAAGGCTGCTAACAGGTGCTATTGTCTAATTTGAAGAATAAATGATGAAAGATTAGGAAGAATAAAATACATGTCCACGCCCATGTTGAAGCCTGCTCTGCTTAGTTTAGACTTTTTCTCTCCAAGTTTTTCAATCTATCTAATGATTAAACTCTTAACCTTTTGAACATCCAGTCCAATTTTTTTCAATATTTTCTTAGCTTCCCATTGGTTGATGTAATGATTATGTAATATACTATGACATGAAAT
Source organism: Natrix helvetica (assembly GCF_964273705.1). Lineage (NCBI taxonomy): Eukaryota > Metazoa > Chordata > Lepidosauria > Squamata > Natricidae > Natrix > Natrix helvetica. The sequence goes on along the minus strand of NC_138550.1, from coordinate 150,944,141 downwards.
GTTGGTATTAGAAGGCTAACAAGATGGAAGGCTTGTTCAGGACCCTCAGTTATTCCCTATCTAAAGAAGATAAGAGAAGAGGCTACCTAAAATAAATGGATAGTGTAAACTACTTTGCAGTTGGTGTAGAAAAACAACTGACATCTTCAAGTCTTCTTGAATCTTGGAATCTGAAGGAAATTGATCTGCATAATTGTACAATAATGTTGTACAATTTACACAAATTGTATGGAGAATGGAAGACAAGTGCTACCAAATAAGGACTTCAGACAACTAGGTCACATCAAAATATTGAGTTTTCTCTACTTATGTGTTGTTATCTGGTTGTCCTTCAGATTTCTGCAACCCAGATTTAGAATACTGATACAGGATAATATTTGTTGTTCAGGGTTGAACTGAGGGGTCCTTGGTGCTCTCTGAGCTTGGTTGTTTTCTTGCAACTGTTTCTTTGCCCAAACTTGGTAACATATTCTGTGCTAGCACTATGGTTTAACAGATGATTTCAATTCAGTATTTTTTTCCAGAACTTTATAGTTACTACTTTAGTAGCAGGACTTCATTGTCTACAAAGGACAGCTCTAGCAATCTCAGGAAAAGACATGGTGTTTTACGAAATCACAAATAGGTGCTTAATTGTGTGCTCATACTTTTTCTAAAACATTTCTGAAGGGCTACACATCTCTGTTAGGATAAAACTTGGCTCCATATTTTATTTGATATTAGGTGTGACTTAGGTTCCTAACACTTCTGTAATTGGGTTTGCAGTTGAATTGACCTGCATCAGATTCTGCATAGGAATAGGTTGACATCTTCACTCACTGTAAGATTTTATTTACAGGGATAAAAAGTAGTTTGGAAAACACATAGGATGGTCGATAGTCAAACGATGATTTATAACCTCACACTAGAAGAAAGCATCAAGATGTTAACATCTAGGAAACTTTTCCTCCCATTTCTACTCTTCAAAAGGAAAGAAACAGCTAGAAATTTTCTGAACATCCCCCTTTCAATTGTGGAACAGCACCAAATAATTTTGTGACCAATTCTGACCTCAGAGTTTTATGATCTGGGGCAAATACAAATACAATCAAAATAAGTCATTAAAAATCAAATTACATCCTTCAAACATTTAGAAGGTACAAAGGTTGAGCTGAATTCTCAAACATAGCTCATCCTGATCCACATGTCCTACCATATATTTGGACCTCTTCTGAATTACCCTAAAACACCTGTATCTGTCAACCTTCATCCTAAAAAATATCACACATAGTGCAATCCATGCATGAAGTTTATTGAGTCAATGAAGTTAGTGTGAGCATCATGACATTTAATTTCAATTATATTGAAGAAAGAGCTTCTTCAGAGCAATTTATTGTATCACATTCTTCTTCTTGTGCCATATCCATCATCGGACATTGGCGATCATGTTGGTGATCCTATTTTTATCAACAGCCACACAAAAAAGTCCAAACCAGTCCCTTAGATTTTGGAGCCATGATGTTCTTCTTCTGCCTGGACTTTGTTTGCTTTCAATCTTTCTCTGGAGGGAAATTGTATTATATATTAAACAGATTATATGGCTGCCCAACACAAGTGACTCCAAGCCGCTTAAAACATTAAAATCCATAACATAAAACCCCATGAAACTCCATTCCACACATAGCAGCAACACAGTCAAATCAACCACTTGATCAGCTTTTTCTCCATTCATGGTCTCAGTCCTGTTGATTAAACCAATCTTCAGGGCCTTTGGAAAAAGGAACATGGTGGAGGCTAATTGAACTTTGTGGAAAATTGTGTTCCATAGAGAAGGGGCCACCACTCCAAAGGCCCTTCATTCTGTTCCCATTAGATGAATATCCCCAATATATTGGACCCATAACCTATGGTGAGCTGGGTGAATGTAAAAGAGGAGATGCAGCCCTTCAATGTGTGTGTGTGTGTTGATAGATAGATAGATAGATAGATAGATAGATAGATAGATAGATAGATAGATAGATAGATAGATAGATAGATGATAGATAGATAGATAGATGATAGAGATATATAGATATCTGAAATGGAGACAAACAATATTTTAAACTTAGCTTCTGCTGAGTATACAACATTAAGAAATGAATATCATTTATAAAGTATAGGAAATCAGAAAAGTTTTAAAAGAGCAGAAGCGTTGGTAAAAAGTGTATTACTATTGCAGTTATTTTTCAGGGTGGAACTACTTTTGAAGCACTTAAATACTGTCTATATGCATAAAATGTATTGCCCCAAAGAATGAATTTTGTTTTATCTGTGAATCTTAGGGGGTTATTTCCATACATAATGACTGTATTGGAATTCATATCCCATATTTAGGTTAATGAGAACTTTCTATCACAAGCTTCAAAGGAATATTTAATGGTTATTTAAAATACTGTACATCCACAAGCCTATTCAGCTTCACAAAGTGGAAATAATCTTCCACTTGTTTTGTTTTATTACTGTGCAATACTTCCCACCCCCTAAACCTCAGCATTAGAATTGGTAAAATTCATAATATTCTGTTCTAAGTACAAAACAGATACATATTGCATCATGCAAATATCAGTATTAAGATTTCTTAAGTGAAAGGCTTAGATTTTCAAGTTTGTGCATGAAAAGTTCTAATATTTCCAAGGTAGGTAGTATTTCTAACATTTTAAATTATTATTATTAATTAAATGCATATGTTGGTCATGTCATTGTCTATTGACTCTTGGTCATTTGCAACATCATAAGTACAGTAATATAAAATATTATAGAGCATTAAATGTTAACAAAACTGAATAAAGCAGGAACCAGTTTATCAATGGGATGGAGGTGGGATCTTCTCGTCTACTAACCACCTCCAACAAGGGGCGCTGCCATTGGGACCCCAAGCTAATAGACAGAGCCAGGTTTTAACACTCTTCTGGAAGGCCAAGAGGGTGGGGGCAAATCTCACATTTGAGGGACATGATATTCCAGAAGATTAGAGCTACAGCAAATTAAAAAAAAGCTCTACAGCTCTTCTTCTGGATCCTGCTAGCAGAAGTTATTTAGCCAACGGGGTCCACAGCATGTCCTTTCTGCTGGACATTGGGTGAGGTGGTTTCTCAGACACACTTAACTAGTTTATACTTTCATGCAGTTTATACTAATTTGATTTTCAGATATGGTTGTTATCTAGAGGTAGATAAATTTGATACTGATGTATATATATAAAGGGAGACTAGTATAGATCTATTTCAAGCTATTTATCTCTCTTCAGCTAGCTAGTTATTGGGAATCAAACCTGGGCTGTATTACATATTAGGCAGATGTATTAGCCACTAAGCCACAGGCTCTCCTCCTTTATCAGCTAAGCCAGGGAAATAGGTATGTATTGTGTCACAACCCCTGGTATGCCCAAATATGGGAGAGAGCATACTGCTTCCCTTTTCTGTCTTTCTGTCATTAATAATATATATTAATGTAGTGGTGAAGGCATCAGGCTAGAAACCAGGATATTATGGCTTCTTGTCCTGTCTTAGCCACAGAGTCAGGTGGGTGACCATGGACCATTCTCTCTCAATGGCACTTGAGGCAATGACAAGCCATTTCTATGTATCTTGTCCCCCAAAAATGTTCAGACAATTGTTAGGACTCAACACTGACTCAACGTTACATGCCTAGACACCCACACCCATAAAAGTTATAGGAGAGAGAGAGATAAAGAGAGTTGAAATGAAGCATCTTGGAGAAAAGGGACAGTGGGAGGGAGGAAGAAAGAGAAAAAAAGAGATGCAGTTAAGAAAAATAAAGTAGAAAAATGAATTTAGGATCCCAAGGCTAGGAGATCTTTTTTTTTTTTGCATAAGAATGCAACAGTGTATAAATAAAACTGAAATTCAATAAAAGAGATGGATGAATCATTTTAAAGCATGAAGTGTGGAGAGGGAGCGGCCTATAAATTGAATAAATAAATAAATAAATAAATGTACTACTGCTTCTTTTTCTCAGAAAAGAATATACAAAGTGTTTGATTACTTTGGATATTATTTCTTATAATGCTGCTACTTAGGTTCTTTTAATGTGACTAACATTTTCATTTGCTCTCATTGCTACTAACATTTAACTTTGATGTTACTACACTACTACTCTTATCACAGTTCCTGACTTAATGCTGAATACTTAACCATATTTAATGGATAAGTGGGCCCTGATTAAAATGTAGCAATCACGCAGGAAAGAAACCTATATTTTCAGCCAATTGAACATAGGCAGCCACTATTAATTTGTTAATACATAGTGTACAACATTATTTGTAGTAAACAATAATATTTTGATGTATGTATGCTATTCTGTTTAATGCTTATGAAACAGTCATTTGTTTCTACATATGGTAAGGGTGCATTAATTAGATATGTTACTAGATATGTAACTAGTTATGTTAAGGGTGCATTAACTCCAAGAAGGTTTAAAATTTCTATGTATTTACAGGAGCTCTATCTCAAAACTTCAGATGTGTCAAATCAGATTAATTCCATTGGCATAAGCCCTCTTGCAAACTGTTCAGCAATATGGTTTGCCCTAACTGTACATTAACAATAATGTCAGAGATTATTTTTGTTGTTCAAATACCATTAATGTTAAAATATATATATAAGAAAGGAGGAAAAATCAGAAAAGATCAAAATTAGACAATCGGGAAAAAATCTGGAATTAAAATGTAAATAATATTGACACATAGTATCAACAACAGCAATTTATTACAATCTTAGACCAGCAACCAGAACAAATAAAAGCATTCAGTATATATACACTTAAAACTTCTAGTATAAAATAATTAATAACAACTAAAATGTATAATAAAATCCAGTATCAATTATACATGGTCTAACCATAAGATAGTTGCAATCCCTAAACTGTATGGCCATTGTAGGTTCAATGCTAAAAGAGAAGTGAGTAAGCAGTGCAAAGGGTTTACCACAATTGCTATATAACATCACTGTGGTGGAGAAGACACATGTTTGGGACAAATTCCTAGTGCTGCTGCACAGAATCTGTACACCTGCGCAGTAGTTATGGACTGTTCATCCTTAAACAGCCACTGGAGATAGGTAGTGGTAGAACAGCCAGGGTACCTAGCAATTATTGGCAGAATATTTTTTTCCTAATCTTCGTATAAAAGGAACATCTAAGGAGCTTGTGACCCACAGTCTCCACCTCTCCTGAGCCACAGGGACAGAGTCTTTCCATGAATGGTATCCTTTTATACTTGCCATACAGGACGGCCGATGGAAGCACATGGCACCATGCTAGTGCAAATGCTTTCTGGTGGTTTGCTGGCTCCAACTGATTAAGATATCTGGCAGGACCAACAACATATCTAACGCCATAGTATCAATAGCACTAGTTTTCACACAGGGACATATTTAAACCTAATTAACTCAATTGAATATAGCCAAAATAATGATAGTAAGGAACATCAGATGTATAAGCAAGCAATAAAGTTAGAGAGTCTTATTTCTATGCTTGCATATTTATGCTGTTTCAACAATCACCAGGATAAGCAACAAAAGAAAGAAAACTTCAAAGATATCTTTGATCAATGAATTAAAATCAGGGAATATATCTCTTGAAATTAAGTGGCTATCATCCCCAAAGCTTTTAATTAACAAAATTATCAAACAAATGCAGATAAAAAAATTGAGTAAACAGAAATGTTAATCAGAAAGCAGAAATCTTTTTTTTGTCTGTGCCCTGATCTTAATATTTACCGTATTCTTTAAAAAATAGTTTTGCCTTTCAATCATAATATCTACATAATATATTTTTTATCATTGTTGTTATTATTATCCTTCTTCCATTAGGAGCACACTATTTTAAGAGAAAATGTGGGAGCGAAAGCAGGAGCTACTTTTCCTTTAATTTTAAATTATTTTACTTGAAAAAGAAACCTTACCCAAGTGTGACAGTTTTCTTCATTTTGATCAATTGAGCATATTGTGCTGCACAATCTGATGCTCATTTTCATAAAGCATAACAAGAAGCAAAGTATTTGTCCCTAGCCCTCTGTGGACAAGGGGCTTATCTTAAAAGAAACAGTTCGAAAAGGACATCATACCCCCATTTTTGTTACTTACATTTTAATTTGCTCTAAATAGTTAATAAAGGGGTAAATTAGGAGAAAGTAAACAATGAATCAATGAAACAATGGGGTTAACCAAAAATGTCTAGTAATAACATACTAATATTAATCAGAAAGATTAACAAATCAGAAAGTATTACATCAAAATGCATTATTTCTTTTACTACAACTGAATAGGAGAATAGGAACATACAGCCTTTATCTAGATTATGATGTTATCCACACGGTGAAATGCATAGAAAAAATGCAATTTTCTTTCTAGTGCCATTCTAGGATCTAAAACTTAAATCTAGAAGAATACAAAAGACCAAACTAGAATTCTACATGCTAAAGAAAGCATCAGCCTCTCTTTTAAGAAATGCTTCTGAAAGTTTCATAGAAGAAACTTAATCATAAGCGTAACAATACAAGCAAAATGTAATGTTTAATATTCTTCACTGTGCCTGAATTAATGCAGTAAAGATTGCCAATTCATAGACAAGCCTGTCCAATTTTATATTAGCTATTTGGAAAATTGATACTTAAAAAGTGAGCCAAGCAGTCAATCTATGGTATTACTCTATATAATACAAAGACTATGAATACATATTACCAAAGAATGAAAAGTAATTAAATAAATGATACATAAATGATAAAAATAATTCCTCCAATACTTTCACAATATGTATAATTCTGTGCTACAGCACAATATATACTTTGAGATTTTATATATATAAAATTTTATATACAATATATACTATATATATGATAATAGATTTATTAGCATAGAAGCTGTTGTAGGTATGACATAGCAATCCATATAAATAGCATATAAAATGCATATAAACACCAGATAGAAAAAAAGTGAAATATTTAAGTTTTTAAAAGTTGGGGAAAATATTCAGGCATTTTGGATTTGTTTTTCAAAATTAAGAAGTTTAATTTCCACTTTTTTTAAATGCAACCTACATTTGAAAATGTTGGATTGGTTATGGCAAATGTCAAAGCAAAAAATAAAATAGGAAATTGAATTTAGATTAAGACAAGGATGGGTATAGTTTTATACTTTGCAGTGGCAGTACTTTGGTCTAGTGGTTAGGGGACCAGGCTAGAAGGTGGGATACTACAAGTTCTACCTTAGGCATGAAAGCTGGTTGGGTGACCTTTGGCCTCACTCTCTCAGTCCAACCCACCTCACAGAGTTGTTTGTTGTGTGGAAAAGAGAAGAAGGAAGATACCTTGTATGTGTTGAGTTATTTGCCTTGAGTTTGTAAAAATAATAAAGCGGGATAAAAATAAATAATAAAAAATCCATATAAGGGGAAATATTTATAAAAAGGTATACATTAGAAAAAGATGAAAAACTTGCACACCTCAACACACTTTTTAAAACAGTTCCCAGTGTGATACATAAACTGAAAAGCAACACTTAATATTGCAAATCAAAAGAGAAGGAAAGAGAAAGAGAGGGTAATAAAATGGAAGATAGTAGATCTGTCTGTTTATAATTTGGGGCAAGCTATGTTCAGATCCCATTTGGCCTCAAAATCATTAAATAACTTTGGCATTAGACTGTCCCCATCTATCTACCTATTTCAAAGGTTGTATGGCTGTGTATACAACTCTGTATGTGTATTCACACACACACACACACACACACACATTTTAGAAGCTATTTGTGTAAGACTGTGTGTATCACTATGTATATTTATAAACAACTCATTCATTGTGTTTTGACTATCAACTGAACAGCAGTGTGCAAGATGGAAAACTCAGGATTTTCAGAAATTCAGAAAACATTTAAGGAAAATAAAACTCATGACCAGTCCCAAAGAAGTTCAAAAAGAACTAAGTTAGGAAATAAATGTAATAAAATTTAAAAATACGAACAAAGGAGAATAGAATAGAATGGGAATATGTGTAAGATAACAGATGAATTATAGGAAATAGAATTGTATTATTGCAGTATTACAGTATAGGTATAAGGCTTAATAAGCCATCCAATTTTGCTTTCAAAAAGGTACAATTGCATGGGTTCATCTACAGTTCTTGTAGTAATGCAGGGAAGATTCAAAATACTCCTTATTTCTCTGTTGCCATTTCTCTGTTCTCAAAGTTATTTTCAAAGGAAACGCCCAGACTCATTCCTGTAACACAGTGATGCTGAGATTCTAAGCCAGAGAATTAATAAATTAATAAGCAAACAAACAAAATGCTAATGAATTCTGAATAAATTATTACCGAGACTAATTTAATACAAATTGGATAAACTCGAGAAAAATGCTCTTTATTGTCATTTATGGTCAGATGTACAAAATGAGAGGGTCTACAATTTCAAAGATGAGCCCAAATAATATCTCATTATGTTAAAAAAAATATTCTTTATCTTTCTGGATCAAAGACAATCCCAAACTTAGCCATAATGTTCTCACTCCAAATTGGAAACAAACAAAATGTTTTATGCCATTTCCCTCCATCCTCATGTACCTTAATACTACCTATTTAGTTAATCACCTTTTTTCCATTTTATTTGAACTTCTAAGCCATCATTACAATCCTTGGCTCAAAGGCATTGCACCCTAACAATTTCACCCATAGTTCAGACATTGAGGGGGAATGGAAATCAAGAGTACATGTGTGTAATGCTATCCTTTTCCCAGTATATCATGCCTTATTGGACCACTATTTGTTTGATCTTAATTTGGTCCTAGTAACCTTGTCACCTATGTGATCAAAAGGTTACATCACAAAGTTTTTGTTTTCCCAGCAATATTTTCTAGATATACTGTAGATATAAACACAATTTACTCTTGTCATTGAGTGAACTATAAATTATAAAATAGATTTGCTCCACAGTGGTATCTGTGATTTTATTTTAGAATAAGATAGAAATATCTATAGTGTTTTGTAACTGTAAAGTATAAGTTAATTAATCATTAGTGCACTGTCTGGGACGGGGAGGGAATCTATGCGGTCACTGAGAATCAACACAATTGTGGTAAACAGCATATAGAGAGAGACTGTTAGACTTTTTATCAATCATAATGGTGTTGACTTTCAGTGACTATCATTCATTCATTCATCTGTCTGTCTATCATCTATCTATCTATCTATCTATCTATCTATCTATCTATCTATCTATCTATCATCTGTCTGTCCATCCATCCATCCATCCATCTATCAATCTATCATCTATTTATCTATCCTCTGTCTGCCTGTCTGTCTGTCCGTCCGTCCGTCCATCCATCCATCCATCCATCCATCCATCCATCCATCCATCCATCCATATATCTCTGTCTCTGTCTCTGTCTCTGTCTCTCTCTCTCTCTCTCTCTCTCTCTCTCTCTCTGTCTTTCTGTCTATTGAAAAGGAAAGAGAAAAAGGGAAAAAGAAAAAGAAAAGAAAAGAAAAAAGAAAGATAAATGATAAAATTACTTGGAAGTAATTGTATCTGAACAGAACAATACTCTTACCATCACCAACTCATTGTTTCCTGGGTAGCATTAAAGTGTAAGAAGTTATGCTGGTCTTCAAAAGTTCCCACTGCCAAGAGACATCTAAAACAAGAGCAACAGAGGGAAAGGGACAGAGAGACAGAATAACCTAGGATCTTGAAGAACTGCTAGGAACAGCATCTAGTTTATTTTTTGCCACAGAGCAGCAGATGCAATACTTGAGTAGAAGGCAAGCACTTGGCTCTCTCCTCTGAGCTCAGAAGCTCAGCACATTTGAGTCCAGTTAATAATTGGATGGAAGATAACCAGGGAAAACCAGAGCTGGGCAGTTAATAAACTTTTCAGAAGAAAATGGCAAGGCAGCCTGCACTATATCCAAGACAAATGCATGGACTTGTCCATGAAGTCAAAAGGAATCAAATTGTTTTATTAAAAAAAATGTGTGTATTTGAGAAAATGTTCACTACTAATATTAGTTTAAATAAATAGGCTGTGTATTATTATATTTATTTAAGAATCACATTTCTCGGGCTGCCCATTTCACACAAAGCAAAACTGGGCAGTGGCATATAGCAATTGACTAAAACAATGAGATAATAATAAAAAAAAAAACAATTATTAGAAAAGGATAATCATTTTATACATTATAACAATGCAATATAATGACTGTTCTCACAATTGCTTTTAGAACTCTGGGCACAGCATTTTGGCCTAAGGAAAACCACATTGCTGAATTAATACTCCTATAAAAATGGATACCAAGAATATGTCCCATTTTTATCCCTAATAGAGTATCAGAGATTTGTGATGTTTTGTCATCTATTAGCCAAGGTGGCACAGTGGTTAAAATGCAGTACTGCAGGCTACTTCTGCTGATCACCGGCTGCCCGCAGTTCGGCAGTTCGAGTTTCACCGACTCAAGGTTGACTCAGCCTTCTATCCTTCCGAGGTTGGTAAAATGAGGAACCAGATTGTTGGAGGCAATATGCTGACTCTATAAACCACTTAGAGAAGACTGTAAAGCACTGTGAAGCAGTATATAAGTCTAAGTGCTATTGCTTTTACGTATCCAATAATATCAGCTGTCTCCTAATAAATGATGAAAATTAAAGTTTAGAACCAATGTTTAGCTTTTCGGTATTGAAAGTAATAACAAAAACAAACTGGCATTTGGTTTTTCTTTTCCGGAGTACAAATTGTGTACTAAAAAAAAAATATCTAGCTCATTAAGGTATCAGGGAGAAGCTGAAACAATAACCTACATCTTTTTTCTTTGATATTTTAAGGTAATTTCTAGTTGTCTATGTTGTTTTTATTTTGCAGTAAATGAAGGAGGTATCAAACAGGCATCAAATTTGTGTCCAGATCCTGGAGAACCTGAGAATGGAAAACGAATAGGCTCAGACTTTAGGTAATATTTACAAACCAAAACTTCAAATGCATTAGCGGGGGTGAGTTGATTCAGGAACTCCCCATTGAAATCCATAGGTCATAAAGGGGTCATAGTTGCCCACTCCTGCATTAGAGTGTTATCTTTAAATTTTATTGGATATATCTCACTCCAAAGACGAACTTGAACATGATCATGAATGCTGTACTTAAGTTGTCATCTATGCAGGCATTTAAATATTTGTTGCTCTACGGGTAGTCCTTGACTTTTGACAACATTCTGAGACCAGAAATTTCTGTTGCTAAACAAAGTGAGTTATGTCAATGCTGGGAACTTTTTTTCATCACAGTTGTTAAGCTAATCACTGCCTGGTTAAACAAATCATGCAGTCTTTAAGCGAATCCATCTTCCTTCCAATGATTTTGCTTGTCAAAAGTTGGCTAGAAAGCTCACAATCATATGTACAATGGCTGGGATTGTCATTGGAAATATATTCTGGTTGCCAAGCACCGACATGTGACTATGCTGAGATGAGTCATGTGACTATGTTGAGATGGTTGTAAGTGTGACAACTGATCATAAGTCACTTTTTTCAATGCCACCGTAATTTTGAACTATCACTAAGTGATTGATTGTAAGTCAGACTAGCCATAATGGGTATAACAATTGAAGGTCAATTGTTTAGCATTATGGTTATGTAGCATGCATGTATACTGTATGTATGTAAGTCCATCAAGAAATTTAGCTCTAGATTTTGAAAATATAAGGTCTCAACTTATTCATCTGGAAAGAAAAGTTGATCAAAGGAATTAATTTGTCACAGTGTAAATTTACAGGTTTCATGTATTTTTCTTCATGGCTATTTCTTCCAAATCACCTAATTTAGGCATGCACCCTGGAGCAGCAAGTTTAGTTTATATTAGCACTTCTTCCTGGGTAGATTAGTCTAATATGGCAATATCAGTGGCTTATTTATGCTTTTAAATAGGGTAATATAGTAATACTCTTTCAGCTTAATTATAAATGTATATATTTCATTCTGGCAAAGCACAAGATGATTATCGTCTCAGGAAGTAAACAAGCCAATGTAAGTTATTATCCAGGAAACCGCTCAAAAACATTTTGACATGGTTTTTGTTTTATGAGGTGTCTCTAAATATCTGCAAAGGACCAGCACATGGATCACTCTGATTTTAATGGAAGATCAGTCTGTGAGACCTTCACATTTCCACCTTGTGTTACATCCCCATCAGATCAGTATGAAGTAATGCTATAGTCACAGACAAGCTGTATTTATTATTATGAGGCTTTTAAGTACACCTAATTAAAAGGTTACCATATTTGAATGAGCATCATAAATCTATCTTTTCTCGCATTTTAAAAAAAAATGAGATAACTTTTTACATAACATAAAATTGTTTATGAACAGCAAACATATAGATTAAAAGAGGAACACGTTTTGAGTTCCTCATTAAATAAATTAAGCAATGGCAGAAAAGAGAATGTTGAAATACATCCATTTGAATATGTAATGCTAACTATAATTACAGAAAGGAGAAGAAATGAGACAAAGTTCACACATCTTCATTTGTTTTTAGTCATACCTTTTTTTAAAGACAAACCAGAACTAACTTTTACCTTAAAGGGAATACTGACAGGATTAATGTAATAAGAGATTATTAAAAAAAGATTCAAATAAACTTTGAGAAATATAGCACATATTAATCTGCTTTTGATATGTTTAATTTTAGCTTGGATTCAACAGTGCAGTTTTCTTGTGATGAAGACTATGTGCTACAGGGGGCAAAAAGCATTACTTGCCAAAGGATAGCAGAAGTTTTTGCAGCATGGAGCGATCACAGACCTGTGTGCAAAGGTAACATACAAAAATCTGTATTCTTTTATGCCAGTTTTCTGCATTTTATCCCCATGTAGCAATAAGAAGGATATCTTTAAAGCTGGGGCATTGACAGGATGTGAATACCATCTTGACTTTTCTGGCATATATCCCAGTTTATGAAAGCACTCTTACTGGAAATTATAGTTGAAATAAATCCTTCTATATTTTTGTGTGGTCAAGTTGTCTTCACACTTTCAAATATTATGGGTTTTATTTTGCCCAAATAAAAACAAAAAATAACAAAAAAAGAAGTTTTGTTCCATTTTTTTTTGTTTCATATGCTATTTCTCATGTCTTCTAGGTATAAGGAATTTTGCTAGATGGTTAATAGGTTTTCTTAACTGGGTCATATAGTTAAGTAAATACCACCACACATCTCCTTAAGTGAAGAGACTCTATAACTATAAGGGAGTCTGAGAAAAATAATGTTAAAATTCAGATTTAATTCCAGAATTTCTTCAATCCCTTCTGGTCTCCAAAGTTGGGATATAGCCAAAGTGTAATGCCCTCATTTCCAATCACCAACTTCTCTTCCATTCCTTCCTTAACCAGGGAGCCATGGAGGTGCAGTGGTTACAATGCAATATTGCAGGCTAGCTTTGCCCACTGCCAGGAGTGAGATCTTGATTGCCTCAAGATTTTTTCAGCCTTCCATCATTCTGAGATTGGTACAATGAGGACTCAGATTGTTGGGGGCAATATGCTGACTCTGTGAATAGCTTAGAGAATACTGTAACACACTATGAAGCAGAATATAAGTGTAAATGCTATTGCTATAAACATTTAAAATGACTAATTGGACATTCTCAGATATAGATTTTTCAAAAATATATATTCCTTTAAAAAGGCATCAGTAAAAAAATATGTTTTGCTTTTATGGTGTCTGGAATATAGTCCACTTATTTTCTATTTTTTTTAAAAAAATCTTCCTTTCATAAAAACAGCATAATTGTTCTTAAAAGAAAATCAGTGATTCTTTCTTAGTTCAACCTGCATACACAAATTTATGTTTTGTGTAATGCAGAAACTTTCATCATATGTTCCTCTTTAGATGTTCATTTTAAAATTTGACTTCACATAACAATCATACTGTATTGATTCACCTACTGTATAGAAGTAAATAATACCAATCTTAATTAGAACCTATCTCCATATTCTTTAAAAATCTAAGTAATATAACTCTCAGAATGTTTTTGAAATAACATTATCAAGAAATATACAAAAAAAATAGAAGCATGTTCTTGAGTAAAATGTATCCTATATTTTTTACTAATAAAAAGATAGCATTTTTAAATACAATTTTCCATGCAGTTCTACAGACAGTATATGGATATTTATTTCTATTTATGCAGAAAGAGGGTTTTATTTTGTGTTAAAACCTTGCAGCTTTATTAGAAACATGCTGTGCTCCTTACACAATTTGCTTTTATATGTGATTTTCTTGTTCAGTAAATCAGTCCCTAATAAATTTTTATGGCTGTATAATATAGTGCTCATGAGTTACTTTTAAAATGACATAAAAACAAATTTTAAAAGGGTAGCAGCAGTTAATATTCTGAAGTATTATTTTATTATAAATACATAATATTTCAGCTGTATGATTGATTTTAGTTTATCATTTGATAACACATCCTGCTGTATTACTGCTTGTTTCATAGCATTCAATCGACAATTATAGGCTGTGATCATAGATACTTTAAAAAACATTTTATTAAGTCTCAGATATTCTAATCTTGTAAGAATGTTGAGTATGAGCTCCTTACTATTTTTAGGACTAGATGTTACATTATTGTTCCTACAAATATGGTATTCTGTAGTATGAGTGAATGACACTTCTAAAAATGGTTAATATATTAAAATGAGAGGATGATATTTGTATTCATAAAGAGAAAAATATATTAAAATATAGCAAAGATAAATGAGAATACCAGGAATGCCAAACAGAACAATTCTTGTTACATATGAACATTACTGAAAGTTAATTAGTGCTGTATAAATTTTACATATTACCCAGTTTATCTAAGAGTAACTGGAGCCTTTGGCCATAAAAATTTCAATTAGTAAGAGCAGTGTTCTACTTGAAGTATAGATTGACCCAACATTTTAAGTATCTTGCTAACAATACGTTTTGCAGTCTGTTAGTAGAAAGTAATATTAAAAGAGGAAAAAAAAAACTTCCTGTTACAAGCCTTGACAAGGAATACACTAACTTTCAAACTAATCTCAATCTACTCATTATTGGAAAGTGATGGTTGAGCTGCTGAGATTTGAGCATTAGCAGTTTTCATGGATTTTACCAGTTCTGTTCTGGGCTTTATGGTGCTGAATTTTCTCATATGTGGAAAAATAATGACTTCAAAAGGCAGTCAGCAGATCAGAATAGATGTAGATTGTCTGAATTATTTTTCTCTATCACAATGATGCACATACATGTATATAGGGGGAAATGGCTTTATTTGATACTACTTTCTCTTTAATGTCAGTCAGCCCTCTTATTCATTGTGTTGTGAACAATAAGCTTGAGATCTGTATTATGTGGCTTGGCAGACATATTGTTTGCAAAATTTTAATGTTGCAGCTGTTTAATTGAACAATAAACCACAAAGAGTCCTAACGTTCAGACTGAATATTTATTAATCAAATGTATATTGCTGCCCATGTCACAGAAAAAGTGACTTTGGGAGGTTATATAAATAAATAAAATAAATAAAGTTTAATCTTTTTCTTACCATAGGCTCCAGAAGCATTTCGTCCTCTGAACAGGCTAGTTTTTCATTAGCTATTTGAACTTTTTAAAGGTAGTGCTTTGTCTCATTTGATTTCATTCCTAATAGATCTTTGGAATAATTTTATAAATGGGCAGTTTTATCATTTATTTTATTATTTTTTATTATTTTATTTTATTTATTTTATTCTTTAATTTAGTTTGTTTGTTTGTTTATTTATATATAGCTTAACCCAAACTCTGAGAGGCTCACAGCTGAAGGCTTAAAATAAAATACATATCTAAAATAAAATAAAAACAACAAACAAACAAAACTATAGGGTCTAACCTTTTCCATAACACATTCAGCCCATGCCCTTCTCATCGTATTACAATCAGAAGTGGTATCAGCCAGTTCTGACCGGTTCTGTTGAACTGGTAGCGGAAATTTTGAGTAGTTCAGAGAACCGGCAAAAGCCACCTTTGGCTGGTTCTGCCCCCATCCATTCGCTGCCTCCTGAGTCCCAGCTGATCGGTTGGGTCTTCTGTTGCCCTGCACAGGAAAATGGAGCTGGAAAGCAGATTAGTGGGATGGGGAGGGAATGGAGATTTTACAGTATCCTTGCCTATAGTGTGGTGGAAATGGCAATTTTACAGTATCCTTCCCCTGCCGTCCCCGCCAAGCTACACCATGCCCACAGAACCAGCAGTTAAAATTTTTGAATCCCACCACTGATCACAATGCTTGTGAAAAGAGCCAGATATTAAATGCATTACAAAAAGTTCAAATGATAGGGGTCTATTCTAAGTGATGTCGTGGTTCATTCTATTTGAATACAGGTCTGAATGAGTGTCTAATTGGCTCATCTTTATCCTGCCTCTATCAATAATGATAAACTGGTATAAAATGGAACTTTCATAACCATCTGTTTTGAAGTAGTTTGTACTGCAATGGAATAAATCATTGTTTTCTTTGAACAATTTGACAAAAGGTAAACAACTAATCCTCAGCTTATGACCACAATTGAGCCCAACGTTTTCATTGCTAAGCAAGACAGATGCTAAGTGAGTTTTATCCTACTTTACAACCTTTCTTGCCACAGTTCTTAGGTCATTAAGTTGTGGAGTTTGCCCTTCACAAAAGAGCAGGGGGCAAATTTATTTTCCAAAGCACCAGAGGGCAGGACAAGAAACAGTGGAAACTAATCAAGGAGAGAAGCAACTTGGAATTTAACAGTGAGAACAATTAACCAGTGGAACAACTTGCCAACAGAAGTTGTGGGCGCTTCATCACTGGAGGTTTTTTAAGAAGAGACCGGTCAGGCTGAAATGGTATAGGGCAGTGATGGTGAACCTTTTTTGGCTCGTGTGCCAAAAGCGGGGGGAGCGCAAGGGCTCATGTGTGGGTGTGCCACACGGATAATGCTATGCGCACAACCCCAGCATGCATGCACACATGAGCAGCTCTCCCCCTTATTTTTGACATGCTTTTTTTGCCTTCCCCAAGCTCCAGAAGCTTTATAGAAGCCTGGGGAGAGTGGAAACAGTCTCCCCTGCTCACCCGGAGGCCCTCCAGAGGCTCCAGGAGCTTCCTAAAGCCTCCAGAGTGCAAAAAACTAGCCCTATGGGCAAATTGGCAGTTCGGGAATGGTATTCTGGTTTGCTAGTAGGGCCATTTTTCATCCTTGGGAGCCTTCAGGGGCCTTCAGGAGGCTTCCCTGAAGGCTCCAGAGGGCTAAAAACGGCCCCACGAGCAAACCGGAAGTACGTTCCCAAACTTCCGGTTTGTCTGTATGGGCCAGCTTTCCATGAAAAATGGCCACAAAAGAAAGCCAAAGTTAGCTGGTTAGCACATGCATGTGTACTTGCCAGCTACAGGACAAGCCTCACATGCTCTGACAAATGGCTCTGCATGCTACCTGTGGCATGCATGCCATAGGTTCGCCATCACGGGTATAGGGTATCCTGCTTGAGCTGAGGGTTGGAATAAAAGACTTCCAAGACTCCTTCCAGCTCTATTCTGATTGATTGATTGATTGATTTGTTAAGTTAGTAACACAGTTGTTAAGTGAATCTGGTTTCTCCATTGACTTGCTTGTCAGGAGGACACAAAAGGTGATCACGTGATCTCAGGATACTCCAAACATACAATTTTGACCATGCGACTGTGGAGATGCTACAATGGTCTTAAATATGAAAAACAGTCATAAGTTACTTTTTAAAGTGCCATTGTAACTTCAAATGCTCCCGAAACAAATGGTTGTAAGTCAACTAGGGAGAAAACAGAAATGTGAAAGTCATGAAATCATTTTCATGAACAATTTTTACAACTTCAAATGCCACTTAAGCACTGGTTTAAATGGTGAAGCAACAAGATGTAGAAGACTCTTAAATCTCTTAGACAAATCTAAAATGGGACAATGTTTTTGAAGTTTTGTGGCATTCAGAATCTATTTTGAGCATTCTTGCTGAAAACTGATAGTTGAATAACCTATCATTATGAAATGGAACTTCATAATGAAGCCTGCAACCAAGAAATTAAAAGACACTTGCACCTGGGGAGGAAAGCTATGGCAAATCTAGAAGCAAACTAAAAAGCAGAGACATCACCCTGCCAACAAAAGTGTGTATAGTCAAGGCTATGGTTTTCCCAGTTGCAATGTATGGCTGTGAAAGTTGGACCATAACGAAGGCTGAGTGCCAAAGAATTGAGGCGTTTGAACTATGATGTGAGTCCCTTGGACTGCAAGGTGATCAAACGAGAGGAGATCAACCCTGACTGCTCTTTAGAAGTCCAGATCCTGGAAACTCAAATACTAATGAGAAGGAAGGACTCACTCGAGAAGAACCTAATGCTGGGAACGATTGAGGGCAAAAAAAGAACGGGATGACAGAGAATGAGGTGGCTGGATGGAGTCACCAAAGCAGCAGGAGTGAGCTTAAATGGACTCCAGAGGATGGTAGAGGACAAGAAGACCTGGTGGAATGTTGTCTATCGGGTCATGATGGATAGGACATGACTTTGCAACTAATAACAACAATGAAATGGAAAATGTATGAACATTCATCCTAAAGTATTCAAATCAGAATTCTGAAAGCAGGAAAGCAAGAAAAGGCATTTCAAATATCCACCCACCGGTATGATATGCTCTTTCTAATTTACAGCTTTTACCATTCTCTTCTACAACATTTTAAC
This sequence comes from Natrix helvetica, assembly GCF_964273705.1. NCBI lineage: Eukaryota > Metazoa > Chordata > Lepidosauria > Squamata > Natricidae > Natrix > Natrix helvetica. Next base: position 150,925,390 of record NC_138550.1, on the reverse strand, counting down.
CTAACTTGAACCCCCAAAGCTTCTCCTTGCTCGCTCTGACACTCTGAAATTACAAATAGTACAGAAATGAATGGATTAATTTCTCCATTTTTGAAGCATACTGCTGAAATCATTGAAACTGATATGCATTTTCCCCCACTGGCTGAAACAAAGTATGGATTAATTCCTTTCTTTTTGAAGAAATTAGATTGCAGTGTTTTCAGGGCAGCAATTCTCACCACCATATTAGATCATCAAAGAGCTTATAACCAAATATGCTTAATGATTTGTTCAGTATTTTAGATTACATTTAAGAAAGCAACTACACTGAGTAGTAATCGGGAGAAACAGGCGCTGCTTATTATGTTCAGCTTGCTATCTCAATAGAAGAACATTGATTCTTTAGAGAAATGTATTGACTGTGAAGGTCACTTTTAAAATTTTCTTGCCTTCAGTTTATCCTTTTTCTTAGATCACAACAATGAAGTTTAATGTTTCTCCTTTGAGAAACATTATTTTATTTTGAAATTGATTTATTTTATATGGAAGTTTGTTAGTAAAACTTTTGTATATCTATTTATTTTATAAACCTATAAATCTATAAGAACATTAATATTTAGCTCTGTTGAAACACATTTCCAAGTAAACAGGTGATCAGTGTCCAATGCAAACTTGTTGATTTATGGTTATATCACCTGATTTATACAGAACCTTGGTATTCAACCTAGTGCACAATTGCTTTTGGTTTTTTTTAGGAAAACAGAAAATATAGTTTCATAATTGAAACAGGGATATTTCCTGGTTCTGCTGCTGAGGTATTGATTAGTCCACTTGAACAATTACTTTTCTAATATCCTTAAAGTTGTACCCATATATTTTAATATCTAAGAGTACTAGTTGTCAGAAAACTGAAACTGTGGTATTTCACTTATCGATAAATATAGCAATTTGATTGTAACTGTTCCACTCTGAATCTTAATATGTGCAACTGAGAGGGAGTTTGCATAATAATATGTCCCCTTTTAGATTGCTGAATGCAAATTGCTGGGGGGAAAAACAAAAAACATTTAATAAACTGTGTAAAACAAGAACAAGAGAAAATGCTTCTCTATAAATTTAAAAAGTGTGAACACTTTCAGAAGTGTCTATCAACCCTATATTGCAAAATTATATCATATTCGGCATTAAAATGTAGGGCATAAAGTAAAGAAACAATTGTAGAACATACATTAAATTTAATGTACTTTCACTTTTCATTTACTGCAGAGTTTAAAAGTTATTCAAAAAAATTGGATGTATTCTATAAAGTATTCTATAAAATAAAGATTTAAAACTGGGGAAGGGAATTCATCTGTAAAAAAAAAAAGCTTGCACAGTTTTAGAAATACAAAATTATGTGTTCTTCCTCGCAAAAGTTTTAGAGCGCTAGTGATGTATAAAGTACCAAAGATAGCAAGTCAAATGCATCATCCCTTCTATTTATAGAGATTTATTCTTTCCTGCAAGCAAAAGGGGGAGGAAAGCAATGTTAACAGATTATTATTGATTTTTCTTGCAGTTGCCCCCCTCAGCTGTATAAAAACATATTCAGTTCCAGAGATTACTTTAGATTTGGCGAGGGAACAGTGGAAATATAAAAACTGCATCTTTTTTTTCCTCCCTTGATCTCGCCACAAACAAGACATCCTTACGAAGGGAACAAAAACAAAATTAGTGCAGTGGTAATAACAGAAATGAATGGACGTTCCAAATTTTCACCATAAAAGCCAAAAAAACCTGTTATCCATCATCATCTGAGTTCATTTCAGTTCAAAGGCGTTATGAAAATAAGAAAAAAAGAAATAAATAAAAATACAGTACCTTTAAAAATGATTAATGTCAACTCCCTCCTATCTACAAATATGAGGTTAAATGTAGTGATGCTTATGGTAAGGAAACTTGAAATCTTCAAACATGAGAAGATCATTTTTTTTTTTACTCAGTGAATCAAAATTACTATCCTGTAGACTACAGCTTTTCAAAGGTGGCAACGTTAAGATGTGTGGAGTTCAACACTCAGAATTGGAGAATTCTGGGAGTTGACATCCATATATCTTCAAGTTGCCAAGTTTGGAAAATAGGAATCTTGAATTAAAGCAGGTTTGCTCTCCTGTTGTTGAAGCTTTTGAAGTATTCTACATGCAACAGTTACCAGAGTAATTTTTAAAAGAGGTCTGCTTGCCATAGTTTCAATAACAGGACATGTAGAAGCTTATGGAGTCAAGCCTATAAAATAATATTTTCCCCTTCCATCATAAGAATGTGAAATCAACAATTAATGACAGCACAGAGAACCGCATGTTGAGGAGATATATTGCTCCTCATGTCCTTAAAGTTTGCATTCCTTTCCAAAGAACAAGGAGTGATTATCCCTAGTTCACATTCAGTTGAGATCATTACATAAAAGTAGACCTGTGAAGGAGCAGTAATTATTGTTATGTAGAATATTATGCTGCTTTTGCTCAAGAGTTATGTCTGGCCACCACCTGTCCCATTATAATTCATTTGTTTTATTTATTTATTTTGTTAACTTCAGTTGCTGCCTATCTCACTGTAGGGCTGTTCTGTGTTTACAGCAATAATAAGGAAGAAAAGAAAAGAGTGTACATATAGCAGAAGAAAGATAATAGAGCAATAAAATAAACAGTGAAAAAGAACACAACAAGAAAATACAACTATATGATTACCACAGAAGAAAGATGGACAAATAAATAATACCTGAGAAGGCTCTTTGTTTTGACTCTTTATCATCAGAATCATTCATTTTCTATTGCAATATGCTTGAAGTTTCAAAGACAATATTGATGTGAGCATAAGTAAGAATCAAGTCAGATACATAAACCCTATATTTTGGATGTTATCATTTCATCAAAATGCACCATTGTATGTGGGCATGCTATACCACCTACCTGAGAGTATACCTCTTTGAAATCAGGATTAATTCATTTTTGAGTAGCTAGATCCACACACATTCTGACAATTGAGATAGGTTGTCAGTATCAACTCCAGTAAGGACAGGTACAGTTTCAACAAGGAATGTAAATGACAGCTGGCTGGATTCCACCTGACATGGCTGCATGCCAAATAGCAGTGATCACACATTGTATTTATGGAAAAAAAAACCCTGCATAAACATTAATTTCCAGAATTACAGTGCAGATTGTCTATTGGCAAATCAATAGCCCCATTATTATCTTGTTGCTATGAGACTTTTTGCATGTAACATTGAGTCAGTCTTGACTCCTTGGAACTGTCTGAAGAAGTCGCTGGACTTTTCTTGAAAAGATTTCAGAAATGGTATGCCATTGCTTTCTTCTTCTAAGGACCGAGAGTGACTGAGAGACACATTGGCTTTGTACCTAAGACAGGACTAGAATTCATGCTCTGTGGCTTTCTAGCCTGATGCCTTCACCACTACACCAAACTGATCTCTGTTATAAGACTAGATCTTTTTTACAGGATCCAATCTGTTTCTTATCTGTCTTTTTCCTCTCTTTCATTTTTCTACTTTTCAAGAACTTTTTAGTTTTTTCTTTAGTGAAACACATCATCTAATATATCATTTATGTTGAAATTTATAAGTATTCTGTATTTATTTTTATTTTATTTATTTTTATTTAATTAGTTCTTGTGTTTCTATGGGGCATGGTCAAAAAAAATCCAGATGGTATTCCCAATGGAGCAATTGAAGCAACTGAATTAATAAAACCATGTATTTCACTAACATATCTGTGTAACTGTTACCAAAGTTCCTATCTATTAAGCTTCAAAAATGTTCTTCAGTAAGCTTTTATTAAGGGATTTGAGGGTATGTCACTGGAGCATTTATCCTTAATAAATAAGGCAGAAGAAACCTTGTAGGTCATCTAGTCCAACCCCTTGCCCAAGCAAGAGTCCCTACACCATTTCTAACAGATGGCAGTACAGTCTCTTTTTCAAAGCTTCCAGTGGTGGAGCAGTCACAACTTCTGAAGGCAAGGCATTCTACTAATTAATTGTTGTTCTCACTCTCAGGAAATATATCCTTAGTTTTAGGTTGGTTCTTTCCATTGCTTCTTGTCCTGACCTTCTAGTGCTTTGGAAAATAGAATGATCCCCTCTTCTTTGTGGAAGCCACTCAAATATTGGAACCAGTGATGAGTTGACATGTTTTTTTTATTACCAGTTCTGCGCATGCGCAGAAGTATCCGGGCAGATGGGCAGAGCCTCCTGCAGCCGTTACTACTGGTTCGCCCAATCCGGGCCAATCAGAGAGCAACCCACCTCTAATTGGAACACTACTATCATGTTATTACTAGTCCTTCTTATCACTACATTAGACATACCCAATTACTGCAACCATTCTTCATATGTTTTAGCCTCCAGACCTCTAATCATTTTCGTTGCTCTAGTAGACGTTCCAGTAGAATAGCTGAAAGAAAGTAGCTTCATACAATCATTTGGAAATGTTTATCTTTTGATTCATAAGTATATGTATTGTCACTACCCTGTTGCTTTAATACCAATTTTTTTTCCTTTGAAAATTGTATCCTTTTCTGAAACTTTCTTATGTCTGTTTCTTTCATTTAGGGAAGGAACACTGGGCCTCATTTGTAGTTATGTTCTTTATGCAGTCTAATTATGTTGCAGAATAGCAACTAAAAGTTTTCCCCCTAAAATCAACTAGAAACACCATCTTTCATTTATCTCACCCAATACCTGTGCAAGAGTCTTCTTGCACATTTGCTCTATTATACTTTTGCTATTTTGAGTCCCTCTGCACTCTTTTTTTTAAACAAAAAGAAATGTTAAAACATTTGATTTAATGCAAGAGAATCAGAATAATTTATGCTTAGGTTTTATATAAATCTGTATCTGCTTACCCTAACATGAGTTTCATTATTATATTTTTGGTGCTTAATCTCTGAATTCATACAATGTATTCTTTCCCTTAATTAAAACCTGCCATTTCTCCATAATATAGCAGATGGCAGTGACAAAAGTGATTATGGGACATGACTTTTGAATACATTACTTCATAAAACATCTTAAATGCTTTATAAATAGCAACAGCTGTCAGATATACATATGGGGGAAAAAAAGATCTTTCAGAAGGATATCTGAGTTTCCACTGTAGAATTTGGAATGAAATTATAGTTCAAAGGTGTTCTATGAAATTTCTAAAATCTGTATTTCTTTTCAATGTTGTTCTTTAAAGAAATTTATTGGGCTCAAGTGTTAGTTACATGCACCATTAAGCACCAAAGCATGAACATAAAGCACCTTCCGTTCTCTGGCAGTAGTAAGCTACCTTTTGAATAGTTTTCTTTTTTAAAATGTAAAAGATAACATATGGTAGTTAGCAGGTTAATCTGCATTTCATTTTAACTGTTTTCTTACTAGTTCGTTGACAATCTTATTGTTTACCAAATTTATCCGTCCCTTGCATTTTAAAGGGGCAGCACAGTGGCTCACCGGTCAAGATGCTGGGCTTATTGGCTAGAAACTGGCAGTCCAGGTTCGAGACCTGAACACCACTTGATGGGATGAATTGCCATCTTCTGCCAACCTAGCAGTTTGAAACGATGCAAATGCAAGTAGATAAATAGGTACCACTTTGGTGGGAAGGTAACAGAGCTTCATGATATCATGTCTTTGACTTTCAATGGCCTAGATACTGAGATGAGCACTGCCACCTATAGTCGGCAATGGCTAGCAGAGTGAAATCTGCAAGGACTCCTTGCATTTTAAAGCATATACTTAAGACATTAAAAACTTAGCTGGTCTGTTTCAATGTCTGGTTTCTCAGTCTTCTCCAGATTAGGTTTCTACATTTACAGCAGTTACATCATTCTCACATGTCTGTCTTCCCAAGTTTAAGCCATTAATTGGATGAACCCATTACAATCCTTTTAGTTATTTATTGTATTTCAAGAGGTCTCAAAATATCTCACTTTTTGTCTGATTACCAAGGACATTGCTGTACATATTTGTGAATCTTGATGGTTTATGGAATTAGTTGGAAAGGATCATTTAGGTTAATGATAACAAACTTTCACATCTCCCACTAGTGGACAATCACTTAAATATGAGCCAGCAGTGTGTAACAGCAGTCAAAAAAAAAAAGCCAATGCAATCCTAGGTTGCATTAACAGAGGGACAGAATCAAGATCACATGAAGCACCACTATTGCTTTATAAAGCCTTAATAAGACACTTACTTAGAATACCAATTCCAGTTTTGGTCACCATATTATAAAACAAAAAGATGTAGAGAGTCTGAAAAAGTGCAGAAAAGAGCAACAAATGTGATTAGTAGTCCGATGGCTGAGACATACTGTACTGTACGAAGAACAACTGCAGGAACTGGATTTGTCTAGTCTACTGAAATAAAGGACTAGGTGGGTGACATGATAGCAGTGTTCCAATATGTGACGCGTGCCACAAAGAAGAGGGGGGGGGCAATCTATTTTCCAAAGCACCAAAAAGCAATGGATGGAAACTAATCAAGGAAAGAAGCAACCTAGAACTAAGGATAAATTTCCTAACAGGGAGAACAATTGGAGTGAATGGCTTGCCTTCAAAAGTTGTGGATACTCCATCACTGGAGGTTTTTAAAGAGAGACTGGAGAGCCATCTGTCTGAAATGGTATAGGGTCTCCTGATTGATCAGGGGATTGAACAAAATACCTCCTAGGTCCCTTCCAACTCTATTATTGTATTCTGTTATTTTCTGTTTTGCTCATCTTCTCTAACTTCTAGAATTCATCAGTATACATAGTCATAAACCTAGTCACAGATAAACCTATATTGATAAATGAATTCATGTAAATCCTCCATGACTTCACTCCATATAATTAACAGTTCTATAATTGGATTATATAGAGAAGTATATGAATAACACTTATTTTTTCTTGAGTCTCTTTCCATTCAAAATGTGCCAAGTGGCCCAATTAAGGTTTTGTTGTAAACTTATATTGTATTTTTTTTTTCAGCCATAGTCATTCTGACTTATACAAAAAAAAAAAAATCATTCTTCCCACCTTATCCCACTTCACAGAGAAGCATATTTTGAAGAAAAAAAAAGTCATGGGGGAAATGTATGGATATTGCTTTTATAGATGTGTTTTATTGTGAAAGCATCTCTCCAATAGATAAGATACTGTTTGAGTAAATCCTAATGAATCCATGATTGGATCTTGACAATTAGACTCTGAACTTCACCTTGCCCAATTGTGCAACTCATTAGACATTTTAAGGCCCGTGAGATGAATGCAAACAAAAATGTAATTACGACCTAATTTGGAATATAACATTGATTGTTTCTTTTGCAGTCAAGACATGTGGATCTAATCTTCAAGGACCAGGTGGCACATTCACATCCCCCAATTTTCCTTTCCAGTATGACAGTAACGCTCAGTGTGTTTGGGTTATCACAGCCATCAATCCAAATAAGGTAAGTTTACCCGTGAAAGTGTTTTAAGCACCAGTATCAAATGATAAATTAGAAAATCGATAAGAAGTCAGAAAGAAAGTTAGAAAGATTAGTTCATTTGAGAAAATGTGTGTGGGCATTGGAGCGGTGCAGTGTTTTGGATTTAAAGAGAAAAGATACTTCAGAGTACTGATATAACATCGATTGGCAATTGATTAAAGCAACTGCATCTTTCCGCAGAATTACCCTTTTACCCTCCACAACTACTGGATAACGTATGGGGGGAAAATGTGCTTGGTTTTATGAAGCTACCCAAAAAAAAAAAGGCAAAGTTGTCCTGGACAAACTTGAGATTGATGCAGACAATAAGATCTGCAATTACAAGCTTGAGAGCTTTTTTTTTTTTTGATGTGCTGTAAATCCTGAGGCAGCAATAAGTGCTTGCCATTTCTTCAAAGAGCAAGCATATTCAATCAGATTTTTTTTTAAAAAGAAAGCTGTAATCATGCCAAGTTCTGCAAGTTGCTAGCCAGGAGAGTTTGAAGTCAGACATTTTGAGGAGAGTATCTCAAGACACTCTGTAGGTCGGGTCCTGGAACGTTTCACAAATGACTGTCCCAAAACCAAGGCAAAGGTTTCATTAGAAGACAAGGAGAAGGAGGTACTTGAAGCAATGTGTCACAGGAAGACAAGTCTGGAACATGAGAATTGCTTTAAAAAAGGAGATCTGACCAATGCTCTTGAATAGCCAGAATCTATGTTCTTCTTACAGGAGTTAATAATCATTCCTCTCAAGGAGCTGGGCTAAACTTCACTGCTCAGCCCTTTTTAACCTGACAGTGTGATAAAGTATGATTTAGGGCTTGGCACTTTCACAAGGTCAAACCGTGAGATCTTACTATCAGAATCTACAGCCTCCTGTATTAACTCAGACCCATCACTTACAGGTGGATGACAAATCTCTTGAACTACAAGCTACATATTCACAACAACCTCTTAGTCAGGATCCACATTAAGGGGTCAGAAACATCCTTATCACATGCACACTAAATATGATTTGAAGTATCTGTGTCCCTTCAAATGCAAGCCACCACTTGTTCAAACATTTGACAAACATTATGATAAACATCTGTGGAATTCTGCAGGAATTCATGGTGGAATATAGTAAGATATCTCTTTTTTATGGAGTTATCTTTAGTCTACCTTTTTAAACTTATCACTAGAAGTAGTAATTTTCCAATAATAGACACAAATATTAAAGTTATTAACCCATATTAGATTTGTTTTGTTTTGCTTTGCTTTTGATTTATTCTGGCATAATTCCATAAAATAATCATTTTATAATGTTCTATATGTTTGTTCTATATTTGGCTGAGGGATGAAATCAGAATTATATAGAGAAACAAAATGGATAGAAAAATGTTGTTTCTCTCTGTGTTGATATTTTTAATTGCAACAATTTCTTTTCAATTGGCTGATATGAAAAAAAGTACGGTAACACACACAAAAAACAAAAACCACCAATACACACACACACACACACACACACTTATTTAAAAGGAAACAGAAAACATAAAATAGGTACATGAAAGAACATTCATTAATTAAAAAGTGACAAAGATGATTGAATATGATCTGAAGAGTGATTATTCTCAATTAGAAAAGAAATTAGATATAATCAATGCATCTATTTGCTATTCTTATATAAACATGTGCTTCTCATATCATTCTCATAAGAGCCGTAATGGCGCTGTGGTTAGAATACAGTACTGCAGACTACTTCTGCTGACTGCTGGCTGCCCTTAATATGGCAGTTCAAATCTCACCAGGCTCAAGGTTGACTCAGTTTTCCATCCTTCTGAGATCGTAAAATGAGAATCCAGATTGTTGGGAGCAATATGCTGACTCTGTAAATAACTTAGAGAGAGCTGTAAAGCACTGTGAAGTGGTATATAAGTCTAAGTGCTATTGATATTGTTATCATTGCTGACATCTTGCTTTTAGCCTGTATGAATCTCATTGCTAAATTACAATTCAAAATGTATCATTAAAGGTGTGGATTTTTGATATTTCAGTTAATATGGGAAGATAACAGTTGCTATTGAATCAACATTCATAGGCATAGGCATGTTGCAATTTTGTATTTTTTCACCCAAACCACCAAGTGTGTGCTCCATCCCATCAGAGATCTCACTTGATTTCTTTTACTATGCTGTTATTGCTTACGGTCCTGTTATTTCCCTTTTTTTATTTTTTCCCATTGCTTCTGAAACACTTGTTCAATTTTGGTCTCAAATTACTATAATGTTCATTAGAGTTCCTTATAGATTTTGACTTGGAAAAACACATTTTCAAATGGGATATTTGAAACAGGAACACTATTGATACATTATCATGGGGGAATGTGTAAAGTGATAGTTACTTGTTCTCAGTCCAACAACCCTCAAAGTGCTGTCAATTTGAAGTCCTGGAAGAAAAACAGGATGTATTATGAATCTAGTAGACGTATCTGTTAAATAATTAGGAACAATGTCCTACAAAATATCTTCGTTGGGAAATTATTTTAGGGAACACAAACATTATTTCTTGCATAGTTTTTATAATTAAAATATAATTATCAGAAACATCATATTAATTTTAGAAATAATCTCCATTGTAGTCACTATATATTTCTTATCAGTAAGTCCACCAACATTCGTAGGCATTGGAAAGAAATACGGATCGAATTACACTTTAACTGTTTCTTGCAATAAAATCATAAGGTACGAATTGCATTATTTTTTACTATGTCTCCAATTGTTTTTGACACAGTTGATTGAAAAATTAAATAATAAAATAAAATACTAAAATAAAATAAAATGAGATGTCCTAAGCTGAACTTCTGATTTCCAAGATAGTCTTTTCAAGGAACATAGGTCTGCATTTATTTAATAAAACCAGTTTGATATGTATTCTTCTGAATCTATATATTTCCATAGCATTTTCAAAAGAAAAAACACTGTGGCCAACACTTATGTAGGAAGTTTGAGATAACTTTCTTCTGTCTTGAAGGCACCTACATTTCTTGGCTAGGGTGAATTAACTCGGCTCTTGCCCTTCATAAAGCAAATCACACTACCTCAACAATGCAAATAATGAAATGAATAAGTTGTTTCAAAGCCTAATAAAAAAAAAGATATGTTTCAATTAATTTTAAAGACACAAGTGATTGTCCATTAATTTTCAGTGTGGTTTAGTTTGTACTTTAGCATAAATTCAAATGACTATTATGACCTTTGGCAAAGGCTTAAATAACTTCTTGAATGAGTATTGAAGGACTGTAATTGTCAGCTGGTGTAAAGAATTCTAATTAGATTCTTTCCCCACCCAAAAAAACAATATCCCTTTGTGTTGTATTGTAGTTAATGTAACAGTGAGGTCCATTGGTAGTATAATTAAAAGTTAATAATCACAAAACTAATTATTTTATTTTACATTGTTTATATCATATTTAACTCAATTTAACATTTATTCTATTAACCTGATTTGTACTCTTTTTTTTCTTATCAGCAAATATTTTGATCATGGAGTAATTACTTACAGTGCTGAAAATTCATGCTTAATTAAGAAAAAGCTACAAATCTCTTGTATCCTCAATATTTTTATTCAAAGTCAAATTGATTTTAATATAAAAAGTCATCAACATATTAGTACAATAATTCTAGCAATATTAATAAATGAGAAAAATAATCTCATACAAATAGAACATTTTTCTTTTATTTATTTTTTTCTGTTAGAAAACGGGATAATTTTAGGTGGGATAATTAATGAATCCTCCAATTACAGTTTTAAGTTGTAAAGTGGGTCACTATGTAACTGAACCCGATTTATGACCTGTTTTGCAACAGTCATTAAGTGAACGCATTGTTTTCTATGGGCTGGATTTTGCTGGAAACAGAAAGTAAATCCCATTGAAAATCAGGGTTACATGACCATGGAACATTGCAAATGTCTGTAAAAGTTGGCCAGTTGCTGAGTGCCCAAAATCCAGTAACATGATCATGGGCATATTATATATGATGGGGGAAAGTAGTTTTTTTTTTTGGTGGGGGTGGGGTCATCATAACTTTGACCTGTCACTAAGTAACTGGGTATATGTCAAGGCCAACTGTATGGTTCTCGTAGCTTCTTGCATATGTACTGTATATATCCATCAACATTGTTCATGATTGTATGTATGTATGTATGTATGTATGTACGCATGTACGCATACAATCATGAACAATGCCAATGGATGGGAAAGTAAAGAAGCAGAAGAAACCAAAAATAATTTCTTCAGGCAATAGCAATAGCACTTAGATTATATACTGCTTCATAGTACTCTACAGCCCTCTCTAAGTGGTTTACAGTGTCAACATATTATCCCAAACTCATTTTACTGACCTCAGGAGGATGGAAGGCTGAGTCAATCTCGAGCTGGTTAGCCTTGAACTGCTGGCAATTGGCAGTCAGCAAAAGTAGCCTGCAGTACTGATTTCTGCCAAGCATTGAAAAAATACACATACCATTCTGATTAGAAAGCTAATTTAATTATGCTTTTGGTGAATTCCTGCAACGTTGCTCAAATAGACCTCCTACATTAGTTACCCACCAAACTGGAATGCCTTCATGTGGGATGCCACATGTTTCATTCTTTCCACTTTTTAATTTCTTTTTTTATTAATCTTGTAGATAAGAGAGGAAGGAAACACTGATCAGATCAGCAGATATTTGCAGAACGGGCTGAGTTTACTCTAGAAAATAGTGCACAGTTACAAAATAAGAACCAGGCTGAAAATTAGAGAATTGATTTAAAAGAAAGAAATGCTTTCCTGGCTAAATCATTTATTGGAGGAAAGATCAAGAAAAGAAAAGATGATCCAAGCTTGGTAAAAGTTTTCATGAAAAGAGTTATTGGAATAGTAGATGGCCACAGCTAAGTATTAGACTCTGAAGTCAGACAGTTGTAGAAAAGATAAATACATATTTAGCAGAATGAACAGAAATGTAGTTTCCAAATAGTGATTCATTCTCTTCTGTATTGGTGAGATCCAAACTTGGGTACAGAGCAGAGGTGGTATTCAGCCAGTTCGCACTGGTTTATGCAAACTGGTGGCGGCCATTTCCCCGAGGTTGGAAAACAAATATCCCAGTTGCTGCTTGCTCGTCCCGGCATCCAAACCCTATATATGCCTTCGCCATGCGGCCCACCCCCAGCTAAGCTAAACTTTTGAAACCCACCACCAGTACAGAGATCATTTACGCCAAACTAGGACAGTTTGAAAATAAAGGCAATACATTTGATCAGGAAACTGGAAACTTTTTGTGAGGAGATTTTAAGGAACTGGGTATGTTTAGGCTTGGGTGGGTGGGGGGAATATAAATAGCATTCATCCAGGTGCCTGAAGGGATACTTGAATATTTATTTTATTTTATCCTGCCAAATCAATCAGGGCTTTCAGCAATTGGCAGCAATCCAATAAAGCATAGAACCAGTTAAAACATCCACAGGGAACATCATTAAATTTACAATTATAAACTGTTTAGAATAAAAATGATAACCATGATTATAATGAAAGAAAATAAATTTCATAGCTGAAATACAAAATAAAAAAGAAAGACAACAGTGGAACTAAAGTTTAATGAAATCAAAAGTCACAAAATCCTCTATAAAAGAGTTTCCTTTTAAGCCCTTGCCAAAATATTTATTTATTTATTTGTTTGTTTGTTTATTTATTTATTTATTTATTTATTTATTTATTTATTATTTTGACTTCTTAGTCGCCCCCTCTCCCCCAAGGGACTCGGGGCGACGTACACCATTAAGAAGGCTGGTTCAAACCTTTATTCCAAATTAGAGTTATTCCATAAGTCATGAGCAACAACTGAGAAAGAGTTGGCCTCTTGTACACTTAACTCATTAAAGATAGGAATATATATATATATATATGTATGTATGTATGTATGTATGTATGTATGTATGTATGTATGTATGTATGTATATGTGTGTATATATATGTGTGTGTGTATATATATATGTATATATATTTATCATATAAATATGGTTTCTTCTTGTCCAAGGGTACCTAAAATGAAATAGTAATTGTAATTTATAAGTAGGTAAGAGTCTATTTGAACAGTTTGTCAATGACACGTTTAATCTTTTACTTGAATATATGATGGGTTCTGTTGCTGGATGTGATCAAGCTGATTCTAGATAGACAATTTCACTGTATTTTTCAGAGTATGAGACGCACCTTTTTCCCTCAAAAAAGAGGCTGAAAAACTGGGTGCGTCTTATACACCAGAAATTTGAAAAATACAGGTAGGGTATGGTATTTCAAGAACTGTAGCAATTACAAACAATTCGTAATTACCAAGCAGTTTGTGGCTGATATTAATAGCAATAGCAGTAGCACTTAGACTTAAACATAGGTGTGGAATTCTAACTGTTCAGGCAAACCGGTAGCTCTGACGATCAGCTGGGTTCGCCCCAATGATCAGATGGCCCCATCTGCCCTCCCACACTAATTTCCTACCTTTATCTTCTCAGCTGATTCTTGCGCACAAATCGCATGATCACCGAATCGATTGTTAAACCAGGAGGATCCCACCACTGCTTAAATACCTATAAGCCTTATATATACTTATATATCACCCATAATACTTTACAGCACTGTCTGGGCAGGTTACAATGTACAATAGATACAAAGCATTTTATCCCAATAATCTGCGCCCTCATTTTACTCATCTCGGAAAGATTGAGGGCTGACTCAACTTGAGGCCTGTCAGGATCAAACTCCAGGCTGTGAGCAGAGTTAGCCTGCAATACTGCATTGGAACTGCTGTACCACCAGGGCTCCTGATGCTTAAGCTGATACGTAAAGGGCCGATACTTAAACTCTTATCTTCTGCTAGTTCAAAACACAATTTTATTTTCCTGTGTGACCCTGTGTGAGACAAAAAGTTCACCTTCCATGTATAACCTCCATATTTCTGCTCTGATAATTTCTTGTGATTGATTCCTGACAACTGGTTCAGAGAATCCAATAATAAACTATTTGAAGTTAAGGTCAAAAACATAATTTAGGAAAGTTTAAAGTGCAAATTGTTTTTTGCCAAGTATAGAGTGGAACTTGAATTTTATAAGTATGACCTTGATGGACAAGAGGAAGAGTTGTTGCCTAGGGAATGGTCAAATAAAAGAAAGAGCGTGCCACTGCTTACCAGGCAAAGAAAAAAAAATGAAAAAAATTGCCTTAAAATATCAGAGGGGATATTGGGATAAAAGGAATAGTTGGAGTTTATACCTTCAAATTTTCAACATTATTTTATTATTTTAATCAGGGGTGGGCTGCTTTAGGTTTGCCTGGGTCTGGGCGATCCTCTAGTGAAGATTCTGTGCTGGTTCAGCGAACCCCCGTATCCTACTCTTGGCTGGTCCCTTCCATCCCTCCCAGGAGTCTCCACGTCGCTCATTTTGGAGCCGGTTAAATGTAGTGCTCAGGGAGGGCGTAAAATGGGCCTCCTGGAGGATCCAGCAGTCCAGAAATGGGCCCATTTCCGGCCACCAGGGAGCCTCTGGAGCCTGGGGGAGGCCAATTTTGCCCTCCTGGAGGCTCAAGGAAAGCCTCTGGAGCCCAGGGAGGATGGAAAACAGGCCTTCCAGAAGGCCAGAAAAAGGCCCATTTCTGGAGAGCCTCCAGAGCCCAAGGAGGGCAAAAATGCCCCTCCTACCGCCGTGGTGCAGGAGGCCAACTAGGCCATGCCCACCCAGCAACCGGGCAAAGAACCTGTTGCTAAAATTTTTGAAGCACACCCCTGCTTTTAATGTAGCCTTACAAGAGAGTAAAATTAGCTCATTTGGTCATATTTTTTTCTGGTACCTGGGAAAATTGATTTTGAGGCAGTTGGCAGAATGTTGACATTAACTTTCTTAGAGTTTTCCAATCCAAGTTCCCTCTTGGTCCCGCTAACATTTCCACTTGCTAAGAATTGCTGGAGGATTGGGCAAAATCAAGAGAAATAAAAATAAAAGGTTAAAACGACACCGAGTCATTAAGAAGAGGAAATAAATATAATGAACAGCACAGAATCAGACAGCAAAGACTAATTTCAAAATGAAAATGGGTACAGTGAACAAAAAGTGATTTAAGGAAAGCTTGAGAGTTTGAAATATAGACGTGAGCTGCTATTAGCATTCTAGGCTAATCAGATATTAAGTTGCAAATATTTAAACCTATCCCAGGCTTTGCTGAGCTAATGCTGTGAATAACACATTGTGGAAGAACATTTTTTCTTAGCAAGGGTGAATTTTAATCTGAAAGTAAGACCTGCTGCAAATAAATTGTCCACATGGTGGCAGTTGTAGAAGAAGAAGGTTGAAGAGTAAGTATTATACCCACAATTGATCATATTAAATTACCTCTCTTTCCATTTTCACATAAGTTTACCCAAATGTTAAAATATATTATTTGTATTTGTATTCAGACTGCACTTAGGAAAGTTATATAATCCAACAAATTATGATTATAGGAAGGAAGAAAATTTAATTTATGAACTAAAATAAAAACGTATATCAATAAATCAATCATAAGACCATGTAGAGTAGGTTTATGGTATATGCATAGGAAGGATCCATATTATGTTTGGCTTTATTAGCAAGTAAGCAAGATTAGATAAGCATCAGGGCAGAAATGAATTGTATAGAATATATTAGCTATAAGGAGATTTAGCTAATACATTCTAACATTTGGATAAAGTTTTTATGTGAAAATGGAAAGAGAAGGAATTTAATATGATTAATTATGAGTATATTATTAAACAAGTTAGCCAAATTATGCAAAATAGTTCCACAAGAGGATAAGGAAAGTATGAATTAGAGGCAGTTTTTAATTGTATTTTATCATTTTAACCTACTGGTTATTAAAGATAGGATACATTTACTTTTTGGAAAAGGGAGGTGATAATCAGTACCCCATCACCTGTATAAATTTAAATAAAGTCTTATGCTATGAAAAGGCTAGTACATATATGTCTTCAGCTTTTTAGTATGTTAGCCATTAATAATCCCTGGTTTTTGAAGATGTGTGAAATATGGAATCAGCTTTGCATGAACATAAAAAAATAATGCAATTTCAGCTATGACTGTTTTGTGATCATGCATACCTGGCTTCTTTTGTGGGAAAAGGAGTGCTGGGTAGCAGGCAGTACGCCCCGGTACGGGCGTACTGGTGCTGCCCTGAGCACCAGGTACTGTTCCGGTATGGTGCTCCAGAGGGCCCATCCACCTGCCCGAGCTCCTTACCTGTATTAGAGCTCTTCAGCACTTCCATGCACACGCACAGAGCGCACGGAGTGCATATCACCTGCAGGTTGCTCCGCCAAGCAGCTGGAGTGTCATGGAGGCTCGCGGAGGCGTCACAAGAGGTAAGGGCGCATGTGTGTGCTGTGTGTGTGTGCACGCGCACTGCACACATCCATGTAGATCCAGAACCCACCACTGTTGGGTTTTAGTCTCCAGTCCCCTAATCATCTTTCTTGTTCTTCTCTGCACTCTTTCTAAAGTCTGGACATCTTTTCTACATCGTGGTGACCAAAACTGAATGCCGTATTGTTAGTGTGGCCTTACCAAGGCATTATAAAGTGGTATTAACACTTCACGTGATCTTGATTCTATCCCTCTGTTGATGTAGCCTAGAACTGGCTTTTTTGGCAGCTGCTGCACACTGCTGGCTCATATTTAAATGGTTGTCCACTAGGATTCCAAGATTCCTCTCACAGTTACTACTATTGAGCAAGGTACCACCTATACTGTACCTGTGCATTTCATTTTTGTTGCCTAAATGTAGAACCTTACTCTTTTCACCATTGAATTTCATTTTATTAGATAGTGCCCAATGTTCAAGTTTGTCAAGATCCTTCTGTATCTTAAGCTTGTCTTCTGGACTGTTGGCTATTCCTGCCAGCTTAGTGTCATCTGAAAATTTGATGGTTTCCCCATTTATTCCCTCATCCAAATCATTGATGAAGATGTTGAAGAGTACTGGGCCTAAAACAGAGCTTTGGGCTACCTTGGAGCCTTGGAGTTTTGTGGGGAAGCTGAATAGAAAATTAAGAGAATCAGAATAAACATGAAGAGAGAATTCAAATCTTTCTTTGCTGCTAATCTAGGGGGGGAAGTAGCCAATCTAGGGGGAAAAATCTGTCATTCAAAAATAGAATTTGTATTGGGAGAAAGATAACACTGGTTCCATAAGTTAATCTTCTTTTTCTATCACTAATTTCATTCATTCAACAATACACAACTGATCTTTTTGGAGAAAAAAAAAACATTGCCAAATATATGTAGTCTGAGTTGTAATTTGACGTTGTAAGTTGTAATTTCTTCATGTGAAGAAAAATAGCATTTTTCTTACCAAGCTATGGCTAAGATGATATCTGAGCTGAAGTGGTCTCAGGAGCATTGATAGGCTGTTTCAGAAAAGTCAAGATGGCAGTTTGACTGCATGATTAAACCCTGCCTCTTTTTGTGGGGTCTATTTTATTTTATTTTTTAGATATTTTTTTCTGGCCTCATTATTTTATAAGTAACTGAAAGCAGCAAAGTTACAGTATATAATACTCCTTCTTCCTATTTTTCCTACAACAAGCTGTGAGGTGGATTGGTCTGAGAGAGAGTGACTGGCTCAAAGGTACCCAGCCAACTTTCCTACCTAAATTGGGACTATAATTCACAGTATTCTAATGATATGCTCCAGGTCACTCATCCATTTTTCATGCCTAGGACTAGAACTCATAGTTTTTTTGGTTTACACCACACTCACTTGATTTCTTTGGCCCTTCCCTATAGATACTCTGCCTCATCCTTCATACCAAGAGATCATCACCAAATTATTGCTGTGTTCTTGTGCTTGCATAACCAGAGTACAATTGCTTAATTTTTCAAGTTCTGTTTTATTTGTTTGCTTATTTGTTGTATCATATTGGGGAAAAAAAGAAGCAGAATTGAGGCTAATTTAACAGACTATCAAGCCTGCGGGTCTGTTCCTTGAAAATGATAATAGAAAGTTTCTAAAGGGTTTATTTTCTTTTTAAGCCATGTTTCCAGTTATTTTTATTGTGTGTCAAGTGTTTCAGATACCTGTTCTTGATGAAAGCCAATTTCTCAAGAAATCTTCTGCTGAGCAGCACTTTAAGATATGATTGTCTTGTGGTAAATACTTAGATAATGGCCACAATGACTTCTCTGACTTTCATATCAGATTGTAAGAACTGACAAAGAAATAAAGTAAATGCTCAGTTGGGAAGGGATGGTCAGATACATACAAGTGAGAGCTGTAAGGAATGAAAATATTAGGGAAGTCAGCACACACAATGCAAAGTTCAGGAGACACTTTTCTGTAAAGTACCCTCAGAGATCTGTCAGGTGGATAGAACAAGGAACATTTGTTTGTTAGTTTAATGCATTTTATGCCATTGTTTCTCAAAATGGATTATAATAAGTGTCTTTAAAATGCAATAATAAATGTAGAAAGTCAGAACGATGTAACACTCTAGCTTTATAAAATGGAGGAAATAAAGCAAAACTATTCACCATTCATTACAAGAAGATGTCAGCAGACATCTAAAAGGGATTTATTTTATTTATTTATTGGATTTACATGCTACCCATCTCATTCAGGGGTGGCACCAGTGGTGGGTTCTGGCCGGTACGCCCCGGTATGGGCATACTGGTGGCAGCTGGGAGCAGCAGCTACCGTACCGGAACGGTGTTTTGGATGGCCCACCTGCCCACCCGCGTTCCTTACCTGTATTTAAGCCAACCGGGCCATTTGTGCATGCACTGCAGTGTATGGCACCTGTGCTACCTCCACTGAGCAGCTGGAGCATAACAGAGCAGTGGGTGCGCATTGGTGCACAGCGCACGTGCCCAAGGTGGATGCCCATCCCCGTTGCAGTGTACTGTTTGTGATGGGATCTAGAATCTATCACTGGGCGGCATGGTGGATTAGTGTTTAAGGCACTGGACTTGTTGCCTGGAAATCCAGAAGCCCAGATTCAAGAACTGAGTGACATGCAACGGGTGAGCTCCCATCCTCGTCCCAGCTTCTGTCACCCAGCAGTTCGAAAGCAAGCACTTGTGAGTAAATAAATAGGTACTGCTTTGGTAGGAAAGTAACAGTGCTCCTTGATGGCATGCTGGCCTCATGACTGCAGAAATATCTTCAGACAGTGGTGGCTCACAATGGCCTTGAAATGGAGATGAGCACCATCCCCTAGAGTTAGCAATGAATGGTGGTGTAAAATCTGCAGGGGATTCCATTTCATCCAGAGGTGACTCTGGGCATCTTACAAACTTTATAGTAGTAACAGACTGCCCAATAATTTCAATATTATTCTAGAATAAAGATACTATCACTGAAAAGATCTATCTGCAATAAATAACTGCATGCAACAAAACCTTGCCTAGAGATTTTGTCATCTAACAGGAGTATACCGGTCATACTAGACTTATGACCAGCTGTTGCTTAGCAACTGCTCCCTGCTATGACAGACCTACCTGTGGTCCACCTACAACTTGAATTCAAAGTTCTGATAGTCACTCACACCCTGCAGCCACATGACTGAGCTGAGACAACACAGCTACATTTACAGTCATCTACAGTGTCCCCTGATCATATGATTTCATTTTATGATTACTTTGCAAAAAACTAGCAGTTAGTTATCTCCAACAAAATTGGCCCCATTAAAAACCATGGGTGCACAACATCTGCTTAACTCATGCTGGAAAAAAAAAGGTTGTAAAATTGGGTCAGTCATTTATGATTTATGACTGTCATGACTTACAATTGCAACAGGCGGGCTCCATTTTTGTCACCTGTTGAGGACTGCCTGGAACTTCAGATTTGCCTTGTATTCTTATTCCAGTTTTTAGAAATTAAATATCCCATCTATCATTGATAGATAGATTGATGTCAATTCTTCTATTCTTTCCATACTTCCAAATGTATGATCATTTGCGGAATGGTTTTCAAATAAATAATCCTTGTGGATCTAGACTCAATTAAATTTAAACGGCACTTGCCTTAGATCAATTCCAAGCATGAATACATCTGGATCCAACCCATTATCCCATGACTGTAGTTTTTTTTAAAAAAAATGGCACAGCATACATACATTATTCTTGGTGCTGGATACCTACATATATTTTTAACAGCAAGTGAAGCTATTGTATGAATGCAGAAATTAAACATACTTCCTTTACTTGTTTGATATGAACATCGTAGTTCTGATAACATTTTATAGTGTTTGAATAGTGAAAAGCCTGGGGGTGAAAGTGTAGAAGCCTGAAGATCTGTGTTTTATTAATATTTTCGGTCACAGTCAACTACTTTCCAAACGCATATGGAATATGAAGGCAATAAATCACAACAATAAACTATTTGTTAAACTCTTACTGCCGAAAATAGTTCTAGTGATATCCTGTAATTTGCAAGTCTTTAGAATTCATTTTCCTTCATTCCTGTATGCTTTCTTTCATCTATTTTACTCCCATGTCTCGTGACCTTATACCATAACAATGTACTGGCTGTAAAAATCTTTTCTAAGATGTCACTGAAAGGTTCTTGATATCTTATGACATTTGAAAATGGCCTCCTATTTTCTTGAAGAGAAAGAATGTGTTTATATATGTCAAGCTAAGTCTGGTTTGCATTGAACTCAACGCATTGTGGATGTGGCCATGTAGTTTTCTTGGCAGCTGTCACAGCTTTTCCCCAGCAAGGTAAGGTAGAATCCCATTAAAGACACAGAATTATCCTGGGATTTCAGGAGTCAGTTATTGTATGTATGTATGTATGTATGTATGTATGTATGTATGTATGCATGCATGCATGCATGTATGTATGTGTGTGTATATGTATGTATGTATGTATGTATGTATGTATGTGTGTGTGTGTGTGTGTATATATATATATATATATATATATATATATATATATATATATATATATATATATATATATATATATATATATATATATATATATATATATATATATATATATATATATATATATATATATATATATATATATATATATATATATATATATATATATATATATATATATATATATATATATATATATATATATATATATATATATATATATATATATATATATATATATATCCTTCGGCTTCATCACAGAAGACCATGCAGGCAGAAAACCTTATTTTTAATGTTGCCTTTTATATTTGTGTTATATTTGTACTGATAAATAAATAAAGGGAGACTAGGATAGATCTATTTCGAGCTAATTACCTCTCATCAGCTAGCCATACCCTTACTGGGATTAGAACCCAGGCTGTATATATCTTAGGCAGGAGTCTTAACCACTAAGCCACGGGTTCTCTTCCTTATCAGTTGAGCCAGGGAAATAAGTATATATTTGTGTTACAACCCCTGGTATGCCTAAATATGGGAGGAAGGTCACACTCCCTCTTTCTGTCCTTCGGCTTCATCACAGAAGACCATGCAGGCAGAAAACCATATTTTTATTTTTAATGTTGCCTTTTATATTTGTGTTATATTTGTACTGATAAATAAATAAAGGGAGACTAGGATAGATCTATCCTAGTCTCCCTTTATTTATTTATCAGTACAAATATAACACAAATATATATATAAAAACATACATACATACATACATACATACATACATACATACATACATACATACATACATACATACATACATATATATATATATATATATATATATATATATATATATGAATGAATGAATAAAATGAAAGCTAAGCATTCATTCCTTTTTTATAGCAACCAGCCATGAAATGACTTGCATCTATTTTTTCCGTCATGTTCTGTGTAAAAACATTAGTACAGATAGTCCTAGACTTACAATCTTTCAAAGCTACAATGGCACTGACAAAAGTGACTTATGACCAGTTTTTATAGCTACAACCATTGCAGTATCCCCCATGGTCACATGATCAAAATGCAGGTGCTAGGCAAGTGGAATGTATTTATAACAGTTTTACTGTCCTACGATCATGTAATCAAGATGTGTAAACTTCCCAGCCAGCTTTGGCAAGCAAAGTCAACGGGGAAAGCCAGATTCACTTAACAGTTGTGTTATTCACTTAATGCAGCTTCAATGATTCACTTAACAACTGTGGCAATAAAAGATTGTAAATTCGAGCTCAACTCACTTAACAACTGTCTTATTTAGCAATGGAAATATTTGGACTCAGTTATGGTCATAAGAAGGGGTGGGTTCCGGCAGCCACTGCTGGCAGTTCACTAATGGGAGCACAGCACATACACGCTTGATGTGCGGTGTTTGCGAATGCATAGTACAATGACACCCAAAAACAAGATGATGCCTCCTATGGTGCTGCTTGGAAAACCGGTTCAGGGGTGTGGCAGGCCTAGGTCTCTGCTGGTTCCAACGAACCAGGCTGCCGAACCAGGCTGAACCGGGAGGAACCCACCACTGGTCAAAAGGCTTCTCTCTGTACAACTTATCTTAAGGAGTAAAGATAAAGTTTCAATATGTTAATTGTTTTTGGCCACATCCTAACTTAATATCAGTTTATTAACTTTTGACCATGTAAGAAGTACCATAGCAACAATGTAGAGATAGTTTGGCATTATAAGTTTCCTGTAGTTTCCCCACAGGTTCTTTTTTTCTGTAACCTTGTATTCTCCTATTGTCTTCCATTAACTAGTGCCTATTTATCTTCAAGATGAGACAGATTCAGCCAAGTGCTGCCACTTGCTAAGACATGCATTAGTTAATTAAATGTTCCAGGTTTGATTTGGAAGAGGTGCTTCAGAATGGGCAGGAACATAATTGCAGTGCCTGTCTGTGAGTCATAAAAGCAGCTATGTCTTTTCACAGGATAATATGAATGCTGAGGTCATATATTTCCCAAATTGAACCCCCCGTGTCCCTCCTACAAAGAATCTCACAGTACCATTTATTTTGAGTGCAAGCCACCAGAAGTAGAAGGTATTAATGCAAGTCAGACAGTGTGACATAATCAACTCCACTTAACATGACAAGATGCATGCCTGAACGGTCATCACCAGTGGTTATTTTTATGTAAAACTCAGAAAAATGGTTAGAAAGGTCATGCATACATTATTTAGAAAAAAAATGATCAGATGCCATTTGGGAAAACAACACCTCTTTCAGTTTTCTGTACTATTTGCCTTCCTAGTCCAACCTTTATTGTCTTCTCAACACCCACTTCTTATGTCCATTCTGTAGAGCAAGAGTCCCCCACCCCTAGGCTGCAGCCCACTACTGGGCTGCGGCTTGTTTGGAACTTGCCAGCACATGCACATACACGCAACTTGTGTGAGTTGTGCACTGGGTCCTGCATGCACAAACACTGGCTCACCACTTACACGGCCTGATTCCCCAGGCTGCCAAGCCATAAAGTTTGAGGATTGCTGCTGTAGAGGGATAATTCCTTGTCCTTGCCCAGAGGTGCTATTCAGCAGGTTCTGATCTGTTCTGAAGAATCGGTAGTGGAAATTTTGAGTAGTTCGGAGAACCAGTAAATACACCTCTGACTGGCCCCGCTCCCATCTATTCTCTGCCTTCTGAGTCCCAGCTGATTGGGAGGAAATGAGGATTTTGCACTAACCTTCCCCTGGAAGTGGAGAGGAAATAAAGATTTTACAGTATCCTTCCCCTGGAAGTAGAGAGGAAATGAAGATTTTGCAGTATCCTTCCCCTGCCACGCCCACCAAGCCATGCCCACAGAACTGGTAGTAAAAAAAAAAATCCCACCATTGTCCTTCTCCCTATTCTCTTCATTCATTGATACCTTGTAGACCTTCATGTTACCTTTACCTTTACCTTTTATTTCGATTTTTATACTGCCCCCTCTCCCCAAAGGGACTCGGGGCGGTGTTAAAGGAAGAAGAATCCATTTTATTGAAATTTTGGAAGTCCTTTATAGGAATATAATGAGCCACTGTAATCCCGATCATCAATTCACCTCTTGGTGGTTTTTTTCCCTCTCTTTCTCTTTCATTATTTTATATCAGTCTTTTAGATAGAGACAAAGCGGAAAATAATCAACTATAACATTAACTCCCTTCCCTTTGTTTAAAAGGGTAACATTTTCAATATATTGTGTTTTTAAAAGTAATACAAATAGCAGTTGGATATTGAAGTATAAATAACTCAGTGAACAGCAATATAGAATAAACTAAGGCTATGCATTTAGAACCTTGGGATAAGGATCTCCGCAGAAGCATGATGAGAGCAATGCTTTCCTACTCAAGAAGAAAAGAAATGGGGCTATGTAGAATCCATGACAAGCCCAGTGCCTTTTTCTGTGGGCATTTGGCATTGTGAAAGAAACGGTGGTCTCAAGTGGCTGCTGTCCATGATGTGCAGATCTTAAAACCCTCTCTGATGAAGTCCTTGAGGAAGTTGTGGCTTTTGACAACTGTTGCTTGATCATGACACATATGTTCAGTGCTCTGAAAAATGTCCCTACCTCTAAGGTCTCCCTCTCTGATGACCTCTGCAGGGGCCAATGGGAGATAGATGTTGCAGAGAAGAGTATACCCTTTTCAGTGTTTTGGCAATGTCAGTGCAGGAAATTGGCAAGCGGTTCTTTTGTATGTAAAGCTGGAAGGAAAGAAAGTTATGGTTTGGCTTTGATCCTCTGCTTCTCCAGGCCAGCAATCTGATGCAAAAGATTGTTCTACATGAGTAAGCAGGCCAATGTTCAACACCGGTTGAAAATCATTCAACCAACATGAAAATGAAATCTGAGAAAACTCTGAAGACTATGCTTCAATCTTAGAACAAAAGACTGACTACTTCTATTTTTTTTTTTTACCTACAGTCTTTAATGGATTATTCCCTTTAATATTGTAGTGGGTAGAAGACAAAAACCCTTGTAGGAAATCATCTAAAGCACTTGCTGTTTTGCTTTGCATGAATTTGTCTTAGGCTTGGTCATATGCAGCCAGAATAACAGAGTTGGAAGGGACCTTGGAGGTCTTCGAGTCCAATCCCATGCTCAAGCAGGAAACCCTATACCATTTCAGGCAAACGATTGTTCAATTTCTGCTTTAAAGACTCCAATATTGGAGCACCTGCAGCTTCCGGAGGCAAATTGTTCCACTGATTAATTGTTCTCACTGTCAGGAAATTTCTCCTTAGTTCTAGGTCGCTTCTCTCTTGATGAGTTTCTGTCCAGTGCTGCTCCTCCTGCATTCAGAATTTAGTCTGTGTCTCTTTCTTAAACTTTCCTGATCTTAGCAATTGCCTGGTCTTGTGATCTGCTTTGTCTCTTTTGTTCTGGACATGTGATACTTTGCTTTGCCATGCCTCATAATGATTATGATTTGTCACACAGTCAACCAAATGTTTAGACTGATGTGGTATTTTTCTCCACTTCCCAAGTCCTTCCCAAGGAGCTGAGATAGGCTGATGGTGCTTTCTGATGGTGCCAGGCTTGGAAGGGAATGAAGGCAGAATAGCAGAGTAGAAAAAAGAGGTGGGAGAGGGAGGCAGATTTGAGTATACCAAAAATGTATAGAAGGATGAAAGGCAGTATTTCTTTTAAGTGGACATATGAATCAGAGTAGGTCGGTGGATGTGAAATAAAAAGGAGGCATCAAAGAGTATATTTCACTGTTGTCCAAACTGGTTATAGGCCTCAGAACTCTGTTGCTTCTTAGACCTCCAGAAATGATTATTTCATGCATCTAAAAGTATTTTTTTGATGAATGTGAGACTATGGGTTGGCTTCACTGTATCTGGTGAGGTTAAACAATTATTCATTCAGGTTTTATGAACAGTCCAAGCAATGCCACATCCTAACTAGTTCTACCTATTACATTCTGTCTTGCCCCAACTTCTTTTTAAAGACCAAATTTGGAGATTGGTCTTATATTTGTAATTGATTTACTCATTAAGCAAATATGCAGTGGTGGGATTCAGCACCTATTCAGGAGCTAAGGCGAAGTGACCATTGACGTGTATGACATTGAGTGGGCCACGCCCACACAGTCACATGACCACCGAGCCACACCTACCCAGCTGGTCACTAGGGCAGAGAACCGGTTGTTAAATTATTTGAATCCCACCACTGCAAATATGTTGTTTTTACTGCTCTAAGGAGAAGCCTGCTTTCAGCTCAGAGCTCTAGGAGAGTGCATCAAATGACAACAGAAATACAAATGTTATATTGCTGTATTTGTACATCCTCACAGCAAGGAAGCTAAAGGAGATATTAACAGCTGTAAAAGTAATAAAAGAACACATAAAGGAGGATATGTACATGAAAATTGGTTATGTCTGAATGGCAAAATGAAATATTGGTTAACTACTTTGTAACTAGAAAAACTGGCTATTTTTTAAGCCCTGTAAAATGGTTCCTTCCTTTATTATTCTTTGGCAGCCATAGTTTGGTTTCTATT